>NC_137589.1:28287346-28869846 GCF_963210335.1 Falco punctatus | reverse complement strand
AGGTTGGGCATGTGTGGTACAGGCTCCCCATGCTGCACCAGCAGCAGTGCTGCCCTTGCTCCTGCACCAGCCCAGAGCATCCCCCAGTGCTGCAGGCTTTGGAAAGGTGCCACCTGGGCACTGACACCCAAATCCAGGAGCTGGTGGGACCTGTCCTGGCAGTAACGGAGCTCCAGGCTGGCAGGCGTGGGCATCTTCAGCCTCTTCAGCTGGCCCTGGCAACCACAAGGCTGAGGCCCCGGTGATGGGCATGGCAAACCCACACACCAGCTGGCCCAGCAGCCTCCTGCCCCGGCTGGCCGGGCCAGTGGGACATGGGGCACCAGCCACAGGGCACCCCAGGGGCTGAGCCTGAAGGAAAGGGGTTCCTGTGCTGCCCCACATGGCTCCCACCTCTAAGCAGAGCTGTCTGACTGGGCCAGGGGTATTCGGGGCCCCCTCTGCATTGACAGAACAGTATTGGCCCCCACAGCATGGGGCAGGGCTGGCACTGGGACCCACATGGACATCTCCACTGCTGCCCATGACCCACTCAGCATGCCTGGGGCTGCCCTAGTCCTGCTCCACCCGGCATGGCGCCTGACGCTCCCACAGCGGGTTGCAGCCATGCCCTGTGCACACCAGAGCCCAGCCAGCAAGCACAGCCCAGGGGTGCCACCAGTCAGGCTGCGGCCACGGAGCTGCCACCATCTGGGGTGCTCTGGGCTCCAGCACACCAGCCCTTGCACTGGGGAGCTGCTTGCTGCAGCTGCCATCACGGCGATCGCAGGTCCTCAGCAGGGAGGCCAGGGCTGCTGGAGGAGAGGACAGGGAGTCCAGCTATGGGCTGGCTGGGACCATGGGATGCCAGCTACACCGTGCAGCCCTCTGCCAGCCACGGCTCACCACGGCCCACCAGGCTGAGCCACATCAATCCCCTCTGCTTCAGCCCCAGGTGTTGGAAAAGTCCCCAGCTCACCAAGCTGGATGCAAGGGATGGGACTGCCAGGGAGGGGTCAGGCAGGGAGACGCAGGCACTGCCCTCCACAGCTGCGGGGCTGCGCTGGGGGTAAGGCAGGGTCCCACCGGGAGCAGCCAGGGGCAGCTGGGCAGAGCACCCACCCCATATCCACACGTCTGTGTAGCTGCAGTTCTTAAAAAATTCTCTATCTACACATTTGCTTTGTTTGTGGGGGCTTTTTTCTTTTTTTTTTTTCTTTTTTTCCTTTTTTTCCAACCCTCTAGATGCAACAGCTCTACCCTCCACCAGGCTCCTCAGCTTCAGTTCAGGAGCACCCAGACAGCAGCACCACAGCTGCGGGGCAAAGCGAGGTCCTTGGCTCCGGAGGGGGCTCCCCACCGGCCCCCCAGCTCTCCGGGGCCGGTGGCCGCTCACAGGCACTGGCTGCAGCCGCACTTGCTGGGCTTCTCCACCTCCTCCACGAAGGTCGCGCCATTGCTGCACTCGAAGGCATATTTCCTGCGCCGGAGCCGCAGCCCGGTGCAGCAGCCAGCGCCAGGGCCGCCGCAGGTCCCCCGGCACTCCACCCAGGCCACCGGCCGCGTCGTCTGGCAGATGGCATAGCCCCGCTGCACCTGGTGGTAGTCCCGCACCGGCTCCCCGCGACACTCCGGCTCTGTGGAATAGCGACGCTCAGCCCACCGGCCTGGTGGGGGCTGCCCCTCCAGCACACCCACCACCTCGGGCCCTACCTTGGTCGCAGAGGGCTCCAGTGTAGCCGTCGTGGCACTCGCAGGTGGGCTGGCCGCCGGGGGTGAGGCGGCAGTGGCCGTGGGCACAGGGCTGGCGGTGGCAGGGGTCGGGCGGCTCAGCGGGCTGGTTGCAGAGGGCGCCCTGGTAGCCCTCGCGGCACTGGCAGCTGTAGGAGAGGGCGTCGAGGGGCAGGCACAGCCCGTGCACGCACCTGCGGGCACCCGGCACCATCAGGCACCCGCCAGTGTGGCACAGCACCAGCATGCGCGGCCCATCGGCACCCAGCACGGCGCGGCTCAGCACCAGCACGGTGCCAGCACCGGCACGGCACTGCCGTGGCACAGCCATCGGGCACGGCCACGCACGGCACAGCACCGCCAGCATGACACCGCCTCCGCCCCCCAGCTCCAGCAGAGGGTGCAGCCAGCCAATGGGAAGGGCAGGCAGGGCAGGCAGCGAGGAGGGACAGCCAATGGAGAGGGCAAGGATGAGAGGGGTGGCCAGTGAGGAGCAGCCAATAACAAGGAAGCCAGCGAGGAAGGGGCAGCCAATGAGCCAATGGAGTGGGGCGGTTATGATGGGGCAGCCAATGGGGAAGGAGTAGCCAATGAGCCAATGGAGTGAGGCTATTGCTGTGGGGCAGCCAATGAAGAAGGAGCAGCCAATGAGCCAATGGAGTGAGGCTGTTGCTGTGGGGCAGCCAATGGGGAAGGAGAAGCCAATGAGCCAATGGAGTGAGGCTATTGCTGTGGGGCAGCCAATGAAGAAGGAGTAGCCAATGAGCCAATGGAGTGAGGCTATTGCTGTGGGGCAGCCAATGAAGAAGGAGCAGCCAATGAGCCAATGGAGTGAGGCTATTGCTGTGGGGCAGCCAATGAAGAAGGAGCAGCCAATGAGCCAATGGAGTGAGGCTGTTGCTGTGGGGCAGCCAATGGGGAAGGAGAAGCCAATGAGCCAATGGAGTGAGGCTGTTGCTGTGGGGCAGCCAATGAAGAAGGAGCAGCCAATGAGCCAATGGAGTGAGGCTGTTGCTGTGGGGCAGCCAATGAAGAAGGAGCAGCCAATGAGCCAATGGAGTGAGGCTGTTGCTGTGGGGCAGCCAAT
Source organism: Falco punctatus (assembly GCF_963210335.1). NCBI lineage: Eukaryota > Metazoa > Chordata > Aves > Falconiformes > Falconidae > Falco > Falco punctatus. The sequence goes on along the minus strand of NC_137589.1, from coordinate 28,867,049 downwards.
GAAGAAGGAGCAGCCAATGAGCCAATGGAGTGGGGCAGTTGTCATGGGGCTGCCAATGAAGCGGGGTGGCCAAAGCCCCAGGAGGGCAGGTGGGTGACTGTGGGGTACCCAATGGGCAGGGACCTTGCTTCAAGACAGCCAACGGGGCAGACAGGTCGCTGCAGGGCAGCCAGTGGGGCAGAACCACTGCCGTGGGGCAGCCAGTGGGGCGGGGGCACTCACTTGTGCCCCTGGCAGGGGCCACCACGGGGCTGGTCGCAGTGGGGCCCGTCCCAGCCGGGCTCGCAGTGGCAGACGGGGCCCTGGGTGCCAGCGGGCTGGCAGATGCCGTGCAGGCAGTAGAGCTTGCGGCAGGGCTCGCAGCCTGGCACCACCCCCGGCGTCATCCGCGTCTTGGTGAAGTCCTGCAGCTCGTTGTTGATGTAGAGGTTGCGGATGCACCCGTGGAAGCTGGTGCCGTTGAGGAGCTGCCAGAGGCGGAAGGCAGCCGAGTTGACATCCACAGGCATCCCTAGGGAGAGCAGGACCATCAGCACAGCTGGATGGGCCCCACACCCACTACCACCCCCCAGGCCCCTGTCCTACCGCCCACATAGAGGGGCGCCTCGCTGTTCAGCGTGTAGTGCTTGCCCGAGTTGTCCATGGTCATGGGGCTGCCACCGTCGATGGAGAGGTTCACCATCTGGTCGAATGTCACCAGCTCCACAGTGTGGAACTGCCCATCGTTGATGGTCTCGGCGCTGGTGGGGATGGCTGGGTCACTGGGGACCCCCTCAAGCCCATACAGTGGGGGGGTGGTCCCTGGTTAGTGGGGAACGGGTGGCAGATACCTGTAGATAGCTGAGCTGGGGTGGGTGCCGGGGTCATAGCTGACCCTGACGTGGCCCTGGTACAGCTCCACGGCCATGTGGTCGCTGTCGCCATTGTACAGCAGGATGCCATTGCCTTCAGCTGTGGAGACCTGGCAGGGGGAGAGGTGGAAGCCCACACCCCTGGGGCAGCATCCCCAGTGCCCACCCCCCTGATGCCCCCATGCCCCCCAGCCCTCACCTGCAGGGTGATATTGGCTCGGGGCCAGTCCTGCAGGTCTGTGAACTGCAGGTATGTGTCACGGTCCACAAAGTTGACGCTCAGCAGCTTCTCACACTTGGGGCCGCCGAAGCCAGGCAGGCACTGGCAGAGGGCACGGGCACCCCTCTCCACACACGGTGCCCCATTCTGGCACTCTGCTCGCTCACAGGGGCCGGGCTGGCTGGCAGTGCGGGGTGGAATCTCGCAGAGCTGGCCACTGTGGGGCCAAGGGTGCTGCTGGGCATGGGGCTGGGAAAGCGCCCTACCCCCTGCCCACTTTGACAGGGGCTTTGACAACACCGCCTTAGTTTTGGGATCCCCATGGAAGCTCTCCAGTCAGCAGCATCAGAGGGATGCCGTGCCCTGCCCTGGGGTCCCTCCCCAGGGACATTGTCTCCCCCCAGCTTCCATCCCTAGAGACCCACACACCCAGTGCTGCTCTTCCCTCTAGCACTGCAGAGGATGGATGGATGGATGGATGGATGGATGGATGGATGAACAGATGTGGTAGCCAGGACTGGTCCCTCCTGCACACTGACACGTAACCAACCACACCACCCCCAGCGCCCTGCCATCTTCCCAGCACTACCTGTAGCCCTCAGTGCAGATGCAGGAGTAGCCGTTCACCTCGTCCAGGCAGCGGGCATTGTTTTGGCATCGGTGGTCCTGGCAGTCGTCGAAGTCCTCACTGCAGTTGCTCCCCAGGTAGCCGGGCACACACTCACACCTGGGGCAGGTGGGGGGCTCATGGCCGCCCCTTCCTCCCCCCTCTGTACTGGTGGGTGCCTGCTCCTCCTGGCACCCCCCGACCCCATGCCCCCGCCCCAGCCTGTGAGCTGCAGCCCCCCAAAAGCAAATCTCCCCCACCAGGCAGCCAGAAGAAAGCAATTTGGGGAGGGGGGGCTCACCTGGGCCCCTGGCTGGTGGAGACACAGGTGGAGCCATGCTGGCATGGGCTGAGCTCGGCTGAGCAGAAATCCGGCGGCTGCTCACAGAAATCCCCTGCAGGGCAGAGGAGGGGTGCCTAGCAACTCCAGGACCAGAAGGGAAGCCCCAGTCCCCAAGGGGCAGAGGGAGCCCACTGGGGGCTCAGCTCAAGGCAGGGAGCTGCCGAGCCCACAGCTTGCACCACCGTGGGTACAGGGCTGTGGTCCACCAGAGGCAGCTCTTGGCCGAACCAAGGGCATCCCAGGGTATGAAGGCTCAGCTGGGTGTACCCAGACTCCAGGCGGCTGGACCCAGAGGCCATGGTGATGGGCACTGGGACAGCAGGCAGAAGAGCTATTAGCCCTCATTGCTGGAAAGGGAGAAGAACCGGGCACATCCCTCACCAGGCCTGCAAGGTTTGGGGATGGCTAGCCCTCATTCCAGGTACCTGTGTAGCGGGCAGGGCACAGGCAGGTGTAGTTGGTGGCACTGGGCATGCAGGAGCCCCCGTTCTTGCAGCTGTGCTCCTTGCAGGGGTCACTAGTGATGCGGCAGCTCAGGCCCTCAAAGCCCACCGGGCACAGACACCTGCCGTGGGGCACAGGGCAGTATCAGGGGGTGGGAAACACAGCATTTTGAGCTGGCTCCCCAAAAACAGCCAGCACAGGACCTTGGCACTGAGCATGCTTGCACACTGGGAGGCTCTGAGGAGCAGGGTTCAGTGCCCCCCAGCAGGGTTCAGTGCCCCCCAGCAGGGTTCAGTGCCTCCCTGCTGAACACCGGGCACAGGGGAGGGTGGCATCATGATACAAGGATGTTGCGTTGCCATGACAACGGGCTGAGGCCACTCAGTGTGTGGGTCTAGGCAGCTGCACAGCCCACCTCCTCACCCCCCAGCCTGCCATCTATTTTCAGCCATTAATCACACCCCAGTTCCCGGAATGGCCTGAAGCACTCAGGGTAGCGAGGGTTGTGTGGGGGCACAGCAGACCTGCAGATAATGGCAGTGACCCCAGGGCCACATTCTGCCCCAACCCACAGGCAGCCCTGCGGCAGCAGCTGGACCCCAGCCCCAAATCCTACTGCCCTTTGCCTCTTCATGGAGGGGGGAACCCCCCCTCCCCACCATGCCCTCAGCCCAGGAGTCTGCAGGGCTGGGGGGCACAGGGGATGGAGCCAGCAGTCAGCCTTGCTGGCGCTGTGCTGGCAGAAGTGCAAGCAGGGCTGCAGAGAGCAGGCAGTATGGGCTGGAGCTGCCACGTGAATGCAGTACCCCTGCTGTATGCCCAAGGGAGCATGCAGGAGGGGAAGGAAGCATCAGACTTTATCTCCATGGGATGCCAGGGCTCCATGCTGCCGCCCAAACACCTGTCTTTCGTGGATTCCCATCCAGCACTCACCTGAACCCAGCTCCTTCCCCGTCCTGAGGCTGGCAGGTTCCCCCATTGGCGCAGGGGTTGGAGGAGCAGCCGCTGAGTGCCACCTCGCAGTCCCTGCCCTGGGGAAGGATGAAGAGGTAGGAGCAAGGAGGGTGCCACAGCACCATGCCCAGCTCTCCCTGCCCCATCCTGCTCAGCAGGGCACTGTGGCGTGCAGGGAGGGGAGATGGTCCTGCAGGCAGCAAGCCCCAGGGGCAAGGCAGAGCCCCTGCACTGCCCCCTTCCCCTCTGCAGGGACACATCCCCCTGTGCTGGGGACCCCGGGGACCAGGGTACCTTGTAGCCACTGGGGCAGGCACAGCGGTAGAAGCCGAGAGGGTCGTTGTGGCAGGTGCCCTGGTTCTGGCAGGGGCTGGAGAGGCAGGGGTTGCACTTGGCCTGGATGCTCAGGGCAGGAGGGCCTGCGGGACAGGAGGCACAGAGATGACCACCGGTGCGGAGCAACGGGGAGGTGCTCATTTGTGGGCACCAACATGGGAGGCAGAGCCCCAGCTGTGGCTTGGAGTGGAGCCTGCCCTGCCACAGGGCTGTGCACCAGGCAATGGGACAGCCACGAGTTTGTTCAGTCACCAGAGATTTGCCACCAGCCAGGTAAGGGGACAGAAGAATCCCCATCCCCCTCCTCCACAAGGCACCTCAACAGATGAAATGCTGGAGTCCCCCAGACTCACAGAGCATCGGTCTGCCAGGCACGGGGCAGGAGGCAGCCTGGCTCCCTGTGATGCCTGCTGCCCTGCCTGAGGAGGGCATGGATGGACAGACAGACGGCACAGGCACCTCTCACCTTGGCACTCGAATTTCTTGGCAGGGGTGGTGAGCAGCAGCTTGCCTTCCATGTCGGGGGGGCCAGCACAGCGGGCGATGCCTGGCTCCTTGTAGCCCGTCTTGACCCAGCTGGAGAGCCAGCGCAGGTTGCAGCTGCAGTACAGGGGGTTGGCCCCGATGGCTCTGCAGCGGGAGGAAGGGCAAAACTGCACCCACTGCCCCACAGAGGAAACCGAGCTTGGAGACCTTGGGACTGGACACAACTCTGTCACTTGGCCGTGCTGCCATGTAATGGGGGGACCCAGTGCTCCTCCATTTCTGGACTCAGTAGAGGTGCTGTGGGAGGACTGGGGCACACAGCCCCACACCGCTGCCCAGTCAGACCACCCTGCTGACAGCCCCACAGCCCACACAGTGCCCCGTGGCTCTGTGCTGGGACTCTCCCCCCGTTGCCCACACAGAAATCCTTGGGAGTCCCTCTCCAGCGCTTGGACAAAGCTGCCTGGGCCCGGCACAAACAGAGCAAAGCACCTTGAGGCTGTGCAGGAGCAACAAGACCACTGCACAGGAGCTGCAGGGCATGGACATGTGAGCAGGCTGCTGGGGACAAGCAGCAGGTCATAGCCAGAGCTCATGGGGACTGCGTCGGGGGAGAGCAAGGAATTGTTTTGAGAGAGGAGGAGGTAGGATTGCTCTGCTCCACCGCAGAGCAGGGCAGGGAGCAGCAGGTGACGTGGGAGGCTGAGTTTGGGTGCCTCTGCCTCCTCCTTCACTGCAACTGTCGGTGGTGATGGAGGGCCAGCGCAACTGACACCTGTGACGAAGGAAGGAGATGGCAGCCCAGAAGGCAGGCGGTAGGGACAGCAGATCCACCGGGGCTGACAAACCTGGTCCTACAGCACCGACAGCGCCGGCTGGTGACACAGCTCAGCCCTGCGGGAACCAGCAGTGCCGGCTGGCAGCGGCCGCTCCACGCTTCGGCACAGGGAATCAGTGAAGGGCCAGGGAAGACCAGATGGAGCAGTGCTGCTCCCAAAAACCACAGGGAGCAGGACTGGAAATCAAGGTGCTCTCTGCAGGCTAGAGGAACAGCCTGAGACCTCCAGGATGCCAGGAGCAGGACCAGCCGCTGGCTGGTGGCTGGGAACGGCTTAGCAGGGACAGGGACAGGGACAGGAGCAAAAAATGACCGTGAGCAAAGCAGAACCCCTGCCCCAGGTGGTGGGTATGGGGCTGTGCTCCTGGGGTACAGGCTCCCTCAAAGAGTGGCTGAAAGACCACCACCAGGATGCTTGATGACAGATTTGGGGAGGCTGCTGCAGGGAAGCGTCCTGGCAGGAGGCTAACGACATGCTGGCATGGGTCAGTGCCGCCCCCACCAACCCATGGCTGTGCCAGCACCTTGCATGGCTTGACCTGCATGTTAGGGGACCCCAGGGAGCTGGGGGGAGGGACAGGGAACCCACGCCACCTCCAGCAAGGACCACAGGGACATCACAGCAGCACTGGGAGGCTCATCTGCACATCTAGCCCTGGGGGCTGAGCATGGGCAGGGCAGGCATGGCATGGCACTGCCCCACAAATGCTGTCCCAATTTACCAGCCCAGAGAAGAGGAGAGGAGGCAGCTCAGCCCCGTGGTTTTTAAAAATCTCCTGAGCCTGTGTCCAGCCCTGTGCCCTGGAGCAGGAGATACTCACAGGTGGGACAGGGAGGTGACATCCGCAAAGATGCCCTCAGGGAGGGTGGAGATGTCATTGCCATGGAGAGACCTGCAGAGAACAGAGAGGGTCCTGCGATGCCCGTGGCTCCAGGATGGGCAGCAAGGACTGTGACAGGCTGTGCTGCCCCTACCCCATGGGTCCAAGCGTGGGTGGCAGAGCTGGACCCCACCACACTGTTGCAAAAGCGCCATGTGCTCTGAGAGGCTTGAAGCATCTCCCCTTGTTCCTTCTGCAGCCTGTGCCCTGCCTGCCTACCTGCACCCAGCTCCAAGTGGGCACTGGGGACACAGGCAGCAGCAGAGAAGGGGCTGAGCAGGACCGTGAGCAGGGCTATGGGCAGATACTTACAGCAGCCGGAGGGAGCGGAGGCCCTCAAAGGCCAGCTGAGGGATGCACTGCAGGGAATTGTAGCTGAGGATCCTGTGGAAGGGAAGAAGGAGGCAACACAGTGTCAGGGGTACTGCTGTGTGCCGCAAGAAGCCCACCCTGGGCTGCACACCCCCCCTGTATGAGCTCTAGCTCAAACCAAGCTTCACCCAGGCACAGAGGGAAGACTTCGGTGTCCCCAGAACCCCTCAGTCTTTGAGCTCCCCTAGGAAGAGCTTGGCTGGGCTGCAGCCCAGTGTGGCACGCCGCCGAGACTGTACTTACAGAGTGGTGAGCTGGCTCATGTTGGTGAAGGAGGAGTTGCTCAGGGAGTTGATCTTGTTGTTGCTCAGATCACTGGAAAACAGAAACCCCAGAGCTTGGAGCCAGCTGAACCCTGCACCCCTTGCTGCTCCCTGTGCCGTGCTCAGCTGCAGTCAGGTGCAAACAGCAGCAAAGCCTCCAAGGGAAGAGCAGGGCTGCCACACAGGATGAGAGCAGCAACACCACTGTCCCCGCTCTGCCCCATGGCCAGTGCCAGCAGAGACTGTGAGCATCCCCAGGCTGAGCATCGCCATCAGCCAGTTGTGTCCTGGTGCAGAAGGAGGACACAGAGGGATGTCAGGGGTCCCTGCACACTGCCAGGCCGAGGTCCATGGGGACAGCCCCTGTCCTCACCCACACAGGTCCCAGCAGTGGGACCAGCTGCCTGGGCTCCTGCTCCTGGCTACTTACACAAGCTGCAGGTACTTGAAGGTGGAGAGCTGCCCCGGGACCTGAGTGAACTGGTTTCCATCCAGGTAGCTGCAAGGGAGAACAAAAGCGTCTCGGGCTGGCTGAGAAGCAGGAAGTCCCTCTCTCTGCCCTCCTGTTTCTCCCGTGCATCCCCATGGACTTCAAGCTCCAAGAAGCATCTCCAGCATCACCTCCCCCCCTGCACCCGGGGCCCATGGGGCTCTCGAGGGACCCCTGGGCTGGCAGGGGAGCTAGCGTGTGAGCACATTAGCACACCCGGGGGCTCTGCATGTAGGTCCCAGAGGCAGTCTCCCAGCAGCCTGCGTGTGCGAGCACAGCCAGCCATGTGCTGCGTTTACACATCCAATGTGAGCGTGGGCGGCTGTAACCATTTGTTCCCAAGGCATGTGTGAGAGAGCGGAGGATGCAGAGAGGGGAGGGGTGTGCGAGACAGCGCAGGGGTGTGAGGGGGTGGTATACATATGTATGTGCACAACCAGTGTTTACACCCCCTGCACACAGGACTGCTGCCTTCCCCATCCCAGACGAGTGCAGAGCCCCTTTTGCAGCAATGGGCATCACGGTGCCCACACATTCAGACCCAGCATGGCTGCGTGGGTATCTCCCTGACACCCACAGTGACGGGTGGCTGACCCCACGCAAACCACATTCTGTTGCCCGTGTGCTTGGAGCTGGGGCTGCCTAAAGCATCCCTGCAGCATGGTGAGAGGTCATGGCAGAAAGGGGCCCGGGACCTGGCAGAGGCAGGGTAGCCCCATCCCTGTTGCTGATGGCAGGCTGCTGGGAACCGCAGCGCCCTGGGCTGCACGGGGACCACAGCTGCAGGGGGTGGTTGTCCTACGTTGCCCCCTCGCAAGGGCCAAAGAGCAGGGATGCAGCTGCGGTGACAACACCTCTTGCACAGCACCCTCGGTAGCGCTGAGTTGGCAGAGAGGCTCTTGTGGAGCCCCTTGCTGGGGTCAGGGCTGGATGAGGTCCCTTGGCTAGGTGGGGGTCCTGCCCCCACTACTGGGCTGGGATGGGGGTGTGGGAGGGAGCATCTCTGCCCCGACATCTGCAACCCCACAGCGGAGACCCCTCACCCAGGGCTGCAAAGTTGCTGGTGGTCAGAAGGAGAATCCGGGCATTTGCCCACCACTCACAGCTCCGTGACGTTCTTGGGGATCCCCTTGGGCAGGGCCTTGAGGTGCTTGTTGCTGCAGCGGACAACAGTGTCGAGGCAGGTGCACTCCTGCGGGCACTGGGGTCGGGGGATGCAGCTGGTCTCCTCCTGACCTGCATCAGGCACAGAGAGCCACAAATTCACTGGGTCCCAGCCCTCGGGCACTGCATGAGGCTGGATGCAGTGCCTAGGACTGCTCCCCTCCCATGCTGACCATCTCCCCTCGCCCCAAAAGCAGGGCACTGCAGGCAACCTGCTTGCAGGCAGTAGCCTCAGCCCGACAGAGTCAGCAATGCAGGAATCATTCCTGCACCCAGAAACTGCCTGCCCCGCCAGGATGGATGCAACCAGTCAGCTCAAGGCTGCTTTGATTTTCACCATTTTCAAGCAAAAATGCAGTCCCAGGGACAGCAGAGAGGAGGGTGCAGAAGAAAGGGCTCAGCCCTGCCAATCCTTCTGAAATAACCTCCTTCAACCATCTCCCAGACACAGGCTAGAGGGAGCGGTGCCTGTGCTAAGCAGCCGGAGGAGATGGCATTGCTTCCCCGTTCCCTGCCACTGCACTGGGCTCCTACAGGAGAGGCGTCCCTGGGACAACCGTATGTTATCTCACACCATTAGGAAAGGCGCAGGATGCAACCCTTCAGTCTTTGACGTGGTGGAGGAGGGAAAGCAGAAGAAACGATGATTTGTTTGTAAATATTTTCCAGAGGGCTCAAAAGCTGTTCTAAATTAGAAAGTTTTTTTAAAAAAGGCTTTTCTCTCAACACACACGCTCCCTGCCTACTCCATCTGCCCAGCTCCGGCACGTGTGCAGGCCTGAGAAGGGAAGGAGAGAAGAAGCAGGATGAATCCTGGGTGGGCTCTGCCTATACATCTGATCCTGCCAGCACTGGGGGCACAGCGTTCGCTAGCACAGACCTGCCTACACACAAGGGCCACGCAGTGCAGTGGGTACCAGCTCCTCTCCTGGCTTCAGAGCAGTTTGTGGGAATCTCAGTGCAGCTCTAAGGGCTGGGTACCAGGAAGGGAAACTCGTGCATCATTAGAGTAGGGCATTAATGGGCTGAGCAACCCCCTGAGCTACCGGCTTGTAGCAGGGCACTGCCAAACATCCCAGGAGCAGGGATGGTGCTGGGACAGGGAGCATGGTGCCAGCCCAGGAGGAGCGGTCTGGTCCCCCCTCACCCCCAGCACTGTGGGGCCCATGAGTTACCTTCCTCACACCTGAAGTCAGGGAAAGCTACATCCTGGAGAGGGATCTGCCGGAGGAAGTCAGGGTTTTGGCAGCGTGGGTTCCCTGTCACGATCTTCCTCTTGCGCAGCCAGTCCCCCAGCCAGGCCAGCTGGCAGTTGCAGTTGAAGGGGTTGGCAAGCAGGTTCCTGCGCATGGGAGGGAGCCCAAGGGTATCGCCTGAGCAGCCGCCCAACAAGGGAACCTTCCTGCAGCCCCCTGTCATGATGGGATGGGGACAGACTGGGAGCATCCCCCGAGGGCCCAAGACGTACAGCGTCGAGAGTGACTGCAGCGTGTCAAAGGCACCTGGTGCAATGGTGCTGATCTGGTTGTCATACAGGGAGAGGAGGCGGACGTTGCGCAGCCCCGTGAAGCTGTCGTTGTGGATGCAGCTGATGCGGTTGTTCCTTAGCATCCTGTGGAGGGAAGGGGAGGAGGGCACCTAACAACCCAGGCAGGTGCCACAGGGGAAACCCACCTTGGCAGTGCCCAGGTGGTGCCGACCTTGCTGCCAGGCAGCAGGATGAGCCCAGGCTAGTCTCTGAGCAGCAAAAAAATACCCCCACAACTCTGGATACAGCCAGCAGATAGATAAGGCACTCCCAAGCTGGTCCTGCAGTGATGCACACAGCACCAGCCCAGGATCGCAGACAGGGCAGGAAGGAAGGAGCAGGGACGTTCCCATTCCTGTGCCCACAGCGGATGTGGGGACTTACAGGGTTCTCAGCCCATCCAGGCCCCTGAACATGCCACTCCGCACAGACTCCAGCTGATTGACAGTGAGATGCAGCTCGCTGACGGATGATGCCCCTTCAAATGCCCCATCCTCGATCTCCGACACCTTGTTGTTGCTGAGGTTGCTGCAGAGAGGAGAAAGCAGGCTGGGAAGAGGGCTCTGCCCCAACCTCATCCTGAACTCTGCCTCCCCAGGTCCCACTGAGCACCCTGTGCTGTCCAGTCCCTTGAGGGACCCTCAGGTTGGGACGTGCCCCCCATTTCACATCCCAGGCTGCCCTGGCATCAGGATCCCAGCCCCCAGGCACTCCTGAAGGGTTGCACGTGCCTGATACTCACATTTTCTTCAGATGTGGGAGTTTCTTGAAGATACCAGTGGCCTCCAGAATGGAGATTTCATTGTTGTTCAGGCGCCTGGGGTGGGCAGCAGGAAAAAGAGCTCAGGAGGTGGCTGCAAAGGGCCTGGTACAGACCAAACCCTGAGCCAAACCTGAGCACTGGTGATGTTCCAGCTGCAGGAAAGATAGCAGGGTGGGAGGGAGGAGGCTCTTACAGCTCCGCTGTGGACTGTGGGATACGCTCTGGGATCTTGGTGAGCTTCAGGTTGGAGCACTCAACCACACTGGATTCACAGCGGCACTTCGGGGGGCAGATCACGTCGCTGTTGCACTCACTGTTCAGCTGGTAATCCTCCGTCCCTGCGTGCCAGCAAGGGCAGCGTGGGTGGGCTCCCGTGGGCAGAGGCACAGGGGGCTGCACCTGCCCTCCCCTCCTCTGGTCCTCCCAAACCCCCAGCTGGTCTCGGTCTCTTCCCCAGCTCCCCTCATCCCAGCCACTGCACACATATTTCTCCTCTCCATGCCCAAAGCATCTTATCTGAAGGGATATTTGCCTTTGGTAGAAGGGGCACTGTGCTGTCCACCACCTCTCCCCTCCTGCAACCAGAGCTGGACCCTGGGGGTGCCTCTGTGCCCATCCTAATAGTGGCATGATGGGAGATGCCGCAACACATCCTGGTACCCAGTGCTTCTGTTACTGCAGCACCTGGGAACTCAGCAACCAGAAATGACGGGAAATGCAGTGTGGTCCTGCTGTGCCAGACCACAGGGCTCTGGCACGATCACCCCCCCTGGCAGCCTGTACAAAAGGGTACCATGCACACACCCATGCACACATGCATCCAGCTCCTCCTCTTACCTGGGATGAAATACTGCTCTTTGGCTGTGGGGAAGAAAAAACCACATCAGCACTCCTAGAGTATGGAGACCAGGCTGGGGCAGGGCTGAGGACAGCTGTGCCACAGGGCACCCATGGTGGGGATGGGAACAGCTCTCACCTGAGCAGCGAAACTTCTTGCTCTTGATCTGGCCGATGCGCTTGTTGGCCAGGCGCCGGGGGCTGGCACAGCGGGCGCCGCTGGTCTCGATGGGGTTGGCGCGGAGGAAGTCTGCCAGCCACTTCAGGTTGCAGTCGCAGATGAAAGGGTTCTGGGCCAGGTGTCTGTGCCAGGGACAGTGGGTGACACACTGGCAGGGGCAACAGGTGACCACCAACTCTAGCCCTGGCTACCCACTGAGATGTTTCCCTCCAGCTGCCTACCCACCCAGGCACCAGAGCTGGTGTGGGCACTTACAGGGTCTGGATGGCCCGCAGGGAGGTGAAGGTGCCTTTGGCCAGGGTTTGGATCTTGTTGTCGTACAGCGAGAGCAGTGAGAGGTTCTGCAGGTCCTGGAAGGCATCCGCCCGCACGCAGTTGATCTTGTTGGCATTGAGGAGCCTGGCAGGGAGGGAGGGAGGTGAGCCTGGGGACCCTGTTCAATGCACCATGGGCGCTGAGGACACCAGAGCCCTGCTTCCCGGTGTCCCTGCAGCGCATTCTACCCAGCCACTGGTGCCTTACAGCAGCTGCAGGGCGAAAAGTCCCCCAAAGACACCCTTGGGGAGGTCCGTGATCTTGTTGCCGTACAGCACCCTGGGAGAGAAAGACTGGTGTGAGAGAGATGGGGGGGAGCAGTGTGGGGCATGGTTCCGGGACCACAGCATCCACCCCACACCACCCCACACATGCCAGTGTGGGCACTTACAGGGAGTTCAGCGAGCGCAGCCCCTGGAAGGCATCAGGAGCGATCTCTGAGATCTGGTTGTTGCTCAGGTCTCTGAAACCCAAAGCAAGAAGGTAGCCTGGTCCCTTTTTCTCTCGTCCCATAGCCTCATCCTCCTGCTGGGCCAGGGGAGCACCCCCAGCACCCAGAGCTGGGGGTATTCAAGACCCCACCCCAGTGCTGCCATGTGGGGCACCCATGTCATGGCAAGTGCCCCGTGACTGTCTAAGTGCGGGGCTGCAGGCTCATAGCAGTGGCCAGCAGGGTAAAGGGTGCTGGGATTCAGGGTGAGCAGGTAGAAGCTGCACACTTACATCCTTCGCAGCTTCTTGTAGGGGGAGAAGGCACCTGGGGGGATGGACTTGATGCCGTTGAGCTCCAGACGTCTGCAAAGAGAAGTGGGAGAGATGGGGAATGTAGGCCTGGCTGAGCCCCAGCATGCCTTTGACAGGGCTGGGGGTCTGCAACACCCCCAAGCTTACTGTAAATTACCTCACTGGAGTGGCACCATTCAACCCAGGGACAACTTGCAGCCTGCGGTTGGGGCTTTCTCCATCAGGGAGGGGTGCCATGGGTGGGGATACCATGCTGGCTGGGCTGGGGGGACCACCTCCTCCCCACCAGCACCCTGGGTCTGGGGGCACCTGCTGCCTCCCATGTGCTTTGTGCACTGTCCCAGCAGGGGCTTTGCACCATAATTGGATTCCCTTAAGGCGATTATTTCTCTATTTGCATTTTTAATGCAGCTAAATCCAGAGCTAAATCTGGGCGGTATGGTAGAAGAGCAAGGAAGCCTGCTGCCCCGTGGGGTGGCTGACCTGTGGGGCTTGCCCCCATGCCCCACTGCCTTGAGCCACCCACAGCCTGGCAGTGACAATGTGGGGCTGTACTCACATCTCTGTCATGGTCTCAGGCAGGTTGGCAGGGATGGCCGTCAGCCCTTTGCCCCGACAGTCCACGATGCCGTTGCTGCAAGTGCACATGGCTGGGCAGGAGCCAGAGGACAGGCTGCAGAGCTGGGCACGTGACGGGTCCGTTTGTCCTGCCAGGAAAGCAGCCACCATGGCAACTGCAAAGAGCTGGGCCAGGCAGGTGGGTGGCAGCACCCCAAGGACCTTGGTGGCAGCTCAGCGTGCTGGGACAGCTCGTGGCACTTTTGAGTGGATGCACAAGGTCCTGTGTGCCCCAACCCTGTGCAAAAGGCACACAGCTCCAAGGGCAGACTGATGCACTCTTTGTCACACTGATAGAGTGGTGGTGTCCCCACACCAGGGACAGTGCTGACCTGAGCCAAGCCCGCGGCATGCATCCAGGCTCTGAGCTGAGGCACATGGCAGGGAGTGGAGGTGGGCTGCACTGGTGGGACAAGCTTTGTCACCCCAACCCCTGTCCCTGCCCTGGCTCCCATCACCTCCCCTGTTTCCCTCACCGGAGCAGCTGAACTCATTCTTCTGGATCTCAGCCACGTTGAGGCCGCGGAGCTGGGCTGGACCAGCACACTGGGTGAAGAGCCCAATGGTGGGGCGCTGGCGCAGCCACTGCGAGAGCCAGGCCAGGTGGCAGTCGCAGAAGAGGTGGTTGGAGTGCAGGCGGCTGTGGGTGGATGGGGCAGTCAGTGGCCAGAGGATGGCTCCTGCCTACTCCACTGCTCTCTGGCTGCCCCAACCTAGCTCATCCCAAAGGCTGGGGACATACACAGGGGGACACGGAGGAGCCTGAGAGCATCTGTGCTGGTTGCAAGGCCACCAGCTTGGCAGTGCTTAGGGATGCTCTGCAAGGGTGTCCCCTCCATCCCCTCCCCACAGTGCTGTCCTAGCACTGCTGGGCCGCTGGCACTGGCAGCAGAGCTGGGGACAGCCCACTCCAGCCTAGGGGGTCCCTACCACCCCCACAGCCCCAGGACTCACAATGTCCGCAGCTTGGGCATGTGGTTGAAGCTGGACACAGGGATGGAAGTGATATTGTTGTTATTCAGGGTCCTGCAGGAAGGCAGAGGGAGGAAAGTCAGGGCAGCCAGGCCAGAAATGGGAGTGTGAGAGCACCAAACTCCTGGGGGCAACAGCACCCACCCACCCCCCGGCACAGAGTGCATGGATGGAGAGGTGAGAGATGGGGACAGCCCGAACCCCTGGGCAGGACCTGCTGCCTTTTCCAGGCTTCTCCCCTCCACAGCCAGATGCAACCAGGTGGACCCCTGGGGCAGGATCAGGCCCTGGAGCACAGCTCTACAGCTGTGGCACCAGACCCCTATTCAGTCCCTCCTCGGGGCCAGGGAGAGATGGCACACTGGGAATGTCCCTACAGTGCCACAGGGAGCACCCAAGGACACCCTCAGCCCTCATGGGGCTTGCAGGATGGAGGCTCCAGCTGGCCCCTAGCCACTTACAGGACCTCCAGCCCCCGCAGGGCACGGAAAGCCCCATCCTCAATACAGCTGATCTGGTTCTTGTCCAGTTGCCTGCAGGAGAAAGACAGAGGGAGCATTGCTGGGACAGCCCAAGCAGAGAGTGACCGGTGGCTCCTGATGCCTCCTGCCACAGAACCTGACCCCAAACTCCCTCATTCCCATCCCTGCCGGGACTCACAGATTCTTGAGGTCAGTGGCCCCGCGGAAAGCTTTCCTGGGGATGGCCTGGATGAAGTTCTCGCTCAGGTCCCTGCACAAGAAAGAGGCAGGAAGGAAAGTTAGCAGCGCCTGCAAAGCACTATGCCCCATGGGACGAGGGCATCCACAGGCAGGGGCATACCCCAGCACCCAGTGATCCCTCAGGGGCTCTGGGAAACTGTAATTTGGCTTCAGGTCCTCAGTTTCCCACTGGCCTGCTGGCTGTCCCAAGGCAAGTCTGGCTCCATCCATGGTGGCTGCAAGTGGCTGGGGTTCCCCGGGCACTACTGTCCCCAGCTCTAATAAGCAGAACAGCAGGGCAAAGCTCTGGGAAAATCCTCCGTACTTAAATACCCTCTGACTGCTCTAATTACAGGTCCCTGCTGATTAACTGGTAATTACACTTAGCGGCTCCAGGGCTCCGGCAGGCATTCCCATGGAGCCTGCCCTGCACTTTAGAGGGCACAAATAAGCGGGTCATTAATTACTTCATCACTATACAGCACCGTCTGTGTAATCACCTGCTCTGCAACGCTGGGGCATGCTATAGGCCAGTGCCAGTTCTGTGTTGCAGGGCTTGCAGCAGGTCAGATCCTCCACCATACCTGGGCTGGCTTTGAATGACCATGATAGCCAAAAATCTCACTGCAGGTAGGGTCTGAGTGGACCGGCTCAGCTCACTCCATCCCTGGGGGGACCTGCCTATTGTATCTGTGCCCCATGGCTCCCATGCAGCTATTCCCTCTCCCACCCCAAGGGCCAGGAGTTCCTCTGAGCTTGGCAGGCTCCTGCATTGCCTGCTCCCAGCCCCATGCCAGTGCAGCCCTGCTCCAGCCACCCACGGGGCAGGAGAACATGTCCACAGCTCCCTCCTGGCACAGGGAAACTGAGGCATGACGTGGCATTTGTCCTATGCAGCAAGTCCCTGGGGGAATGAGGAGCAAGACCAGGGCATCCTGCACTGATTAAGCACTCCCCAGCATTACACAGGCCACGCAGACACCCCCATCCCCACCCGAAGAGGTGGTTTGGGGTGTCCCTGGGTGCCAGCATTTCGCCCTCATTGCTCACCAGCTATGCTTCAACATAACAGAGCCTGTTCACTGCTGATATCCCAGAGCAGTTGGGCTGGCTCAGGATGGAGGCACAGCATCCACGCTGCTCCCTGGGCCCTCATTTCTCCCAGAAAACAGGCTCGGCATAACCCACAAGCTGCTTGCAAGAGACCTGGAGGTCTCCAGATTGGGACTTCACCCTGGCCAAAAGCTTCACTGCTGCAATGGGGAATGTTCCCAGAGGGAAGCACCAGCATCTCTGGCACAGCTGCAGGAGGAGAAAGAAAACCCAGGGACAGTGGGCTCCCCCAGCGCTCCAGCGGGATGCCCAGCCACCACAGAGCTGCCGTAGGGCACTGGAGTGATGCCCCACGCAGCGTGCAGGGAGCAGGGGAGCTGGTGCATCCCTCTGGGTCGCTCCTGAGGAACCAAAGGCAGCCGGCAAAGCACCCTTGCTGGGGCAGGGGAAGGGAGATGCCGGCCCTGGAAGGGCCCAGCTCCCCTGCGAGCAGCCGGGCGCGCAGGCGGCGCAGTTTCACCGCTACCCGCGCGGCGGCACTGCCAGGCTGCCCGGCCCGGGCTGCTGCGCTGCCTGCGCTGCCTGCTCCGCCTGCGCTGCCTGCTCCGCACGGCCCCGCCCAGCCTGCCCCGGCCCCCCACAGGGCTCTGGGACGAGCCGCCCTGAAGGGATCGGGGTCACCTCGCACTCTCCAAAGGGGAAGGAGCTGACACCTGCCACAAGCTCTGACACCCCAGCACCCCTTCAGATGCAGACACCTTCTCCCCATCCTCTGCTGGGGACGCAATGAACCCGGGGACCCCCAGGAATTGCACTGACCTTTCAGAAAAACGCAGCATTGCCCCAAATCCCCTTTTCCCTTTGGGCTCCTAGAAGACAGAATCCCCTAGAAAACCCTCCAGAAACCGCCAAATGAAGTTCACTGCTCTTGCTAGCAATGCATCCAACGCATCGCACTCCCCCCCGGCAGCTGCCTGTCCTCCAACATTAAACTGGTCACAGCGGGGCCAAGCATGGGAGCGCCCACCATGCCTCAGTGCTCTGCACCCCCCGCTCCAGCTCTGGCGATGCCTGCCCAGGCAGACCCTGCCCGCAGCTTGTTTGGTTCCCCCATGGAACTTTGCTCGTGTTTCTCCGCTCACAGCACATGGGAGTCCCAGCGCACCCGGGGAGTAAATCCAGGCGTCTGTCTGCAAGCTGCTCACTTACAGCTCGTGAAGGAAACACTGCTAGAAGGTTGCAACTGACTTTGCAAGGCTTCTCCCCTTCACAGCTTTTCATGACAGTCACCAATGAAGTGCTGCCATTTGGGGTACTGAAGCCAAGAGGGACAGACGCTGGATGCGAGGGTTTCAGCAAGGCCCTGGTGCTGGGCTTACATTGCCGGCACAGTTACACAGCTGACGGCACCAGGACAAACACATGCTTTGCCTGCGGGATCCTCGGGCCCGGCGTTGGAACAAGGCACGGCCCCTTCCCTCCTGGTGTTTCATAGCTCCCAGCTATGTTTGCTTTACACTTTGGCGCCGAAGAAACAGCAGATGGCACGGCTTCTCCTCGCTCCACCGCGTGGCTTACGGCACCCTCGGCGGCTGCGCCGGTGCCACCTCGCACCCCGCCAAATACAAGCATGTCACTGCCATCGCATGTGGTGTGCCAGCTTACAGTGGTGATCACAAGCACTGACAGGTCTGACAGCCCTGCTGGGAACCAGCCGGCGGACAGGGACAGAAAGAGGAAAGGGAAAGAAAGCAGCCCCTGCCCTGTTGTCACAACCGCCCTTTCTGCCTTTTCTAGTCTCACTTCCAGGTATTTTCCTAAAGCTCCAAGTTTAGGGGTTCCTGGTTATTGAAGTCAGGGGATGCCCAAGCAGCTGGCCCATCCACAGTGCCATGTCCTCCCATCCCTGTGCTGTGGGAACGCAGCCACTGGAGTTTCTCCCTGCATGGCCCAGGGTACAGAGGGCTCTGTTAGTCCTGGGGGTGCAAAGGGGGAAGGATGACAAGCGGTGAGCAGATGATGGGGGAAACACACAGCTTCCACCCTGCAAGTACCAGAGGATAGACATCTGTGCTTGGGCAGACCCTCCGTGGTGGCATGCATGCCCAAATGGGAAGCTCTCAGCAGCCTATCTGCAAAGCAGAACTCCCACTTGCTCCCAGGAACCCTCTGCATTTCCATCGCTTCTTGGCCCAGCCCCATCCCAGACCCCTTTTGTCCCCAGGCTCACCTCCCACAGAGGTTTCCAACCCAGCAGTTGCCTGTTAATTGGCAGCAGCCAACTCCAGCCCACAGCTGTGCAACGGGGAGAAGGAAGGCACCCACTTTCCTGCCATGTCCCCTAAAAGCCTGATGACTGGGCTATGTCCACACAATTCCCTCCCTGGCTAGGCAGTGTGGTGGATGGCAGTGGTTAGAGATTGGGATTTTGGAGACGTCCCTGCTCCGATCTTATACCTTGCTACCCTGCCCCACTGTGTGCATGATCGTTGTTGGGTCCCACACTTGGGTCACAACAACCCCACTACAAGCTTGGGAAAGGGTGGCTGGGAAGCTGCTGGGCAGAAAAGGACGTGGGCGAGCTGGCTGACAACCAACTGAATGTAAGCCAGCACCATGACCAGATGGCCAAGGCGGCCAACAGCATCCTGGCCTGTATCAGAAACAGCGTGGCCAGCAGCACTAGGGCAGTGATCGTCCCCCTCTACAAGACAGACATCGAGATGCTGAAGCGTGTCCAGAGGAGGGCAATGAAGTGAAGGGTCTGGAGCACAAGTCCTATGAGGAGTGGCTGAGGGATCTGGGGCTCTTTAGCCTGGAGAAAAGGAGACTCAGGGGGGACCTTATCGCTCTCTACAGCTGCCTGACAGGGGCTGTAGGCAGGGGGGGGGTCGGTCTCTTCTCCCAGATAACAAGTGACGGCACAAGAGGAAACGGCCTCAAGCTGCACCAGGGGAGGTTTAGATTGGATAGTAACAAAAACTTCTTCATGGAAAGGGTGGTGAAGCATTGGAACAGGCTGCCCAGGGAGGTGGTGGAATCACCATCCCTGGAGGTGTTTAAAAACACATAGACGTGGAGCTTAGCGACATGTTTTAGTGGTGAGCTTGGCAGTCCCAGGTTAATGGTTGGACTCGATGATCTTAAAGGTCTTTACCAGCCTAAATGATTCTACGATTCTGCGTTTCTATATCTGTGGCGGGTCTGGAGGTGCCCCCGGTGCTGGCTCTGCTGGCAGCCAGCAGCCCTTGCCCCAGCGCCACCGGCCCTGGGGAGCCTCGGCCAGGAGCCAGGCGCGGGGGCTCGGCTTCCTTGGGCTGGCAGGGGCTTGGCAGCGGGAGCCAACCCCCCAGCACGCCGCCCTGCCCGGCGCTTAGCGGGGCGACCGAGCAAAACTGTTCGACATGGCTTCCCAGTGGGGAGCCCACTCAGGCAAACAAACCCAGGCGGCCTTAATCTCCCCGGCAAGAGCCCGGCGGGCCGGCAGGCGGCCGGAGGGAGGGGGCCACGGCGGGCTGCGGCGGCCGGGCAGGGAGGCCGGGGCTATTACCACACTCTCATTCTTTCGGCTAATCCTGACTTCACACTTTAACCTGATTGAGCCTTGTTTGGCGAGCCGGCTCCTCACACGCCGCGTGAGGGGATTAGGGCCGGACACAGCGGGGAGGTAATTGCTTCCCAGTGTTGCTGGCCCCGCATCCCCAAGTCCCCCACCGCCTGCCAAGAGCGCTGGGGCGGCCTGGCAGCCCTCCGGCACAGCGCGCCCCTCGCCAGGCGGCCCAGCTTGGCAGCACCTGCCGGGGCTGGCTCTGCTGTCGCTGCGCAGGGACGTCTCACCCAGCGTCGGCAGCCATCAGGGCACCTCGTCCAGGCGAAAGCTGCAGCCCATGCGGTGTCCCAGCCGCGCCAGCAAGGGCTGCTGCAGCACACAGTGGCAGGCCAGCGGCTTTCCACCCAGCAGCGTCTGCGTGCCCAGCACCGGGTGCCGGCGGGTGAAGCACAGGGGGTTGCTCCCACCTTTTAATTAGTTTCCTACCTGGTTTCCATGCTGCAAACTCCTTAGCACCTGGAGGTCTCCCGGACCCCCTCCCGGTCACTAGGACAGATCAAAGGCATTGAGCCCCCAGCTGCTGCCAGGCCGCTGCTCCCACATTGAAAATGCATGGCAGGTCCCGCGCAGAGGCCGGGTGCCTCCCTCAGCAGCAACTCTCCACCCGCGCTAGGACCAGCTGCTGCAGGTACCAGCTCAGCCACAGCAACCGCCCACCGAGTCTTGAGCAGGCAAGGCAGTGCCCTTGCAACCAAAGCCACGCAGCCCTGGGCAGCACCGTTGTTTCAGGCTGGGATAGCTGCTCCCTGGATCGCAGCCTCAGTGACGCTGTGCCAGAGGAGGCTGTGCCAGGGTGCAGCCAGCACTTCCCGAAGCAAAAGGGCCAGCCAGGGACTAACCAGCAAGGACCACAGCACCAGCAGCTATTAAGCAGCCCACACGCAGGGGTTGTCCCAGCACAGCTGCCCAGGGCAGAGGGATGGGCAGAGCTGAGGCTGCCTCAACGGCACGCACGGCTGTTCACACACCACCTCCACTGCTTGATAGGTGACAATGGCAAAGGGACAGAAAGACTCCCGCATTACCCAAGATTGATACACTAATGAGCACTCACATTAGTGGTCAACAGCCCACAGTCCCCCCCAGGGTTTTGCGCTGGTGTTTCTCAGTGCAGGGGAGGAGCAGCTGCACCCACTCTTTGTGCAGCATCAGCACCCACAGCCCCGTGCTGGAGGAAACAAGCATCACCCACGTGTCCCAGCTGTATGATCCACTTGAGGTGATGGACACAAGTCCCCAGTGCTGCAAGGACCCAGCGCCCAAGGAGGGGTGGTCCCAGAGGGAAGCTGCTTGCCACAGGTTGGGGGCAGCTGCCCCACTGCTGCATCAGTAGGATGCTGGGGTAATGAGGCAGGGTTTTGTCTGCCATGTCACCTGTCCCCATCCCCAGCACTGGCTTGAGTGGGGTCCTGCAGCTCCATCTCAAGTTCAAGCTCCCATGGCGTGCCCCCAGCATTATGTCAGGCTGTTTGATTTTTAATGGGCTCCATTGGCCCAGCTGCCAGCACACTCCATCCTGGCCAAGGGAGATGAGGCAGACCTCCCACCTCCTGCACCTCTGCGTCACTCCACCATCCCCAAGGTCACTGGGAGCCTGCATGCTGCCTGCTGCTGTCTGCTACCCACTGTGACCACAGCCCCCAGGGCTGATGGTGTTTGCGCAAGACAAGGTGGGTTTGCACAGATGCAAACAAACCAGAGTGCAGCATGGTGGGCTCAGCATGAGACCCTGACACTCAGGAAAGTGATGGTGGGGTCTCTGGAAGTGGCACCTTGGAAGGAGCCAGAAAGAGAAAAGGGACGGGATGGAACAGGGTCCAAAGCAGCACAGTGAGGGGGGAAAAGGAACATTTTTCACTGCTTTTCATGACACCAGAGCAAGGGATGACCAGCGCAATCACAAAGGCAGGCTTAAAATCACAGCTAAAAATGACTCCTTCAAATCAGGTGTCGTTAGTCCATGGGACTTCCAGCCACAATCAGCTCAAAAGGGAAATGAATAGAAGCGCAGACATGCACCTGCAATGCCATGCTGTGGCAAGGAGTACCTGCAGGTGGATGCTCGGGAGCTGGCTTCTGCTGCCAGGAGACCAGCTGGGCAGACCTCTGGTAGTCACCAAACTGCCCAGTGCAGGCTGCCAGCCGCGGCCAACGGCTCAGCTGCTGCTCAGCTGGCAAGGACCGTCACCCACCAGAAGTCACTTCTGTCAGCCTGCTTTAGTGACAGGCAGACATGCACAACCCTTCTGCTCCCCAGAGCAGCACGGGGGATGTCAGCCTGGGGTCAGCCCGATGTCAGCACCCCCTGCCCAGCCAGGGCAGGGTGCCAGGGTCCCCGCTCCATTCTCTGCCTGCCACTCTCGTCCCTGCCCCTCTTGATCAGGGGGTACAGCAAGTCGGGGGGGGGCTGCTCCTGCAGTGGTTCAAGGGTGAACAGCTGGTTGCTGCAAAGAGCATCGCAGGCTGGGCGGTACAGCACAGCCCTCCCCGCTGGCAGCCGGAGCGAGCGTTTCATCAGGCAGCCCCAGCCACCAACAATTACGTGCTGAGTAAATCGATGGGATATAATTGGACTATTAAGATCTCATTATCTTCCTGGCTCCGGGTGCCGCAGCCCACAGCATGCTGGGGGAGACCGCAACCTGCAGCCACAGAAACTGCCTCCCAACCCAGACAGCCTTGATGGGCACTGAGGACAGGGGTGCACAAAACAGGGATGGTACAGCCAGAGGGGACAAGGATGGTGGCAGCAACCTATATTCAGCACAGGAGACATCTCTGTGGCACAGTGAAGTGCTGTGCAAAGGCAGGGAGATGTCCCTACAGCAGCCCTAGAGATGAGGAGATCCAGGTATCCTAGCCACCACAGCAGCCTGAAAGCCACCACCAGCCTCTCGTGCCCTGTGCAGGGCTCATTGCTCCTGGGTGACATGAGGAGTTTGGCCTCTAAATGCGCTTTCATGTGTGCCTCTACCCCAACCAGCTGGAAAGCGGGGCTCACGTCCCCACCTGCAGTTGCAGGGTCCCTGTGCTCTGAGTCACACAGGCTGCCTGGTCCTGGGGGACCCCTCCCTTGCACAAGGGCCATGTACCTGTTGTGTCCATCACCTGCTTACATACCACCTATGGAGGGGGTGATGTAATTCCTGGCTGTGGGATGGTGCTCCTGAAGGGACCAGGGTCCTCAGCACCTCTTGACAGGCAGGATGATACACCAGGTCACATCCACTGAGATCCAAGCAATGATAAACAATCACTTCCCTTAAGACAGTGTCCCTATTCCCACCTGAGTTTTTCGCACAAGCATTTCTTATTATCTCAGCACTAGTGAAAGCAATGGATCAGAGCTCATCCTTGCCAAGCCCATATATATAGGGACAAAACAATCCTCTGCTGCAGCAAGGCAGCACACTGCTAGGCATCATGATGTGCTGAGCGCCTCACACCATAGACCTCAGCGACATGAGCTCAACCAACAAATTCTGCCTGTCCACCACATACACACAGCAAAGAGCAAAAATGAACACTGCCAGACCAGGGAACAAAGCTTCACACTGCTCCCCTGCCAGGAAAGGCTTACCAAAGCGCTGTGCTGACCCCAGGCTTTGGCCCCAGCCCCTTCCCTCCCAGGAGATGCAGATGCTTCCCAAAATGTTAAAGCTGGAGAGGTTTGTTGCTTGGACAGCCAAGCAGATCATGTGTAAAATGCAACATATGCTCATGGCAACAGTTAGCAAGAAGAGTCCCAGCCCCAGCGTGGTGGTGCTGATTTAGCAAAACATTTCAGGGCACACATAAATCTCGGTGGCTTCAAAGGGACGCTGCTGACCTACGCCATGACCCAGGCTGCTGTCCTTACTGGAGCACCAGCAACTGACAACAGCTGGTATCACCCAGCAGTGCCATCACAGTGCCTGCTTATGCTGAGGGTGTGCATTGGGGATGCCGAGGTGGGTGGGTGAGTGCACACACGGTGGGTGACACCAGTGGCCCTGTGTTTGGGCACAGGGTAAGTCAGGGACACGTGGCGTCCGTTGTGAGTGGAATGATGTGCACAGGGAAGGCATTTGCACAGGCTGGCCTTTGCCGAGCAGCTCTCTGCACAGGGCAGCACCTGTGTGGTGGCTCCAGTCCAGCTCCAGCAAGGAGCGGCTCCTGCGTGGGCTATGCTGCAAAGCCAGAGCTGCGGGACACAGCCTCTGCGGGAAGGGGGATGCTATGGGAACAACGGGAGCTGGCCAAGGAAAAGAGAGGAAGGTGGGAGGGAGGGGGAATAAAGCATCTGCCACCCACCTTACAGTCTCTACAGAGATTGAAACAACTTAAAAGCAGACGCTTTAATGGAAACACAAGTAAAATAACAAGCTGCAAACCCTGCACGCTGGTCACCGCCCCCTCCCCACACTGTCCCTTTGTTCCTGCAACCTCATTATCTGCAGGAAGGGGAGCCAACGTGAGGCCAAGGCATCACCAGCAGCTGTCCATCATCCCAAAATGCTTTAAGACAGCCACAGCACCCACTGTGCCCAGCACCCCGCAGTTTGGCTGAGGACAAGGTGGGCAGGCGGTGCCCTGCGGCACACGCTCAGGAGCAGCCAACCTGCCACTGTCTGCAAAGGGACCTGCTGTGTGGCTGACACGTCCCTCATGGCTCCCACTGACTGCTGGATGAGGGCTTGTCCCCTCCAGCAAGCATCTGGCTGGACGCTGGGTATTAAAAATGCACCTGCCTGGCTCACAGCCTCTGTATCCCACTGCCACTGGAAACTGGGGCACCCAGCCTGCAGCCCTTTGGCTTCCTGCTTCTCTCCATCCCTGCTTTTCGTCACCCCCCAGTCCCCTCTGCCCTGGTGTTCAGCAAGCTTGTTCTCCTTCCTCCTTTCGTGTTTTTGCTTCTGCCCACTGCCTCATCCTCTAGTAGCAGAAAATCCCTGCAAAACCCCCCACCAAAATGCATTTTGTTTCCAGCTCTCACGCTACCCTCCAGCCTGTGCACCTACTTGCTTCACATTTGCATCACCTGGCTGATTTCCAGCACTGAGTTGGTTGCAGAGGGAAACCGCTGCCCACAGCAGAGCACTCCAGTGCTCACAGATCCAGCAGGTCCCAGGACGACTAGCAAATCAGGGTACTGCAGCCCAGCAGCTCCAGAGCTTGGGGCAGAGCAAGCTGAAAGCGGCAGTGGGGATTTGCAGAACCACAAGTGGGTCTACCTCTGGCAGACAGCAGCGTGCCACAGCAAGACCCTCCCGTGCAGCCCCATGATGGTTAGGACAAGGTCAATCCCCCTCACCCCACCATGACCCCACGCACAGAGGGACCTGCTGGGTGACAGCGCTGTACCATGCTAGGAGAGGTGCCAGGCTCCAGTCCTGAGCGCTGGGAAGCCTCCAGCATGCGAGCGTGTGCTCCCTGCCTGGCAGCTCACACCCAGGGAGATACCCTGAACTCCATGCAGCAACACTCATCCAAGGTGTAAATGAAAAAGCAAATAGCATTTCTGGTGAGCCAGCCCCGAGCCCTGTGGGGAGCTGGCTGCAGCTCTCGTTAGCAGGCTCATCCCCTGGGTCTGCGGCACTGCTGAGCTCAGAGCTAATTGACTCCCAGGCTCTGAGGCTTTTAATTGCTAATAAGTGTGAAGCCAGCCCGGCCGGCCCTTCTGGATTCCTCCGAGGTGTGAATGAGCCTGAGCCAAGCTGAGAATTGAATCCCGGCTGTCCCAGATCTGGTGCAGGCTGGTGAGCCAAGGAACGATGCTGTAGATATGTGATGCTGCTCCTCAGCTTTGCAGGTTCTGGGACAGCAACTCTAAACCCCGGTCCTAACTTTGGGCAGGGCTAAAGCAAGCTCCCTCTGACCTGGAAGATGATCTGAAAGCAATACTGAACCTTGCAGGACCCAGTTGGAGTTACTTGGCAAGATGCCCTGGCATGATCAAGGGTCCTCCATGCTCCTCGAGCTCAGCACTGGCACTAAGATGGGCAAAACTCTTGCCCCAGCAGTGGCTGCATCTCATAGCCCGGATTCCTGAAAGCACCTGGGAGTGACCGCAGAGCCAGTGGTGGGATGCAAGGCAGGAGATGCATCACAGGGTGAAAAGCATCAGCCCCCAGTGGCAGCCGGGATGGAGTCAATGGGAAATCTCAAATCCAGCCCACGAGCTGGAAAAAGAGATGTGGTTTTACACAGGGCTGGTAGGAAACAGCCCTGATAGAAGAGTACAACAGGAAAGGAGGGTGGGAAACAGGGCAGAGCAAATGCAAGGCTGTGAGAGTGCCCAAGCATGGGAACCAAGAACAGGGGCTCACAGCAAGAAAACCCAACAGGCTAATAAAGAAACTCCATCCCGTGTGGCACATACCAAAGTAGGATAAAGACTGCTGGCAGGGCAGCAAAGCCCTGCCACAAGGTTGGGCCCAAGCTGGGGCTGCCCCTGCCCCAGTAATGTCGTTCCCAAAAGGGGTTTGGAAGAGCAGCACTCAGTCACAGCCATGCTACAGGGGGCAGGGAGCTTCACCCCAGCCGACAGGGCTTCCCTTCGGAGAGCAGCTCTTTGAAGAGTCCCTGGCTACACGTGGAGTCTGGGGCAGTCTCTGCCTGCACGCAGCTAGTATAGCTGCAGCATCACCACACCCCCCCAGCACCCCCCCAACCCCAGTCATAAAACTCAGCTGCCCACGGACCTTGCCTGTACTGGAGATCAACAGCTCCTCCTTGTTTCGGGGAGGCAGAAATGAGTTGCCAGAGGCACATCTGGGTGCTCCTCCTGCTTTTCCCTGATCCATGCATGGATGGAGCCTCGGAGGAGCAGCGAGCCTGGCAGCAGCACCTGACTGCAAGGCACAGACCAGGGAGCCCTGGTGCCAAGCCTGGGGGGGCCTCACGCAGAGACCTTCAGCCTCCATATTAAAGCTCAAGTGATGGAGCAGCCCCACATCCCTTTGCAAGGTGCCCCAAGGTTAATTATCTCTGAGGTTAACAATACACCTCCTGCCTCTGCTCCAAACATCTCACTTCAGATGGGGACACCAGCTCTGTGGCCCCAAGAGCCTGCGGCTCACTGTGCCTTGCAGACATGCCTGAATACCTGCAAGTCCACATCTCCTGCCACAGCCCAGCTGAGCTGGGAAGGGGAGGCTGTGCGTTTCCCAGGAAGCAGCTACAGTCACAGGTGTTTTCAGGAAGGCTGAGCATCCCACTGCCGCTGCCCGTGCTACACCAAAGCACGCAGCTCATGTGGATCCCTAAGAAGAAACACGCACGCCAGAGGCAGCTTATCTCCGCGCCCCTCTCCCACGCGATGCTCTTCCATTTAAAACTTAGCTCGAGGCCAGCTGGCATTGCAGTGGGGATTCCTGCTAAGGGGAGAGCCAGGGTGCGGCCACGGAGGGGATGGGACCCTGCACCCCAGCTGTCTCAGGGCGTCACTCCTCCCAGCTCCAAGGTTGCCGCTGGCCAGGGCTGGATCTGCCAATGTTGCAGCCAGCCTCCAGTGCGGCTGCTCGGGTGGCCTGGCACCGCTTGGCATGGCTGTGGCTCATGCTCTAGGACCTGGGGAGAGGAGCCGCTGAGGCTGATTACCTCTGCCAGAGCAGGCCTGGCGGGTTTATTTTTAACAGTTCTGATTGAAGCCGGTTTCCTGCTGACATTTACACCCCTTCATCATTATCAGCTCCCCAGCTTCCAGCCGCCAAGATTAAAGTGGGGATGAAATCTCCCGAACAGTGGGGTCCTGGCTGCAAACCCCACAGAGGAGGAGAGACCCACATCGGTGCAGCTAGACAGATATCGGCCCCCTCAGAGGGAGGTGGGTGGCTGGGGAGCCCCATCCTACAGCAGGGACGTTGCAGGCTGGGACCCCGCCATGGGATGCAGCAGGGACCACCTTGGGGGAGACCGGGGAGGGATATGTGTCACCTGTTGCTGGCATGTGTTCAAGGACATGGCAGCCTAGCCGGGCTACAGGTGCAGCTTTAGGTGCTGGTGCTCCCAGAGACACCCATGCTCCTGGGAGTGCCCCAGCCGTGGCCAGCTCCAGGGTTTGCTACTCCAAGCCACGCCTGCTGGCCTGGGCGAGCAGAAGGATAAGCAGCCAACCCCTGGTTGCACGCATGTGCCCATGCCAGCACCCCTCAGGCCCCGACACTGGGCACAGGGCAGGGCTCAGATACCCGGTGCAGTTCTCTGCAATGGGAGAGGTGAGCAGGGGCTGTGCAGCACAGCCTGGCCCCTGTCCTCCTTCCCACATTGCCATAAACCTTGATTTTCAAGTCGGGCAATGCAACATGGAGCCAGCAGCAAGACTCCCAGCATGGCCAGAGCTAGGCACTCAGATCTGAAAACCTCTTTTTTTCCCTAAGAAACAGTCAAATTCCAACACGTGTGGGCTAAAAATACACCCAGTCTGCCTGGGACTCTGCCCGCTCTTACATCTCTTGGATGATTCATATTTTGTCAGATCGCAGCTCAGTTTTGAGATCAGAAATACCATGTTTGGGAGACAAGCATGTCACAAGCCCAGGAAGGTGTCCAAGCCCTGAGGGAGGTGGCTGGAGACCTGACCGTGGTCCAGCTGGGACCGCGAGCTGGGCATGGACCCTGCCATGGGGAATGGCTGTCCCTCATCCCACAGAGGTGTAAAGCCCAGCAGCAGCCCTGAACAGGTACATGTGCTCCAAGGCCAGACTACTAGCATCAACCCCACTGCATCCCAGAGCAGCTCCAAAATGGGGCGGGTGCATGCACAGGAGCTTGCCTCCAGCTTTTACTTAATTACCTTTACAGGTATGAAATCAGCAATAAATAATTAGACAGCCCTGTTCCCGCCTAAGACACCAAAATCTGCCTCCTAATTAAGTATTATAGGGATTTAAAAGCATTTCTGACAATATGTATGTAAAATACTGCAAATTAGCTGTCTCCCCCACTGAAATCCTGACTGGAAACAATGCAAGGTCCTGGCTGGGCAGAAATCTGGGACATCTTTTCAAGTAAATTGGGAGAAGGGCCCATTCTTCTGGCAAAGAGGTTTTTTTTCTGAGGGTTTAAAATTCCTGTAGCACAAAGGAGGCAGCCCAGAAATGCCTCTGCCGGTCCCACTACCCCATGAGCCACACAAGCCCCCCAGCAAAGGCAGTTGGATCTAAGAGTGCTCCCGCTTAGTTAAGTTAACATAAATGCAAATTGTCGGTGAGACTAGAGATGAGATCCCAGGCACTGCGGCTTGGAGGAGAGCAGGCCCTTCCTCATATTATCAGCCCATCCACCCGCAGAGGGGGGAGCAGGAGCGGGTAGCTGCTCCATGCCAGAATCAAGGCGCTCCAAGAGCCAATTTCCACCCGACTGCAGCACATTTGATGTCTTGTGAAGTCAAGTTCACACACACCGTCTCGCCTCTGCCTCGCACACGGAAGGGGCTGGATCCTCCCCACGCACACACAGCCCCAGCTCCGGCTGAGCATGCGAGCATCCTGCAGCACTCTGGGATCCAGCGCCAGATGAGCCATCCCCATTGCACTCCACCCAGAAAGCACCTGAAGAGAGAAGGGCTTGGGTTTGGTCTCGCCCTCGTGTGTCAGCTCTAAATGGCGCCAAAGCACCACTGCCTTGCTTTGCCCGCTGCACGGAAAGCTTCTGTGCCTTCATCTTCAACACTGGCTCGGTGTAAGGCCAATTCAGCATTGAGGTGGAGCTGTGGGGACCATGGGATGGGGCACAGGAGGGCTGCAGCATCCCTCACCATAACCTGCAGGCAGGAGCCCAGCCTGATGCAGCTCGCATCTGCTCTGGTGCTAGATTCTTCCCCTAAAAGCAATGCAAAGAGCAGGCAGTTTGCAAGGGAAAAGGCTGGGAGCAAAAGCAGGGAACACCACCACCGGGTAATTACCTGCAAACTTAACTTGGCTTGCAAGTGGGAGCTGCAGTGCCAGGCTTTGAACGAGGTTGTTTCATGTGCCTGGTGCTCCTGCCACTCTCCATACCTCCCATCAGACACCAGAGAGGGGATGAGGACAGAGGGAGCATTTGAAATTCACACTTCAAAGTTGATATCAGAGTGGCCTGGCCTGTATATGCTGCAAGTCAGGGAGCGGGAGGGTGAGCAGGGAGACGAGGGCTCACGCTCCCAGAGCCTTTAATGGTGGGATCAATTGCCTGCTCAGGGATGCTCTGCTGCAGCAGGAGTGAGCAGCCATACTAAGTCCCTTCCTTGCTACAGCTCTCGTGCTGCAGCTTGTACACAGGCGTAACGCTGTCTGACGCAGGAGCACCCTCGGACCAGGGGCTCTCTGCACACTGCCGCACTACTTGGGAGCATCTCCTGTTATGCCTGTACACACTGTAGCACACACATTGCAACCCATGGCCCACTGCATCACGTCCACACAGCCACCAGCGTGCAGACACACCGCACACACACGGACACGCTGCACACACGTGTGCTCTCTTAATCACTTCTTAATTCTCTCACTTTCGAGCCTTTGCCTCAGCAGTGTCATTTTTCACCCACCCTTGCACCAGCACACCTGGAAGAGTAGCACCTCTGGGAGCAGTAAAGGGTGACACACAGCCCCTCCAGGAGTCCAGCCCATCTTCTGGGGCTTATGAAAAGACCAGCACAATGCTCTACCCAGAAATGCTTCCCTGGGCACACAACCCAAGGACTACTCCAGGAAGGTTAGGCAGAAAGACAGAAACTGGAGGCTAGGAACAATTTTGCTACTGCAGTGTGCAATTAAAACCAATATCCAAACCATTCAAGCCAGACAGAAAGGGACAGTGGCCATGTCAATGCCAAGGAACAGCATGAGGCATCTGCCTCCCCCCAGCAGTGCTCACAAGCATCCCACACCTCCACCTTCCCGGGGAGACCCAGTAAGGGAGCCACTGAGGCGGATGGCTCATGGGAACCCTCCCAGTCCCATAGCCACTACTGGGAGCCATGAATGGGGCAGGAGGTGGGGAGCAGTGCTGCCTGAGTGGCCCCCAGCCATGGGGTGCAGGGGCAGGAGCTCTTCTGCCTCCCAGGCACTCTGCATCTTCAGAAATAACGGGACATCCTGTATGCCTAGAGTCTAGGACACCAGATTCGGACACGTTTTGAGGAAAGCAACACATGATGGTGCATGGCAGGTCTGGGCAGCCCCTTCCTGGGCAGGGGTGGTGTTGCTGGAGTACTCTGTGCAGGGAAGGAGGGTGCCTCATCCCAGCCATGCTTGACTCAGACTCTCACTGTCCCTGGGGCACGTGCAGTGCCCCGATGCCTTGTCACCCAGCCCAGGGATGCAGATGTATAGCCCCAGATTGGGCCAAGCTCTGCACACTAACTCCCTGGCTCTCCTGATAATGTTCGCTCTGCAAAATATGGTGGGATTGAGGGTCTAAGTACCTCAAAGCCAGACATTGAATGGGCTTAAAGAGGCACCCTGATTTTAATCAGACTGCCCAAGCCACTGATGACAAGATCTCCCTGAGCCATCTGCACCCTCCCACTGGCATCCCATACTCTTGCAAAGCACAGCTGAATCCCAGACCCATCAGAGGTGGCAGAGTCAGGGGCTTTTCGGGACAGGCTCTCGCCTCCATAGCTCAGGGGATGGATGCGCCGAGTTCAGCTCCTAGCCCTAAGCCAGGGAACAGACCCCCTTCCAGGGCTGCCACCTGCTTTCCAGGGACTCAGCAGACTCATCCCTCTTTTCCAGGGACAAATTAGGACACAGGGACAGTGCGCATCAGTGGCCATAAAGCCAAAGACCGAGGACCACTCTCCCTCCTCCAGCCACTGGAGACCTCCTGAGCCCCCCAGCTCTGCCAGCTGAAAGGCTCTCCCAGGCCAAACCCCATCTGCTCACCGGAGTCACGGCGTCTGCAGGGCCAGGCAATACCTGCCCCTTCCCCACCAAGGCACCGTGTGGTGGGCAGCCGACCTGCGGAGCTGGGACATCCCCACTCACCTCCGTGACCCGCAGGCAGCTGCCTGAGCGAGCATCCCCCAGCTCGCGGGCGGCTGCAGGCAGCACGGGGCTGGGGATGGAGGGCAGCTGCCCACCTCCCCCAGGGAAGGCAGCGGGCAGCCAGGAGGGGACAGACGCCAGCCAGACCCATGCCGAGAGAGGAGCCGCGGTGCACAAAGACAGCCTGGTGCCGGCCACATGCTGCTAAGGGCTGGCATGGTCAGCTGGTGGATGGGCCCGGCAGGAACGGGTCCCACTGCCGATTTTGCCCACGGAGAAGAGCGTTTGCAGCAGCACCCGCCCCACCAGGCTGCAAACAGCCTCTCCCCCTCATTATTCTTTCACCGCAAGACCTATCTTATACCTTATCAATAATTCACAGGTACAAACGATAACGTTCGCTGTCATGGTCCGGGAGCCACATGTTCTGGCGAGGGGGAAGGGGCCGGTTGCGATCGCTATTGTTAATGCCTGCGGAGAGGGCGGGGGAGGGGGGGGGGGCGGGGAGGATAAATATTTAACACTGTGTCTCCGAGCAAATGTCCATGACCGAGGGCTGAACATGGGTTTTACACAGAGCTGCTCCTGCCCTTGAGAGGGTCATTAGCATGTTAAAAGCCATCAGAGTGGGGCTGATGGAAGGGCTCTGCCAGAGGGACCCAGCCAGCGGTCTGCCCAGGGCTGGCGGGGATGGGAGGAGGCTTTTTGCTGCTGCAGGAACATGACGATCTCTATCCTGCCCAAATTTCCCCTTTCCCGAGCACAAAGGCTGCGCTCTCGGCCACCCGGCGAGGAGCATCCCCAGCTCTGCCCACTGCCACATTGTGGGGCATGGGGGACCGGGCACCTGGGGGTATCGCGGGGCTGGTGGGTGGCCGGGCCAGTTCATTGTGCAGAGGAATTACAAAGGGAACACAAAGAGCCACACACCGCATTTTGTGTGAGCTTCCTCTCCCGGGCAGCCCGGGCCTTTCTTTTGCCGTGTTGAGGGTAAGCTTTCTGTGTAAATCCCTGGGGTGCAGGGTGGAGAATAGGTGTCTTTGTGAAAGAGGCTGGAAAAAAAAAGGGGGAAAAAAAAAAGAAGTGAAAGCACAAAACCCAGGCCCAGCAGTGGCAGGCTGCAAGGACAGGAGCACAAAGATTCCCAGAGCATGTAAAGACATTCCTACAACTGGGGGATCAGGGGTCAGCAGGCTGCAAGGGCGCACGAGCGTTTGCACACACCACCCCATTCATGGGGGCATCGATGGCTCCCTGCAGCATCCCACTGCTCTGCACGCGTTGTCCCCAAAGGTGCAGCTGAGGTGGGACCTTCCCAGAGCCATGTCCCCAGCTACAGCCAACTGTTGACTTCACACTGTCCCAGGCACAATTTCAGGGGACCGGCAGCCAGAAAAACCCTGTGGCCGGACAACCCGGCAGCGCTCCATTTTGGCCTCGCTGTCACAGTCACTAGTGGTATCTCTCTGCAGAGAGATGCGAGCAGGAGAGCAGCAGATCCTGCCCAGCTCTGCAGAGCTGGGGGCACTGAAGGAAGAGCAGTTGCGATGGGGAAGGGAGTGGCGTAGGGGAGAGACAGTATCTTCAACCATTGCCACTATTTGCCCTGTGAACTCCAAGCCAGAGCCCTTCAAAGCTCAGCCAGCACCTAACCAGGCAAGGTACTCTGTAGCTCATAAAATCAAAGCAAAGCTGTCTTTCCCTTTTACCACCCTAGTAAAATATAACTCTGCCTAAGATGCTCAGACAGGATTGCAGTGCAGGGGTCGGGAAGGTCATGCAGTCGAGCATCCCCCAGGGAGAGCGTGGGAAGACCGGCGCCAGTGGATCTCCCCCACCCCAGCTGAGAGCAGCAGGGGAAGCCTGGGAGCCACTCCCCAGCTGCAGCAGCCCTGTCCCCACCAGCAGACGTACCTGCTTAGACATCACTTCACATCACCCTGGATGGCGAAGAGCCTCCACAGCTGGCTTTGCTCTGCCAGCCTCACAGAACAGGGATTCTTGGGGCTCTGCGAGCAATTAAGGTCCTGCCCTGGGATGGAGGTGCTGGATTGATGCCCCCAGTGCTCAAGAGAGATAGCAGATGAGGTGCCATCCATCACCCAGAAAGGAACACTTTATCACAGAGACACCTCTGCACGCCTTGCCCAGACACTGAATCCTCCCTGGGATTCCTGCTCCAATCCTGTCTCTTCCTGGTTTTGCCATCGGGGAAAGAAGTACAGTCTCTTTTGTAACTTTAAAGGACATCCAATTCACCTCTTCCCAGCTGAGTGTTCAGTGCTTAACTGCTCCCCATGGTGAAAAAGCCAAATTTAATTCTAGTCTGAATTTGTCTGGTTTCAGCCTCCAGCTATTGAATGATTTTATTCTTTTCCTCTTTTTCTTTTTTTTTTTTAAACAAAATTAATGAGGTGTCTACAACCAGGCTTCTCCCCATGCAGGTATGCAGAGACGGGGATGAAATTCCCTCCTAACCTCCTCTTGCATACACTAAATAGGCGGAGTGTTTTAATTCTTTTCACTGGAAGGCAGGTTTTCCAACCTCCAATTATCCTGCACTTCCTCTCTAAGCGCTTTCTAATTTCCCAACATCTCTCTAAACTGTGGGCCCTGAAGCAGAAACAATGCTCAGCAGAGGCCTCCCCACTGCCCCCCAAAAGAGCAGCCCCCCAGCCCCCCATACCCAGAGCTGCTCTGCTCATCCATCACTCCCCAAGCTGCAGCACTGGAAGCCCGCATCCCAAAGCAGGCTGCCACAACGGCTGCTAAGTCCTTTTCAGTGTAACTGTGTCCCCAGACACCGTTCCCTATCTTGTAGCTGTGACCTACATTTTTTTTTTTTCCCAGCTGTGTGACCTTGCACGAGGATGCTTTCCAGTACAGGTGTTTCAGATGGAACATCCTGCTGGAGCAGCATCCCACCAGTAGCACCAGCCCTGCTCCTTTCACCTATCAGTTTGTGTTTCCTTCCAAACCAAGCTCCACGATGGTGCAAGCAGTTTCTTACCTAGCTAGATCACCTACACTGCCCAGCTCACCGCATACCCTTCACTGGTGCAGGGCAGAAGGAGGAGGCAACAAGAGGCTAGAAGGCTCAGGGGGTGGTCAGCAAAAGTCAGTATTGCCACTGAAGATCCCAAGACCACTGCGGCTCTGCAGAGATGGTTCATCACCATCAGACCCCCACTGCACCCTGCCAGAAAGGTGACAGCTGCAATTCCCCCGGGAAGTCTACCAGTGAAGCACATTGTCAGAAATACTACACTGATTTTTGCAGAATATTAATGTTTTCATTGCAATATCCTCCAGGCAAGAGTAAAATGACTTGCAGAAGTCTCAGTATATCATGTCAGCACAGTCACTGCTTATCAACCCAATTTGTCAGCTCATCAAAAAAAATGATATCAGGTTTGTTTGACGAGAGCAATTTTCCATGTGGATTGGCATTAATTATCCTTTAATTCCTCCCTGATTGCTGCTCGTATTGTTATTGTAGCGGGGATCGGTGTCAAGCTGGAGGCAGAGCAGCCTGCTGCTACCAGGGTGGAGGCATCATAGGGATGCTTTACCATTGCTTGCTGTGCCTCAGCCCAACCAGTGTAGCGGGGGTTAATGACCTCGCTGTCACTCTCAAGGTGGAAAAGTGACTGATGCATAGAAAGTGTCACCTCCCTCCCTACTCAGCCCAGGTCCTGGCCAGGGGCAGTTGCTAAGAGACAGGACTGGGATGGAGGGAGTGAAGAAGGATGGGAGAGATGGAGAGTGTGCTTTGCTGGATGCAACTGAGGCCAGATCCTGCCCCGGGGAGTGGGGTGCTTGCAAAGGCTCCTGGCATCCTCATGGGTCCCACGCTTTGTTCAGCAACTCCTGGCCCATAAAACCATGTAAGCAGCTGAAGAGGCTCGAAGCAGCCCAGCCCAGATGGGCAGGCAGTGGCAGAGGAGCTTGCAGCGCTGGGCTCATGCCACCAGCACAGCACACAGGAGCTTCCTGCGGGGTGGCCATGAGTCCTCTCCAGCCACACGCTTTCAATTCCCCAAGGCACAGAAGCGTGCCTGGCATGCAGATGCAGTGGCAGGCAGAGGGACAGGCAACCCTGGCAGCACACCCGCCGAGCTCCAGGCCACTGTAGCTAGTGCCCAGCACAGGCTGACCCTCCAGCTCGTCACCCAAGTGGCTTTGCCCACCCCTGCCATGCCAGGGCACCTCCTGCCCCAAGGAGCAGGCTCAGACCACGGCAGGGACCTCACACTACCTGGGTGAAGACCTGGATTTGTACAACCACCCCTGCCAGGGATGGGGACCTGCCTGCCCCGCCAGCCCCTTTCTTTAGGCAAGAGGCAGCCCTGGCCTCAGGCACAGGCTGGGGTGGCCCCTGGAGAAGCCAATATTTGCTTTCTCTCCGGTTAACCCTCAGGCTGAGGAATGAGGGGTCACCACCTGTGCAGCTTCCCGGGGAGGCAGTTGTGTGCGGAGGGACATGGGGACATCCCCTTTCAGTCACGCTATTTATTTTCTCAATATTTGTGGAAGGAAATGAGAGTCGGGGGGAATGTGGGGCTAAGGATGGGCTGGGAGGGCTGGCAGACAGTGTCAGCCAAGGGTCAGCGAGTGAGGAAGGTCACCCAGTGCTTCCCAACAGCCCTGCACACCCCCCTGCCACACTGCACAGACCCTTCTCAGCCTCCTCCTGCCACAACCCTTCTGGATCAGGAGCAGTGCCGAAGGCTTCCTCTCCAGTGCTTTGCCTCATTGCCCAGCTTGGTCATTTGCTTGGATGTGGCCAGACACAGTGGAGCAAACTGCTGCCTCCACAAAAAGCCATTGCAGGGTGAGTGGGCTTGTTCCCACCAGGAACAGGGCTTTTCCAGCTTTCAATAGCAAAAGGTACCACTCAGAGCTCATTCCCATTAAACCTGATGGGATCTTCTGCAGCCCACTCCCCTGAGAAGCTTAAAGCCCCCGCAAAATGATGAGCATGGGTGATATTCCCAGCAGCCTGCTGGCTCATAGTTTATGTCCTGCTCCTGCTCTCAGCCATTAATAAAACTCAAAAGCAATGATAATGCCTACAACCCCGTGGTCCCTGCCAGCGACACCCTCCTCACCAGCCCTTGGCTCCTGCGTGCTTCATCTCACTTGGGACTGATGTGCTTCCAAGCTAGGCACTGCCACCAGACAGGCTGTGAACACACAGCCCTGGCACCATGTAGCAGGTCTGGAGGAGAAATCTGGCCATTGGTGGGAGGCACAGCCCTTCGAGAGCCCAGGAGGGTTGTCATTGTGTCTCTAACCCCTACAAGTTTGGGAAATGCAACTGGCAGGACCACGCAGGCAATTTAGCTCCTGTCTCTGGGACTCGGTTTTCCATCTGTAAATAAGAAAAAAATTCACTGATGTCTGCAGCACTGGGGATGTCAGACTGAGCAGGTGCCCTGAGGTACCCCAGAGCCCAGGAGGAAGGTGCCAAAGACTAAGTGTTATAATTCTTCACATTGCAACCAGACTACTGAGCAGAAACTGCCACTCCAGTGGTGCTGCCGTGGCGGGCTGCACGTACCATGTCAGCTAATAACGTAGCTGAGGCACCTCTGAGAGCCGGACTTGCACCCAGCAGTTGTCCCCAGCCCTGCGTCCCCAGAGCCTGCAGTGGGGAGAGCGGAGCCTGCTGCACCCCATGCTGGGGACCAGCCAGGGAAGATGCCTCCTGCAGTGCATCTGCCTGCTCTACCCCGGGCATGGCCAAGCAGTGCAGAGGAAGCCAGCACCCGGGAGCTTTGGGGCACCCCAGTCCCACGGGCACACGCTCAGAGCAGCCGCCCTGCTGTGTGAGAGCCCAGCAGCCACCTGCTGTAGCATCCCAGCTCCCAGCCCCTTGCCAGCAGCCCCTGGCTGGGGTTGTGGTTGTGGGGGTGTTTCCCAGTCCAGGATGCCCATCTGGAACCCATTAGACACCTTAAACCCCAGCCCCCCTCTGACCCCCTCCATTCTGGTGCTGTCTGAGCTCCCTCCCACCAACACACACAAACGCTGCCATTCAAGCAGTTAATTTAAACAAATTCTGCCCAGCCACCACGTCGAGAAATGATGAAAAAGCCAAATAAAGCAGCTCAAAGCCAAAGCAGGGGGAGTAAGTAAAAAGAAGAAGAAAAGAAGAAGAAAAGAAGAAGAAAAGAAGAAGAAAAGAAGAGATGAGAAAAGAAGAGAAGATAAAAAGAAAAAAGAAGAAAGAAAAGAAAACCACTCGGCACGGTGGGGCTGATACCCAGAAAGACCAGCTGCATCCTCCCAGCCCAGCCAGCCCCAGTCCTCCCCTCTCACAGGCAATCAGATACCATGCGGGCTGTGTAATTGGATGGCAAAGGATAGAGAGAGACATCTTAAAGCTTGGGTCTAATCTCATTAACACCCGGCTGTGGGGATGCTGTGAAATCGTAGGATGCAGGAATGAGCAACACGCTGAGCCCGTGGGGAAGAGAACAAGCGAGCTGGAGCGGGATGGCAATGCCGGGAGGTGGAAATGCCTCCAGTCGGACAGCAAGAGCTGGAAACACTGCTGAGTCTTGGGAATGCGGCCAAGCCCCCTGCTTGCTCCTTGCTTGCTTGCTCCTATTTACTCCACAAGCACAGATCCCCACCCCCACTACATTGCCCTGACTTTGTCTCTATGATTAGTAATTAATAGCGCTGGCACTAATTGCTGGGCAGTAACAGCCTGGCTGTGCAGTGGAGAGGAGCTGCAATGGAGCATCCCTGAGGTGAAACCCTGACCCTACTACACCCTGTGCTATGCGTGCACCAACACAGCACACACCAATTTTGCATTTCCACCGTGCTTGGCACGGTGCAGCACGTACCCAGCAAAACACGCGGACACCCATTTTGCTTGGTACTTGCTGGTCCACAGCAAGCAGGATCATCAGCCTCCAGGCAAACATCCCAAAAGGGTCCTATGATGGGGTCGACCCCCAACTCACAACCCCAGGCCGCCGTTGCCAAGGTGACCCGCAAGCCCGCATCGCATAGCGACAAGCCAACGGTGGCCCCTGGGAAAAAGCATCGCAGCCCAGGGGTAAAGAGAGAGGATGAAGTGCCCGGCTGGACCGGGGATGGGAAGGTGGGGGGGATGCAGGGCCAGGACTCGTGGGTCTCCTTCCCACTTCTGCCATGGGAAGGGGGATGGAGGACTCCCCAGCTCTGCGGTGACAGGCACTTTTCGGGAGCTTTTCCTGTGCTTTACATATTTAATACTCTGTGCACTGGGGCTAACACCTCTCACTCCTCCTCTGTAGGACCTCAAAATTACCATTTCCCAAACACTCAAGAGGATAGTCAAGCTCTTCCCACCTGCACCTCCTGGAGAAACCTCTCTCCTCCAGCCCCAAAGCCTGGAAAAAGTCTGAGCGACTTTATTTCTCTCCAAGCAGTTCTGCCCCAAACACCATCCCCCATCAGAGGGGGGGTAAGGACTATACAGGGAGAAGGGGGGTGTGGAAACCATTTTAAACCATCCCTGCCATTTCCTGCCTCCCAGTTTACAGCAAACAAGACAGCGAGATGTCTTCGGTTACCAACAGCTCCCTTGGGAGCAGTAAAAAATTAATCCAGCTTTTCCTGTCCTGAAGGAAAATACAGACACAAACGGGGACTGAAGCCTCTGGGGGCAAAGGGGGGTGCAACAACCATGGAGGGGCCAGGGGAGGCAGCCACTAAGACCCTCTAATCCATATGCTCCTTAGTTCTGGCAGGACAGTGGGGGTCCCAGCCACAGACGTCTGTGTCTCGCTGGTTAAGTGAGGATAAGACTGAGATGATAATTAATTTAACACAGATGAGAATCTGGGAAATGAATCCCCACCTCCATAACCCACCCCCACCACACTGCCAGCCAGGTTTCTTTGCACATGGAGGCTGATCAGCACACACAGAGAAATGGGCTTTCCAAACCAGCATGCCCCCAGCCCATCCCTGCGGGTGGGGGACAGCTTCCCCTCGGCAATGCCTACAAGCCCTGCTGCACCAGGAAACCCTGGGTGTGAGAAGGAGCGTCTTCCCCATTCACACTCACATGTTTGGTCTTTATGGCACTTAAGCACAGGGAAAATTACCCACCCACTGCTGTAGCTAAAGCATCCTGGTACCCCAGGCAGCCTTCTTGGGCAAGAAGCTGGCACCAGTGCCCAGCAAGCCAAGCTGCTGGTGTCAGGGCTGTGGGCTGCGTGGTCTAGCACCAATACCAACAGCACTGTGGGCCCCTCAGGAATAGCAGAAAACGGATGTGGCACAGACACCCCTGCAAACAGCTGTCTGAAGCAGTGCTGGAAACCACTGACAGCTTGTTTTCATGGCAGTCCCAGCAGGAGAGATGAGGGGGTCCAGCACCCACCCGCAGGAGAATCAACCAGCAAATGCAGGTTAATTACCTGGCTTTGCACATGAACACGTCTGTGGGATACATGTGCAAGGGTACCAAGTTATAACTTACCCTAAAATCACTACATAAGACTTTTGTCTTCCACATTCTGAAAGTCAAATTACCAAAGGCTAATTCTGCTCATGATTCTTTAATATTACTTTGAACCTTTCTTCTGTCTGAGCTGTGAAAATAGGAGGAAGGAAATGCCTTTATTCTGCCCTCAAAATGTATGGACAAAGGGATCCTACGAGTGCTCTTTTAACTCTTTCAGGGAACCAAACGTGGCCAAGGGGTGAATGTGGCACAATGCAGGCAATGAGCTGCAAGGTGGGGAGGGAATAAATAATTCCCATGTTTTAATAGCTGTGTAATTAGCACTGCTGCTCAGCATTAGGAAGACTTGATTTTCCACTATTTTTTCCCATAGGTTGCAAATTCTCATTTGTCAGTGCAACAGGGATCACAGGGAGCTGGGCAAGCATGCTCCACACGATGCCCTGTGGAGGGGGGCACTTTGCCGAAAGGGGCAGGAGGCTGGAAGCTACACCTCACTACAGACCCAGACCCCTTTGCTTTAATAATTTTATGACAGCTAAATCCAAGCCTGCACCCAAAGCAAGACTGAGGGTGTGCCCAGAGGAGCTGGCGGTATGAGGAGGGAGCCCCAGAAGCAGGGCTCGATCCCGTGCATTGCCAGGGAAACCTTGGAAGCGGCTCAACACCCAGAAAGCCAGAGCCGGCCGTGGGTCAGGAGCACAACAGGGTGCATGGAGGGAGGGGGCAGATTATCTCCAGGCAGCCGGCTGGCAATGCCCGCTCCTGGCAGCTCCGGCTTGCCGGTGGGATAATGGCACAGAAGAGAGCCAGGGACTGTGGCACCCCCGTGCAGGGTCTGCACCATCACCCAGTGGAGGGGGCCCAGGCTGGTAGGAAGCAAAGCAGGAGGTTGCTCAGCAGCAGGTTGGGGCACGGCAGTGACCCTCACCCTGCCACCCCTGTGCCTCCAGAGACTGCAAAAAGCTTATGGAGGTGCTTACATATAAAAAGGTCTTAAACAAGTGTTTAACTTGTGAAGCTTTGAGGCTTGGCAGTACTCAGGATCCTTTAGGGAGTCTTTTTGGGCCCCCCAAAAAAATGCCGAGGTCTGTGGCACGTTAAGGATGGAGGAAGAAGGGGGAGAGCAAGCAAGCAGCAAGCAGCTCCCTGCACAACGGTGCCACTTCTCGGTTGGGACACCCAGCACAAAACCCCAGAGATGTCCTTACTGTGCCCGTAAGGATGTTGTCCCCATGGGGACAGCAGCGTGAGGACACACAAGCCTGCCTCAGCTTGGGCCCACTGCAGCCCCCCGAGGCCAGGGGTGCCAGCCCCAGCCCCTCGCTGCCTGCCAGCCTGCTGGGGAGGGGGCTGGCCACCCGCCTGCCTGGCAGCTCTTTTCCTAGGTAACCTCCCCACCTATTAGTGGCACATTTGTTTCCCTTCGTTTCCTTAGAGCTGTCACGAGCCACACTGACTCTTTGTTCCCGGGGGCTGCGGAGAGGCCTCCCTTCCCCCTCCCCATCCCCCTGGCTGGTGGGGGGCGGGGGGCTTGCAGCATGCAGACCCCGCAGTCCCTGCCTGCTACCAGGGTAAACATGCTCCCCTTCTTGATTGGTATTCGGGGGGACACATCCCAGCCTGCCCCCCCAGCCCTCCTCCGTCCCCAACAGAAGGGGCTTTGTTGGGGAGCGCGAGGGGGTACAGAACCCGGAGCCCAGGCGACAACGGCTGAAACACGGGCACAGTGACAGCAGGGACGCTTGGCCCTCGCCCCCTCGCCCTGCAAGGTGGGGGGGGGGGGATGCTGCCAGAGGGGGGAGCTAGGACAGAGACACAGGGTGCTGGGGAAGGGGAAGCAGGGAGCTTTGCTCCAGGGGCAGCTGCTCTCTGCTCTGACCTTGGCACTTTGCTCTTGGAGCACGGACCTCTGTGCAGGGACACCAGCACATACACACCTGTACGAAGAGCAAAGCAGCAAAGGTGCATACGCTCGGGGAGCCAAAGCAGCTCTGCTCCAGCATGGAAAGATGAAAACACAATGCTGTGCCCGCAGGCCCCTTCCCACACAGCGGCTGCAGGCTCCCAGGCACATGCCAAGCTCGCCGGCTGCAGAACGAGCACAAAACCTCACTGGAGGTAGCGAACCTCAAGCCAAAGCCCTGACAGGAGCAGCCATGGGAGAACAGGGCGGGCGTCTGGCACAGGAGAGCCGGTCAGAGCCAGCCCACCACCACGGCAGGATTTTCAGAGAGCCAACATGCAGGCACACACTGAAAATCCCCCGCCAGATCAAAACCAGAGCTCAGGAAGGCAAGTTCCCTAGGCTGGGAGGGGAGCAGAGCTGTGGCACCTGCATCCCTCGGCCAGCATCTTCCCCGCACCCACACCTCCCACCTGGCACCCGCACGGCCACCCACCATGGGACAGCTCCTCTACCCAGCTGCCACCAAGCAGGCGGGTTTTGTCCCAATGTTTCTTCATCTCTCCCTTCCCTATTCGGGGGTTTTCCCAGTGCACCACCAAGAGGAACGGTCACTGGTACAGTCTCGCAAGCAACACCTCCCACACACAGCCAGCCCCATCCGAGCGGGGCCTGTTTTGTTATTCCTTTCTCCGACAGCTCCTTTTTCACTTGTCACCCTGTTTTGCTACTACTCAGCTCACAGCTTCCTCCTGCGTGGTTGTGGTCCTCTCCTTCTTGAAGGATGTAATTTGCATTTTTCTCAAGTTATTTAGCAGCGCTCTATTTTTCTCTGCCTGCTTTTCTAAAGGCAATTAGGGTTGGGTTTAGCCAGATGCAGGGATGGTGCGAGGAACCTGACCCAGAGCTCACCATAAGGTAACCTCTCCTGCCCAGGCAGCGCACCCAGCTGCAGTGCTCCCTGCAGCTCACCTCAAAACTCCCTCAACACCCAGATCATTAAACACCCCTGGTGCAGAGAGGGTCTGGATCAGCCCCTGGTCTCTGCCACAGCTCCCAGGCAGAAGTAAGTGCAGAGCATTGCTACTTCTCTGCTGGAGGAGAGTCTCACAGAGGCGTGACAATCCCCCAACTCCTACAGCATTTCACATGTCCCCGACTCAGAAAGCCACAGGTCCTGATTGAGATGTTAATGCTGTTTCCAGGGAGCCCCTGCCCTTACAGACAAGAGAAAGCAGCACCACCATCCCTCTCCCCTGGGCTTGGCTGCCAGCTCGGATGTGGCAGTGTCTCCACCATTTTTGCTGGCATGGGTCTGACAGGAACTGATGGGCTGTGGCCCATGTCCTAAATCTTCCCCCTTCTGGAGACAAGACCTTTTTTCCCCACTCTCTGCTCATTCCCTCTCAGCTCCCACTCTGCCAAGCATGGAGCAGCTGCTGTGGCTTTCGGCAAGGGAAACCTCTGGGCAGCTGCTCCTGGGGGGATACATCCAGCCGGGATTGCTGCTCCTCTGTGGGAGCATCTCCCCAGAGCTCCCGGCGGCCAAGCGCCCACTGCTCCTCTCTTCCCTCATGCCAGCTCGGCTTCCCTTGGAGAAAACCACTTATTTATAGCCATCCTGGCTGCCTTTAGCACATTTTGACAGCCCACGTCTTTGCCTCCCTGACGATTCGCCCGCAGCATTTCTGTTCTCACCCTGCTGCTACAGCCATCCCAGCCTCCTCCCTACTCCTCGCATCCCCCACCCAGGACCCCCAAAAGAGCTTAGAAACAGCTTCAGGAGGAGGTTTTAAGGGGAGGTAGGGGAGAAGGGAGACAGGGCTACAAAGCTCTCCCATCTTTCCCCCATGCCTCCCAAGGGAGCAGAGAGAAACTCAAGGGTGAGGGACCCCCCTCCCAAGGGAATAAACAACTTCTGCCAGCTAAGGAGAGATGCTGAAGAGAGGTCTGCCAGCACCCCACCCCCGCCCCACTCCTGGCATGCCACAGGGCTGCACCGGGGTTACCAGTGCTGAGCCAAGATGTGCACAGCTGCAGGGCACCGGGGACCAGCGCTGGGCAGTGCAAGAGCAGAGGTCACTTTCTTGCCTGGGTAATCCTTGATGGAAGGAAA
The DNA here is from genome assembly GCF_963210335.1 of Falco punctatus. Taxonomy (NCBI): domain Eukaryota; kingdom Metazoa; phylum Chordata; class Aves; order Falconiformes; family Falconidae; genus Falco; species Falco punctatus. The sequence continues at coordinate 28,823,032 of NC_137589.1, read as the reverse complement.
GATCCATTTTTTATCAGCTCTCCACCTCACAGAAGACGTGCTCTTCCCCAGTGAGCTGCGGGGGGACCTCAGCCCCCCTCCAAGCCCATGACGCTTTGTTCTTCTGTCCAGTGCTGACAGTTTAATTAAACCCAGTTTGAGATGGGGTCACGGGGGTCAGGCGCTCTCCAGTGAAACCTCAGATCGGCACCATTTCCAGCCACCAGGACTGCTTAATGAGTTATCCGCTCGTTGTGGCGGATATAAATAAGGGAGGCCATGCAGAGAGTCCTGCCTCCCGGTCCTGCTGCTGAGGCGCTGGCACAGCCCCCCCACCCCACCATCTCAGACCAAGACGGGCTCCAGGCAGGCGTCAGCTCAATATTCCCAAATACCGAGGGGAAAACATTCATCTCCAGGCATCTCACCTCCCCCACGCCCTCACTTGAGGTTTGCTTTCTGCTGGCCCTTTCCTGCCATTCCCCAGATTATTTAAGCCCTGACGGATCAGGTTTAACTCCAACCCTTTCCATTATCCCAATGCACAAATGCTCTTTATAGCCAAGATCCAAGTAACTAATTGAAGCTCGAGCCAGGCTGGGAGACCATAAAGCACCACCAATGTGGATTAGGCTTTGACACTCAGAGCCAGAAGGCAGGCAAACAGCTCTCCATCCCAACTTGAACCTGAGGTCCTCCCTCCCTGTGCTTGTGAGATATTTCCACGAGGCTCGAGGTACAGTAGAAGACTGATTTATGGGTATCACACACCCCACATTCAACAGACTTGCCTTAACCTGCTGCTGTGTTACTGATCTGTTGCTAAAGATGCATCAAGACTAAGGCCAAAAGAGCCTGGAGTGTCCAGGCCAGCACCCTGGTACCCATCTAAGCAGCCACCCCTGGTTTCTGCATCCAACTCTGGCTTTCTGCTTCAGCTGCCACCCACCTGCCAGACCTGGCAGCCTCATTTCCCCTCTAAACAGATCTCAGCCTGACTCGTTCAGCCAGTTTCTGCTAATTCAAGACCTCCCAGTATCAAGGCTTGAGGACTTGAGGACCTAGCAGGTACCCCTGGGAGCTTAAGGAGCAAGCACCCTGTGGGTGGCTGCAGTGGCCAGGGCAAGGGGAAACCTGCACAGGGCACTGCCTGCTAGAAATGGTCTGGACACCAGGATTTGCAGGAGCATAGTGCTGGTAAAAGGCTTCTCTTTCCATCCTATCCCAATCAGCATGGGTCCCAGCCTGCTTCTGGGGCAGGGAGAGGGCACCAAGCAGCGGGGCCACCCCAGATCCATTTCAGCAGTTAAATAAGCACAAAGTCTGGTGGAGAGGCTCCGATTTCAGTTCAAGGCAAGCTGATTTCAATTTAGCTTAAACCTGCTCCCCACTGATTCATATCCCTGTAGCCTAAGCCAGGTTTGCAGCAATTTAAGAGCATCCTTATGACCTCCTGCACCAGCCAGACTAGCACCAGTTCAGATCCCACCTCCTGCTAAGCCAGTGTAATGGTGTGTGTAGACAAGTTCTGCCCTGGGCACCCCCTGCCCCAACAGCCACTCCAAACCATGCTCAAGCACTTCAGCAGCCATGAGGAGAGTGAACAGCAGGTCCTCAGTGCATAGGGCTTTGCTGCCCAAATGCAGCACCTGAGGGTCTGCCAGGGCAGCAGCTCCTGACGTGCTCCCCAGGCAGACCCCTGTGCTGCACCCCTGCCCTCACTGATACAGGCGATATGTCAGGTAATGCGCTGCAGAGAAGCGTGACAGGTGGCTCAGTGGATCCCCGGTCCCACAGCTCGTCACAGGGACCCTCTGCTCCAAGCGTGCATCAAAGCTCCCCAAGACACTGAACCACCTATAGCTGAGGAGCTGCAAAATCTAAGCCCATGCACACAGCCCCAGATTACACAAGAAAAGCTCTGGGTGCTGGTGTCCAGGCAGAGTTTGTAACAGCAGAGATGGCCAGAAAACTGCTTCAAGGCAGGGCAGGAGGTAACAGGTTTGAAACAACCACCACATCACTGGAAACAACAGTAAAGCAACAGGCAGAGGCTGAAATGCACCTGAATGTGGGGTAGCTGCAAGGAGCATCTTGCATACCCACGGCGGTACGGACAGCCCCATGCACACCATGGCACAGTCCCAGCTCTACATGAGCTTGAGGACCATGGAGGGGCACACAGCACAGCCCGCCCGAGAGGCTGCTCTGCTACCTCCCCCCGACGAATTGTTGGGGTTTGCTTTTTGAAAGAGACTAGTATTAAAATCCAGGGAAGATTAAAAGGGAAACATTAATGTTGTAAAATAATTCTCTCAACTGTGTTTCTGTTATGCAATGGGCGGCTGGAGGAGGATGGGCCCTTGCTGGCGCCAGGATACAGCACAGCTGAGCTCAACAAATGCCATTTGATAATTAATTGAACGCCTGTGCTATCAGCTGCCATTACCTAGGCCCATCTTTGGCGCCAGTCCACCGTTTCACACATCCCATGCTGGCAACCCACACGGTGTTTTAACCCTTCATTACACCGCCTCCGGCTGGACTCTGGGACTGACTCCCTGGCACGGTCGGAAGAAAATGGCATCACTGCCGAGCAAAACAGCTCAGCCACAGCCTGCCTGCGCAGGAAGGGCTGCCTGGCCCTGACACGGCCATGCCTGTCCTGGCAATGTCTCAGCCCATTCAGCTATTTCATCCACTCCTACCCTGCCCCAGCAGGGATGTAGCATCCTCATTTCACAGCTGAGAAATGGAGACACAAGATGCAGTAAGCAGAGAGCTCGTGTCCCAGCCACAACTGCCCTGCTCCTATGCACTGTAAATCAGCCATAGGGTATAAGCACATTCTCCAAGCTGTGGAGAGCACCCAGGCTCAGTCTGGCGTGCCCCCTCTCCTCCTCACGGCTTCCAGATGTACATGGTGCCTGACATAGCTGAGAGCTGGTAAATTCTTTGGTAAGAGGATTTCCTGCAGTTTGAACAATGCTGGCACTGCCGAATGCACCATTGCCCGAGCAAAGCAGCCCCAGGCAAGGAAAAGCCAATATGGAAAAGAGAATATTTATCAAAACCCCAGCAGCCCTCTCCAGGCAGCCTGCTGCTGCACAGAGAGGAGGAGCAGAGGGGTCTGCAGAGCTGGGGCTTGCGCGACAAGAGAAAGTCCTTGGGGCTGTTTCTGCAGGTGCAGAGGTACAGGCAGATGTGGGGGCAGGCAGGGTTGTGTGGGGAGGGGGCAGCAGGCACAAGGGGCTGGATCAGCCTCGGGCAGGGCTTCCCCCTCACCTTCCCCAGATACCACCAGAAAGGCAGGTCTAGAGCAGGGCCGTGGAGCACTCTGCGCCCTGCAGAGGTCTCTGGGCAGGATGCAACCCCCTTGGGGACACCCTCTTCCACCCTCCCTTCATGACAACTCAGGCTAGAGCATAAGGAAGGACACCCTGCTCCAGAGCCTGTGATCCACACCCAGAGAGGAGGCTGCAGGGCTCGCAACACCTCTGCAACTGGCACTGTGCAGGCACAGCCCAGCTCGGTGATGCCAGCCCAAACTGCCAGCACCTCCTCCCACATCCCCATGCACTGCAAGGATGTTTAACAGTCTTTAACAGCACTGGTCTCAGGTCTTCCACAAGGCAAAGCTGATTCCCTGCCGTACTGCGTGCTGGGGTCTCTCAGAAACAGGGTGCATTCCCCCACTATGCGCCAGGGACTTGCTGGGACAAGACACCAGTAACCACCAGCACAGCTCCCCAGAAGCAGCACCCTCTGGGGACGTCAGTGCCCCTCCAAACCCCACAGCAGCCCCATGCCACAGCCAGGCAGGTGAGCCCCACCAGCACGGAGGGTACTTACAGCCGCAACAGTGCCTGGTTGTTCTGGAAGAGGAGCTCAGGCAGGGTGTGCAGCTGGTTGCGGTTCAGCCGTCTACAGGGAAGGAGGAAAGGGTTAGGGTTTCAGGGGAAAAGCAATCACCCCACCTGCAACCCAGCTGGCAGCTCCAGGCACAGCTGGATGCTTTAGCTCGCTCAGAGGAGCCATTAGAGCAGAGCATCCTACCTAGAACGAAAACCCCTGTCCTGCTCATGGCACTCCCAAGCGGGGGCAACCAACAGGGCAGTAATAGACTTACTCGCAATGTTGTAATTACATACAGACAGGACTCCAAGCTGTTAACTGCTGATTGCTGCTTAACTGTGCTGTTAACCTGCTGCTCGCTCAGCTCCTCCTATTTGCTTGAGCAGCTCGGGATTTTTAAACTGTTGAGCTACTTTACTGAGTACTGAACTGGAACTTACAGCTCCCTCGCTAACACAGGACACATCTGATAGCAGTAAGAGTGATTTGTGTTTAACCTGCCCCTCACCCCAAAAGCATCAGAAAGGACTTTTAAGATCTATGGAAACAGAAATAGGTTTGCTTCCCACACTGTAAAATACTGCCGCTGCGCAGCAGAGAAGCTGTTTGAAGTCAGGCAGCACCGATACATTATGGTTTAAGGCAAAAAGGAAAGGATGCTTTCTGCGACTAAACCTGTCAGCCCTCACCAACCCGCCTCCGTGCCCAGGCACTCACAGCCGCTCCAGCTCCTTCATGTCATCGAACGCCCCACGCTCCACTGCACTGATCTGGTTTTCCATCAGCTGCCTGTAGAGAGAAGGGGTCAGCTTTCTGGAAAGGTGGTCCCCAGCACCCCCATCTCACTGGCCATGTCCCTGATGCTCCTCCAGACCCAGGGCCACCATGCTTCTGCCACCCCCTCAACCCAACCCAGCCTCCTTCTCCCCACTCATTCCTGGTTGGAAGCCCACCATGCTCAGCCCAGGGCAGATGCCCTCCAGCCCCACTGCCAGATACCCAGGAAAAGGGCTCAAGAGCATCTCTGCCAGCCCCAGGAGGGGTCACAAGCCAAGCAGGGTGGCCACTAAGGTTGAGGCAGCTGGTCCCTTGTCAGGAACTCACAGGACACGGAGCTGCTTCAGCCCAGCGAAGTCGTTCTTGTTGATCCGCGTGATGTTGTTGCCGTTGAGCTCGCTGTGGAGAGAAGAGGCAGAGATCAGCAAGGAAGTGCTCAGGAGGTGGCCAGGCACTGGGGCTCCCCAGTAGCTCCCCAAAAAGGGCAGACAGGGCCCAAAGGACAGCAGTGCCTGCTGCATTTCTGTGCCCCTCACTGGGAATGGCAGGGCTGGCAGCAGGCTCTGAAGAGGACTCAATGGCCAGCAGCACTGGGTACATGAAGTCTGGCTGGCCAGGGGTATGTAAGCTGGCATCTTTCATGGACCATAAAGCAGTGAGGGGAAGGAGCTGCCCAGCAACCCCATCTCCCTGTGTCCACGCTGGATGCCCCTCTTGGGACAGAAGCCCCAGAGCCCCCAGCAATGCAATAAGCAGCCCAGTGACACCAGCATCTGCCTGGCTGGATGCACATCACCCCACTCTGGAAATGCAGCAAACACCTGATAGAGTCATAACAAACACAGAGCCGCTTAGAGAGGGCAGGGGTAGTAAGAAAGCAAACAGGTGTCCCCCAGAAAAGCAGGATCCCTCCAAACACCTAGCTGCCAGTCACCCACATGCATCATGACTGGTTCAGTGAGCAGCCATCTCACACCTTCTGCCTGGAGAATAAGCCATACTTCAAGTTTCACCTGCCAAGAGACACTTGCACAGGACAAGCTGCTTCTCCTGGCATCGCTCTTTCGTGCAAAAAGCCCTGGGTGAGCACAGGGACAGGCTCTCTAGCCAGAAGATGCTGTCCCAGCTTGCTCATTCCACCGGTGGAAATAAGAGAAGGCAGCCCGTGGGATGCCTACACCCATCCCATGGCTGCTGTCCTGCCCAGGCTCAGCTCAGCACCAGGGCAAGGTGTACCCCACTGCTGGACCCACACATGGCAGGGACTCTGCTCCTAGCCTGCCAGCTACACCTCCCCGTCTTCCCCTGCCATGCTCTCCAGCGTGCCCCTGCTAGGATTATCCTGCTTTAAAATATGTTGAGCCGGGAACTGCAGAGATTTGCGCTTCGCAGTCCCAGCTTTGCAGTGCCTTTCACATTACGGGCTGAGAGCACTGCAGGGAGAGCGGGACCATAAGCCCTGGAGCCCACAGTCTGCAGAGCTGGAGGTCCCTGTGCAGCACCCAGTGGCAGGAGAGAGCCTCCCCCCTCAGCAGCACAGAGCACAGCAGTGTTTGCTCCTTGCCAGGAGGCCGATCTGCCCACGGCATGGGCTGGGGACAGAGGATGCCCACGCAAACAGACGGCCGAGGGCGGGCTCCCATGCTAGAGACCCGCTGCCTGCACTGAATACAGACACAGAAATACAGAGGAAAATAAATAAACTACAGGAGCAGGAGGTAGTCAAGGAAAGGACAAGCTGCTAGAGCCAGGGCAGGGGAGAAGCAGGAGGGTGCCACCCCGGAGCAGGTCGCGGTGCCTGGGCAGGACTCCAGCACCCAGGGCTCTACAACCCCGGCAGCAGGACCAGCGAGCTGTAACACCCCACAGCACACCACGGGCTGAACACAAAGTCCGTCATTCCCAGTTAGAGCCCAAGTCTCCCTCCCCGGGCTCTGCGGCCATGCGAGGGGCCGAGGTCAGTGGCAGGCTGGCCCCGGAGCTGCTGAGCAGCGTGCAGGGCCGCCCGGTGCAGCCCGCGCAGCCGCGCACCCCGGGGTGCTGCCATTGTCCTGCTGAAATGGCTGATAATGGCTAATGAGTTCCAGCTCGCCATTATAGGCTCCTAATTACACCGCTATTCAGCGCCGAGATTGCCGGGCCCCTGCCATTATCCGGCCGTGTGTGCCTGTGTTGGGAAGGAGGTTGGGAGAGCACGTTACTAGGACGCAGATGAATGCAAGCGGGAATGAATAGAAGTTGCCCGGCCCCAGCGATTAAACCGAAACCCGTGCTCGGGCTCTGCAGCCCCACGGCTCTCCCCGCTCCCCATGCGGCCAGCACGCAGCCTGCACATCTGGCTGCCGGGGATGGGGCTCCAACCCGCAAGATCGCACGCTGCAGGGCTCAGTCCTGCCCTGCTCCCAGGGAGCAAAACCCACAGCCAGGCTGCAAGTCCCAGGCATGAAGCACTGGAGCGGGTCATGCATGTTAGGGACCTCTGTGACTGCAAGAGGGGTGCCTCGGTACATGCAGATGTGTGCCCATCTCCTGATGGACCACAGCCTTGGGGTCAGCTAAGGGCACGGAGAAACCCCAGCTTTGGGAGTGGTTTTCTCCAAATGTCCTAAAGGGTCCTGGCCAAAGCAGATTGCCTGGGAGCTCCCCAGGGCTATGCTGGAGGTAACAGCACCCATCCCAGCTCCTGGCAAATGAGGGTCCCCATATTGCCTTCTTTTAAACATACCTAACATTACTTGGGCTGCAAATGTGCAAGTGGAAGTTAGAAAATCTCCGGTATTGCAGACAGAGAGAGCAGAGAGGCTTGATTTAAAAACTGCTCAATCTGAAAGGCAAAACTTACACCTCAGCCTGCAAAGCTCCAGGTGGGCTCGGACACCTCTGGGGTCCTCAGAGCACCAGCACCCCAGAGCCTTAGCCAGAGGCAGAGCACAGGCCAAGCAGCGTGGATACATGCAGAAAAACCAAAGAGCCAGGGACTGGACACAACCACTCCCTCCACAAGCCCAGACCAGGCACCTCCTGGGACAAAGCAGCCTGAACATTTTCAACACCAGGAGGCACAAGCAGGATGCACTGCCCTGGGGACAGACCACCCCGGGGGGCAACTGTGCTGCCCAGCCCAGCTTCCACTCCCTGCACGCTCTCTGAGCATCCTCAGGGAGCTCCAGCACTGGGGCTGCACTGTCCCCCAGCAAGGCAGTGTCCCAGGGCCCCTTCACAGCTCCCTCGGGGACTGGCCCTGCATGCTCCCTGAGAACTGTTCTCAGCATTCCCCCTTGCCTTTGTTTGGGTAAATGATGGCCTTTGCAACCAAGATGGGAATGAACAGCAGGTAAAGCTTATTTGTAAGGATGCCGAGGCAACACTGCTATTTAACTTTGTGCCATTTTCTCCCCCTTCTAAACCCCCTTCAGTTCCTCACGGAGATAAATTACAGTTTGCTGTGCCCAGAAAGCCAGATCCCCGCTGCTCAGCTGCTCACCCGCTGCCTCCGTGCCCTTTCCTAGTGAAGTGAAACACCCTGCCCTGCCCCACACAGCAGAGCTTCAATAAGGACTGCTGTGTCTGGGGAGCTGCCTGGCAGATTGGTTGCATTTATGGACTGTGATTTGAAAGTAGAGATGCAGGGTGTGCTTTTTCCCTGTTAATCCATAGGGTTTAATGCAGAGAGCATCCTCACGTTCATCCAGGATGCCCTCCAGCACCCCAGATCTCACTGGAGAAAGAATTTTCATTTGCAACCTTCAAGTTTCAGAACCCCTGCCTCCCTTTCTCCCTGGGAAGAGGAAAGTCATTAAAACAAGCAGTCCCTTTCCTATGTTGCTTGTGGATCATCCTACTCCCAGATGGGATGTCTGTGCTGCAGCAGGGTTCGTTAGACTGGATTTGCATAGTCTGCGTTTATATTTGGTTTCTAGCTTTGGATGGCTTATTCCATTCCTGGGAGGGTCTGATGCATCTTTTCCCTTTGCAGGGTTTAGAGCTACACTAACTCAGTAACAACCTCAGAGAGTGCAAATGCTGAGAGGTAATTTATTAAATACAGCCAACATGAGTGATATTTCCCTGGGCACTGATTTATCAGGAGCGGGAAGGAGAAGGAGCCGACAGCACAATCCCACTATCTGTACTCCATTGCAAAGCATCAGCTATTCGGCACACACTTGACTCCTGTCCTTGTGCTCAGCTCAGCTCTGCTCTCCCACCAAGGCAGAATTCCTAATTGCTGTGCTCCCCAGACTCCTGCTTTTAAGAAGGCAGAGGGAAAGTCTGCAAGACAAAACCCTGCATTTGCACCCACAAGTGGAGAAATGTGTCCCGGCCCCATCAGCACCAGCACAGAGCGGGTACCCACAGCACCCAGGCAGTGACTGCAGGGGCTGGTGGAGAAGGTGTTCGATGCCAGCGATGCCTGCAGCCACCCATGCTCCTGTGGTCCCCACTCCAAGGGCCACCACTGACCTGGTGCCCAGCACGGCAGTTGCATTGTTCGTGTGATGCATCGCACCTTCCATGGTCCCCATTGCCCTGCTGTTCCTGCCCTTGGCTCAGGGGACCTAGGGTCACAACTCCCCTCCCAGTGGCTCTGTAGCCGTCATCCCAGAGCCCTAACCCCAGCTGGAGCCAGCAGTGCCAGACAATGATCAGGGAAGCAGAGAAATGAAGGCTGCAAGGTCATGCACCCCATAGCAGTATCTCTGCAGCCCTCCATCAATCCTGACAGATGCATACATAGCTCCTTCAGGGACAGGGACTGACACTCCCCCACACCCTATTCCAGCATACCACTGCTCCTGCCTCAAGGACCATTTCCCAGACTCTGACCTGAACCCCTCCTGCTGCAGATGAACCCCATCCCTGCCTGCTCCGGCCACCACGGTGCAGACACCAGGCTGCTCCCTTGCCCAGGCAGGTCTCGTCTCCCAGTCCTGTTCTCCCCAACAAGCCCCCAGCACTAGGGACACAGCCTTCTCTCGGGGTCTCTCTGCCTTGCAGGGGCAGGACCCACTCGACTTGTGCTCCCATCCCACATCTGTGCTGTTGGTGATGCCCTCTCATCAAACACCTTCCTCAAGTCCCCAGGCAACAGCAACCTTTTTTATCAGCCCATTCCTTCTGCTCGCCAACACCACTTCGAAATCTCAGCCTGTCCTCCAGCCCTCTTGCACTTCTCCCAGCCTGGTGGCATCTGCAAATGTCATAAGCAGCTTGTGTCCCATCACGCAGACTGCTAATGGAAACATGGACAAGGCTTAGACCCTGGACTGACCCCTGCGCTCAGCACCGGGGGGACAGAGCAGCTGCAACCTCTCATCCTATACTTTTATTGCATTTTTCAAGTCTGAAGATTTCATTCAGCTGCTTGAATGTAATCAAGTCCCAGCACAGGCTCACTGGGCTGCCCCAGCAGTGAAAGGCAGGGCAAAGCCTTCCCAGTCCCTGGAGAGCTGGTGCCCCCCAGCACCAGCATGGAGGGATGCTCATCACATCTGCCAGCTCCATGCAGCCCATGAGGGCATGGCTGGATGCTAACCCCATCCCCTCCAAGGTGCAAGCAGGGTACAGGGTGCTGCTGCTTGCTGCTCAGGGAGGGGGCACTGGGCACCCACACCCTGGGCTGACACAGCTGCACAAGCAGCTCAGCACCTTCTCCTCCTATTCCTTCCTATCCCTGCCCTGACTAGATCCTTCAAGACAGAGTGAGGGTGCCCATGGGATTCATCAAAGTCCCTTTAAGGGTGCCATACACCCCAGGGTGAACGCCTTGCCAGCACCCCCACACCCCCTCCAGGCACCTGCAGGGTGATGTGCCCAAAGCAGAGAGCTCCAACAGCAGCAATGTGCTATTCGGGCTCAGCTCAGAATAACTGCCCTTAGCTGAAGGGGAACCCAGCCCCAAGCACAGCGTGGGCCCCCAGAGCACAGGAGGCTCCATAAGCTTTTATGAGGTACTAAAGCAGGTTAGCATCACAATAAATTTTTAAGCGTTACAAACAGCATTGATTGTGCAAGTAACAGTGAGGATCCCGAAGGCTTTCTGCTCTTCCTAACTTCTCTCTAGGGTTTTCATGCCACAGCCATTAGTGGCTGGCAGTCAGGGAAAGCTTTAAGCTCATGCAGCATCATGGTGTCACCTCAGTTTAAAAATAAACAAATCACTTCCCTCACCCTGGTGTGACAGAGAAAAGGCAGCAGGTCATTTCTGATTCACAAATGGGGAAACTGAGGCTCAGCCAAGAAAACAGAGTGGCCGGGATACCCCCAAAATTTGGATTTTTGTGCTGTGCTGAGTAGCCTGGCAAGGAGTATTCCTGCTCCCATGGCTCGTCTGCTTCCCTTTGTCCCGCCACTCAGCAGACTGAGGCTCAATCCACCTTGCATCTTCCTCAGCAAATCGCCTTTGCTCATCCCTTCTGGAGCAGCTCACAGCAGGGATGGTAAGACAAGTGCACCCAAACTGCTCGGTTACAGATGCCTGCTCGACCCCAGACCAGCTGGGTCTCCAGGAGCATTCCATTTTGAAGCTGGGGCTTCTTCCTGCTGAGAAATATCCAGAGCCAGGAGCTTACATCTTCTCCCACTCCTGGTGCCCAGGGCTGCTCCTCAGCTGCATCGTTTGAAAAATTAATCTTCCCTTTTTTCTGATCTTCCTCCTCCTAGCAGCCTCTCTCCCCCATAGGACACTTGCCTCTGCTATTTTGAGCAGCAAGTGCATCCAAAATGCATGCCAGGAAAGCAGATACTCAGCACAGCTTCAGAGCCTGCATGTGGCAGGGAAGCCTGAGATGGTCCCAGAGGGGACAGCCTGGGACCAACCTGCACCAGCACCACAGAGAGGGGTTTCCTCCATCCCACCTCATTCCCTTCCCACTTCCAGAAGCACTGCGACCCTAATGACCAGGCTGCAAACTGTCCGTCCCATCTTGCTGCCCCCATTGCTAACTGCAGCCTGGTGCCATACAGGAGGAAAGCCTCTGCTCGCCGCTCCCACCACTGCAGCCGTCCCTGGATGTCCCCCAAGTGGGGACAGGGGCCAGCTGCCAGAGCTGGCCTTGGAGCTACTCACACTGGAAGCCTGCCAGGGAGCAGTGATCTGGGTCTGACATCCCCCAGGACGGGGCCATTTGCTAATGCACAACTGGGTTTTTTATTGCCTTTCAGCAAAACATGCACAGAAATATCTCCTTGCCTTTCAGGTTTTATGAAGGGTTATCTTTATTGCTACCAAAATAAAGAGGATGCATCTGCGGCATTAAGTACCTCTGGAGCAGGCAAGGAACCATGAAGGACTCGGATGTGAGACAAAGACAGGCTCCTTGGTTGCCCACCTCACCCTCCTGTGCACACACACACGCACATGTCCTGCTCCAGTGCTCGCCTTGCCTGCCTGTGCCAGCTCCCCGGGGAGCAAAGCAGAGCAAGGAGGCAGGAAAAATCCCTCTCAATGCAGGTCACGGGCTCATACACCTTTCTGCAGGTGGGACACCCTTTCCCTGCCCACACCACCTTGGTGGCAGTCTGAATCCCCTCTGTTCCCCTGGGCTGCAGGCTCTGCTCCCACACAGGGGTTTCTCCAGCATCCTTTGCATTTTATAGCTGCCTGGCTCTTCTGCTGGCTGGAGGTTCAGTAGGGAACAATGAAGTAGGTGAGCACGAAACTCAGAGCAAATGCATGTCCTGTAATAAGTCAGCTAGGCCATTTCTCTGCGTGCGTGTGCATGGGGTACCATCCTGCACCAGCAACATTGCCACCATGCCCAGCTCACCCCATGGCTGCAGGCTGTGAGGACAGCGGGCGGCAGCAGCGATGGCATTTGAAGGTGCATGTGAGAGACACACAATTAAAGCCAGGAACAATTCCCTCTCCTCACTCCCACCTCAGTGGTGAGGAATTGCTGGCAGCACAATGCATCACCCTGGAGGAGCAAAGTGGCAGCACATTTAAGGCAAAAATATCTATTTGAAAGGATGCAATAAAACAGAGCCAGAGAAGGGTTTATAGGGAAGCAATTGCTGTGCGGGGTGAGAAGTGGTCACCAGAGGCCAATCCGCCTGGCTTTATTGCCTGTTACTGGTGACTTTTCCCAACCAGGGGACAATAGATCCTCCACTATCAGCCTCAGCTCCAGTCAATACAAACACGACATAGTTTTTTAAACTAATATTTTTCCAGCATGCAATTCCATGGAGAGCGAGAACACAGCGTTACCATGGCAATATATAGACAGCATCTGCCTTGGACGTAGCTGAAGGGAGAAATTGGAATAGAATTGCAAATTTCCTCTGTCCGGGAAGGCTCCCAAGGAAGCTACCACAGCGGGCTGAGCAGGCTGCCTTCCCCAGCCAGCCCGCATCCTCCCAGTGCCCAGCACAGGCTCTCCCAAGAGCCGAGGGCAACGGTGCTGGCTGAGCACTATCCCAGCTGGATATCAGTCCTGCATACTGCCCCAGAGCTCTGCAGAGCCTGCACACCCCCTCACTGCCTCTGCAACCAGCCTGATCAACTGCAACACAGAAAACTTGCCCAGGCACCTCAGGAAGGAGTGAGGTTGACCCCTTCAAGGTGCTTCCTAAGAATTAACATTCCCCCAAATCCCCCAAGAAGGCACAGCCCAACAACCGGTCTTGAATGCATGAGTGCTGCTGCGATACACCAGCCTTGCCGCTGCAAGTTATTTTGATTAACCAGCTAGAGGGAGATGCAGGTGCATGAATTAAATATGCTCTGAACAAGAGCTCGCTGCTGTAATTTCGGCAGGGGATGGTTAGGCAGCACGCGAGTGTGCTTCAGGTGCAGCCACCCCAGCATTGCGATCCAGCATCCAAAGGCTGGAGCTCAGCACCCCCTCCCTCTGCCAACACAGATCGGGGGAGATGGCAGAGCTTGCTGTGGTCTGGATGAGGCCCATTTCAGCACAAGCAAACCCCAGGCTGGGGGAACAAGGCAAACGGGAGCCCCTTCCAATGCTGAGGGCAGGGACTCTGGGAGGGAGAAGAAGGAGCCAAGGGGGATGCAGTAATGGAGACCCCCAAACTCAGTTCTGCTGCCCCCCACGTCAGGAAGAGGGGCATTGCCCAGCGAACAGTGAGATGGAGGGTGTTCAGCACACCAGAGAGGAGGCAAAAGGGGTGAGTGGTGCAATTCTCAGCTGTCAGCTGAAAACTCCAAAAGCAGGAGCAAGTGCAATACCATCAAGCTCATTCGCTCCTCACAAGCAAAGACCTGGGCTGGAAACAGCCATTTGACAGTGGCAAATTTGTACCGATCCTGCTTGCATGGGGAGAGTGACCAACAGGGCAATCTGCTCTTCAGAGGCACTTTCAAAGAAAGAAAGAAAGGAAAGCAAGCAAATGGGAAAGGGAACTGTGCCCCTCTCCCACGGCTCTCCTCCAGAGGCTGAGACCTGAGGGACTCCCAGTAGCAGATAACACTGTAGAGCTGGAGGATTATCACTCCATCCTGCCTACGATGCCTCCAGGACCTGCTCTATCATGCTTGCCAGAGGCGTAGGCAGGAGCACAGGCAGCCTTGCAAAGTGCCCAGAGATTTTGCTGCTTCCCGCCTTGCTGCAGCATAAGCCTCTCCGCTCAGTGCCTGATCCAGGCAGGGGGAGGGTGCAGGCACCGACTGGTGTTTACGTCGGGTTGCAGACTAGAAGGCACTTCAGGAGTGATGTGCTGTGCCCTGTTGCCAGGAAAGAGTGGTCCTGTGTCCCCCCATGCAGCCACCATCCATGCTCCACCCTAGAGATGTCTCCAGCCCTTTCCCTGCATCAGCAGCACAGCACTTGGGAGACATCACAGGCAAAACCTTCAAGCAGAAGACGGTTTCTCCCCAGCCCATGATTATCCACAGCTGCAGTGACTCCACAGGGCAAATCATTCCCCCTTCTTTAAAGCAAAAGGGTGTATTTCAAAAGCGATGGAGCTCAGACCTCACCACAGGATGCTGCTGTCCAAGTCCCCAGGATGACTTTGGCAGTGCCAGCATGCGTGGCCACAGCAGCAGTGCTGCCCTGTCCAGGGGTTCAGCCCATGCCACCATGAGGCTCAGCCAGCTGGGAGCCCGGGGAAAGCCTGGAGCCTCCAAACACCATGCTGGCTGCCCCACAAAACTGCAGGCATGCAACAGGTGGGAAACATGACAGCGGGGACACCACTGCTCACCAGCACTGTGGGACACATGGTGAGGTCGGCATTGCTCATCCTGTGCATCTCAGGGCTTGGGAAAAATCCTGGACCTCTGCAGGCAGTGGAGGGCACAAATAAGAGGTTGCTGGCTTCCCAAAGAAAGCCAGCCCCTGGAGACAGCGAGTCCCAAGCACAGACCCTACTGCAGGCTCCCCAGCAGTTGCTAGCTGACCCTGCTCCATCAAGCAGTGAGAAGCTGGAGACTGCAAGGTTGCAGCCTCTTTACAGAGAGCTCGAACTCGCTTACAAGCTGTTACAGCAGGAATTTACTGCTCAGAGACAGACTTGCTCTGCACAGACACCCTCAAGCACCTGCAAGGGCGTGCAACACAGTGGGAAGTAGTTATCCAGCAGACAACACCCGTGAGAGAGCAGCACATCTAGCTCAACCCAGCCAGCAGATCTGGCATCGGCAGCTGCATGAACAGACAGAAAACCCAGTGTCACCGAGTGGTGACAGACATGGAAGACCAGGGCAGTGGAGGCAGAACAGAAGACGGCAAGCAGAATCCGCTGCCGGAGGGGAGAGATGCCCTGCAGGGCAGGAGCCAGACACCCACCCAAGGGCATCCTTCATCAGTCCACTCCAGCAGCGTCTCGTCTGAGTGGTGCTGCGCACCTGCCCGGCAGGCAGAGGCGGGGGCTCGCTGCCCGCGCTCCCCAGCACCCTGCCCCCGGGTGCGTGGAGAGCTGATGCTGCGGAGCCCACTGAGCTCCCCAAGGGGCGGAAAGGGCTGGTGCAGGCTATGCGCAATCCTTCCCCCCCGCCCTGGGCACACAGGAAAGGGGGCTCCTGTCTCAGAGCTCATAAAACGGCTCTATGGGGCCACAGCTCACGGCACCCTGGTTGCCGTGCTGGGTAATCATCGTTTGTATGAGGATAATTACGGTGGGAGAAGAGAAACCTCCACTGAAGCAGCGTCCCGCAGAGCTCCCGGTGCTGCATGCTGGGTGCAGCGCTGGCAGCTGCCAGGCTGCCTGCGGTCCCTGCCCGCGGGGTCTCTCCCCAGCTGCAGGCAAAGGGCACGATCAGCCCCCGGTAACCGGTAACCGGAGGCAGCACAGCACACGGACAGGAGAAACACCGTGTGTGTGGCTGTCCCAGGACCCATCCTGCAGCTCTGCCACCCAAGGAGGCAGCAGCCCAACGTTTCCCCGTGCTGCACGGGGGATGTCAGGGCAGCCTGGCCCCACTGCTGGGGCTGGGGGGCAGGGGGTACTGTGCCACCAGGCTCCACCACAGCCCCTAGGATGGGGCACCTGCTGTCTCCCAGCAGAGAAGAGAGGCTGGGGACAGCCCTGCTTTTCTGCCGGGATGGGGGACACCTGCAAGCTGGGAATCTGGTACCAGCAGCGGGTTGGACATATTCAGCTCATGCCCCTCTCCCTGGAACAGGGACCTGGTGCAGCCACAGGGCCCCCAGGCAGGGAGATCTGCCCAGTTGGGTGCAGCAGCAAAGGGGCACCCTGCCCAGGGGACCTCAGCGGGCACCACAGGACCCCTGCAGCTGGCTGGACCGTGACTGTGAGAATAAAGCTTTTCTTACAGGAGTCCAGCCAAGAGACCCAGAGACACCCCCAGCACTCCCGGGGTTGCGGCAGGGACTTTGATGAGCAGTAACATGCAGGCACAGGGGACTGGCAGGGCTGGGTGAGTTGTGTGCACAGCTGGAGGCTGGTCACACTGGGAGTGTTCCCAAGGGGAGCGTGGGGGAATGGGGCCTGATCCTAGCACCATGTGCAGCACTCCCAGGAGGGCTTCTCAGGGACAAAGGGGTGCCCAGAATGGGTAGGGTCTTGGAGTGCCAGGGACCCTCAGGCAACCCCTCCAGACATGTGGGTACCCCATGACAAGTCACAGCAGGGGCTGCCACACACCTGCCATGGGGCACACAGCCCCACATGTGCAGCCCATTCTGGGCTGCCCCAGTACAAATGCCCCCCGCTGGGGCAACCCACACGCTCGGACACAGCTCTAAGCCAAACCCTGCTCTGCACGCTCGCACGCACACCAGCACACACAGGCTCTTGTGCATGCCAGACCCCTTGCACACTACTCCTACAGATGAAGGGTTGGACGTGCACACTGTCCCAGATGGCTCTTGCACACACACTGCTCCCCATCTTGACAGGCTATTGCACCCCTCCCATGGAGGGGATGATGCACATACACCCACCCAACAGGCTCCTGCACCCGCGTGCCTTGGCTGGGCACTTTTACACACACCCAACCCCACCACCGAGTGGGATGCTGTACATGCGCCCACCCCACCAAGTCCTTGCACAGGCACCTTTCGGGCAGGCATTTGCACAAGTACTCCGCTGAACAGACACACTCATCCCCCTTGGACGGGCACTTGCACACACACCCCCAGATAGGCTGCTGCACACACGCCCACACCCCGACAGGTTCTTAAACATGTACCCCCCGCGCTGGGCACTTGCACACGCACCCCCCAGGACAGGCACCCGGTCCCAGCACCCTGCCGGGCTCTCGCACCCGCCCCGGGCCGCCGCTCCCCCCCGCCGGGCCGGACAAAGCGCGGCGGTACTCACAGGCGCTCGGTGCCGCGGGGGATGCTCTTGGGCACGGCGCGCAGGGCCGTGCCGTGACAGTCCACCGTGGTGCCGCTGCAGGCGCAGAGCGGCGGGCAGGCGGCGGCGCGGCCCCGGCACAGCGCGGCGCACGCCAGCAACCAGGCGGCGGCCCGCAGCCCCGCCGGGACCCCCGCCGCCCCCCCGGGGGTCGGGGCCGCCATGGCAGCGGGCAGCGGGGTTAGGCAGCCAGGCTGCCGCGCATCACCGGGGAGCGGAGCGGAGCGGAGGGGAGCGGGGCTGGGCTCGGCGCGGCTCGGTACGGCTCGGCTCCAGGGCGAGAGCCCCGTCGGCGCACACCCGGCCGCTCTCACTGCCACCCCATCCCGCAGCCCAGGCACAGCCTCCGCGCTGGCTCCTCCCTCCCGCCCTGCCCGCCCCGACGGCCCCCCCCCCCCCCCGCCGCCACCGCCCCTCCCCGCGCCCCCGGCACCGGCGGCTGCGGTGCTAGGAGCGGGCCCGGCCCGGCAGGGCACCGGCACCGCTGTAGCCGGGGCCGTCGGGGCTCAGCGCCGCCCCGGCCGTGCAACAAGGTGGGCTCCGGCTCGGTCCCCCCACCCGGGACAGCGGGGTTGGCCCGCGGGCCAGCCGACCCCCCGCCGTGAGACGGCTGCGGGATGCCGGGGTGCAGCCAGGCGAGTGGGTGGCGTGCGGGCAGAGGACCCCAGGGACTGGCAGAGAGCGGAGAAACAGCCTGCGAACCATGCAGCGGCCGGCAGACCATTCCCACCTCTCCTTGGGGGGTGCCGAGAGCTTTTGCATCCCCTGGTGTGTTCCAGGAACCCTTGGCCTGTCTCCCACCTGGCAGCCCAGAGTCCCATCCCCATCATCCAGAGCCCAGGTGAGTGTGGGGACCCGGCGGCCCATGGGGACCACACGGCAGGCTGGCACTCGGCAGCCAAGATGGTACCTGGTCTGCTCATGGGAACCTGGTGGCCAAGCACCTCGGCACACAGCAGGGACTCAGGCGTGCATCTCCACTTTGCTCTTTGCCTGACACACAGACAGCAAATCCAAAAGTCCGGGTTGTGGCTTAGCTATGTCCTTCCCCCTTTCAGGGGAACTTCTTAAGAAATAAAGTAACAAAAATGTCTTTGTGGCCAATCCACCAAGAAGAAAGAGGCAAAATACATCTATTTCAGTGCAAAAAGCGAAGCCAAGAAATCTGGTGAGTTTGGCCCCAAACACTTGACGTTTCAGAAATGCGAGTCTTGCATTTTATTACCTTCCATTTTCTTTCCTAAGGTCTGCAAATGCAAATCAGGAGGGTGCAACAGGGAGGGCTGGTCACCTTTTTATTAAGCACACCTGAAACACTTGTATCCCCATGGCTCCAAGAGCTGAGTCCTTAAGAAAACCAACAGGCATTTTGAGATACTCCACAGAGCCCTGGCTGCTGGCTGCAGCTGCTGTAAATGTCCTCCTCAGAGAGGAAACCCATGGAAGGAGTGGAGGTGGGAGTCTGTTGCATTGCTCCAGCAGCAGGAGTAGAGGTGTGTGAGCAAGGACACCCCACCGCACGCTCATTTCCCCAGCCAACAAGGTATTTTCAAGGACAGTGGCAGGTCTCAGGGGCAGCTGTGACTCTTAAATCAATGCCCTGTGCGTATGGAGCTCCACAAGCTCCTTAGTAAGGGTGAGAGGGAAGTGTCTGCATGGGTCCCGCTCCAGCAAGGGCTACCTCACACACACACACACACAGAGGGTTGCACCAGCTTGGCCCAGATCAGCAGCCCTTTCCCATCCCGAATGCAGGCTCCCATCATCCGTCTGCATTTTCGTGACATCTCCTTCCTCTGGCCCCAATCCCAGGAGGAAGCTGTGCCTGAGATGGATGAAAGGGGTTTGTTCCTTGTTGCTACCCAGCAGCCCTGACAGCAAGGAAGATGAGCTGCTTCCCAGGACTCTGGGAGCCGACCCCTCGCTGGCATGGCTTCAGCAGAGGTGGCCCCGCAGCCCACCCTGGGGGTCCCGAGGGCAATGGCACCTGAAGAGGCCCTGTGCCAAAGACCTCAGCTGAGTTTTGGGGAGTGAAAGTTGTTTCCTAGTGGCTCAGCATTCCCCAAAGCTCGTTGCTATTGGTGTGATGCTTGCAACCCACCTCCCTCCCAAACTGCCCCTTGCCCCTTGGCCAGCAGAGCAGAGCAGAGTCTTCCTAACCCGCCCTTTACCTCTGATGCTGGCAGGAAGGCAGGAACAGGACAAGGGATCTTGTTTCCTCCCTTATGCCGGCACTTGCCTCAGGCAAAACCTTGTAATCCGCAGAAAAAATAGATTCCCACCGTGTCTGTGTCCAGCTGCAGCAACACCAGTCACTTTACAGCCAGGGCCGTGGTCTTGGCACAGGGAGTAGCCAGCAGGGTCCTGCCTGGAGGCCACCATCACCTGCCCCAGTTCCAGTGGGAGTACAGGGCTGGGAGCCTGAAAAACCCCATTTCAGGCCAACCTCCACATTTTCTCCTGCCAGTACCTCGACTCCTGCTCTCCTGTGGCACCACAGAGCATCCCACTGAGTTGGGCTGCTGGCCGCGGCTGACCCCTCTGCAGCAGCTCCAGTTGCTTCCTTCCAGGGCTGCCTACAAGACAAGAGCTGAGCAAGCCCGGCGATGCAGGACAGCAGGGCAGGGGGACAGACTGGGCATTGAGACCCCATTCCACACATCAGCCCTGGTGCATTTGGGCAACCCCAAATCACCCAGGCACCCAGTATGAGCTGGTGTGGGCCTTGGAGAGCAACAGTTGCCCAGGAAAGGCCCAGAAGACAGGTGAGGAGCAGGGAGAAAAATAAAACTAAACCTTTTCTTTATCAGGGGAGGCCTGGTCCTGCCGTCTGCCACCGGGATTTGGGCCAAACTGCTTGATAGAGAGAGAGACCATCTGGATCGTCTGATGGGCTCTGGGTTTGGTTAAAATGAAGCAGAAGCTTTTTTTTGCAGGAGAGTTTTCATGGGAAGATCCGGGGAAGGATTCCAGGGTACGCGCCAGACCTGTCGTGCAAAGAGATGCGAAGCAGCTACAAAGCTTCAAACAAAAATTGCTGCCAGTTTTAAGCCAAGCTCCCCAGGGCAGAATCCAGGCATTTCCACCCACCCTGGGATGGGCTGCGTCCTGCACCCGTTAGATCTCCCATGGTCTGCGCTGGATCCTGCTGGAGCTGCCAACGGCTGGTAGCCCCTTGCAGCACACCTGGGCTTTGAAGCAGCCGCGCTGTACCCCGCACCTTGGCGCACAGGGGAGGAGGCAGCATGTCCCAGTGCTTGCTGCGTAATTTATGCTGCACTTCAAGGCAGCGCCATGGCTGTCACTAGGCCACAGCAGTGCTCCGTTCTTCTCAGGGTAGGACTAGGCACTGGTGCAGAGCAGAAGCATTTGAGATGCAGGCAATAGCGTTGTGATGGGTTGACCCTGGCTGGATGCCAGGTGCCCACCAAAGCCGCTCCGTCACTCCCCTCCTCAGCTGGAAAACGTAACAAAAGGCTCATGGGTGGGGGTAAGGACCTGGAGATCACTCAGCTGTTACTGTCGTCGGCAAAACAGACTCAACAGTTTAATTTAATACCATTCAAATCAGAGTAGGACGATGAGAAATAAAACCAAACCTTAAAAACACTTTCCCTATGCCCATCCCTTCTTCCTGGGCTTAACTTTACTCCCAAGTTCCCTACCGCCTCCCTGGAGTAGCACAGGGGGACAGGGAATGGGGCTGGGTCAGCCCATCACAGCTGTCCCTGCTGCTCCTTCCTCTGCAGGGGGAGGGTCCTCACACTCTGCTCCTGCTCCAGCGTGGGTCTCTCCCACAGGAGACAGTCCTCCACGAACTGCTCCAGGATGAGTCCTTCCCGCAGGCTGTGGTTCTTCACCCACTGCTCCAGCGTGGGTCCCCCACTGCAGGGCACAGCCCCTCAGGCCCAGCCAGCTCCAGCCTGGGTCCCCCACAGGGTCACAAGCCCGGCCAGCAACCCTGCCCCAGCCTGGGCTGCTCCCCACGGGGCCATAGGCCCTGCCAGGACCCTGCTCCAGCAAGGGCTGTCCATGGGTCACAGCCCCCTTCGGGCATCCACTTGCTCTGGTGTGGTGTCCTCCACGGGCTGCAGGTGGGTACCCACTCCACCATGGACCTCCATGGGCTGCAGGTGGGTACGCACTCCACCATTAACATCCAGGGATAGCAGGTGGGGATCTGCTCCACCATGGGCCTCCACTGGCTGATGGCACAGCCTGCCTCACCATGGGCTTCACCATGAGCTGCAGTGGAATCTCTGCTCCAGCACCTGGAGCCCCTCCTGCCTCCTTCTGCAGAGTTGTTGCTGTCACGTATTCTCAGCCCTCTCTCTGGCTGCTGCTGGTGTTGCAGTTTTTACCCCTTCTTAAATACATTATCCCAGAGGCACTACCTCTGTTGCTGATGGGCTCAGCCTTGGCCAGTGGTCGGTCCATCTTGGAGTTGGCTGGCATTGGCTGTATTGGACACAGGGGAAGCTTCTAGCAGCTTCTTACAGCAGCCACCCCTGTAAGCCCCCCTGCCACCAAAAACCGTGCTGTCGAAACCCAATACAAACATGCATTCATGGTGCCCGCTTCAACGCCTCTGCTGAGGAGCATTGCCAATGGCAGGATCCAGCTCCCCTTGAACCAGGGGAACCCTTCGAACCCTTCCTCCCACCAGCAACACCACTAAAACATATCTGGTTTGGGAGCAGTGGCCGCAAGACCATCTGGAGACATGCCAGGAGCAGAGTGGTGGTGACCTCTGACTGCCCAGCACCCCCCAGAGACCCCACACAGGGCAGGCTGCTGAGCTGCCCCTCCGCTGGCCACATCTGTCATGCCTGGGCAGCTCGGCTCGTGCTGGGAGGCCAGGCTGCCTTTGTCCCACCAGACACACTCAGCTTCGGAGGGTGAGGCATTGTGTGGGAGCAGGCCGGCGCATCGGCCCTGTTAGGGCACCTGTTGGGCTTGTGCAGTGTGACAATGCCCTTGATGGATCTATTGTGGGCAGCCCTCGGCCACTGGGATCACAGTAAATCTCATCTGGTTAGCAGCAGCAGCAGCAGGCAAAGCCGGGATGCGCTCTTTCTGGCACCTCTCCAGGGACAAGCCCTACCTCACTGGCAAACAGCAAAAGCATTGCCCTGCAAACATGGCCAGCATTGCCCTGTGAATACAACCAGCATCACCCTGCAAATGCTGCCAGTGTTGTCCTGTGAACACTGCCAGCATCACCCCGTGAACATGGCCAGCATCATCCCATGCCAGCACCACCCTGCAAACACAGCCAGCATTGCTCTGTGAATGTGGCCCCACTGACTGCAGCAGAGGGGGGTGGCTCCACTGCCTGGAGTCCTTACCACTGGGACCCAGTATAGGGAACAGCATCCATTGGGTCCTCTGGGATGATGTGGGAGATGCCGGGGCTCCCGAGCAGGTGGATTTGGCCTCAGCCTCACACAGCCTTGTTAGGATGTCCAAGCAGGGGGAACCCAGCCTGTCCCACTCCCTTGAACAATTATAGAACAGCAGGAGGGAGACAGTCCACAAGGCACTGCATCCCTGCTTCATGGTGTGGCTGAACAGAGAGGCCAAACCACACACCCCAAGTTTCCAAAACCAGCTCTAGCCCACAAGGGAAACATTCACTCCAAGCAGCCCAGATGCAGATGGGGAGATGCTGTTCCCAGTGTGGCTGGACACACCAGCCGCCTGGGAGCTCTGCGGTGCAGCACAAGCTGGTTTGAATAAACCACATGCAAGGAGGTGTTTGTGAAGCGCCTCGCACATGGAAATGCTATTGTTGGTGCAGCGTGGGATCAGGGACTCAGGGGTCCCCAGATGCAGCAATTGTTCCACGGCCACGCTATGCATACACACACGATCTTCCCTGCTCGCTCTGCCTGGAGCCACTCATTAACCCTCCTCAATGAAGATGCATTGGAGGGATAATTTACTGTTTAATAGACTAACTTTCCATTTGCTGTTGCCAAGCGCATCCAACATATTTCTCCATGGTGTCATAAACCGCAGCTCCTCTACCATAAAACCCTGCCTCCCAGTAGGAGCAGGTGGGTTTTCAGGATTCAGCTGATGACCTTGGCTATGGGGTGAGCAGACACCGGGCTTTGTTTTTAGAACAGAGCTTGCTCCCACCAGCCCCTCTCACCCATCGTGGTCCACGTCACACTGACTTCCCTGAGCTGGGAAACCACCTAACCTGAGAAACAAGGAGCGCTTCAGCCTGATGGATGAGGGAGGCAGCAGCTCTGTCCCGATTTCGTTAATGAAGATGCCCTGCGTGGAGACAAGCTTGCCTCTGCTCCATATTTATGGCTAGCTGGCAGACGGTCCCATGCTGGGATGTAATCAATAAACTGCGTGCCCGCTTGGGCTCATTGTGCTTCCACAGCCATGGGCAGCCTTTCCGTGCCTTGCCTGTCCTACAGTTGTGAGCGTGTGTCTTCATGTCCTTGCTTCTCCTCCCCCAGCCCTTACTGAGTTACAAGCTACTAGATGCTGGAAGAAAATCAGATTCTGCACAATGTGGGATGGGAGAGCCGGTGCCAGCCACACTTTGCGTCCCTTGCCCAAACTCCCACATGGTAGAGAAGGCATTTTCAGGGTGCAGGTGCTGCAGGAAGGGGCAGCAGCCCCAGAGGCATGAGCTTGAGTGACTGGCTACTAGGGTCTGGCTCTGAAGGGTGGCAAGAGAATGCCAGTAGCCAAAAATAACTTGAAAAGGAGAGGGAAAGGGTTTAGCTTGCCATGTGACAGCTCTGCTGAGCCCCAGATGTGGGCAGGGACTCTCAGTGGATCTGGAGGACCATGCTAGGGGCTACCTGGAGAGCTGATTTTTGTCCTTTGTAAGAGGGCATTTCTCCCCAGCCTCTGCCCTCAGCCTTCTCTGTGTTCTTTTTTCTTGTTCACCTTATTTATAGCCCCAGCTTCCCATCCCCTCCATGCCCCAGATGCAGCCAAGGAGGAAGAATCAAGCATCTCCAGGCCTGCCCCCAGGCACATCTGGCCCTGGGCCCCTGGTGCTGCGGGGCAGGCAGGGGGTCCCGTCCCGCAGCGTGTGCTGCCAGCCCCCTCTTGCGCTGCTGCTGCAGAACGGCCTTGGCGAGGCACAACAGAGCCAGAGGCTTTTGTGCAAGAGGTTGCTGAGATCCTGCTCCCCAGGGGAGCAAGGCTCAGGCTTTGTGAGCGGAAAGGTTGGAAGAAACAAACATTATTATTTTAATAACCTCGGCCAGCACAGACACCCCCACATCACAGACCTGTGCACACACCCCGTTACACACAGCCACGATGGCCGAGGCAGGTTGACACCTCCATTCATCCCAGTTCTCAGCCCCAGCGGCACAGGAGCTTCAGCCAGAAGCAAAGAGGATTAAGTGGGATCCAGTTCTCCGCTCCGGTGCCAAAGCAGCCAGGCTTAAAATCATGTATGGCACCTCGTGGGAGGGCTGGGTGGCGGGTTTGTAAATCCCAGCAGCAAGGCAGGGGACGCTGATTTAGCCTGGGAGAGGAGCCCAATTTAATGCAGGTGAGGCAGGACTGGGAAGGGGAGCACAGTGGGAAGAGCCCACTCCAGCTGGGACTCAGCAGGGAAAGAAAAACTCTGCTCCCCACAACGTGGACTGAAATCTGCACCTCTCCAAGGCTGGTGCTGGGAAATATCTGAACTTCACCCCTTGATGTATGGCTGGGGACAGCTGTCTCCTTGCATTGAAACACAGAAGCCCAGAAACAGCCCCATCACATTCCTCATGCATGGGCACTTCCCATGAACAAAGCCGGGCTGGAACAGGATGGGGCTGGACAGCTGGCACGAGCAGCGATCCCACCCTGGTCTGCAGCACCAGTGGAAGGTCAGTACAGGACCCAGCAGAGAGATCTTTGCATCTACGTGCCTGCACAATTTATGAGTTTCAGCACAAAACCCTTGCTGGGGGGATGAGCAAACAGAACTAAACATGGTAATTTATTCACTCCATGAAAAAATATTAGTTAATCCAAGCCAATGAGATTGTAAAGCCTGATAACTGGCCTGGCTGGTGCCAACATCTATCGCTAGCAGTACTCATGCTTTTTGTCTACACTGTTGCCCTAGGCAGTGAGATGCAGCAGCAGCATGACAGCTCCCAGCCACACATGATAATTTAAGACAGAAAAAAATTTCTTTTTTCAACTCCGAACCAGAGCAGAACAGTTAAAAAAAAAAAAAATCAAGACAACTTGCAAAAATTGATTTAGATAGCAGTGACACCCTGTAGAACTTATTTGCAAGTCTGTGCTGTGCAGTTTAAGATAAAAATTGCTTAATGAAATGAAGGATAAGCACTGCTTGTTTGCTTTGTAATGCCACTGTTGTGCAGGATACCAACAGGCCAAAACAAACACGCTGAAAGCTGAGCGATCCCCCTCTAAATATGTACCCTCACCCAGTGTTTGGTCCCAACGATTGCTGTCCTTTCAACAGCAGCCAAGCACAAGCACTTGTGCTGTGGTTTCAGGGGCTAAAAACTATTCATCTCTTTAATTATGTAAACCATATAAAGCTGTCACTTTGAATCACAGCTTATCAGGGAGGTGATATTTGGGTTTGCAGTATTCAAAATAGCTGTTGTGAGTTTTTGCATTCCTTTGTTCAACATTTTCAAGAACAGAAGCATCTCTCTAGACTCCCATGCCCACTTTCAAGTACACAGAAGCCCATCCCCCCCTGCTCCCCCAGCTCAGTGGAGATGGGGCGCACCAGTCCCATGACACCCAACTGCAGCCCTACAGGGGAACAGGGCTTGCTTGAAGCCCACCCTGCAGGAAGGCAGTGCTGGTTTCAAATGTACCGCACCGCTTGCTTCTCCTGCTTGTTTTTCAATTGCATGGCGAGGATGTTAATGAGTGTCTGAGCCACGGCAGGCAAGCCCAGGGCATTTCAAACATGGAAGAACTTCACAGAGAAATAATCTGCATAAAATCTGAGACACCATTATTAAGAAGGAGGAAAAGAAAACACAAGCAGAAACCATCCTCCCTCGGCAGCCAAGAGTGGCAAGAGAAGAATGGTTCTACAGAGAAAAATTTATTCATTTGATCCATTATTTATATAAAGTGTTCTTTGTAAACCTGATTTCCCATCACCCTGCATGACAGCGGGGGGAAGACAGGAAAAGAAGAGGTCTAACTTCATACCTCCAAGGGAAAGACAGCCCATCTGGGCACGCTGCATCACACTAGGATCCCAGAGAGGGAACAACCTCCAGTGCCATAGGAGGCCAGCTGGTGCCATCCCTGCAGGCAGGCTGCACCTCACCAAGCACCCCCACTTAAGGGTAGGAGCTCTGGGGTTCTGAGCAGACATTTCCTTTCTTTTGAAGGTGGATGCACCACCAAGTCCTCACTGTTCCAATGAAACTGCTTAAGCCACTGAGCAAAACCATTAAAAATAAAAGCATTTAATATGGGGTTTTCACATGAACACACAGAAAGGCAACAGTCTGAAACAGTACATACATAGCATATATAAATAAAGATTAAAAATACTTTGGAAACGATAGACTCTGGGAACAGTTAGTGGCTGCTCTGGGAGGAAGCATCCTTGTGGGTCATTGCACAGGGCAGACAAATGAGACACGTCAACCATGACTAAAACTCCCCCTTGCATGTGAGACAGTGTGAACACATTGGAACTACAACAGCCAAGGGTCCTAGAGGCCAAATCTGTTAGTCGCCACCACCGTCCTCAGCACAGGGAGGACAGCACCTTGGGCTAAAAAGCCCAGGGCACCAAACCATTCCTGGGACTGCCTTGTCTGGAGCCTGCACCCACCCCTTTTGGCAGGGAGGGCATCTGAGAGATGCAGAACACTGGACTGATACCCCATAGATAATTTTTCTTAGAGTTAAGCACGTATCAGCTGTGCCTGAAGGCAGAGTCCCTGAGCTAGAGCCATCAGTAAGCGGGAATAGCGAAGAGTTACGTTCCTCTCATCTACAGGGGAGCAGCGTATTTAGTCTCAGGAACAAGATCGCCTTGTCAAGCAGACACCCATACAGAGACACGCGCCCAGCTAAGCTAGGTGATGAACAAATGCTTCATCCAGCACCCACCCTCGATGCAAGTAAGGGCAGAGGTAGCAGGACCATACCCAGCTCTCTCAGCGCTGCTGCTCGACCTTCGGCTCCGCCTCATTTCTATTCAGAGGCAAAGCCGAAATTCCCAGGTCTCCACTCCACTAATGGCAGACTGCCGGGTCAGGACAGAAGTGCGGTCAGCAAAACACAGTCCCCTTTGGAGAAGAGCACATAGACAGCCTCAACCTCCAGAGAGAATGATTACAGACACATCCAAAAAACACATACATACTACTACCACAGCAAACTGCCTCTGCCCTTCTTCACAGCATCCTCGCCTGCCTGGTCCCTGAAGAACCAGAGCTCTTTCTTTGCTGCGACAGAGGCTCCTAACACTACCAACTCTCATCCCACACATCTGCAGTCCCACTACCCCCGACATTTTCAAGGCAGCTCCTCCAATTTAGGGTCATACTGGGGACAGACACCCCCAATAAAGTACCAGGAACATCCCTTTGGACAGAGCAGCATGAGGCACATAGCTTTGTATCTAAAAATAATAATAATAAAAAAATCACAGTTAAAAAAAAGTGACAAATTCCAGCTAAGCTGCACAGGACTCCGATGTCCTGTTTTGACAGCTCTAGCCAGTCAGACTGAACTCCCTGCTCACATCCCAATATTCACACCTCCTGCCACCAGTTGTCTCAGAAAGCTGTCAAGGACAGAACTCTAACTCCTGCCAGCTGCTGGTTCTTAAAGATTAGAAGACAATTATAATTGGATTCCAGAGATTATTTGCTTTGCCAAGAAGGACTGAGAAGTGTTTAGATGGTTCCCCAGCTGATTAAACCTCTATTTCACAGTAGTGACCCTGTGTGTTGCCTACTCCAGATTGCTTGCAGACAGGTACTTGGCAAGATTGGTTTATTGGAGCACTTCAGCTTAACAAGACCGCTGACACTGGCCAGCTGTGATGGGGGTTTATCCTGTATCTAGATGGTTTCATCTCATTTCTGCAGCTCAGACCAAAGAGCTGAACCCAGCTCCAGCCATTTCCCCCAGTTTAATGACTAATCAGCCAGTTGCCTGACCAGCCATCCAGATATCTTGAGCCAAAGCCCTTGGCACCATTTGCAGCAGATCACAAACAGCTAAAGCCCTCTCTCACCTCTCACACTGCTCACAGTGTTCCTATGCTGCACACACAGCCACAAGATTCTGCCTGCTCCAGACACCCTGGCTTCCAAAGGCTGGGCTGTTCTGCCCCAGACAGCCTTCTCCAGCTTCCTTCCCCACTCAAGCTCAGCCTCCCTGCGTGAACACAAAGCAGAGACTCCTTGCTCACCAGGCAGAGCTGTGCCATTGGAATCTGAAGATAGAGAGCAAGGGCTGCCTCCAGCTAAAGCTGAAACAGAGGGATGAGTTTATCAGGGAAGCTGCTTTCCCCTTGCCCCACTTGAAATGATGGCACCCAGAGCCTCTCCTCTTCTCCCAGGCTCATCCTGTGCCCTGTACCGTTTATGCACTCCAGCCCTTTGGGGACAGCAGGGTGAAATGGAGCCTAGAAGAAGCAGAGGAGGCCTGGAGGTAAGGCTAGCTGTCAGGATGTGGGTAAATGTTGCAGTCCACCGTTCCCATTGCTAACAGGGGAGGGAGCAAAAACAAGCCATATGTTAAAAACTCAGAGCAGAAAAAACAAAAGAATACAGCCTAGCAACATTGCAGAGAAAGCTGGGAGTGCACAGAGGGCCCTGCAATGCACAGGGCTCTCCTTGTAAGCAAGCACTCCAGCTCTTCCCAGAGCCAGCAGGTCAGACATGCTGCACAAATTTTGGTTAGATAGTGGTTTGCCCCATAGTAGAATGAAATATAATTTATATACAGAAAGAAACAAGTTCCTGCAGTCTTTGCAAAGGTCCAGTTTCAAGAGCACTGCCATGTTGGTGAGGGTTGCCGTGAGCCTGCAGCACTCCCCTCTAAGTGCAGCACATTATTCACAGCTTGCGAGGCTGGGCATTCCCAAACCATGTGTGGGTGCGAGGCGATTCAGAGGGATGATGAATCCTTGGAAAGCAGGTGGGCTCGCATGCGTCTGCAGGATTCCTGGAGCAGAGAATTAGAGCAATTGAATGCTTGAGAGACAGAATGCCATGCAAGAAAATGTTGATGTGCTGTCCTCCCCCTGCAAGGACTCCCACCTGGAGTCTGCCTCCTATACCTTTTACCAAAGCAGAGACAGGAGGCACTGAGAAGACAGGGACAAACACAGCAGCTGGTCTTGGGTTGCACCAACCTCTTGCCCCACTGCCACCCTGACAGGCTGCTAGTACTACCCTGTGCTGCCAGCTTCACTCTGTTTCCCGTGACAGCCTGCCTACCAACTCACAGGTAGAAGGGCTGTACACACCTGCTTTGGTGAAACCCTTCAAAGCCCGGCTTTTCAGCATGCCAGCTGCTTGCAGATTGGCATGGAGCAGACTGCTACAAGCCAGGGGACCACAGCTGTCAGAGTCTTGCGTGCATGCCATCACCCCTGCACATGTCAGGCCCAGGTACCCCACAGGAAGGAGAATGGGCATATGAACGTGTCTCACCGCTTTCTGGCCCTCCAAAGACTTCAGCTTTGCTTGGGACATGTGAGCTGGAGATCCACATTTCTGTAACTGGGTGAGAGAGGAGAAAAAAAAAAAAAAAAAAAAGTAAAGAGCTGGGGAATGAAGTGGCATCCACAGCCTTCCCTGGGAGCAGCCTGTACCACCAGAGAGCAGTGACCACCCAAATCCAGCCTTAAGTTAGTCTGGGCCATCGGACAGTGCTACTACCCACAGGCAGCAGGCTCTGTATAACTTGCGGAGGAGGATGGGAGAGAAGGAAGGGGCCACAAGCCAATGCCCTTGGCCAGGAACACAGCCAGAGGCATAAGACTGGAGTGGAGGCCCAGTGATGCCACTCCTGTCCCAATGCCACCCTTGCCATCTGCTCTGCTCTCCTCTTAGCACCTTCCTAAGACCTTTATTTGATCACACAGAAGATATTTCTCTTGGGCAGAAAACAGCAAGCAGCCCCCCCAGGGATCACTGAAACGAGCACCCAAGTTGCACTCGAACTCCCCTCACACGCTCCACCACCAGCAGCTTCAGCGGTGCTGGCAGCAGCTCTTACCAGGTGGACATTCTCTTTGCTGACTCGCTCAGGCTCCGGTGTGGCATCCCTGCTCTTCCTCTCCAGGATAATTGGGGTTCCTAAAACTTTCCGCTGCCGTAAGAAGAGAGGGCTGTTGGCTAGTGCTTAGAGTGCAAAGTGAAAAAGAAAGGGAAGGAGCAGGATGCATTGCTGGTAAACAGTTGGATGCTGGGAAAGAAAAAAGGAAGCCAAGCTGGGACAAAGATTGCAAAGCAGAACCACCTGAAATACCATGCCACTAGGTTGAGCCTGCCAGATTGCGAAGGGCCTGGGAGCTGACCTGAGCTCTGGCCAGGAACCCAGCCTGTCAGAAGCGGGTACACGCTGCTGTGGTGCAGCCTGCAAGTGTGCTAACACCTGTGCTAGCAGGCTAGACTACATGACCCTGTCAGTCCTCATCTCGTCTTGGGAAGCAAACAATCCTTCAGAAAGATGCAAAGATCCTACAGTCACACATTTCATAGAGGGTTATACTTTACAGTAACAAGGCTTATTGTCACGGTGCTGGCTTTTCTGTCCCCAGTGGATCTACGGTTTTGGGACCCAATACTTTGAACAGTCCCTACCCTTTGAGGGCCTCATTCAAGCCAGGGCAAAGCAGAAGCACAGAGCGACATCACAAACTCACAGCAGAGAGCTTGAGTCAGAGGTTGCCTTTACCTTAATGAGGCCGCTGAAGGAGCGCGAGCGGGTACGTCGTGGTGCTGGGGATGTGGGTACATCAGAGCCAGGAGTG
Source organism: Falco punctatus (assembly GCF_963210335.1). NCBI lineage: Eukaryota > Metazoa > Chordata > Aves > Falconiformes > Falconidae > Falco > Falco punctatus. The sequence goes on along the minus strand of NC_137589.1, from coordinate 28,791,642 downwards.
AGAGCTGTAGGATGCTTGTTAAACTAGGATGAAATATGAGGGCAGTATGTTAGCACAGTTACTGTTACAGTTACACCAGTCCCTTGCTGCTGTGTGCTGCTCTACCTGCTCCTAGAACTCAGTTTCTCTCTTTTGCACCCCAAAACGGAGGAGCAGCTCGGAGCTGCAGGGAGAAGAAAGCAGAGGAAGGCCACATCTCCCACCCAGGATTACAGGGAGCTTGGGCGTGAGGGCTTTGTGCTGTCTACCCGATTAGCCAAAATCCACAGGTGTTGGAGCAGAAAGGGCGTTGGGCAGCAGCTGGAGGCTGGCAGCCACAACTAGTGCTGACCATATCAACTAGTCTCTCTGGAGCAGCAGGTTGGCTAAGAATGCTCATGGGACCAAGAGGAGGCCAGTTTGTCCACTCTTTGCAGGCAAGAGGCGAAAAGATTTTTCCCTTTCTCAGGGAGGAAGCTCAACAGGACTGGGGAACTGCTAGCTTGGCAAGTCCCTGGCCTGGAAAACAGAGCTCAAAGCACAGCTTGGTGCAGCAAGCTCCATGGTCAGCCACATCTGGGATAGGCAGTCTCCTCCCTTGCCTTCATACAGCTCTGCCACTTACACAGCCCAAAGCCCACTCTCCCCAGCCTGCCCAAGATTAGGAGCAGCTCTCAAAAAGGCCTTAGCCCTGTGCCCAGGATTGTGCTGAGAAGCACATCTCAAAGATATCTTTCCTCCCCACACTACCTGCCGGATAAGCTTCTTCTTCTTTGCAGAGTCAGGCATATTGTGGACATGGCGGAAGAGCTCCTTCAGTGCCTCCTCCGTGCGCTGCTGGGTCTCCTCCTGGTGGCAAGTGTCCAGCCGGCTTCGCTTCTGAGACTTGAGGGGCTGCAGCTCCTTGGAGCCAGGAGATGTCAGCAAATCCAGGTCGTCCTGGGAAAGCGGAGACAGTAGTCGCTTGCCATGCTTTAATCCAAACGAGCCTCCCATCTGAGCCAGGCTGGGAAGAGTCTCGTGAGCTGCCTTAACCCCAGTGAATGAAGGGCTGCGTTTTCCCTACCCCTCTGCAGCAGCACTGCACCAGCAGGCCCTGTGCCAGGGAGAGGTGACAGCAATACAAAGGTGACCCCCATTGCTTCTTCCCTCCCCTCCCGGATGCCAGCTGCAGAAGCCCTTCCAGGCTTGAGAAGGGTCAGTGCAGCTCCTTGCAATGCATCTTCCCTCTTCTGCAGCTATATAAGGCAGGGAAGCATTTGCTGGCAAGACACAGACAAATCTTGTCCCAGTGGCAGCAAGTAGCCTTTATCCCAGCCCCTCTTCCAAGCAGCATGGCCACAGCAGCAGGCGTGTCTCTCTGTTTGGAAGGCACGAGCCCATGAAGGAGCAGGTGCTGCATGTACTAGGCACAGGGAGCAGGTTTGCTGCTAAACAGGGGCTGGTAGCTTGCTTTCCCTGTGCTTTTGATTAACAGATGCTTCAGCTCTGCCCAATTTCCCTAATGCAGCCGCCTGCACCACACCATATGGTTCCCTCACTCCTGCTCTCCGACAGATCCTCTTTCATGACTTGGTTTGTTTTCAGCTTCTTTCACTCACAAGGATCCCTTCCTAGTGTCATAGCCTCTGCCCTTTCACACAGGGCAGCCACTGCATTTGCTGACCTTACCTTTGATGTATGGGCTCTGGACCCCAGATAGTGCAGCCTGGCACACTCTCGGATGTACGCTGGGGCCTGTGATGATGAACAGAGAAAAGGCCAAATGTATGTTTAGCATGTTTGGCCCTGGGGTAAGAGTGGCCCCAACAAAAGCTGCTCTTCAAACATACCACAACAAGCCGTTTCCATCAAGATTCAGCTGTTTAGGGCAGACAGAACAATGGGATTTCATGTCCCCAGTGCAGTCCCTGTTCACCGTTTCCTTTTGACGCAGGCAACCAGCACAAGCAGAACACAGAGTAAGAGCAGGGTTCCATGAGAACTTTCTCCAAGCAGTTCCCCCAGCTCTGAGCTGGCCAAACAGGGGCCTGAGTAAGAGGGCAGAAGGGGAACTTTCTATGGGAGGACTCTCTGCAGAGAGCAGATGCCTACAGTGACCAGGAAGGTCCTGAGAAGTCAAGAGGCTGCCTGTGGCAGAAAAGCTTCCTTGGAGGAACCTGCAGAAAGCTGCATGCTCCTGACTGTCATACCGCTACACCCTGCTCTGAGCTAGACAGAGGTCCATGCCTGCAAGCTGTGCCTGTAACAGCAGGGGGGTGACTACCACTTGCAGAGACATTCACAACAAAATGACCTGCTGTATGTGTTCAGCTCTTGGCAGCATTCATCCAGGGCAAGCCCCTTCAGCTTCCTTATCCTGCCAGAACCCGAGGGGAGCCCGGCTGCTACCTGCGCCCCAGAAGCAGGTTTCCCAGCCGGGCAGCAGGTCTGGGTGCCCAGCAGAGGGTGGTATTACACTGCACCGTGCTTCTGACCTGCCCCTGCACAGCCACCTCCGGGGCTGTCCGCCTAGTAAAGCCGTTCTCCCTAGTCACTAAAGGAACAGTTTCTTGTAGAAATCCTCCTTCTCTTACCGCAGAAGAGAGCGCTCGTTATACACACTTGACACCTGGGATCTGTCTGGAGAAGGGGCATTCGTCCAGTCTCCTGCTGAAGGGCCAGGGAGAGCAAGCCCACAAAGCACACTTACCTTGAAGAGTTTCTGAGAGTGTTTGATCATGAAGGTCACTCCATTGTTTAGCTTCGTGATATTCTCCTGAAGGTCATTCGCTGTCACCTGGCAAGGGGACATAGCCAAAGGTGCAGCAGTTAGAAGGGGAGGAGGAAGAGTCTCTGCTGCCCTCACTGTCTCTGGGACATAGACACACATGGTGTCTCAGCAGGAGACCTGCTCTGAGGAGATGGGCAGGCAGAGCTCACAAAGACAAAGCTGCTCTGAGAGGAAAACTAGACAACACTGGGGCCAAACAGTTCACCAGCAGCGATCTGCAAGGTTTTTCTGGAGCTGTCATTCTTAAAAGAAGCAGAACTGTCCTGTGCTTTCAATTTAACTGAGAAAGACGAAGCATCTGTTGCAAACGAGACCTATGGCAGGTCTGGACTGAACACTAGGACTGAGTCCTGCCGGGAAGCTCCACCTCACCATCCCAGCCTCCAACCTTCACATTACCATATCAATACTTAACCTTCACATCTTGGTTCTTCCCCTGCGGGCCTGCCAAAGAAAGCTGCTTTCTACCTTGCCATATCCCACCCGCAAATACTGAGGCATTGCTCACATTTCTGGGCCATAGGATGTGGGGTGCAAACATGAGGGCAAGATTGTGGGCAGACATCTTGTTCTTATCCTGCTTCTTCGCGGTCTGGTAGAGCAGGTCCAGCAGCAGTTTGAGCAGACTGCGGTTAGGCGCGGGAAGGATCAAAAACAGCAGCTGGAGGGCTTCAATTTGGCGCTCTTTGTCTGGAGTGCTGGTCTTGTTCCCTTTCTCATCAAACAGTGTCAAGTCTGCCAAATCACAAGGCAGAACGTGAAGGACATGCATCAGCTTTCCTAACAGCAGCTCTATCGCAAGTGGTTACCCTCCCCTCTTCGTACGCAGATCTCCAAACTCCTGCACAGTTCCTGGCCCTCTGTCTCTCCCTCCAGCTCCCAAGCTCCCCACCCAATGTGTTAATCTGTGGTACTCCTCCCATAGGACAACACGCTGGCCAAGAGTTGTCATGAGTTGAAGGCAAGATGGATGAAGTTCACATAAGGTAGATCAATAACAGTTATTAAGTACGTAAAAACCACACCTCACTCAGGAGGCCCCCAGACTTAAATCAGATGGAGACCCAGGTTACCAGTGCAGGCTCTGCTTCTGTAGGTATCTGTTTATTGCTGGAGAGAGAAGACTGGGCTAAACAGGCTTGGTCTAATTCCTTAGGATTTTCAGCTCCAGTCTTTCCACCGTTAGGCTGAGATGAAGGAAGATTCCTTCTTACCCTGCCTTCAAGGATTACACTTACATAGCCTGGTGCACAGCTCTGTAGCATTACCAGCTTTCTAGGAAACTAGTTCCATTCCCCCTGCTCATCACTATCTCTTGCTGCTCACTCACCTGCAATTTTGAGGTGGGCATGGAAGTGCTTGTGTGTCAGCAGTGGCTCTGGTAATTCACCCAGGAACATCTTAAGTAGGGTGGCCACATCATTGGAATGAAACTCCCCAGAGTCCAGGTCAATATCTGTACCACTGTTCAGAGCATCCTTTAGGATCTGTTGCCTGATGCTGTTGCCTGGCACCCGAAACAAGCCTTCTGCTCTTAGATCTGCTCAGCAGAGGGGAGAAAAAAGGCCACTGATTAACCAGAGGCTGATTCTTACCAAAGCAGTTCCCTCCCCTTTCCAGAGCTTGACAGCAAACCCCAGTGAACTGTGTTCAGACACATGACTTCAAGCTGGCTCCCATTAGCTGAGTCCATGCACAGAGGGAAGAGATTAACATATCTGCTAGGCAATTCTGGGCAACGGTTGCCTAGGGCAGCCCCAAACTCCTGCTGGTGGAGAGCTCAGAGCTTTTCACTCTGTCTGCACCAGAGACCTGAGGTGGGCCAGACAGATACCCCTTGGGATAGGAAGACAGCAAGACAGAGTCGCTTACTTTTGTGCAGATACTCGATTAGCTGGGAAACTTGTGCAATGCCTTCTTCTGTCAGCGGTGAGCCAAACACCACCCCTTTCTCTGCAGAACAGAAGGTAATGTGTTCAGGCAGCTTAGAACCCAACAACCACAGAGGTAAGTGGTCCCCAAAGAACAGGATATCAGCATGCAAAGACCGGTGCCCCAAAATGCTGAGGGCGAAGGTCACAAGGACCCCCACAGATATATCACAAGCACTCCCAAATAAGTCACTTCATCTCACCATGCTGTACTTAAAATGGCTTAATCACACTGCTTCTTACTGCAGCCTAATTACAGTTTTTTATCAGCTAAAGCAAACATTTTCTAGCTCCTGAAAAGAAAACAACACCAGAACAGACGCTTCAATTTTAAAGGGCATATCATTTGCAAGCCTGGGTCTTATGGCAACAGCAAAGTGCAGAGAGCAGATGTGACAGCCTGGATTGCCCAGGTGGCTGCCACACTCCACACACACACCTGGGAAGCAAAGTCCAGATTAATCTTCACTGTGGCTTGACATGGTATGGAGCAGAAAGAAGACATGCAGCTATGACACTATGGGAGAGTAGAACAAGCGCTACTGGGAAGAGCAGACATGTTCCAACTGGCTCACACTGTCATTTTCAGGGATGGGTAATTCCTGGAATTCCCAGATCCCAGTGAATGTCTCTTCCATTTCACCTGCCCTGGCCTAATTACAGTAAACTGTGAAGGCTGAACAAGGAAGAGTTATAAAAAAAAAAAAAGAGCAGAGTAGTGAAGCAATGAGCTGGGCCTTTCTCCATATGGAGCACTGACAAGCTCCTCTCAATCCTAGAGTTTGCTTTTATCTCATGGGGCTGTTACAGATCAAGCATGAGCTGTCAGCTCCAGAACTCCAGTAAATAACACAGGCTACCGCCCCAGAAGATAGAAGCAACTGAGCTGAAAGAAGATCCTTGCACGGGAGGAGACATTAGATAAGAAGCCCATTTAACTGAAAGGCCCTTGTTGAACCAATGCACAAAACTATTCTTGTCCACAGAGGGACTTCCCAGGTAAGACAGTATTTTCTAATAAATGCAGTCCTGCTGACGAATGGCTTTCTCAATCAGATATACAAAAGAAAGCTGAGACAACTCCCAGGTGCTTCACTGGCAGCAACCAGAGCCCTCAGCATCGCTTCTTCCCTCAGGTGCATGGAAGTTTTGACTACAGCTAGAGACAGCTAGATGCTGGATAGACCATACCACAACATGCTGACTGGCACTGAGAACTGGAACCAGGTACAGAGCTGGTTTGTCCTGCCCTTGCACTAAGGCTTCAAAGAACCAACAGATTTAAGAGAAGAATATACCTCTCTCCACAACCAGACTTGCCAGAAGCATGGGCCACTTCTGAGGGCAAGCTGGGCACCTGCCCAGCTTTCTGTGGCTGAAGATTTCCCTCCTTACTGTACAGCTGATAGCCCACCAATCCAAGCAGTGCATTGGCTGGTCTGATAACATTTCTCTCTCGTACAAGCTTTCTCTTGCTTTCCCCCCCCCGCCCCGGCCTCATAGCACATTTTGATTTTACTAGCTTTTGGTCTGTTGTACTACAGATCTTACTGTTCTGTGGTGTTGATGCTCACAGCATATAGGAAAGACCTGTTTAACTCTATGCATTTCTCTAGCAACCTTCCTGTGCAACTAAATTTATTCCACCTGAAGAATGTTCAGCTTTCTTCCAGGACTCCTGAAACACATAATAAGCCACCAGGAACTCCAGCCTCCTGTTAAATAAGAACTTTTTGAGCTCCCTCTGACAAAGCGCATGCTTCAGTCCTGCAGGAGAAATGAGGGAAATGTGAGGGTTTTATCCACTTGAGTGCAAAGGGAGAGAAGGGTTAGCAAAATATTCTTGTCCTTGAAGAAAACTAAACTCATGAGACATTCAACAGATAGAATCAATAGGGGCCAGAAGGAGAAGAGGAAAATATATCTTCTTGACACATGCAGGGCCTGATAAATCTGATTTACTTTTGAAGTCAGAAGTTGATACCCAAATAAGAATTTGATTCTCAAAGAAACTTGAAAGACTTGTCTGGGGAATGAATGCTAAGTTACAAAGGATTAGATGTTACTGTATGATTGCTTCTGAAACTAAGAAGCAGCATGAGATTGAGTTTCCTGATGCTCAAAGAAATTGCAAGTATTTGCAGTTTCATCTGCTCTGAGCTCTGTGGTCCTTGGCCTCTGGCTTTGAAGAAATAAAACCTGTTTTTTCTAGGTGGTCTATAACACTGCAACAATGATGCAACAAATGATGGCTCCAAGATGAAACATAGTACATGAAACCGATTTTCTCTGTAGACACAAACTTATTTTTCTCAGAGTTTGGCCAAGGAGTTCACAGACAGTGCCTGTCAATGCAGAGAGACACTGCCATTGCAGCCTGGGAGTGCAGCCAGCAGACTTGGGAACATCTGCTAGCTGTAACTGTAGTGAGACACATGGCCATGGAGACGTCTGTATGGGGGAAGGCGGAGCTCTTGGGGAAGAGAGCTAGCAGATGTCAGGTCTGATAAGAGCAGGGCTCCAGCAGAGTACAGATAATTAAAAAAAACAAGCTAGAGAAGGCTCAGAAGTCCCTGCTAGAAGGTTTTCACAAGAATGTGGAAGTTTCCATACATGCTAAGAAAACACTTTCAACTTGGTTACTCACTCACTCCTGCTTGTCAAGTGGCAATGGTCTGAATTTAAGGTGTTTCTACTACACTCTGGGAACAGAGGCAGGAGCAATAACAAGCACAGTCTAATTGCAGTTTGGGGGCAGCGTGAAGACCTGTTACTATGGAGCAGCAAGGTAAGCATGGCAATATTGACTAGTTCTCACCTAAGGATGCTAAAGGAATTTATTTGTAGTACTTGATTTCCCCCTGACTATATCTGACCAGGGTTCCCACTGGGTGAGACAGGAGTGGAGGGCTGAAGCCAGCACCAGAAAATACAGCCTGAGCAGTGGGGCTGCAGAGCTTGTCTTTATGAAACACAGTGGAGGAATAGGTTTGGTAGAATTAGAAACACTTAGAGAAACTATATAAAGGTTGAAGACAAAAAAAACCCATACTCAAACATAGCGATAGCTCTCTTCTCAGAGTTACTCACAACAGCAGAACTGCTCAAAAGAAGGGGAACGCTGATTAGAAGTGTTCAGCCCTAGGTTGCCAACATCTGAAGGCTGCTACCCACAGCTTCTCTGCCAGCAGACAGCCAGTCTAGCTAGGAAAACAGAGCTGCTGAGGGATGTGAGAGGTGCCCAGATTGAGGCAGTTTTTGTCTAGATGAGTGAGAAGGTTTAACTGAACTTACTGGGAGAACCAGGCTCCCCTTGAGCGTGAGCAGAGGTGGGAGAAGGCACACACACACCTAGAACACGCTTTTAGTTACAACAAAACAGAGTGGTAAATGCCAGCCAGTGAAGAGGAGAGGATCTGAACACAACTGTGCACAAAAGCAAATCTCAGACTTCTGAGAAAGGGCCTAGAGCTAATGTTTCATAACAAGACAGCTGAACTTGAAAGAGAAGATAAGTCACTTGTCAGTTTACCAGAAGGAAACTCAAGCTGAATGATTGTCTCAGAGAGAAATTTGTCATCTCCCAGGGTTGAATCTGGGCTTCAGCAGAGTCAGTCTGCAGAGCTTTGTCACTGACTCACTGGATTGAGATGTGGATCACAGATTTGTACAGATTTCTGAGCTGCACAGGCAAGACCTTCCAGAGCACTGGGACAGCAACTGAACATGACAGTGGGCCCTGAGCGAAGTCAGTGGCCTGGGAAGCTTGGGCATTATTGTTGTTTGTGGAATCTGATGCTCTCAGCCTTTACCGATATTCCACCACTTACAAGGAAAGCTAGGAAAAACAGAGCATGGACTTCCATGGACACAAGCAAGCAGAGAGACAAGGACACCTTGGTGTGTAGAGGAAGAACCTGTAGCTTGCTCAGGCACCACTCTCCAGCTCAGTGCTATCCACAGAGCCAGGCCAGAAACACACAGAGGCCAAAGAAATCTCTCTGTGGTACGTGCTGCACTGCGCACAGTGAGCAGCTGACCCACCGAGGCCAACCTGACATAAACCACAGCAATAACCTCCAGAAGAAAAGTACTCTAGAAGGGCAGGGCATTTCTGGGATGAACCTCCTGGCCTCCATTTTACTCTTTCCTAGAGGTGTGGGACACCAGAGTTGGTGGTGCCAGTGACGGAAGTTACCATGAATCAGCAAGAATAGTGGGGTTTGACTTCAGTGACATGCTTGTCTCACGAAACAGATGTCACCGAGTGTGGTCTAACACTCAAACTGACTGAGTGACGTCTGGGGTGAGGCGGGGGCCCCGCAGCCCTGTGTTGCTTCAGTAAAAGCCTGAAAGACCCCTGTACATCTGTACTTAATCCCTCACCCCATGGTGAACTGTTTGGCCCCACTGACCTTCCAGGACTGACAATCCTTGCTAAGGGCCAATTGGCACATAATAATTGACTTCGTTCCACCTTGCCACGAGTACAAATCTGGTATTTAGAATTTTGAGGGCAAGAACTCTAACTACCAGGCGGGTCAATGGGCCTGGACCTCTCTCCTTCCCAAGCAGGGACACCTCTTTGGTAAGACTCACACCTCCAACTACATTGGATGTTACCCAGGAAAGTACTGTTAACAAGAGCGCTGAACTTTTCACATGAGCTCGATTTTCACAGTAAGTGTATTTATCAATAGCAATTCTGAATTTGTTGTATCTGTTGCTTTAATAAATCATCTGTACTTTCAACTTTGTGAAACTCTTTCAGTGACGGTCCTGGGGAGGGCTCTGACAGGCAAACATTGACTCTGATAAGTGGCTGTACAAATAATCCGCCAAGACCTAAATTGTCAACCAAGTCTGAGACTAGGATCAGATCTAGACTCCCCTCTGAGAAGGGGTTTAGAAAGCAAGAGGGTCCTTTGTGAACCTTGTGACTCAGTGGGAGAGCTTTCCTTCCCTTAGCCGTGTGTCAGATTCATACACAATGCAACAAGGCGTCATCCCCAGAGATTACAAACCTATAGTATTAACCATTCAGCACAAGCTCAAAACAACAGGCCTACACTGAGAGTTTCATAAACTACATGTAACAGATGATGGCAGTCAGCATCACCCTGAAGGTGAGCACCAGACGTCATGCTATACTCACCCTTGCGCTTCAGAGACATCAGAGACCGAAAAAATCCAGAGGCTGTACTGTTTGCCCCAGGCAGTTTTGGGTCCTCCTCTCCCATTAGTTGGGCCAGCTCTGCCCCAGGCAAGTCAATAAGCCTGGTAATGTTGCTGACAACGAGCTCTGTGAACACCTCTGGTTTTTCATGGCGCAGCTTTTCCACAAAGAAGTCAGGATTGAAGATGATGGGCTGGCTGCGGAGGGAGGAGTCATTGCAAATGACAAAATTGCAGATGGCATCACTGGAAAAAAAGGAAGGAGGAAAAAAAATACAGTAACTCCTCATTGCTTTGTTTTTTACAGCCAGCTGGTCTGCCCTGAAGGAGACATCTGCTGACACAGGAGCTCCCAGTCTAGACCAACAGTGCTGTCTTAGGTGAGCACTCCGCACAGCGCAGCTACATTTCCCTTTGGAGCAAAACTCTCTCTGGCCTGTTTGTACAACACAGCCCAAGACTAGCATTCTGTAGCATGGTGGTAACACATGTAACACATGGCAACACCCAACTAAAACTTGCACTGTATCTACATCCTACTAACTCAGGCAGATAGGTCACCCAATACTTTACATTAACCTACCACTCTCAATCATAAATAAGATTGGTCTGTCTCCCTTCCCAGAAATTCGATCCCAGCAGCCTGAAAGTCTAAACCCCAATCTAAATTTTTTCATGGCCAGCTTATACTCATCAGTTCCCATTGCCAATCTATCATTCCTACTGTCCTATCAACAATAGTTCCCATGGCCTGGGACTTTGTTTTTATAATCATAAACATGCCATAATACTGACCCACAGTTCTGCTAGGGATGCGGTGAAACACTCTCAGGTGACAAGCTGCCAGATCTTTGGGTATTGCTCTCCGTCAGCTATGACAACTGCCCAGCTGTGCACTCTTGAGTCTACGGTGAGCCTGAACTCATCAGTATCACCACAAACCACAGAAAGTCAGTCCTTAAGGAACCCCTAGTAACCGTTCTCCTAGAACATCTCTTTTCAGTTCATCCAGTTCTTGCCTCTTCTTCAAGCTGTCCTTTATCTGACCTCCCTATTTTCTACTGATTTCTACTTTCTCCATTTCATAGCTTCTCATGCAGCATGGAAAAGGGATGCATCTGAGACACTGCTCTGCTAAGGGTTATCTGTAACAGATACTTAGCCCTACCACTGGTTAGGTGAGCTACATTTACCATTTCTAAAATCAAAAGAGTTATCAAAGAAATATCTCAGGCTAGTCAGTGCTCTTAATGCTCACACTTAGAACTTATCCCAATTTCCATCTGCCTGTAAGTCTTCCATTACCATCTTCCCACCATTTCAAACACTTGCCCACCTCTGAAGTCAAGCCCACAGGCTAGAGTTGCTTAGCTGGCTTCTCCTGTTCCTCTTTTACTTAAATGTGAGGATTAGTGTCGTTATTCTCCAGTCACAAGCTACTGCCCCGATGTTATACTTGGCTATAAAGTGCTGGTCTGGACCTGTAAACTGGCGTGCCAGGTCTTCAGGGTTCTGGGTGGAGGCTGCCTACCCACCCAGCTTGCAAACACTGTATGCTTTCACTGTGTGACATTCCCCAATCCTTTAATCATTCTTGGGCTCTTATATAATACTTTCCATGGTTTCAACATCCCTCCTCTGCTGTGAGGTCCCGCTGAACACTATTTTCCAATAGCAATTGCCCAAGTGCACATGCAATAGAAACGCTGCACTTGTGCACCAGGGATCGTATCAGTCCCTTAGGTGTGGTGTGGCACCCACGGGGAAGCATGTGCTCTGCCAATCACCCCCATGGCCACCAAAGGCTTTCCCTTCAAAGCAGGCTTTCCCACAAAAGATTGCAGTGCTCCGACCTTCTCCTCTCTGCTGAGGGGTGGAGGCCACATCACCATGTCTGGACCACGCTGGGCATCTGGGCTTACTGCTCAGCACGCCTGCCACCAAAACAGTTTGCGACACATTGGACCTTACATCCACTGGTTCAAACAACAGAGCGCTTCAGCTACTAGCCCAGAGATCCCAGCAATTTATTTTTCTGACGTAAATTGACAGTAGGTAACCAAGGGGAAGATATCAAAGCACATACTGGTAAGTCACATGAACTCCAGCCTGCCTCCACACAGTATCTGTGAACCCAGCTGTGGTGTGGTGAACTACTGCTGCACATTTTTGACCTGAAAGACCATCTTGGCATCATTTCCAGGATGCGTGATCATAATAAGAGAATAAAAGCTGGGACTCAGGCTCCACAAGGACAAAGATACTTGCTGAAATCAGAGGAAACCAGGCTCTCAGCAACACTTGCATCGTGAGAATCCATACAAAATCCTCTCCCCTTGCCACTGCTCTCCACAGATGTCAAAGACTCCTTCAAGAGGATGGAGAGGAAGAAAGTCTGCAAGGCAGACTGCAAGGCAATCTGCCAGGTCATCTAAAATTTTAGAAAGCTCTTAAAGGCTCCCAGCTGCATGGCTTAGAGTGGCCTAGCAAGCATGCTGCCGACTCCAAATGGGGGACATATTTTTCTGAGCACTTCCCAGCCTGTTTTTCAACAGTTTGTTATTTGCAATAAATCAAGATAAAAATGCAACAACTCTGTATCAGCTGCCAAAAAGCATCTTCCAATTAATCTAATCATATTCACATTTCATTGCACAGGTCTATAATGCACAAGCAAGTGCCAGCTTTGCCAATAATGTGGAGCAAGCCCTTTGCCTGAAACCCATGACAACGGATTCTGTGGCAATACAGATCCTGAGAAGGGTTAATAGCAAGTGTATAGGCCCAGTGACCCTGCCTGCAATGATCCGTGCACGGTTATTCACTCACTAGCAGTTTTGTTTCCCCACAGAGAAGATATGCAAATACTTTGCAGCAGTTACATCAAGCATCACAGATTATCTGCTCCCTCTGACAATTAGATATCTAGATTCAGAGAAAGAAAATTAAACAATTTTGTCAACTAGAACTGACTGACAATTCTCTGCACAGCCCGTGTTACAAGTCGCGCAAAGTTTAACATTTAATGCAAAAATACACAGAAAAAAGTAAATTTCTTACATGAGTGCTGAGAGCTTTTGGAGAGGCATTAGGAAGCAGAGACAGGGAAAAGAACTTGCTCCTTGTTTCCAGCAACAAAAGAAACCTGCCTGTCCCAGCACAGCCTATGCAAATTCCACGCATGCTACGAGACACAAGGGCGCATTATTGGGTCTGAAAGGCCCCCTTGGCACACACTGGGCATCAGCCTTCACACAGAGACAAAACAGAAAAGAAAAGCTGGACAAATTGATTCATGTCTCTTGCCAAAGGCTGCGTAGCTGGAGTTTAACGGCAAATAATTCCTACATAGAAACCCGGGTTTTGAATTAGGACCAGTGTGGTATTAAGTGCTCTCCACCTGTATCTAAGGGGAATCCACAAAATAGCCCCAAATGTACTCTGTGTTTACCATGAGTAAAGCCATGCAAACACATTCCCAACAGCATCCAAGCACAACCAATGTTACAGCACTGGCAGGACAATAGTCGAGTCCCTTAACTGCACAACCCCATGCCCAGAAACCTTGCTAGAAACAATGCCTGCCCCTGCCTTTCACACTTTTAGATTCTTTCTAAGACAAAGCACATAATTGGCCCCTCCAGAGCTGGAAACAGCACCTGGCCATTGCTCTTTGCCACTATTACTGTGCCACCATGTGCCATTCATCCACTTCAGGCTTCCCATTCCATGTGTCTCTAGATTCCCATCCAGTTTCCCTGCCTGCCGCAGCTGGGAACAGCCTTGTATACTCTTATTGTGGTATGGCACTTCAATGAACTACTTAATTTTGAAAGGTCACTTTATTAGCAGCTCTTCCTCGCACAGAAAATTTGCCTTTGTATCATTATTGCTAATCAAAATGGAAATGTGAAGCAAACCGCTATTTCTGAGCAAAGATAAAGCCCCCACTGGCTTTACACACAATAACCCTGCCAATCCTCACTGCTGCACACACTACAACCTTCAGAAAAAGCCATGTGCCCCATCTGCTGTTTTCATGTTAAAAAAGGAAGATGAATGTACTCTACCTAGATTCACAGTTTATATAACAGCAGCCAAGGGGAGACAAACATGTATTCAGGGAGTTTATTGCCTTTCCTTTTTTTTTTTCTCCTTACAGAGTTATATTTTCTATATGCTGTGATCTCAGACTGCTTTACGATGTGTCAGAAGATGATAAAATAAAGGAATAAATAGCTTCCTCTTTGATCCCATGAATAAAATCAAATCTCCATGAATAAGAAAACCTTGTACTAATAAGGTTGTGATTAAGACAGCAGATTAAAAAAAAATGGGTCCTATATTGTGCTGAGATTCTTGCCATTCTGGTATTTTAGAAGCGAAGCCTGTGATCCCAGCCAAGTCACAAAGAAAGCTGTCTGTCACACACAACGTTCTTGCTTCAGGCATGACAGCCCCATCATTTCATGGGGAGTGGATGGTGCAGGAGGTCAAAATCATGATGGATCAATTAATCCCTAAGGTAACTAGATCCAGGCCCAGGAAATGCCTTGGAAACTAGGATAAAAATGAGACTTAAACTGGCAAAACCTGGTAATTGAACCTGTGGTGGTCTGCTCATGTGGCAGCAAGATTGCATTCAGATACGTGAGACCTAACTGTTTTGGTGGCTTTTACAGTTTTTATGTTATTCTGTCTTCACCCATGTGAAGGCAGAAACCAGTTCAAGCAACATGAAACAGTGCATAAGGAGAACACAAGCCAAGAAAGAAAAGGAAGGGGTACCTTTGGGGCAAGACATTAGCTGTGTTTTTCTGGCTGGGAAAGTGGAAAAACTGGAAGCTGCAGATTTCAGATGAGCCTGATGTACCTATTTTTCATTGGGCAAAATCCACCCCTGTCCATCCCACACCACAGCAGGTGAGTTTTACCATACAGGAGCAAAAAGATTAAAGAGCTTTGGAAAATAAGGAAGATAATGGAAGAAAATCTCCCTCTGTAATAACAAAATGTTTAGCCTATGAGAAAGAGCCAGGCTCCTACCAAATACTGAGAACAGGGCGATAAGCAGGCAGTGCTAAAGAACACAAAACACGAGCAATACTTTGCCTGGCTAAGCACAAAGGGAGACGGGACAGATGCGCACAGGCTCGTATTTCCCCGGGGAGAGAGAAGGAGCATCATCTCCTACATTGTGCCGGAGTAAGGAACCAATTAACGAGGATGTCTGAAGAGAGTATTTCCAGAACCAGATAGGAGCCATCCCAGATTTTGCAAAGAGATGAAAGAACCATAGTGGAATGATGTGGAATCATTTTAAATACAAAAGGACTAGAAGACAAATTATTTCCTAGATTTAAAAAAATAATATATATATTTAAAAGAAGTCTAACGGGAATGGACTGCAGAGACATTAGAAGTGACCTCACAGTTAAGGCTGCTTTGAGGACTGTACTTCAGACCAACATTCTTGTAAGACAGTTTAACAAAGATCACATTCAGGCCTTGGATTCGGCACAGTAACTCTTCATGGGATGACTGGTTTGCCTCTAAAAAACGTCAAGAAAAACATGCAGCAATTTTTGCCTAGGGTTATACTCATAAAGTCTTTAGGGGCAGAGTCCTTTTGTGATGAGTACACAGTGCATGGGACAGTGGATGCCGATCATTACCTACCGTCTCTAGACTTAATACAAGTAAACCATACTAGAAAACACTGCCTTTTTAATTTTTGCTTTGCTTTCTTCACATTTAAACAGCTAACATGGAGTGATTCAGCTTTTTGGCTATGGGGACTAGATAATAATACACAACTTAAACAGCCAGGAGCTGAGGAAGAAAGCTGCTATTATGCAGTGGCAGCCTGTGCTGGACAACCTGGAACTAACGTAACACGTGGCCATCTTTTGGACACCAGGTAAGTTGGGTATCCGAGTCACTGCTATTATCTAAGAATTCTAATTCTGTCTCTGTAAAGGACTCACAGGAGACCTCAGCAACATCAGCTACGCATCTGTGATGTGAACCTGGAGACGGACCTATCTGGGAAGATGAAAGGGTTGAGGGGGGTACCAGGGAAGCGTGCTTTGGAAGAAATTGAAAATGCAACATATTACCAGTGTCAAAGAAAGCTGCAGTAGCAAGACATCTTGAAATATGTGAAACATCACAAAATTTGCATTTCACCATGAAATTTTTCAAGTTTGACCTTAGAGAATCCTTCTGTGATATCTTTAATAATAGCCACTGGAATATTTTGAAGTCAAGAAAGCAGTACTTCAACCACTCATCACCACAACATCAGAGTATCCAGATGCCTTCTAGTGCTAGAAGGAGAAAAAGAACTAAGAGGCGCCTTAGAGAGGAACCACATGTTCACTGCAGTGCTCCTCACCAAGTCTCCTTCCCAGCGCCACCACCACAGCTCATTGCACACCCACGCTGTGCAACGGCTCAACCTCCTCCTACCCAAGACTCTGTAAAAAATGCAGAAACACAGCTACCGCCAGAAACCCGGTAATTTTACATTAAAGATCCGCAAGCTCATATGTCTGCCTTAACATCAGAATAACAGTCTAACAGCAATAAATAGCAATGCCGCTCCGATTTTCATGACTTTCAATGCGGTCTAAAGTTTGTGTCTTTATTTTAACATAAACCCCTACTGGGAGCAGCAATAGAAGAGGAGCCTTAGATCCAATCCTGATTTCACTGAAACAGCACCAAAACTGAATCTTTTTAGATGGCAGCAGCTGCCTCCTCTTGTTACTGATCTATTCACTTTTATCACTGTGGCATTGGGAACCTCAGTCACAGCTGGGGACTCCGCTGTGCTCCATGCTGTACAAACACAGAACAAAGGCAATACCCTGTCTTCAGAGGGCTGATAGCTAAATCTGAAATGAATGCTGGAGGGGCAGAAAAGAGGGAGGAATCCCAAGAGAAGAGGCAGCACTATCAGTCAGCATGACTGATATAACTGAACTCTGCCAGCTTTTCTGTAGACACTATTAAAAAGGAGGGTGAGGAAGGACAGGAAAAATAATCAGGTCACACTGCAGACATTTAGAAGAAATCCAGCTTCTGTGTGAGGGGCGACATGGGACTGAGCACAAAGGAGCTGATTTGAAAGCTATCAGGCAGGGACGGCTGGGACGCGGGGCTGAGGACACAAGAGCCGAGTTCCAGGCACTGGCTGGGAGCCGCTGGCGAGGCAGAGACAACAGGCCAGCAGTGCTGGGGAGCTGCAGGAGCCTGGCAGCAACGCAGGGCACCGTGTGGCCGCATCCAGACCCCTGCAGCAGGGTGGGAAGGTCTCAGCCTGAGGAAGCCCTGCAGCCACTTCCCACCACCCAGAACATGCTGGGCAGGCATGCTGCCTCCTTCAGGAGAAGGTCACCAGGGCCTGGAGCTAGTCATATAGAAATTGTTGATGTATTTTCCCTGCCCCATTTATGACTGTTATGACAGTTATAATCATGACAAAACAATGCATCTCTTTTGCTTTATTTTATTAGAGCCATTTGCATTGTGAATAGCATATCATAGATCTGAGGTACCACGTGGGCCCAGGTGCTATCTGCCCTGAATGCTGTGTCCCACGTCTAGGACAGGGATTTTGGGCCTTTTCTCCCCATGCACTGCAGAATTACCTACCATGACCTTTGACTACTGAGTCTAACGAACTGCAAGGACACCTCCTCTTCCCAGGAACCCTAACACCTTTATTTGTGTAATCTAAAAGTCTTTACTGAACGCCTGTCCCTGGATTCTTGCCAACTGACTGCTCTTCAACTTCACTCATATCCCAGGTAGAACATTTCTTCCCCACTTGTGCCTGTGTGGTCCTAGGTTGGGTGGACTGCAAGGTCCACACCTGTCTGCCATATATACCCAAAGTACATTGATGGTACATTTCCAGTTGCCAACAATGATAGCATTCCCTCACTATCCTCATTTCGCATCTTTAACTTCTTCCTCATTTTGAGTTTACTGGAAGTCAGTAAGAGGCATGGCCTAGTCCTACCTACCTTTACCTCCTTGGCTCCTAGCACTCAAATTGCTGCATGCACCCCTGATTGTCACCCTTACATCTGCAGATAAGAGCCCCAGGGCATCCTTCGGAGGCAGCGAAACATGCAGTTCAGAGACTAGCAAAGATACACTGTGTAGACACTTCTCAGTCCAGTAGCTCCAAGCCAGTGAACAGGTCAGAGCAGAATGACCATCTACAAAGAGGTGCCCCATGACAACCAGGTTTACTTCTGACATGAAAAATCGATCAATCACACAAAAAAAGCACAGCAAAATTAACAAGCTACTGTAGCAGCTAGCCTCAGAACTCAGCACAACCCAGCAGGGCAGGAAGGATGTTTTCCTCCAGCCCTCCCACAGGATGATAATCACTCAAAATTGGTAGCATCAACTGGTGCCCAGAACACATTTGGGAATCCCATCCCACCATCACCTGTCAGCGCCCCAGCAAAACACTGCAATCTGAGCATAGCATGCTGTAGCACTCCCGGGTTCACTTGACTGCTGTGTTTTTTTCTGGACCAAGGGGACAGCAAGACCCACAGCCAGCTCCCAACAGTACTGTTAGGTGAGATTTTTGTGGTCACAGCCTGGCAAATACAGAGAACAGAGGTACTTGGGAAGTCACAGCTCTTGTTTTCATTTGTTAAACTTCTATAATTCCACAGCACTCCTTTGCTCTGGAGGTGCAACGGGCAAGATGCATGCTTGCATCTGTATTTTGTATCATGGTGGTGTTTGCAAAGGACGAGAGCGCATTAAATCCCTTCTCATCATCAATCCTCCGCAGACACCACTGAGTATGTCAGAGGCCACATCCCATGTTCCAGATGTGTAAACTCTCACAAGCTGGAATTGCAATGAGGCATACCTGGATGCATGCCAGCATTTAAATAAGATGGTGACATCTGGTCCGCACTGCTGAGGCACAGAGATAAACAGGCTGGGCCAGCCGCAGAGCAGCACAGCACGCAGTACCAGAGAGACAGAGATGCACAAAGTAGCCCAATTAACTCACCAAACTGAGCAAAGCGGGGGCCTAGCGCTTTTGAAGGGGATTTGGGTAGGCTAGGATGTAAAAAACCTGGAATACTATACACAGATAACAGAATTCATATGACAAGAACCTATACCGTAACTTTATGCAGCTCTCCCATGCTGCTCAGAAACTGCTGCTCTTCCCATCCCACCTGTGGTCATCTCTGTCTGGATTCACCAGATTTCTCTGCAGAGCCCAGGGAGCAGGGATATATTTATGTGCTGTTCAGGGGCTGCCCAGGAGAATGTGGAGTGGCACATGCATGAGAGGAAAGCTCCAGGCACCCCTGAGAGCTTGTGAAGGATGTTCCCGAAAAGGCTTCCTGCTCTCCAAGGCACAGCCAGCCGTGGCACGCTTGTCTCCTGCTATACGACGGCTCGCAAGCAGGGCTGTAGGAATGCCCATATGGAACTCCCAAACCATAAAGCTACATTTCAACCTTGAGTCTGAGCTCCAGAAAAACAAAAAGGGAAACTAATGCTGGCTCCCCTGAGAACTCCCTGCCTCTGGAAATCAGAGTTGCCACATTACCACTCGAAAAGAAAAGACGTTTTGGCTGGACTCCAAATTATTAGAGCTTTATAGGCCAAAAGCAAACACATTAAAAGTTCTCGTAAGCCAGCTGACAGACAATTATTTAAGCAGCTTATCACATTCCCTACTATCTACAGTTTCTGAAAAAATTCATGAGGAAACTCTAGATAGCTTAATTGCAATTACCTAGCGTAGAGGTGAGAAATGCCAAAAGCCAGGGAGTGAGGCCGTTGCTCTTGGAGAAAAGGGCCTAACACTCATCAGACACAACAGTAAGTGTAATGTATTACTGAAATGAGAGGCCAGAACATGCCAGACCTGTGAAGCCCTGAAACAAAGGGTCAGCCAAATGTATCACACCACAGGGTCACAGTTCCTCCCATTTCTCTACCCATGTTGGCTCCAAGACCCGTGCAACTTGGTAACACAGGAACCAACAGCATCACTCCCCAGGATCACAGCTCAGGTTTGGTGAAAGCTGGCACAGAAGCAGCACAGCAGGTCCGTGCCTGAACCCAGCAGAGCAGAACGAAGGAAGAGTTCTCAGCTCCCTGTTCTTGCCTCCAGCTAAAGAACAAGTGAAAATGAGATCCTACAGAAAGAGCCAACTCTGAAACAAGTGGGAAATACAAGGCCTAAGCTGTGACTGGGAGCCTAACCCAGCATACAGAGGGACAGTATTTCCAAGAGGAACTTGACTTCAGTTGCAACCATTAGATGTTAGCCAACATTTCCATGCTGCCCTGTCTCCTTACCATCTGTTCATGCCACTTATCAAATCAACACACACTGAAGACTGTTGACCTTTAGGACAAGGAATTTGATTTCCCAGCAGAGTGTCCAGCACTCAGCGCTTCAGTTTCAGACTGAACTGAGTGCCCCACACACCTTTAAAAGAGCATTAACAGAGCCTGGTGACATTTTCATATGCATATAAACATGCACACAGCAACAAGGCAATGACCAGGCTGGTGCAGAGACCCGGACACTGCCTTGGGGTACATGGGCAAGCAATGCTCCTCCTTCATGCAAGTAGACAATTAACTGATGCGTAGCAGAACAAGGATCCTGTTGTCCAAGCCCATCCCAGGCCCTGGATGAGAACAGGATGTTGCCTGCAAACATAAAAAATACTGCAAATGCAATACAGTCTTGAGTTCGGGTCTAGATGTGTGCCTGAGGGAGCTTGGACTGAGTAGGGGGTTAAATGCAAGTCTAGGTCTCAAAGATTTTAGCGAGGGTTGCACAAAAGGGAATATTTGATTAAGATTGTTCCCTGCTCCAGGCTATCTTCAGAGAAAAGTAGCCATGTGTTCAGACTTGGCTTTAACTCTGAAATCAACCCTTTTTTCTGCATGACCCTCAGCAAGTCACTTTGACTTTTTGCCATTAAGTCATGTTTACAGTGAACGTTTTCCTATTTGCAGTAAAATATAACTGGCAACTGTGACTCCTTTCGTCACCTGTTTACGATGTGAGCTCTTGATGTCCAGTTGTGCAGGGACACACTATCAAGCTATTTTAGCAAGATAACAAGCCTTTTCCTAGCATATCCTGCCTTCCAGGCCCACAGCTTTTTCCCCTTCCACTCATCCCCCCCTGCCATATCAAATAGCTGACATGAACACTGAGTGCCTGGCAAAGCATTTAGGCACTGCTTGAATCAAACATTAAATGCATTAATTAAACAGACAGATATTTCTCTTTTGAAACTGAGTACTCTGGCACACTGCAATCATAATTCTCAGTTATGAAGAGCCAGGCAGAGGTCAGAGAGACCACAAACTGAAGAGAGACCCACACAAATCATCTTTTGTCATGTTCAGTAACATTTGGTATGGAGGTAAAGACAATCAGCTTTCATTTCCAATCTTTAAGTCAGCCTGCTGCAAGACCACACGCACAGCATGCAAGCTTTACTAGCTAACTTGTGCTTCTCTCCAGATGAGAGGGAATAGGGGCAAAAGCACGGTTGTGGAGCATGCTTCAAGAAAAGGAAAAAAAAAAGAAAAAAAAAAAAGAAAAAGGCAAGCTTTGTGATCTTTGTGGTGACAGACCTGCAAAGTAAGAGATCGATCAATTTGCTAAGCGTTGGAGTAAAACTTGTACTTCAGGCTTCGCTTTAACACTTTAATCACTTGAGGGGGAAGGGGTAAAAACTAGGGGACTACAGCCTAGTGACAACTGTCAGCACATAACAAATAAATTCAGTCATTTAGACTGATCCAGCCCACATTTAAAATGCTTTATCCAAGAGAGTTTCTCAGCTGCACAGAGCATACTCACACCCTTACCAGGTCTGGCATTTTAGGCACTCCCTGCTCAAACTGAGCACCATCTCTTCATCCCTCCTTCCAGAGCAACGCTCTGCCCCAACCCAGGAACCAAAGCAGTGTCCCCAGATAAGCACAGCAAGTGCCATCAGGATGGGTCCCACTCAGCAGAGAACAGGACAGCACCACTGTGAATCAGACTAGGTATGAGGCATCAGCCCTCAGCTATACGTTTTGCACGTTCATAAAAATTACCACTCAAAGGATATTCAGTTTGCAGGTCCACATCACACCGGGGTGGGGTATTGATAAAAAAAAAAAAAAAAAACCACAAAAAAAAACCCACAAAAAGGGAGAAATAAATGATACAGCCTTTTAACAGTCATCCAACAACGCCGTCCTGGTGAAGTGCTCTTGCAGTCGCTGCTGTTTTATCGGCAACAGTCACAGAACGGCTATGCACACCGAACCAGGTGCTGAAGGTGAATTATGCGAAACTGAGATCGCACGTGTATTTAGAAAGCAACAATAACGCACACAGAGTGGACAAAGCAAGGGAGAAAGAGGGCTGGATGCGAAGCAAGCCTATACAGTGCCATCACCCTACCAAACCCTGCAACTGCCAAGCGCTCGGCGCTGTCACTGCGGCTGCAGGAGCCACGCGCCCGCCCGGCCACAGCGGCCTCGCGCCCCCGCAGGCGGCCAGCGGCTGCGCCACGGCGGGGACACGGCTGCGGGCGGGGGGGCACGGCAACCCCGGGGCGGGGGGCTTCGTCTCGCTAATTTGCGCGCAGGGTCGCGCTTCCCCAGGGAACAGCCCCCTCACCCGCGGGCGGGCGGCTCGGAGCGGCATCGCTCGCCTCGCAGGAGCCGGCGGTGTCTCCCCCGCAATGCAGCACGGGGAGCTGCAGGGAGCGCTGCCCGCCGCTGAGCCCGCGGGGACGGGGCGAACGCAGCGCCGAGGCGCCGCAAACCGGCGCGGGAGGGGGGCCCCACAGGCTCCCACCCCGATCCTCACGCCTGTCCCGCGGGGCGTCCCCCCGCCGAGAGCCAGGGACTACGGCGCTGCCACAGCTCGGTGAGGGTAGGGGGCAACCCGGTCGGCGGAGCGGCTGCCCCGCCGCAGCGGGGACGGTGAGAGCCCGGCCCGCAGGGAAAGCGCCGCAGTGGGCGGGCCGAGGCCGCGGTGCGCTGGCCCACAACGGGCCCGGGCCGAGCCACGACCCGTAACGCGGCGAGGGGCCGGGGAAGGGGCCCCGCCGCCCCGGGGAGGGGTGAGGAGGTGTCGGTCTATCCGGGGCCCGGCTCCTACCTGCCGCCGCGCCGCCCGCCAGGCGCCGGTGCTCCCTCCGCCATCTCATACCTGCCGCTCCGCCTCCCCATTGGCCCGCCGCATGACCCCCTCGGCCCCGCCTCGCCCCGGACGCGCGCCGCCATTGGCTGTAGCCGGCGCCGTCCCGCAGCCATTGGCCGTTTCGAACAGGCAACGGCCGATCGGCGCGCACGGCGAGGGGGGAAACGGGCGCCCGCCCCGCGCGCGGCATGCCGGGAGCTGTAGGCCCGCGGGGCCCGGCGGCGGGCGGCCCGCCAGCCCTGAGCTACGACACTGGCCCGGCAGCCAGCGGCAGGGGCTGCCTCGGGGGGCGAAGCGGGCAGGGAGGCGCCGGCGACAATTTGGCAGCGCTCGAGCGGCCTTTGAGCGGCAGGAGGCGACGCGGGGCGGGCGCGGGGCTGCCGTGTCCCTCCCCAGCTGCAGCCCCTTCTCACCCGCCCGGGCCGGGGCTGAGGGAAGGGCCCAGATGGCACACCGGGCACACGACGGGGCATCATGCCCAGCACACCCGAGCCGCAGGCCTGCACTGGCTTTAGGAGTCCTGTGCGCACTTGACACCCCAAGCCTTGGTATTCAGCAGAAAAATACAAATTACAACCACTTTACTTCAAGGAAACTGTTAGAATGTGGCTTACATGTAACCGACGGTGCAGAGACTGCACAAAGCGCTCAAAGAAGCAAGAGTTACACCGTAAACCCTGACTCATCTCTACCTTACTATTTTTTTATCCATGCTCCCTATCAAGGAGATATTAGAGGAACAGAAACACTGGAAAAGTGTTTCTTTTAAAGTTAAAATTTTTTTTCTTCCCCTTTTGTGGGTGGAAGCACCTGCCCTGTCCCCAGCCACGGTCCCTGTGGCCCTGCACATTCGCTGCACCTGAAGTTGCACACACCATTCAGGTAGAAACCAAGAAAAGACAGACAACTTTTTAGAAACAAGTAAAGCTGTAGATCAGAGTGTTGAGGGGACTAGGAATTAATCTGACATTTTTTTTAATTGACTAGATTTCAGCTGGAGTGGTCCCTCGGCATTTTAAACTTCCACGCTTAATTATCTTGCCGCCAATCATTTTAGCATAAACACCGAGGTTCCTCTTAGATCGCTGCCCCCAGGAGGGTCTTCCCATCCCTCCACCTTGGTGCGTGCTGAATCCTGACTTTGAACTGGGGAGACTCGGCTGTGCCTGCAGGGAGCCCCAAAGGCACTGCATTATGCTCAGAGGAAGAGGTGATGGTCCAGCTGGATGCTGCATGGACGCAGCCCCACAGGGCACACCTGTCCCTCTCAGCGGCAAGCCACAGTGGACCCAACCCAGGCAGGTAGCTTCTAGGTTAAGGAAACAATGGTGTTTTCCATCTCTTCCTGATTTTAAGCCTTAAGACTGAGGGTAGGCATCTGCAACTGTCCCAGACGGTCCAGGGCCCACCGAGCCAGCACCAGGAGGAGCCTGTTAGTCCTGCCAGCCTCTCCTCAAGTACGCCTAGTACACCTGCAGTGCACGACTTGGAGACCTCCCACTTTGCAGATGGTATCTGCAAGGATAAGAGCCCTTTGTGACAATTTCCTGCACAAGTGTAACTGAACACTGGTAACACTGTCCGTGCCTGCTGTAGCCTGTAGAAAGGAGTCGCATGGTTTAATGGCATGCTGGGTGAAGAAATAGCCTCCAGCCACCTCCTAGCTTGAGCAACAAAAGCCAAGAATTACTCCAGATCCTCATCTTGCGCTTCTCTGTGGTTAACTGCAAAATATTTGTGGCTCTTACCTGCAGGAGGCAGGACCCCACATCATCCCTCACTCTGCCCCACAGCAGAGAGCTGTGCTCAGGCTCCTGCAGGCCCCCAAGATGTAGCTGTGCTCCCTGCCAGGAACAGCTGCTGGTGGGGAGCAGGCTTGACTCACAGCCAGCCTCCCTGGGCAGGATGACGTCTCCTCTCCAAGGGTTTCTATTGCATTACATGATTAATTAGCTGATTAACAAGATGTTGTTGCAGAAGAATCTGTTCTCTGAACACTGGCTCAGGCAAACACCATCCTCTGTGCTAATGAAACTCTTCTGTTCCACACAGGCATGCACTAATTTAAGCAACAACATGCAAATGAAGAACAATACAGTGAGTAATCTGGAGCTTTTAAATGAATTAGCCACAGCCTTCTTCACTCCCTGTCTCCAAGGAGAGAAGAGAAAGCAGGAAGACAGATAGCTCTGGTGAGTCTGGAGCCACATGTTACAGGTGTCGAGGGCTCAGAAGGTGACTGATGCCTGTTTTCCCCTGCCCTGCTTTCAGGGGAGGGAGGGCATCAGGCCAAGGCTGCAGACAGCAGAAAATTATGGATATAGCTCCTGCTGACTGAACATAGTCAGGAGGTGCTGCTGGAGATGACTGTTCCATAAGCCAGGCTGTGGGTTCTGGCAGGATTAAAGCAGCAGCAGCTCAACATGGCCCTGGGGCTCAAGTGAGAGCCCTGGGTGGGGAAGCAGGAAGGGAAAAGTGCTCCTGACAAGGCAGGACCAAGACCAGTACAAGAGCTCCTCCTCTACCCCCAGGCTTTTATAAGGATCTTGGAAAAAACCAAAAAGCACATGACAGCACCACAAAACTGGATTTGCAGCCTCCAGAAAGAAGCCTGCAGTAAGAGGCTGAACAAGCACAATCCCTTTAGCTTATTAGGAGACTGAGAACTGTTACAATTCCAGTGTGTAATCTACCATAGAAGGAAATGACAAAGGACTAAAGGCTTTTTAATATAGAAGATGAAGGGAAAGCCAGCTACATTCACAAATACATGTTCTTTGCAGCATAAACAATGGCACCTGTATCTACTACCCTCAGCTTCATTCTCTTCAACATGCTTTGGCCAAACACGGTCTTTTGGGCTCAGTGCAGAAGTAACTGGGCAAAACCAGATGCTCAGGCTAACTCGAGATGTCTGGGAAGCTAAAAAGGATTATTTGCACTGCTCAGGTCTGCTGGCAGCAGGTGGTCAGAGCAGAGGAAAAGGCTTCTCCCAACTCTCAAGGATAAAGGAAAGGGCAAGGCACAGAGGTTTGCAGTAGCAGTTTTCCAGTCAGTTTGAAGAAATATACAGTGAACAGTTCATGCCCCACAAGCAGGCATGGTTGATACAGGAAAAGGAAAAGCTGAGGCAGGACAAACCAGTGGCTGCCAAACGGCAGGCACTCCCCCTGTGGCACAGATTCCCTGGCCCACAGTTTAGGGCAGAAGACGCTGCCAAGAGGGAGCTTGTATAAGAAAGCTGGTTGTAAGCAAAGGACTTCACCATCTCTGGCTTCTTTCTTTGGCCAGTTCGACAACTCACCCCTACTGCACATGTGCCGGAAGGGCACAGGACATGGGCACTGCCTCACTGCTCTGTGCTGCAGTGCTGCTCCTGACAGCCCCTAGGCAAGCGCCACGCTGGGGAGAGGGCTCCAGCCGCAGGTCCCATGCTGATGTAGGGGTGAGCCCCGTGGGGCACAGTGCTGCAGCGGCAGCAGGACTTGCTGCACAGGGCAGCAGGCAGAGCACAGGTCTGCACAGCTCTTAAGAGAGGAGGAATCTGGGCTGGGTAGGAACAGTGGGTATTTATCAACACAGGGAATTAATTACACATTACTCACTCTCACACATACCCCTGCACCATGCAACCCAGCACCTTCCTCCAGGTACAGGAGGGCAGGGCTTGGGCCATGAGTTTGTAATACAACAGAGTGGTTTCCCAGGGAATCTCAAACAGACACGGGCCACTTTCTGCAGGAGTCCCCACTGCTCTACTCACAAAGCCCTCAACCCCCGGTGCCCAGAGGCCACAGGGTGTTGTCTGTCCTTGGGCAGGTGCAGGCCAAGCACCTGATGCTCCTCAGGGGCGTTGGGCCTTCACACGGTTCCTGCGGCCAGCCTTGGCCCCACGCTGGGCTCCCTTCATCAGGCCCTTGAACTGGCCCTGCATTTTTGCCCGCTTCCTAGAAGAAGGAAGAAACGGGAGACTGGGTTAGTGCAGGCACTGGGCACACCTAATGCACAGGGATGCTCCAAGCTACACAAGGAGCAGTGCAGAGGCTGGCAGGGAGCTCTCAGATCCACAAAACCCTGCAGGATCAAACCTGGGGTTTAGCCCTGCTCCCAACCCTTCCCAGCTAGCCTCACCTTCTGTTGAGTTTAGCTCTGTTCAGGGGGATGTAGGCGTAGGGGTCGAGCTGGCCTTTCTTCTTCACGTCGCCTTTACCTTTCTGTGGGAGATAGTGACATGGGAGAAGATGCAGCACCAGGGGAGATGCATGTGTCCCGTTCTGGTGCAACCCTGCCACCCAGCTATCCCGAAGACTACGTAGCAGTGGGGCGCCAGCTGAGCACATGGCCCTGGGAGCTGATTTCCTACTCGGATGATGCTACAGACACCTGCTTTCATCAGCAAGCAGGAACTGGCCACAGCAAGGGCAGGACAGGGACTCCAAGATGGGTTAGAAATGTTCACAGGTACCAAGGATTTGGCAGCTCCTCTTGGTGCAGAGATTCCCTCCAGCCTTTATGCTACTGCGCCAGACCTCCAAAAAACAGACGGTGCTTCCTGCCCCAGCAAAGCCCCAGGCATCCCCCCACTGAAACCTTTTGACCCCCTGGGTCCTTCACCTTGGATCTGTACTCTGCACCGAAGACTGGCTCCTTGTTCAGCTGCCGGTGGATCCCAGAGCCTCCAGCTGGAAAACAGAGAATGTGTGTTGGAAGGGGGGCCCATGGCTCCCCCTTCCCAGTTCCAGGCTGGGGGAGCTGTTCCTGGTTTTGCCTCCAGCTCTTAGGTGTGAGAGCAGCAGAGAACAGTGACCACTTCCCATGAGCAAAGATCTCTGCTTCAGCTGTCCTGGAGCAGTCCAGCGAGACAGGTGGGTACGTGGTTCTGGCCCCCTGGGGAACCCCAGACCGGGCACAGGTGGAAGACTTACCTCTGTACTGAGGGTAGGTCTCAGCTTCGAGTTCCTCATCATCTGGTTCCTCTCTGAACCGACGCTTCTGGCTCTTCTTCTGCAGAAGGAGGAGCAGGGACCCTGCAGCTGGCTTGTACTTACAGTTCTGCCCTCCCATGGACCCCTGGCCTGCTTCTTTCCCATGGGGGCCCCAGAGACCTTTCAGACTGCCTGTGCATGTCCCTGTCCCCAGCCAGCCTCCTGCACCCCTCCAAGCAGCTGGCGCTTGCCTGGTGTCCCTACTGGCCTCTTGGGCACAGCTGCAGCTGCCATGGCACAGGCAGGGGTTTGGCACAGCTGCGTTCCCTCAGCGTCTCCTCAGGACCATAAGCCCCATACTCACACTGCGGAGACCCACATCTTGCAGCACATCTGCCATCTCCTCATCTGCTCCTATGGTACAGGACAAAAGTGTCAGTGGAGAATGCAGGCACAGGAGACCCCCAGTACTATGCCAGCCCCTGGAGTGGGCTTTAGGAGCAGGGTGCCCCTGTCGAACCAGCACTTGTGACCTTGTCCCCTCCAACACCCTTCTGGTGATGGAGGGAGCTGCCTCCCCTGGGTGGCAATGGCCCAGAAGAGAGTCACTAGGTGTGACACAAGGCCATACCAACTCCTGCCGCTTCCACCCACATCCCCCCAAGCTCCCACATACGGGTGGCAGGAAGAAAACCATTTGGAGTACTAGAGCAAGTCTAGTGTGGCCCCTGTCAGCCCAGGCAGTACCTTTGGCTTCATCATCGTCCACCTCCTCTTCTTCATGGATGATCAGACGCCCGTCCTTGGACACCTGGAAGTCGTGGCTCACTCCCGTGGACCGCCTGGGGCCTGGCTTGGTGGCTGCTCACAGAGAGATGGGTCAGGGTCTGAGCAAGGACCCACTCCTGTGGGCAGTTGTAGTCCCAGGGTCCCTGCACATCACAGCAGCCCCCAACACATCCATCCCACCCCAGCCACATCCAAAGCTCCACTCCTCACCCAGGACCCGCTGGGACACATTGGGGTCCAGGAAGTTGAGGGGCTCATCCTCTTCCCCTTCCTTCAGCCAGGCTTGGCCCTTCTGCCGTGCTTGCTTCCTCCACTCCTTGCTCCTCTGCCGTTCCTCCTCTTCCTCCTCCTCATCCTCTGAGTCAGCCAGGATCTCCTCCATGCTAGTCAAAAGGCAGACAGAATGATGGAAACAGAACAAGCCCAGGGGTGCAGACCCCAGCCAGCCTCACAGCGCACAGCAGCCCTGGAGATGTCTCCAGCATCTCTAGAGGCACCAGCTGAGCAGATCCAGCAGCAAGCCCTCTGTGGGGGCTGCTCCTTCTTCACCCCTGGCCCATCTTCACCTGTCTCCTCTGGGATGTGCCGGTGGTGCCTCCTCTTCGTTGGTATCCGCGGCCGCCTGCCTCAGGGCACGCTGCTTGCGGCTCCGGGCTTCTGCCTTGCGGATGTTCACCAGCACCTTATGGTACTCGGCTGGCAGCAGCCCCTTCACCAGATCAAATCTGAGGAGTGCAGAGAGCAGTCAGGGCCCACCTCCTCCTGCCCCGCTTCCCAGAGCTCCCTCGCTGCAGCCCCGGGAGCCCCCAGCTCACCCAAACTTGCGGATGAACTTGATGAAAAGGTTTCGCAGCTTCATACGGAAGTGCCGTCTCATGTCGTCTGAAAGGTTTCCCACAGCCTCCAGCTGCCAGGACAGAGACCCTTGAGATCAAAGCACCCCTGCCCTGGGCACCCAGCCTCCCACCCTTCCTCTGCATAGCCACCATGCTCACCCTGCTGCCATCTCCCCATGCCCACCCCAGGCAGGGCCATGGGGATGTCTCCCTGCTTGGCAGGGCTGGGTCACGGGGGTTCTCTGGCAGATCCGTGCCAGCATTCAGGCGAGGGACCTCCTACCTGCTGTCTCAGTCACCGAGACCAAGGTTGGGTCCCTGACCCCCGTGCAGAAGCAGGGTGCAGCTGGAGATGCTCCCAGACACCCAAGGCAGCCCCACCACCTCCCTGGGGCACCCCACACAGGATCTCACCATCGTCTGGACATGCTTGGCCAGCAGCTTGGTGTCTACCAGCAGCAGTGTGACCTTGAGGAAACCCAGGGCCGACTTCACCACATCCCGCGTGCGGGAGGCCAGCAGCAGGCAGATGTTCTGCAGGAGCTGCTCCACCACACTCAGCTCTAGGTGATCTGCAACCACGATGGGGCTCAGCCACAGCCAGCCTCCTCCTGGCACCTGCCTTCACCGGAGGGGGTCCGCCCTGTCCCCTTGTGCTGCCCTCATGCCCCCAGCCCTCCTGCTCCCACTCACCTTTGAACTCAAAGAACAGGCGAGTCAGTGCCAGCACCGTGCAGCTGATCATGGTGACTGAGCCTGTGAGCCCCACGTAGATCAGGAGCATGAATCGCTGCATGGCCTCTGCAAGAGGGGATGACTCAGTGCCCCGCTCACCCTGCGCCCAGCAGCATCCCTGCCCCATTTCAGCAGGGTGCCAGGCAGGCATGGTTCTGGTCCCTTGGGGCTGGGACGCCCATGGGGCTGAGCAAGTGGAGCAGGAGCTCACCTTGGGGGGTGGGCCCAAAGCGGATGAAGGCATGCCCCATCTCCACAAGCAGCGCAAAGGCATTCTTGCGGGCCCCCACCGATACCTCCTTGGTGCACAGGACGACCTGGAGGCACATGGGCATGTCAGTCACATCACTGCTGCCACCTCTGTGGCCAGAACCAGATGGGTCCCCCCCCAGGGGCCATGCTCACCTCTGGGACCAGGGCAGTGACAAAGGGCTCATGCTCAGCAGAGAGCTGCTTCACAATGTGGAACAGGCACTTCAGCCTAGGCTGGGGAAAGAAACAGTCCAGCACTGGTACACCCAGGAACACACACCCAGCTGCCCCCTCCACCCACCCCACCCCGCCCCCTCCCAACAGCAGCTAAGATCCACCACTGCAGCCCTTGCTCTCACCCTCTTGGCCGGGGATGCCGCGCTCTTGAGCGAGTCCAGCAGCGCTGCCTGCAGATCCTGCAGGTGGGAGCGGACGAAGGCCTGGCAGGGGGCATGGGGAGCGGCACACACCTCCTCCAGCACACGGTACGCCTTCTTCTGCATGCTACGCTCCTTGCTCTGCAGGGACAGCCAACATGGCCCTGCTGTCAAGACAGCCTCAACAGTCACAGCGTCTGAAGGGACTCCCGCAGCACCTCATGCCACTCACCAGAGACCTGTCCCCTATAGCAGCTGCTCATCTCCCCATAGCCCAGGTCCAAGCTGGCAGCAAGCAGAAGGTGCCCCACTGCACCCCCTGCCCCTGTCAGGGCTGGGAGCAGACTCACCTGGAGGGAAGGCTGGATGGTGCGGTACAGGGAATCTAAGGACTGCTCATCAGCATAGGGTGCCATTGCTACCACCAGGTCCAGAATGGAGAGTCTGCAGCAGAGGACACACGAGTGAGCACCTTATCACCAACACTACCCAGCCAAGCTGGGACTCTGGCCGAGAGCCTCACTGGATGCACAGGAGTGGCACATCCCACGTGGGACAGCACGAGTGTCTTAGCGCTGCTCACCAGAAGGAAGCCAGCAGCTCTACCCATTAGCACCAGTCCCCAGGTGTTACCTGGTAAATTCAGAGCTCTCAGGACTGGTCAGCTTCACGCTGGCTTTCTGCAGGAACCCACACACCATCTGCAGGGCAAGGACACAGAGCAGGATCAGAACTGACCGAAGGAAGCACCTTTAAAAGAGTTGCAATCTACCTGGCAAACACCTTGCCGCAGCACTTTGTGGAGACCAGAAGCACTAGTGGGTCCAAAAAGAGCTAGACAAGCTCACAAAGGACTTGTGCATGATGTGCCAGATGCTGCTGCAAGATTGGGAAATCCCAGACCACCGGCTGGGAAAGGCTCCCTCCCCATAAGGGCGGGAAGGGCTGCTCTTTGCTCAGCTTCTTTCCTCCTGCCCTCTCCAGTCAAGCACCCACCACAGCCCTATCAGACTGGATCCGGCTGGGAGATGCTGGCCTGAGCCAGCACAGCCTGCCCCACTGCCCCAGGGCCCTCTCCTCTCACCTGCGGGTCGGTGATGGTCAGGTAAGCACGGACAGTGTCCAGCACAGAGCGCCGCTGAGCACTGCTGGCCCCATCCTCCTCAGGCTGGCTGTACACGTTGAACAGGATGGGCAGGAAATTTTTGGCAAAGCGACCCACTTCTGCCCGCTCCGCATCTAGGGGGAGGATGACAGGGGGTTACAGATCAACACCTCCCCTTTCCAGGTCACTGCAGGGGACAGGGACCCACCACAAGGGTCTGTCTCCCCCCCAACCTGTCTCGCAGCCTTTGTGGATGAGGGTGCGCAAGGCCTGGCACACGGTGGGGCGGAGGTCTGGACGCTCACTGATGGCCATGCCCAGCGTGCGGGCCAGCCCCTTGAAGGCCCCCAGCACATCCGTGGGGTGGGTGCAGAAGCCAGGCAGCAGGGTCCAGACCTAGAAGGCAAACAAAAAAATGGGAGGCCAGCACTCTTCGCCCACGTCACTGCTCCCCAGCCTGGCACCACCGGTACACCACGGCAGGGCTCCCGGGCACTCCTTGTTACCTGCCACTGCAGCGTGTCATAGATCTTGGCCTCCACACTCTTCCCAGCCTGGGTAAACTCCACAGCTGCAGAAAAGAAGGGGTAGATGAGCAGAGCAGTGGGGGTGGCAAAACCCCACTCCACCCCAGGGAAGAGAAGGGAGGTCCCATGGAGCACCCTGGGGCTCCCAGCAGCACGGGACCGCACCCACTCAGACCCCCACCATGCCACCCTCCTCACCTCTGCTTTTTAGGGCAGCTGCCAAGGGCAAGAAGTAGCTGGTGAAGAAGCCAAGCCGCGCACCCTGCACATAGTCCCGCAGCACCGGCAGGAGCCAGCTGCGGGGGAAATCCAGGGTCTCCCTGGGGAGGGAAGCCATGGGTCAGGGGAGCACAGGGCACTACCGGCATTAGCCCCTGGGCACAGGGCACCTCCACGCAGCCACAGAGCTGGGCACAGGTGGGCTCAGTAGAGCCAAACACCTTCAGCACCACATGGGGACTGAACAGGAACATAATGAATGGCTCCAAAATTGCTACCCCGTGACCGTACTCACTCCTTGCCATCGATTTCCAGGGGCACAGCTTCTAGGAGCACCTCAGGACCCATGGTGCTCACAGCAGCCCCCACTGCCTGGTCCACTTCAGCAGTGTGGGGGAAGTGTGGGGAGAGACGCAGGTCACACAGGGACCGGAGACACTGCAAGGGCAGAGCAGGACAGTCACGGAGGAGCCACAGAGACAGTCCTGGCACATCACTCGCTATGCCTGCCCAGGAATGCCAGCTGTCCCACATGTCCCCATGCCCAGTCCCAGAGCTGCGCACTTCGTGCTTACGCACGGGCAGGACAACGGGCACCAGGAAGGCCCTGCTCCACAGCTGGAGAGGTCAACAGCAACACAGCCCAGGCAGCAGTGCAGCCACCCCACCTGCCTCCATGGATCTGCCGCCTGTGGCCCCCAAGCCTGGCTCACCTTCCTCATGATGGGGTGGCACTGCTTCCCACACGTCTCGAAGAAGACCTCCAGCACCCGCAGCACCTCATCCCATGCTGCATGGAAACGGTACGTCAGGCCCTCCTCCACTGATCTGGGAAGGAGAGAGGAGACGGTCATGCTGGCAAGGACTGATCCAGCAGTGATCAGGGCACCCAGCAGCCTGCCAGCCCCTGCTGGGGACTAGGCAGAAGCTACTCAAAGCTCAGCCAGGCCCACAGGGACAGCCTCTCCCACACCACCGCTCCTCACCTGAACATCTTGCACAGGTAGGCAGCAGGGGCTGGGGCGGATGCAGAGACTGTGCCCAGGTCCTCCATGTGCGGACCAACACACTCGCTGAGGAGGGTCTGCAAGGGCAAACAGGGAAAATGGGACAGCAGTGGACTACACATCTCCCAGCCTGGCACGCACAGAGGAACACACCACTCCCCGGAAAGCCCCAAACCCCTGGGCAGAGCTCCCCATGAGGCCCAGGGCAGCCCAGTGGGAAGAGGTGCCTGTGTGCAATACCTCCAGGGTCTGAGCTGCTGTCGCCACCACCTGGGAGTGCGGGGAGAGGAAGCAGTTCATAGCAGCAGAGAAGAGCCGGGGGAGGTGAGCCCAGCACAGGTCCTTCTGCAGCCTAGAGAAGAGAGATCAGGCAAGTGAGAGACCAAGTGGCCACCTCTCCCCATGCCCAGCAGCAGCCCCTGCCCATACCTGCCCAGGTTGATGTGTGCCCGCTCCATGGTGGACAGCCAGGTCAGCAGTGGCTGCAGGTCACTCACGCTGGGCACGTAGTCGTAGA
Organism: Falco punctatus; assembly: GCF_963210335.1. Taxonomy (NCBI): domain Eukaryota; kingdom Metazoa; phylum Chordata; class Aves; order Falconiformes; family Falconidae; genus Falco; species Falco punctatus. The sequence goes on along the minus strand of NC_137589.1, from coordinate 28,757,258 downwards.
GGGCCTGGGGAAGCAGAGAGTGGGTGAGTGCCGTGGCACTGTCAGCCCCATCCCTCCCCACATTGGCACCCCACACTCACGGTGATGATCTGGCCATTGAGCTCAGCTGGCAGGCAGGCCTCACTGGCCTGGGCACTGAAGAGGCTGTGGAAGGCTTGCATGGCGCACGCTGTCACCAGCTGTGAAGGACACAGTGTCAGGAGCAGGGGGCTCTGCTTTGCACCCACTGTCCTCCTACCCCAAAGCAGGCTCTGCCCTGGGAAGCCCAGCAAGCACCAGCTGCCCTGGGCTCCTCTGTGTTTGCACCCTGCATCTTCAGGCTTCCAGCCAGCAGCTGAGGGGTTTGAGCCCTTCCAAGTGCAGCTGAGGGGAAAAGGAGCTGCCCTTGCCAGCCCTGGCATGGGGACACTCACCATGTGGCTGAGAGTCATGACTCGGAGCAAGGTCTCACAGCAGGTCTTCACCACAGATGCAGGGAAGCAGGGCAGCAGGTCCCGCAGCAGGGCAAGGACATGCAGGGTGGTGGTTGCCTCCTTGGTGCCTGTAGGAGCAGAGCAACATCTGAGCTTGTGGCACCCCATGGCAGAGCCCTGCCCAAGACAAAGCCCCCGTGACAACACTACGGCTGACCCACAGAGCTGGAGTGAACACCCCCTGGCTCCTGGGATGAGTAGAGCAACAGACAGATGGCTGAGGACCCTCCAAAACACCTTAGGTGTCCCAGAGGCATCTTGTACCCTCCCCAGCAATCCAGGGTGCTGCCCCCTCCCCTCTTTCTTTCAAATCCTTATTACCCCACAGCTGCACGGGCCCTCCCCCAACTCTGCTGCAGGCCCCTTGCTCCAGCACTCCATACCTCCAGCTTTTTCTATCTCCTGCACGCAGAACTTGGCGGTGGAGGGTGCTGCAGGGTGATGCTCAGGTGCTGCATCTCCAAACACAAACTCGCTGCCCCTCAGGACAGAGCACACCCCATGCTGCGCCGCTTTCCGCACCTGGCAAAGGAGAGCCCAGGTGGGTAGAAGCCACAGGCTCCAGTTGCACAGCCAGCCCCAAAAGTGAACATCATAGGCAGTGTCATCTGTCACCAGTGCCACTGGGTGCTCACCTTAGGCTTGGTATGAACACAGAAGCTCAGCAAGCCGTGATAGACCTGGAGAGTGATGGGGTAGCTCCAGGCTGCCAAGTCCTGCTTCCGCAGCAGTGTGGCCAGGCAAGAGAGGACCTACAACAAGGGACCAGCAGGGGCCGTTGGCATCAACCCACAGAGAGACACCCTCCCCATTGCAATGGCATCAGGCTGACCACTCAGCACCACTCTGCAGCAGCAGCAGCCTCGACCCCAGCTCTCAGCAGACCCCAGGGGCAGAGCTGGCATGGCTGGCTGCCTCCTGGCCACTCACCCATCGCAGGGCAGAGGTGGAGCTGCTGCAGGCCTGTGAGGACACGATACCCATTAAGGCTTTTGAGGCATCTGAGAACTTTTTTATAAGCACAGGGCTTGGAACCCTGCCAGGAGAAGGAGACATGTCAGTGGTGTGGGGAGTTGGCAGTGGGTGTAGTCATGCAGGGAACCTGCATCCCCAGCCCAGGGAGGGGTTCCAGTACCAACCCCTCTTCCATGATGGGGCCAGGTAGCTCTCCTCACTCCTCTGCCAGCTACTCACCGCTTTAGGACAAGGTTAAGCAGGTAGGCAACAGCTGACAGTGACTCAGGAGACTCCACCACTTCCAGTGTGGTCATCTGGGAACAGAGAAGGGAAGAGTGAGCGCAAGTAATGGTTGACACCAGGCCAGCCCTTCCCCAACACCAGCCCTTGGAGAGCAGGGCAGAGAAACCAGAAGCAGCCCAACAGCAGCTGACCTCAGCTATGAGCACAGCACTTTCCTCCACCAGCCCTCCCAAGAGCCCACCCATGCTGCCAACAGCAGCTCCCCTCACGCCACCTCCCCACGACCATCACTCACCAGTGCAGCAAAGTACTCTGTCTCACTCTCCTTGCCCCCCCGTGAGCGGATCACCTCTGTCACGGCTGCCAGCACAGCGCAGATCTATGAACAGCAAGCAGAGCAGGTCAGTGCCCTCAGCCTCACATCTGTGGGGTCATCCACATGGGACCCCACCCCGTCCCCAGCCCTGCTCCTGTCCATACCTCTTTGTGAGCAGCAGAATTGGATTCCCAGAAGCGCTGCACCTTGCTGAAGGTGACATTGGTGCAGTCACTCAGCCCACTCAGGAAGGTGCCGGAGGACTTCTCTGTGGCAGCCTCCGCGGTATCATCCTCCTCCATGCGGAGCTGAGCGCTGTCAGTTGTCCGTTCCAAATGCGGGGACCCCGACTGCAGCTCATTGTGCAGCTTCACCGCATCCACCGTCAAGTTGCTTTTCTCTGTCGGGGTGAAGAGCTTTGCTCAGAACTGTGAAGCTGTGTTGCTCCACCATTCACCACAAACTCAGCCACACACCCCCCCTCAACCCCAGCCAGAGCGGGAGAAAGCACAGCGGTAATTGGTGAGAGCTCCTTGTTCTTGTGAAAACAAACCAGGGCACAGTCCAGCCAACTCATCTGATGGAGGAGAGCATCACAAACACGTGCTGGTTACCAAGGCTTTAACACTGAGGTGCTTCTGGTAGTCTGCCCCATTTATCTTTTTCCACCCAGAGCCCTAGCAACCAGACAGCCAAGGCACATGCCTCCCGTCCCTCTGAGCCCCAGACCCCAGCTTGCAACCAGCTGCAAGAAGACAATGCAGTCTTCAGCTGCAGGAGAAAGACCTCCCTGGCTAGAACCAGCCAGGGCTGCGAAACTCCGGTCCCTTACAGACTGATGCTTTGAGATTTCCTTCCCCATCAGGCGGCCTCCTGAACGGGAGCCTCCGCTGTGCTCCTCCCCACGCCGACACCGCGGCAGCACCTGCAGGTACGGCCGAGGGCTTCCGAGAGCCGAATCGCTCCGGCCACGAGCCTGCAGGGGCCACGCCACTGGGACAGCACCGTCCCGGCGGCTGCAGGCAGGGCCCGGCGCCGGGCCCGGCAGGGTGACAGTGCTGCTGCACGCCGCGCCCCGTTTCGCTCCACAGGCCCGGTGTCCCGGGGAGGTGAGGAGGAGGCACGCGCTAGGCCGCGGGCTTGGTTCTCCTCCCCGTTTTGCTGCCTCCGCCTCCCGGGGCTGTAGCTCGGGGGTGAGCGGCTCCCGGCCCTCCTGCTCCCAGCCTCAGAGGCCCGCGCCACAGCCCCCCGCGGCCCTGCAGCCCCCGTCGGGAAGGACCGGGCCCAGGCAGGGAGCTGCCCGCACCGCGGCCCTGCCCGCACCCGGGGCCTTGCCCTTACCGGCGGGCCGGCTAAAGAAGCGGCTGCGAGCGGCCAGGCGGTGCCGGCGGGTCTCGGGGTTACAGTCGCTGCTGTGGCCCTTCCGCCACCGCTTCAGCTTGGCGGCGGCGCCCGAACGGAGCCGCCCGCTCCGCGCCATGCTGGGCCCGGCTCCACGTGTGGCCGCGCCACACACCCCTCCCCTTCCGCTTCCGGCGCCCGCCGCCATCTTGATTGAGGGCACCGGTGCCCTCACCACCGGCCGCCTTCCGGCGGGGCGAGTGGGAGTGCTGTCGGGGAAGCTAAGCGGGGTCGCGCCCGGCTGGGGCTTCGATGGGAGACCTAGGGGCTCAGAGGCAGCCGACAGCTCCCCCTGCAGGGGGAGAAGGCACCGTCGGTGCCGCCCCCGCACGGCACCGATTCCGTAGCCAGGTCGGCGCCCGGTACAGCTGAGCAGTCGCGACACGTTAACGCATATGCGTTACGGCGTAGTGATGTCACGCCCTGAAGGTCGCGCCGCCCTTCGCGGCCGCGCCATGCGCTACGTGCGCCTCCGCCCGCCTGCGGCTCTGCGCATGCGCACCACCCCCCTCCCCCCTCCCCTCCCCTCCTCCCCAGCCGCGCGGGTAGGGGCGGGGCGGCGGCGCCAGCGTCAGTCGCGCGCGGCAGCGGCGTGAGGGGAAGGAGAGAGCGCGCGCGCCCCGGCCGCCCCGCAGCCCCCGCTCCGCCGCCATGGCCGCCTACCGCCTCGTGCTCGTGCGCCACGGCGAGAGCGCCTGGAACCTGGAGAACCGCTTCAGCGGCTGGTACGATGCCGATCTCAGCCCCGCCGGTCAGCAAGAAGCGCGTCGTGGCGGCGAGGCCCTCCGAGGTACCGGTGACCGGTAACGGGGCGGGTAGGTAGGCCGCGGGGGTATGTGCGGCCTAGTGCGGCCGCCTCGGCCTACTGACGGTGGCTTTGGGGCCCTCCGGTGTCGAGGGGGGTGGGCTCCGCTACTGAGGGGATACCCTCAGGTACTGGGGAGGGCGTTCTCCGGTACCGGTCGCGTCCCCGCCGCCGCCGGCCAGTCCCAAGGGACTGGCCGGCGGCTGCGGGGACGCGACCGGTACCGGCACGGTGAGGCCGTCGCCGCCCTTGGCCCCTCAATGGTTGCGTAAGTCCCAGCACTCACCTCCCCGGTGTCCCTCCGCTACCCACCTTTCCCCGGTCTTTCCCAGATGCCGGCTATGAGTTCGACATCTGCTTCACCTCGGTACAGAAACGGGCCATCCGTACCCTCTGGACCGTCCTGGATGCCATTGATCAGATGTGGTTACCCGTTATCCGAACGTGGCGCCTGAACGAGAGGCACTACGGGGCTCTCACTGGTTTGAACAAGGCTGAGACGGCAGCGAAGCATGGCGAGGCGCAGGTGAAGATCTGGAGGCGCTCCTATGACATCCCTCCACCTCCCATGCAGTCCGATCACCCCTTCTACAGCACCATCAGCAAGGTAAGACCCACTGCTCTTTTTCCACCTTGCTGGGAGGCTCCCAAAACCACCTTAGGTCCCTGCAGCGTAGTCTGGCATCCTCTATAAAGTCTCTCTCTCTGTTGCAGCAGCCAGGACTGTCATGCGTGATGCTGGTTGGCATTGGGCTGAGTGTGTCTCACTCCCTTCCTAGGGAGTTGAACCCTTGGGCATTGCACAGATAGATTCAAAGCAGAGGGAACGATTACCTGTTAATCATTAGTCCTGTGACATGTGCATAGATGTTTGCTCTGATCCCTTTGCCCAGAGCAAGCAACGTGTGGCTTTCCCCAGGAGGGGCTCACAACCCCAACTGTGGCTGATTGCAGCCCTAAAGGTGCCTTCCTTGCTTCCAAGCCCGACTTTGCCTACATGTAGTAGGTCCTCAGGGGGGATCTTGGGGAGGGATAAAGGCCTTGCCACCTCCTTCCCCCACTGTTGGGGCCACTGGGCTGCTGCCTACGTGTGGCTGTTCCCTCAGGACCGTCGCTACGCTGACCTGACAGAGGACCAGCTGCCGACATGTGAGAGCTTGAAGGACACCATTGCCCGGGCTCTGCCTTTCTGGAATGAGGAAATTGTCCCACAGATCAAAGAGGGCAAGCGAGTCCTTATTGCTGCCCATGGCAATAGCCTGCGTGGGATTGTCAAGCACCTGGAAGGTACGTCAGCCCTGCAGGGGTATCATACGGGCTGTGCCTGGCTGGCACTGTGCAGGTAGGGCCATGAGTGATGGCACCTCTCTGTTCACAGGCATGTCAGAAGAGGCCATCATGGAGCTGAACCTGCCCACTGGCATCCCTATCGTCTATGAGTTGGACAAGAACCTGAAACCCGTCAAGCCTATGCAGTTCCTGGGGGACGAGGAGACAGTGCGCAAGGCCATGGAAGCTGTCGCTGCTCAGGGCAAGGTTAAGAAGTGAGGGCGGGCAGCAGGCTAGCACGTAGTAGAGCCCCCTGCCATCCCCCACCCCTCTGTGCACACCCCCCACAGCCGTAGGAACTTGGAACTGCGGAGCTGGAGCAGCTCCCCAGGATTAGGCCCATTCCCTCGGTACCAGGCTCCCCTCTGCAGACAGCCTGGGGGCCCAGGGGCGAGGGGCTGTGCGTGCGGAGGTCTGGTGTGAAAGGCAGCCCTGGCTCTGCCAGACAGCGACTGCACACCTCTCCACACAGAGATCCCAGCCCTTGGGCCCTGTCTGCAGGCGTACATGCCGAGTGATCCCTCGCTGTGCCAGGCTCCTCCTCTGCTTTGCTTCCCCGGCAGCTCTCATCACCTGGTTACTGTAGTTCTGTTGCTTGATTTAGTCATCCCGGGAGCAGTGGGGCGAGTGCAGCACAGGCAGCGACCAAGATGGGTATCCCATTCCCTCGTGGGTGTGTGGCACAAGGCGGGTAGATTCTGAAAGAGTTGTATTTTGGTGCATGTGGTACAGCACCCAAGGGTGGTACTCGTGACTCTGGACCTAGCTCTGCTAGCCCCTGCTTTAACTTATTGCCTTTGGACAAGGGCAAGGGAGGGAGCCTGCCATCTAGAAGTTTGTGTCCACTGCATACTTCCCCCAGCTGAAGCCCATCCTAGTCCTGCTAATGAAGCAGGTACCATTGTGCCCCATCCCACCTGCGTGTACGTGGCCCTGTTGCTGTGGCCTCCTCCTCTGCTGACGCCGTGAGCCTGGGTTTGCACGGGGTCAGTGTCACTGTCCGACAATAGCAGCTGTCTTGTTCCACTTCAATAAAGGAGTAATGCGCAATAATGAGGTGTCTGTGCTTTCCTGTGCCATGTGGCATGTGTGGCTCCCTCGCTTTCCCAGCACCTCCCTCACGTGTGTTCCCATCACACATGTGCGAGGCAGCACAGAGCTCTGGTGTAAAGCAGAGCTCCGCAGTCTGCTGGGGAGGGTGACGCCCTGCTGCTCCGAGGTTTTAAGGCTGCCAGTGAGGCACGCCCTTGTCCCCAGAGGCAGGCAGGGCATGTGTAGCCAGAGGAGAAGTGATGCGGCACCCTGGGACTGAGTGCAGCCGCAGCCTGTACCAGTTATCAAGGCAGGGCCAGGGAAACAAGCTGTTCTCTGTGCTCCACGCTGATGTGGGGAAACCAACCTTGTGAAGCAAGTGCCTGGAGTCAGCGCAGCCCAGCTGCAAGCCAGAGCTTCAGGGCGTTTGCCTTGCCGCAGCAAAGCTGCTAGATTGTTCCCCTTCCCCAGCAGCAGGCTGGGAACACGTGCTTCCTCCGGGCCAGTGGCAGGGAAGCTGTCCCCTCAACGGCTCAGCTACGGGAGCCAGACCAGCACACTGCAAGCAGCCCCAGCCACCCCTTTGTGTCGTAACTGAGCAGAGCACAAAACTCTCAAAAAATATTTATTATCCAAAAATAGAAAATCCATCCTGCCAGCGAGAGCCTGGCTGGCTGTTCCAGCCTCTTGTAGGCATGGAAGAGGAGGCTGGAGCCCAGAGACTGCTCTGGCCCCACGGACCCCAGCCTGGCAGCCCCTTGCCCTGCAGTCCCTGCATCCCCTCGGGGGCTGCTAGGTCTGCAGGAACTGGGGCTGCACACGGGCCACCTTACGGAAGTCCTTGGTGTGTGTCTGCGGGCACTGCATCTCGCACCAGCTGATGGGCACCATCTGCACCCCTGGGGACACCACATGTCAGGGATTCCCCTTCCCCAAATTGTGTTCCTCCATGTGGAAAGGGAGAAGGCCGCATCAGCTGCCCCTCAGGCAAGGAAAAGGCAGGATGGTCCAAGACCAGGGCCCACAGCCCATCCCTACCTGCCTCGCTGCGTGCCACCACCACACCCAGCTCATTCTCCGCTGTGCTCAGCAGGTAGTTGGACTGCGCGTCCCCCAGGGAGATCTGGTTAGACAGGGGTTAAGGGAAAGGCCTTCCCAGGGGGATTGGAGCAAACCTGCTGTCCCTGGCAGGCCCTCACAGCATGAGGGGAAAGGATACGACTTTGGCCAGGACTATGTCACCGGGGCGGAAACTCTTGTACACTTCTACCTGCATGGGAGAGAGCAGGCAAAACCACACAGCGTGTTGGGGTGCTCCTCAGCAGCAGGGCAAGTGCCCACCACCAGCAGAAAGTGGGGATTGCTGCGGCAGCACAGTCACCGGCAGTGCCTCACTGACCTTATCCTTCTCCGTGGCTCGAATATCTTCTCTCCTGAAAAAGGAGATGGAGGAATCTGAGCGCCAGTGACTGAAGGCGACTCTCCAGCCTGTGACAGGAGCTGCCCCAGCCCGCCTGGGCGCTTGCCAGGACTTGCTGGACACCTGTCCAGCGCTCAGGGCACAGCTCCTGCCAGTGCAGCCGGCTGCACTCCCAGAAAAGCCTTCCTCCCGCCTGGAGGATGGGGTGCCAGGGCACCCTGTCTCACAGGGAACCCAGCCTTTTCCCTACCGTATGGTCCCCCGGAAGGTGGATTTCAGCGGTGTGGAACCAACGTACAGGATGTGCACCTTGGCGAAGCGAGAGTTAATGCTACAAACCTGCCCAGAGGAAAAGGGGACTCAGTGCCAACACAGGTCTGCTTCCACACCAGTGCACCCCACTTCAGGCAAGGAAAGGGCAGGGTGCAGGCAGGACTGGGCTGTATGCAGGGGGGTTGTGTCTCATTTGGCCACCACCTCCTCATGACCAAAGTAGTGGTGGCAGAGGTGGGACACCCGGCAGGAAGCCAGGTGAGGAAGATGATACTTGTGGAACTTAAGACGTGCAAATAAGGCCATGACCTGCTGCGACCCTAGTCCCTCTCCCACCATCGGGACACTACTCCCTTTGCCATGTCACCCTTTCTCCAAGCTACCCCTGGCACTGCCCTCCACACACCCTGCCACAGAGGGAGTTCTGAAAGGGAGAAAAAGAAAAACCTCCCCTCAGTGCACCTCAGCTGCAGGGCAGGCAAATTCAAGAGGCAGGGATCCTCCATGCCAATATCTGGCTGGCTTTGTGAGTGAGGGACCCAAGGAAACCACTAGGCTCCCTCTGCCCTGCTAGCAGTCATAAAGAGGGTACTAACGAGCCCAGAGGCTCCTCATCCCACCCTGTATGTGTGCAGGAACAAAGGTCAGCACAAGGCAGAGAGCGCAAAGGCTGTGCAGTTTGCCATTGCAGTGCACCCTACCTTGCATGTCACCATGGCCCCCACATCAGGCAGGAGCTGGGACTCAGCATCTCTCACCACTGACACAACAGGCAGCTGCAGGACAGCAGACACGAGGGTTAGCTTGGGGCACAGCCCATGCACAGGATCATGCAGGACCAGGCTCGCAGCAGGCACAGGCTGAACCCCTTCGGAGCCCAATTTCCCAGCCGGGAAGGGGCTGTGCAGCCTCAGCACCCAGCAGCTGGCTCTGGGGAAGAGCAGTGTGTGCCGCTGGCCGCGCTCACCCCACTGTCCTCGCTCCTCTTCTCCAGGCAGCCAGCCAGCGAGGAGAAGATGAATCCATGCCGGGTGTAAGTCCCGCTGCCAGCCGTGGCCTCCTCCGTGCTGCACAGCCGCTCACCTAAGGGACAGGGGTCCAGGGGCTGGCACTGCCAGGGGGACCAGGCTCCGCAGTGCCCGCTCCTGCCCGGCCCCGTGTGGCGGGGCAGCCCTGCCCCGGGGCAACCCCTTCGCGCACCCCCGGGGCAAAACCCCCTCGGCCCAGGCCGCCCTCTCCCGTGCTCTCCGCCCGGGCCACCCCTGCCCTGGGCACTCCCCAACTCCAGGAGCCCGCTCTCCTGCCCCGGGCACCCCCCCCACCTCTTCCTGCCTGGGCCCGCACTCACCGGGGACGCAGTACCGTACGGGAGGCGCCATGTTAGCCGCCAGGAGTGCGCCCTCAGAAATCCTCCACCCTATTGGCCCCGGCGGCAGGGCGGCGCTGTAAGCGGCACGGCTATTGGCTCTCCCCTGCCCGGCAAGGAGCGCGGGCGCACTGCCCGCTGGGAGTCGTAGTCCAGCGCTGGCAGACAGCGCTTCCCGGCATGCTCTGCGGGGCGGCGCGCAGGCGCAGTGCGCGGGGCGCCGGGTGCTGGCCCTGGGGCCGTGAGAGCGGCGGGGGCGCCGGGCATGGAGGCGGCGGGCGGCCGGGCGCGGGCGGCAGGTCGGAGGCGCCGGACGGGGCTGTTGCTGTGGGGTGTCGTGGGCCTGGGAGGGACCTGGGGCCTCCGGTGCTGTGGGCCCGGGAGGAGATGCGGGGGTGCTGTGGGCCCGGAGAGGCAGTGTGGGGAGGATGCTATGGGCCTGGAGAGGCCGGGGGGGGATGCTGTGGGCCTGGAGAGGCGGGGGGGGATGCTGAGGGCCTGGAGAGGCGCGGGGGGGTGGGGGGATGCTGTGGGCCTGGAGGGGCTGGGAGTGCTGTGGGCCTGGAGAGGCAGTGGGGGAGGATGCTGTGGGCCTGGAGAGGCAGTGGGGGAGGATGCTGTGGGCCTGGAGAGGCTGAGGGTGCCCTGGGGCAGGAGGTGCTGCAGGCCTGGGAGACAGTGGGGGTGTGTGCTGTCGCCCTGGGGGTGCTATGGTGTTGGGAGGCAGTGGGGGGGCTGCTGTGGGCCTGGAGGGGCTGGGGGTGCTGCGGGGCGTGGGGATCCCGGGTGTTATGGGAGCTGGATGCAGTGAGGCTGAGAGCTTTTTGCTGTTGGTATGGGCAGCCTTTGCACAATGAGGCGAGGTGCCAGAGAATGTCTTGCCACTGTGGGTCTGGGTGCTACTGAACTGGGGGAGCTGGGTGTTGTGGAGCTGGGCGCCACTGGAGGGTGCCACAGGGCTGGGTCTGGGTGGCTGGACCCAGCAGGAGCAGGACCCTGGCTGTGCCTAGGTAGGGCCAAATCTAAGGTTTCCTGCAGCCTGGCTTTGCTGTTGCCTGTGGTTTTGGCTGTGCTGCTAGCGTTGTCCCATCACCATGGGCTCAGTCCTCCACTGGGATGTGGGGAGTGCCAAGGGCAGGGTGAGGCCTGGAGCCCCAGTGACTGACTGGGCCAAGGAGGGTGCATGGCTCTGCTGGAGCCTCATCCCTGTGGCTGTGCTGCTGTATGCTGGCTGGTGCCTGGGGACAGAGGGGTGTCCTGCCCTGGGGCAGGCTGGCTGCCTCCCCTGTGGGCCCCCTGCTCAGCAGCTGCCAGCTGTTGTAGGCGAGGAAACCTCTCTGAGGGGCAGGGAGGTGCTGTGTATTTGGAGGGGAGGGCTTACCCCGGGACCTGCTGCTGGCTCCAGCATTTTGTCTCTGTGCTGACAACACAGGGACGTGTGCCACCTAAAGGCTGCACAGCAGGAAGTTGTTGCTCCACTTCGCACCTCATGTCTTTCAGAGGAAGGCTCTTGGCAGAGTCAAGGGCAAACATGGGGAAAGGGGTGGCACTGGGGTTTGCATATCCCACCTCTCCCTTACCAGGGTACAGGAAGCCTGGGCAGGAGCCATGCCTGTGACCTGGAGTGGGCTGGTGGGTTTGATGTCCTCATGTCCAGCTGCTTCCAGCCTTGGGGTCAGCCCCACATTCATCTGGCAGGGCAGAGGGGAGCACCTGGTTCCTTTGGACAGCCCATGTGGATGCTGCAGATCCTGCCCTTACCTTCCCTGCCGCTCCCTGAGCACTGTGCAGTGGGTACAGCAGCACAGGGAGCCAATCCCCGCTGGAGGGCCCCCGCCTTGTGGCACCACTGCCTGGCACCATGCCAAGGTGAGAATTTGGCCCAGGCTCAGAACGTGCCTTGGTAGGACCCTAGGGCAGCCTCACTGCTTAATATTGATGGGCACTGTCTGCACGGAGGCCTGGGGGCCCCAGCCCTGCAGATCGTTTTCCCAGCTGCTGGGCCAGATCGGGTTCCTATTTGCTCCCAGCACAGGTCTCGGGTGGGATAAGGGGCTCAGCAGGTAGGGAAGCACTGCACAGCATCACCTCAGCCTGGGGCTTCCCCTGTGCCACCCCTTTGTTGTTACATGATGTTGTCCAAGGTGGATCCAGCCAAGGTGAATGAGAAAGCGTTGGGACTCTTGGAGTAGGGCTGTGAGGTTGGGAAATGTGCAAGGTTACCTCTGCAGTTTGGTCCAGAGGTTGAGGTGGAGGAAAGTAGCATCCTGGCCCTGCTTTTGGGGGATGAGGAGAGGGACTAGGTGAGGAGGGGTAATCCTAGCCCCATTTCTCCACATATTTTGTGTGGTTTCCCCTGTTCCCAAACCTGTTGGGAAGGGCTAAGTTTGGGATCGTCCCTGGAACTGGCCCAGCATCCTGGATGCTCATGCCTTCTCTGGTTTCCTCTGAGTCAGACTCTCCGTGTCGCTCCCCCGGCCCCCTCCCCGCTAGGAAAGACGAGATGGGACCAGAGAGCATCTGAGCCCAGATATCGAGGGGCCTGTGCCCCCTGCTCCACGCAGAGAGCCCCACAGCCTCCAGGAGTCTGGGCTTAGCTTCCTTGCTCTGCATCCTCATGCAGGGTGAAGGAGAGGCCCCTGCTGTGCTGTGCAGGCAGGCATCTGGCAGAGTTGGTACAGGGAGCTGTGTGATTGACTTCAGCACGTCTGGGAGGGGAGACCCTTCTTGAGGGACGACCAGGCAGCAGGGTGGCCTGCCCACGCTGAGCTCCTCTCCCCGCAGGCGCAGCATGGCAGGGATGAGGAGCCGGCAGCGGATGTTTGCGGCGGTGATGCGCCTGCTCCTCAAGTGCCTGCGGCTGGGCCGGCGGCGACGATTTAAGCTGGTGCAGCAGGCAGAGCAGCTGTGGCACTACGGGCACCTCTGCCTCCGCTCCCTGCTGTACAACTCCTTCACCAACGGTGACGTGGTGCTTGACTCCCTCTTTGAGCCTGTCTACTGGCTGGTGGACCACGTCACCCGGTGGTTCGGTGTGGTGAGTACCCTCACCGGGCAAGGGGTCACCCGGCTTGGGGGGCTGGGGCGAGCGCGCTGCTGGGGCAACTGAGTGTCGGGGCTGCTTGTGTTCTAGGCAGGAAGGGAGTGGGGACATCAGTGTGTGGTTCAGATTGGTTTCCTGTGACCATATCCTGCCTGTGCCGCTCCCCAGGCAGCGAGGGGCAGGTGCTGCCCACTCCAGTGACCCAGGCCCCTTTCCTGTAGGTGTTTGTGGCACTGGTGATTGGGCTGACAAGCTCCATCGTGGCCATAGTGTACATCTGCCTGCTGCCCCTCATCCTGCAGACCTACACGCCTGCCTGGATCTGCTGGCACCTCGCCTACGGACACTGGAACCTCATCATGATCGTCTTCCACTACTACATGGCTATCACCACCTCACCTGGGCACCCACCGCAGGTAAGGCACCAACTGGCAGCACAGCCTCTTCCAGCTGGGCAGTGGGGACCAGCTACGGACAATCACTGGGAACAGCTAAACAAGCCTAGTGGTGTCGTTGCAGGAGGTGGCCTCCAGATCGGGGCAGTTAGGCTGGGCAGGGGGAGGTGGGGAGGTGGGGGGAGGTCAGAGGGGAGGTGAGGAGCATGGGGAGCAGGGGATGGGTGTGGGCCTCGGGTGCACAAATCTCTTCTGACCTGTGCACAGGCCAAGGACGATCTCACTGGCGTCTCCATCTGCAGGAAATGCATTGCCCCCAAGCCAGCTCGCACCCACCACTGCAGCATCTGCAACAGGTAGGGCTCCTTCCCTCTGCCCACCGCAGCACTTGGGGCAGCCTCTCCTTGCCCCCTGCCACACTGCAAGACCGGGGCCCCTTCCCCGCTGCTCTGCTGGCTTCTTGTCTCATCTCTCACACAGCCCACAGGGCTGGGGGGGCTGCCTGCCCCCTCCTGAAGGCAATGCTTGCACTGACACTGGCGCTGCTCTCCTCCCTCCCAGGTGCGTGCTGAAGATGGACCACCACTGCCGTATCCTTCTGCAGTACTAACTTGTGGCACTCTCCTAGGGGAAGCTGGCTCTGCTTCCCCCTTCTCTCCCTGCCCTGCTCCTCGCCCGGGTCAGCCAGCACAGGGAAGGGGGCTGGGGGCTGGGCCAAGAACCGCCCTTGTCCCTGGGGTGTGTTTGGACCCATGGTCTGTCGCAGTTACATACCTTTAACCCCAGAGGCAGCCTGGCTAAACAACTGTGTGGGACACTACAACCACCGCTACTTCTTCTCCTTCTGCCTGTTCATGACCATGGGCTGCATCTACTGCAGCATCAGCGGCTGGGAGATGTTCCGGGATGCCTACGCAGCCATCGAGGTGAGCAGGCAGGCCCTGGCCCTTACCCTGCCGTGCTCCGAGGTTGTCTGGGCTCCCCAAGCTGAGCTTGCAGAACAAGGCTGGGCCACGTCTGGCCTTGTAGTGACTTTGCTTCCCCACTCCTTCCTCCTGTGACACCCCCAGCTGCCCTGGTCCTGCAGTGGGGGCAGTGAGGGGGAAGGGCGCCCTCTGAGACACGTAACTCGTGCCCTGTTTTCCGTCCCCCTAGAGAATGAAACTGCTTGAGAAGGAGAGACTGCAGGTGGCTGCCAACCAGGTGGGACATCCCTGCCCCCCAGCTGCTCCAGGCAGTGTGGAGCAGAGCTGCCCTGCAGGCTGGGTCCTGCTTGGGGCCCTGCTCTCAAGGAGCATGTCACAGCCAGAACCAGCCCCCGCAGTCATCTCCTGTCAGAGAGTTGGGGCGGGCCAGGCAGCTCTACTGTGGCATTGCCTCCAGCAGCTTGGGGTCTGCTTCCCTGTGCACCCAGCTTCCAGGGGCTTTGGCTGGTGGCAGCTGCTTGGCATGTGCTGCTCAGGCCCTGCTCTCCTGGGCAAGCTGCAGCAGTATGTACACATCTTGCCCTGAGCACCAGCTGCAGTGTGGTGTGGTGTCCTGACCAGTCCCACAGCTGTTGCCTCCCCCCTTACCTCCAGCCCACTGCTTCTCACCCATGTGCCAGCTCTTGGGTGTCTGTATGTCTCACGGCTGTCTCAGGCTGCCTCCCCATCACCCTGCCTGCTGCGTTGGTTCCAGCCACAGTCCTTTCTAGCTGTCTGAGCTCTGCATCACTGAGCGGTGCAGCAGTCCCCGGTCTGGCTTCAAGCTATAAAGCAGTTTGGTTAATCCCCTCACTCCCTGATCCTTTTTCAGACATACTACCAGACGCCACCACCCACTTTCTCTTTCCGCCAGCGAGCATTCCACAAGAGTGTGGTCTACCTCTGGGTCCTATGCAGGTAAGGGGGCCCAGGGTCTGGGAGTGAGGGTGTGGGGGGCAAGGACTGTGCAGCCTCCTGCCCTGTGACACTGCTGTCCCTCCCCGGGGCTGGGCTGGCTTGCTCAGATGTCCCTATCCTGCCAACTCTTGGGCCATGGAGGAGGAGAGATTTTTTGGCTCCGTCACAGGGGACTAGACAAGCTGACCCACCTATGCAGCGGTGGGTGTAGGGAAGGCAGCCTCAGCCTCCCACAGCTGCGGCACCAGGGAAGGAAGGCTTGTGTGCAACCTGCTGTCCCTTGCTGTCCCCAGCTCGGTTGCACTGGCCTTGGGCGCACTAACACTGTGGCACGCTGCCCTCATCACACGTGGGGAAACCAGCATTGAGCGGCACATCAACAAGAAGGAGAGGCAGAGACTTCAGAAGAAAGGCAAGGTGAGCGCAGCCCACAGAGCAGGAGGGCTGGCTGAGGCAGAGCCAGACATGATGTGTGTCTCCCCCCCACCACTGCAGATCTTCAGGAACCCCTACAGTTACGGCAGCTGGGATAACTGGAAGGTGTTCCTGGGTGTGGACGTGCCACGGTAAAACCCTGGGGAAGCCCCTGCCTGGGAAGGTGGTGGCTGGCGGTGTGCGAGTGCTGGGACAGAGCAGGACAGTGAGCATTCCATGCTGTGTGCTGCTCGGGGCTTTGCAAGGCACAGAGGACTATGGGCAGCAGTTGCCTTGTTGCTCCTCAGCCCTGCCTGGTGGCAAGCTCTGGCCTATCCAGCACCCCTCTTGCCAAAGAGTCCCAGCTGAGCTCAGCCCTTGTGGCGGCTCCTCACAGCCCTGGCTGGGCTCTGCAGAGCTGAGCCCTGAGACTGGCTTTTTGCTGCGGCCTCACTCCTCCTCCTCCCCACAGGCACTGGCTTACCCGCGTCCTGCTGCCCTCTCCTCACCTGCCCCACGGGACAGGCCTGAGCTGGGACCTGCCTCCCTGCGTGACCAAGCAGCGTGCACCACTCCTGGCCATCTGAGGCCCAGGTGCTACAGAATTCCCTCCCCGCAGGCAGGGGAACGCACAGGCGACCCGCTCTGCCACTGCGACTCCTTTTGGCCCAAGTGCCTGGCAGAAGGTGAGTGCTGGCACACATTGCTAACCTGAGCCAGAGCCATGGGAAACTCTTTGGACAGTGCCAGTGCCTGAACACCTGCTCTTATGGCTCCTTGGTGGCTGCAGGCAGCCCAGGGGGAAAGGCGGTAGAGCTGCTGCTCCCTGCTCAGCTCTCCAGCAGGGCTGGGTGCCAAGGATGGCACACCTGCGTGCCAAGGATGGCACACCTGCCCTGCAAGCACTCCCCAGGGAGCCTTTTTAAGACCATCTAATAAATTTTTTTTTTTTAAGGGAGCCTGGCTCTTTTCACTGGTGGAGGGGGGCAGACCTCTGGGTACAGGGGATGAAAGGGACCCTCATGATTCCGCAATATGGAAAGAAGAGTAAGGGCCTGTGACCAGCAGCACCTTTAGCTACTTAACATATGCAAGGGCACTGGGGTCGCAGCCTGAGCAGCACAGGGACCCCCCCCCAGCATTACCAAAACAGATAGATTTATTCCTCTGGCACAGGGGTTGCCACACACCATACATGTGTGCACAGGCCTGCCCTCTCTAGTCACACGTGGCGAGTCTGTCCGTCACTGTCCCTTGCTGCAGCAGAGGCTGACAAGCCACGAGCAGTACAGCTCCTTCCGCTCCGTGGGTGTTGGGAAGGTGCCGCCGTGAGGGGTGCTGTCTGCTGGCTTCCAAGCTCCAGCCCCAGTGGTCAGGGCAGTACTGGGGCTTCGAGGGTCCGTGGCATCAGTTGGATGGCTTGGTGGGTTAGCAGGGGCCCGGTCAGATTGTCAGTCAGCACAGGGAGGTGATGTGGGGTGCTCACCTGCCCGGACTCCCCAGCAAGAACCTGTGGGGACAGAGGTGGTACCATCAGCCATGTCCCCAAACACCAGCAACCCCAGCGGCTGGCAACCACTCACCATTCCCCCCGTGCTGCCACTGCCTCCTTCCGTACCAGCCTCTTCTTGTCATCCAAAGGCTTGGCCAGCGCCCGAATAACTCGGGCCTTGTATGGGAGCAGCTGTAGGACAGAATGGGCTCTTACAGTGAGAGAGCTGGGTGCTGGATGCCCCCAAGGAGGAGGTTTGGGACCCCCTTGCCCCTTTACATCCAGGAGGCAGCAGACTGCTGCGGGAGCACTTACCACTGTTGTGGGCAAGCTGGTAAGTGCATGGGCACAGCGCAGGGCGGCAATGCGGACAGCCTGGAACAGACAGGGGTGAGGGCAGCAGAGAGGGCAGGGGCGTAGGAGAGGAGTGTGGGGTGAAGGAGGGGGTGCACGCACCATGGTGGGGCTGGAGGTGAGGCTGAGGAACTTGGTGACCAATGTATCAATGTGCAGGCTCATGATCTGGGGAGCTTCAAGCAGCAGCGGCTGGAGGCAGCTCAGCGTGGAGAGCTGCACCACGTGGTCCGAGCAGGACAAGGCCTCAAGCAGGAGGGAAAGCAGCTGTAGGTGGGGAGGACACAGGAGACATCATGAGTAACTCCCACCCATGTGCTCTGCATTGCCACAGTCCCGCCCCGCTGCCAAGGCTGGGTCTCACCGTGGGTAGCTCCGTCACCAGCACAGGTTTGGGGAGGTGGTTGAGCACATGGGACAGGCCCTTCAGGTAATTGGCCTTCACGTCTGTGGAGAGCAGAGATGGTTGCAGGCAGGCAGAGGAAGAAGGGGACGCCAGCTTGAGTCCCCTGGGTAAGGGGTCACAGGGCGGCAAGGCTGGGCTGGGCTGGGGGCAGCCACTCACCAGGGCCAGCCTTGTAGAAGCCCTGCACCAGCTTGGGGACGTTGTCAGTGAAGAAGCGCTGGCGGAACATGATGCGCACGTCTGCGTGGCAGCCCTTGTGCAGCACATCTGGGGACTTGGCCATGAGCAGGGAGAAGCCGTCAGCCACGGCAGGGCCCAGCTCCGCATCACCCAGCAGGCCCAGCAGCTGCGAGGGAGAGAGCTCTGAGAGAAGGTGCTCAGCCACTGGGGTTCCCAGCCAGCCGCACGGGGAGCAGGCATGCTCCTCCAGCATCACCCAGCCCCACCACTGCCTACCTTGTCCGTCAGGTGGGAGCTCAGGGGGTGATAGCGCAGCACCAGGGCTTTGGTGACCTGTGCAGGCAGAGCAGAGTTAGCACCAAGCCGGCCCCCCAGCTCTCCCACATCCAGGGTGGGCCTTACCCAGAGCAGCAGGGTGAGTGCCTGCGTTCGGCGGGGCCCTTCTGCAAGGCTGGGCTCCATCCTGTTCACTGCAAGCTGCAAGATCTCATCCAGCTGCTGCCCTGGGGACACAGAAGGGACAGGCTGAGCTACTCCCCTGCCAGCAGTAGGCAAGGACCCGTGTTGTCCTGCTCAGCTCCCTTACCTGCCGGGTGCTTGTTCACCAGCCCTGCAAAGCACTTGGCAGCTGTGGTAGCTGTGAAGGGGCAGTTGCAGGAGCAGCTCAGCGCCAGCAGCTCCCGGAGCAGACGTTCCTGCTGAGGAATAGCCACCTGGAAGAGACACGGCGTGTGTTACAGGCCCGGGCCACAGACGCTCCCTTCTGCCCGTGGAGTTTGCTGTGGGCCCAGGTCAGAGGGTGCTCAGTCAGGGCCCCCTCTCCACTCTGTTCCCCACCAACTTACATTGCGGGGCAAGGAGCAGACAAGGGCCATGAGGAGGGCAACCAGGCGTCTCTGTGCCTCCAAGCACTCCCCGTCCTGCAGGGGAGTAACAACACCCACGTCATTATGGTCCTTGCTGCCAGCCTGTGCCAACACGCTCATCCCCTGGCCCTGCTCCAGCACCCCAGCCCCAACCACCCAACACACCTCGAAGGGCTGGAAGGAGCAGGGAAAACTGTTCTGGGGCAGGAAGGAGACCTCTCCATCCAGGAAGAGGGGCACCACATGAGACACGCTCTGGGCAGCCAGCCTAGAGAAAGCAGACATTGCAATGTGCTGCTCTGGGAGGGCCACCAGAGAGCTCCTGGGTGCCTCCCGGGAGGCGAACAGTTGCCCTCTACAGATAGCAGCAGGGGGAACGCAGCCGGCCCCCTCCCCACAATGCAGTGTCCGGTGTGTCCCCCAGCATCACTCACTCAGGGCTCAGGTGAGTGGTAGCAGCGCTGATGACTGGGACCATGGCAGCCAGCACCTCTTCCTCCAGCAGCGCCTTGCCCAGCAGCGAGTGGGTGCTCTCTGCATGCAGCAGGAGGAAAGGGACACGCTGCAGCCCACTGCCCAGAGGGATGAGGCAGACACAGCCCCCTGACCCACACCAGCCCTGACGCAGGGCTGCTCTGCCTCTGGCAGGCAGCAGTGGGCACGCAGTGTTGGCAGTTGCCGGAGGGCAGCAGCAGCAGCACTGGCTGCAGGGTCAGGGACCCCCCAGAGAGCCAAGGAGCTGCCTGCTCTCCCTCTTCTGCTCCAGCCCCACACCTACCTTGCATGGCAGCCTGCACAGCCATGGCCAGCAGGCAGGGCACCACTGTCTGGTGGTAGTACCAGCAGCCTTCCGCGTCCTGCTGGCACTGCAGGGCCACACGGTGCAGGCTCTGGCACACAGACACAATGTCTTGAGCGTTCCCGGCCTCGCTCCCTGCAGGACACGATGATCACCATCTTACCAAACAGCTGCAGCACCCACCCCTCTGATCTGTGCCGGTATCCCAGGGCAGCGCAGCCCTCCCTAGTCCCCCTCCACCAGTGGGATTCAGAGCCCAGCCCATGGCTCCTCCCATCACTGCCATCCCACCCTCCCAGCCATCGCTGGCAATAGAGGCAGCTCCTGCCCAGATGCGCTCTACAGAGCTGCCCGCTGCAGGCTGCATTACCTTTGTGCACCTTCCAGAGATGCTGCAGCAGGACAGGGACAGTCTCCCTCACAATGCTGGTGTGGGTGGACACAGCTGCCAGGGCCTGCAGGCAGCGCTGCCGCAGGGAGCAGTGGTCACGGGAGCTCTCCTGCTCCCGCTCTGAAGAGGAAACACACCTCAGAGGAGTGCTGGGGTGATCCCAGGGCCCCTCGCTCCAGGGCATTCAGGGCCCAGACCCTGCCAGGGTGGACGGGGTGAAGCAGCACAGCAGAACTAGCCCGTGCCAGGCCCAAGGCCAGGGGTCCTCAAACTACGGCCCGCGGGCTGGATACAGCCCCCCAGGGTCCTCAATCCGGCCCCCCGTATTTCAGACCCCCCTGCCCCCCGCCCCGCCCCCACCGGGGGCTGGGTGGGGAAACCAAGCAGCCGCAGATGACTGCCTGCCACTTCATCCGTGTGCTGGCCCTCTGTTTAAAAAGTTTGAGGACCCCTGCCCAAGGCACTGTGCCTGCCCTGTGGCTGAGCAGCTCCTCCCCACCAGGGTGATCCTGGCCACACAGGCTGGTTGCCAGCAGCAGGCACGGTCTTCCCTGTGCCAGTACCACAGTGTCTGTGCTAGGAATTCCCCAAGGAGAGCCACCAACCTACATCATCTGGCACAGCCCCACTGCCCGGCAGGAACCAAATGGGGGTGGACAGGCTTCAACCAAAACCAGAGGTCACTCCCTTCCCAAGGCTGCCAGCCCTACCTGACTGCAGCTCCTCTTCAAGCCTGGGTACCACGCGTCCAGAGAAAACCTTTGGGTAGACAGGAGCCAGAGATCCAGCTGCCTCCATCGCTGCTTCGCTGCCAGGGTGGGAAGAGATTAGGATGGGTGATGTGAGCACTGCAAACCTGGAGCTGGTTGTACACCAGCTGCACAGATCTGGGCTAAAAGGTGCCTCCAGGAACCAATTTCTCAGCAATCTCCCTTTTTCACCTTACTGGCAGGCAGAGCAGACCCCTCTACTTCGACAGGCCCAGACTTTCTCATCTCCAGTCCCTAAGTCATCTGGTTTAACCCTTTGCTCTTACACCCACATGGTCTTATAGCTCAGACAGTTCCTGCGCTATTCCCAAGACTACAGCCCCTCTGTGTAGCAAATCCAGGCTTTGTTCCTCTCCCCAGAATGTGAATGACTGCAGTGGTGCCAACCCACCCCTTACCTGCTCTGGGAATCCTCCTCACGCAGAGCAAGATGGATGAGGTGATCCACAACCAGCTCCAGGTCAGAGGGAGACAGGAAGCCTGGAACAAAGCCATAAAGGAAACTTGCCCATGGCCAAAGGCAAAGATGCCCGTGTTCTGGCCAGCATCCTTCCCCCTCATCCAGGCTAGCAGCAACACACCAGCATGCCAGAGATACAAGATGCCCAGCACAAACAGACAAGAAAGAGAGACCAAGTGTCCCTGGATCTCACGGCCCGGATAGAAAATGCTGCCAGCGCTCCCGTGCACCTACAGGCAGCAGGCAAGGACAGCCCAGCAGCCACATGGCACCAGAACAGGGCGACACCTCCCTCTGCCTCCCCAAGGGAAACAAGGCACCAACCTTGCAGGGAGCCCAGGACAGTCAGTGCCCTGATCCCAACCAGTTGCAGCTGCACACTGGGATCCGTTAGCGCTGAGAACACCACAGAGCAAACCGGGGCTCGGAGTGACAGCAGAGTGCTCTCATCTGGAGAGACAGAGGCATGGAGTCACTGACTACACCTGGCTGACACTGCACAGCCACCACCACAGCACCCAACAGACCCTTTCTTGGGCCCTGCTGGTTGACCCCCAACCACACAGGGTCCCTGGGACATCAGCAGGGGGTCGCACATGCAGCCACCCAGGTCAGTGAGCTTTCCTTCTCTGTCAGCATACATGAAGGTGAGGCCAGAGCCAGCAGCCCCCTGGGACACGGGTGCTTCTGGCCAGAGAGACCAGCCAGCCTCACCTTCTCCCACATGTCCCCACTTCTGCTGCAACTCCAGGAAGCCCAGCAGCATTTCCAAGATTGTCCTCCTCTGGCTGCTCTGCAGGGACACAAAGGTGTAACCCAGATCACCGTCACTGCTGGGACACAGCTATGCCTCAGCCCAGCACTGCAAGGCCACAGGGAGCCCACGGGTCCCCAAGCACAGCCAGGGAAAGATGCCCGCTCTGCTCCCACCGAGCCCTGCAGAGCCAGCGGGTGCACTTGGCCCTGCTGTCTGTGACCACAGAGGCCAGGGTGCCCCTCACCTGCGAGTGCTTGCTGTACTGCTCCAGCAGCAGAGGCAGGACGCTGCGGGTGACATGGTGGTAGGCGCGGAGGGAGGCACCCGCTACTGCCTGCAGGAGTTTGGCACTGGGCCACACCAGCTTCATGTCGGGCTCACACAGATGGTGCCTGCAATCTGAGATAGGCTGGGCGTCAGCTGCACCAGCAGAGCTCCTCTGCCTCGCGTGCAGGGCTGGGCTGGGACATGCTGCCAGGGCACAGCTCCGAGCTGCAGCACTGCCTCCCTAAGAGCTGCTCACCCCCACCTCCAAGTGCACAGGACAGCCTTGGATGCCCCAATTCCAGCAGAGGGAAGTAATGCAATCCTACAGGAATTTCCTACTGTGCCCCCTTCTCCTCCCTTCCCGCAGCCAGTTACCTTGGAGAAGCCAACAGTGGCTGTGAGGGCTAGAAAGAGAAGAGAGGCTTCAAAGAGAACAGGAGGGAAGATCTCTAGCTAGGAGGATGCTTGCAGGCCTGGCTGCTCAGGGCAGGGTAGTTCTCTCTGCTAGCTACCTTGCAGGATGCTGCTGAGGAAGGAATCCAGCAGATCCTCGGTGTCAGAGCTGAGCACAGAGCGGGAGAGGCAGGCAGAGAGGGCATGCAGTGCGGCCAGGCACTCCGCCTCGACCTTTTCGCTCGCTGTCTGGAACACCTGCAGGAGAGGCCGTAGGATGAGCTAAGCCCTATGCTGACCCCAAACACAGACTTCACGGTCCCAGTGTGGGCTGAAGGGGCTCAGGCTCCCATTTCACTTCCTGTGTGCTTTGACCAGGCAGTAGGGCACATCCAAGCCCCAGGGACACATTGATAGGGCTGGCCTGTCCCCCACTTTTCAGCTGGGGGCTGCTGGGAGACATGAGGCTCGCCTGGTCTGGCTGTGAACTCCTGCTCAGCAGGAGCCCAGATGTGGCGGCGCATTTGTTAGGGGCCCTGCAGTACTCACCTCCCTGCGCAGCGAAGACCAGAGGCTGGGAAGGAATTCCTGCAGCTCCTTCTGCCCATAGATAGCACAGCAGGCAGTCTGCCAGAGGGAGCCAGGAGAAAAATCAGAGAGAAGCCAGTACCAGGAGGACATAGAGCCGTGACACTGCCCATCCTGGCAGGCTCATGCTGAACTACACAAACCACTCAAGGGACAGAAAAATAGGGAGTGATGCAGGCCAAACTAGGACCCTGGAAATTGTGGCTTTGTAGGGGAGAGTTCTCTGGCTGGCAGGGAGAGGGGCTCAGAGGTGGCTGGTGGCTGCTGCTGCCACATGCCAGCTGTGGGCGAAAGGCAGTAGGGGATCCCTCCTTACCAGAGTCTGGAGGGAGTCAAGCTTGGCACTTTGGAGGTCTGAGTCCATCTTCTCAATAAGCAGAGGGAGAAGGAACTGCAGAGAGAGGCACTCGGACTCAAGCCCAGCCTTTGCACCACCTTGTCCATGGCCCTGCAGGGCTGCAAGCTCAGCCTCTGCCAGAACTACCCTTGTAAGCAACAGGCAGCCCCTTCCCAGGGTGTCAGCATCAGCACCCTCCCCACACCCACCACCAGCAGGAGACAGAGCTGCCCTAATGCAGGCCCCTAGTCCCAGTTGTTCCCATCCCACAGAGCCACAGCAGGAGCTGCAGCACTATGAAATGCAGCCTACACTCAGGGAACAATGGGCTGCTCAAGAACCCCCTAGGAGCTTCCTACCTCAGCAAATTGGGGCGTGGAGGTCAGTACAGCCCGGAGGCTCAGGATCAGGTCTTCTCTCTGGATGCCATGAGGGTCATTGGGGGGCTGGAAAGGAAGCGGAGAGCAAGTCATCCACCCATCAGGAAACCTCCCAACCCAGCCATCAGCTGAGGCTGCATCACATCTCCAGCAAGGCAGCTGGATGCCAGTCACTGCAGCCAGCATGGCACTGGTCTGTCAGCCTGAGTACCACAGTTCACAGCTCAGCACTCCCCAGCCAAGACTCTTGCCCACCCCCTCCTCCCATTCTCTGGAGGGGACCCAACCCCAGAAGGAATAGGCTATGGCATGGGGCAGACTCACTCACTGGAGTAAAATCAATGGGGAAGTAGCAGGATGTAACTTCAAACAGCTCCTCCACAAAGGGACCTGCAGGGAGAGGAGAGGGAGTAAGCAGAGATGCTAAGATACAGCAGGTATGCCTAGTACCCACAACAGGCTGGCTACGCAGCTCCTAAAGCATGTCAAGGACCACCCCAGCCCTAGTCAGACCCAAGAGCCATCCCTCCAACAGCTCAAAGAAAAGCAATATGTCTCCCAGCCAGCTCTGCACAGCAGGCACAGGCTCACCCAGGGCATAGTTCTTGGCAATGAGATCACGCACGATCTGGAAGGCCACCAACAGATTGCGGGGATCCTTCTCCCCATCCATCACCTGGATGAAGCCGAAGGTGAAGTCGGCACCCAGGCCCTTCAGCTCTGCAGAAAGAAGGAGTGTGAGTAGGTGCAGGACACCAGACCTCACCACCAAGCCATAAAATCAGCCCAGCCCTGCAGCCCTTCCAGCTCTCCTCAGGCAGAGCCACAGAGCTGCTGGATAAGGTGAAAGCAAGCCATTTTCCCAGCGTTGACAACTCCAGAGTGGTTCTGGCATCTGCCCGCTCACCTTCCTCTCTGGTGCTCATGAAGTTGGTGATGATGCTGTAGACTGTGTGGCGGTCCAGCTGCAGGAGGGACTGGAGGGAGGAGCAGAGCAATCAGAACAAGCCTCCGCACATGGTGGCACTGCTACCCACCAGCCAAGGGCAGCCCATGCCCTTGAGAAGGGGGCAGGACCCCCAGCAGCTCAGCTGCTGCTTCCTGGCACACAGATCCCATTCAGCACATGCCTGTGCAATGGCACCTGAACACGGCTGTGTCCATCACTGCATAAATGCACCATCACAGTCACACCAGGGCCACAAATGCTGGCCAAGGCCCTGCCAGCATCAACAATTTTAAATCAGAGGAGCATCTGGGAGCTGGGGACTCTTAAACACAGCCTGAATAGAGCAAAGGAAATAATTCCCCCAGGGATGAGAGAAGAGAGGACAAGGGCCAAATGGGATCTTCAGCTGTTGTCTGCCTCTCCCTCTGCAGTTAGCCATGCTGTCTCTAAGCTCTGCAGAAGCACTGCACTGCGCGGAAGGATGTGCTACACTGCACTGCTGCTGCATGTGCTCAGTTCTCAGGGCGGGAAGGCCATACCCAGTCACCCAGGGAGCGGGGAGCAGGGATAGGAGGATGGGAAATCACATTGCTCACCTGCACATGTACCTCCTGGAAGATGGCTTTGAGCACAGACACTGATAGCCCTGAGGACAGCACCTCACACATGCTCTGGGGACAGGAAAAGAAAAGCAAGAATAGAAAACCATGATGACAGCCATATAACAGAACTCCTGTCTCTCCACAGCAGCTGCCTGCAGGATCCTCTCCTACAACAGGGAGAGCTCACCACCCCCATACACAGGACAGGGCAGGACACCTATCATCTGCACTGCTCCCCAGAGTGGCCAGGGAATCCTTGCCCCAGTAGCAGCATGGGGCAGGAAACCAAGGCAATCTCCTCTGCAAGGGGCACAGCAGGAGCACAGAGGAGACAGGGCTATGCCACCGGGCAGGAGCTGACAGCCCAGCCAGGCTCTGCTCAACAGGCTGCTCCAGCCTGCACCGAGGTGTTGCATGTCCCTGGCACCATTCTGGAGCACACTGCCATACCACGGGCTCAGAGGTGCGAACTCACCAGTGCTCGGAGTCCTTGGAGCACCGAGGGGATCACAAGGTGATGATCTTGCAGCCGGTTCTCATAGAACAGGACCAGATGCAGCACTGTCAGGAACAGACACACATACGCGTTAGACCCAGGAAATGCAGCTACCGGGTGCTGGCCACAACTCTGCCAAAAGCAGCTGCCAGATTAAGAGCATGCACATCTTGCACCAGTGAACGGGACAAACTGCCACTGTTGGGTGCACCCACCTGGTTCCAACGCCTTCACCCTCCCCTCATGACCAACTACATCAGACCGCAGCGGGGCAGCACCCACCTCTGGCTGCTGCAGAGGTACTGGAACTACCCGAGAGGCATTTGCCCTGGCCTGTCCAGACATGTGGGTACAGACACCAGCAGGAAAGCGGCAGACACCTGCTCAGCCGAGGCTGGAGGATGTCGTGGGGTGGGGCACAGGGCTGGAGCCCGAGCTCTGGCTTCTCTGCACTTGGCTCCACAACACGTTCCCAACCCCTGAGTCACAGCCACGGGCGCCTGCACACCCCGGCCGTGGGGAGTGGCAGCAGGAAGCAGACTGGAAGAGCCGGCTAGCAGCATCCTGCGCCCACAGCTGCTGCAGAAACTCACCCCCCCAGGAGGCAGCCTGACGCAGCACTTGAGAAATGAACTGCGTGAGGAGAAACACGAAGGGAGACAGGGCCAGCTGGGGGTGTCACAGCAGCTGCCTGTGCCTTCCAGGGAGCTGGCTCTGCCCACCCTCCTCCAGAGCTCCTGGTGACTTGGCTGTAATCCAGCTCGCTCCCCTTGCTCAGCTGCCCTGACTGCCAGGCATCCCTACCAAACCTCCCCACCTCCAGCTGCCCATCCAGAGCACCCAACCCCATCACAGTCATCACACCTGACTCTAGCTACACTAGTACCTAGTCTGACCGTACTCTCTCTGCACAGCTGCTCTTGGCCCTGCCTGGAACTAGTTTAAGCCTTACAGAGAGCCAAACACCAAGAACTAAGCACCTTTTACTTCCATCCTTCCCTTCCTCCACCTCACTAGCTGGACCCCCTGCCTTGTCAGCCTGCTGGCACAGTTTCAGCTACCCAACAGCAAGGCCTCCAGGCCCACGTCAAAGTTCAGCAGCACTTACTGGCTTCCCCTGCTGCCAGCCAGTTGCTATGGGGCATTTATCACAGCCAAACCTTCTCCTTGCCTCCATGAATGGGGCGACTTCAGCTCCCCGTGCTGGTCCTCCACTCCATTCTTACCCTCACACTGATCTCCCCTCCTGCCCAGGCCCCAGGGTTCCCCCAGAGTTAACCTAGGCAGGCCACAGGGCTTCGACATGACTCGCTTTGTGAAGGATGGTTTTCCTGCACTGAATCACCACCCAAGGATTTTGACATGCAGATGTATCCCCAAGGCGTCCCACGTGGTGCTGAGCACACCTGGGCGTGCAACACCCACACACTGCCAGGGGCACCAGCTGCAGCTTAGGGCTTTGGTGCGTTTAGGGAATTACATTAATTGTGTGGTGAGATTGGCAAAAAGGCTGCAACGTGAGGCCCTGTACCCTCCTTGGACTCCTTGAGAGACACATGCGAAATCGTCACAGCGCTAAATCAATCCCTTTGCCAACCACAGGACAGACATTTGAGTGGCGCAGGCTTTGCCCCCAGCCTGCTAGCAGCCACTCAAGGACCCTGAGCAGCCCTTACCTTCCTTCTCCTGGAGCAGGGAGTAACACTGGAGCAGGACTTGTGACAGCAGCTGGATGCCTCGCCCTCGTGTCCGAGGATCTGTGCTCTCCAGACAAGACCTAGTCCGCGTGGGAGAAAGGCCAAGAAGCCTGTTGTGAGCAGGAACACCCAAGCAGGAAGCACATCCTAAGCAGACACACTGTAAAAACAAAGGGGTGCTGCTCTCTGGGCAGGGCAGTGGTGGCCCAATCTTGCCTGAATTGCCAGCAGGGTGGGAGTGGACTCCTCTTCCCCTGACTGTGTTGCACGTGTGTACCTGGCCCCAGAGCCACGCAGCAAGAAATCCAAGTTCTCAACTTGGACCAAAAAGAAATTGCTCTTGCGCCATGTTCTGCATCTGAAACTCAGACTACCAAGATCACAAGGGCCAAAAAAGGGCAAAGCCTCTTACAATGAGGCAAACCCAGCCCCCAGATGGGGAGAAACGAGCCTCTCTAAGGCCCAGGTCATGACAGCTCGGAGACTGGAGCAAAAGCTGCGCCAGCCAGCTCGTGACATGGTGATGTGCAGCTGTGTGCTCTGGCAGCTCCTGCTGGGGACAGCCTCAACTGAAAGTGGTCTGTAGCTCGCTGCCTGTCACAACACCCCTCCTTGGTCCTGGGAGAGCATCAAGAGCTGCTCCAGCCTTGCTCCTTTCCCAAACAGCTCCCAAGTCCTGGGAGGGCAAAGCACCACTCAGGCCCCATGCTGTGAGCAGACAACATCCTGGCAGGCCTGCATACTGTGGTGTGTCTGAAGCCAGCTCGTCCCGGACCGAGCACACTTTTCCTTGTCACTGTCCCTCCTTGCAGGAATCTCCCCTGCAAGGCTCTCATGTGATATACAACAGGTATAAGGTTTTTCTTACCCCAAAGCTTCCACAAGCTGCAGCACCGTCCAGCTTCCATCCTTCACCCCTGAAGAAAGGAGGTAAAGAGAGTGAACCAAAGAGGCTCCCAGACCGTCAGTCGGGCACAGCACTGGCGATGGGTGCCAGGAAGGGTCCTGGCACCACAGGGGGAAAGGCTGGCTGGGTGCCAACACCTTGCTAAGCACTGAAGGAGCCATGTGCACTTAGTTGGTAGAGCTGCCTCCAGCCCCGCCTGCGAACATGTCTGGGACCGAGAGCTGCCTTGTCTGGATCAGAGCTGAGAGCAGGCAGCAAGGCGTGAACTTGCCTGCACTTTGCCTCTACCCCCTCCCCGCAGCCTGGCTGCATCCATCACTAATGCGTAGCTCCCAAGAGAAGCCTTGCTGTGCTCCGCTTTGGTGAAACACCAAAAAACACTTCTCTAATGTGAGCAAGGCAGGAGGAGACAGAAGGCAGCTTCCCAGGTGCTTCCTGGGGAGAACTAGCCAAGCAAATAGCCCAGACACCAGTGATCACCCAACTTGCCACCCTGGCACCACCTTCACACTATGCTGAGCAAGACCTGCACAAACTCTCTCCAAGATGAAATGCAGGGAGAAAGGCAGCTTTGTGGTCAGAGGAAGACAAGGCGCTGAGACTCCTGGAGTCTATTTCCAGCTCTGACTCAGACACACCCCACCAGGTTGCCTCACTCACCTCCTGCCTCAACATTCTTGCAACTCAACTGGGGGAAAGAGTCACTCCTTGGGAGGCTTTGGTAAGGACCTGCTGCATCCTACAAGAGCCTTGGCAGAAGGGCAGGTTCTCCATTCCCACCCACCACCAATGTGACACCTTCCCAGTAGGAAAGCTCTGCGTGTGCCCCTTAGTTAGGCATGGGGTGGGACGCGAGGGACTGCCTTACCTTAGACCCCTAACCTGTAGCTCAGGTGGGCAAGGGACATTGCTGGCAAACTAGCAGCACCCTTCCACTCTCTACCCCGACAAAACAGCTTTCCTCCACAAAAAACGCACCTTCTAGTCACCAAGACTCACTGACTTTGCCCAGAAGCACTTCTGGGAACTCCAGACGGCCCTGTTCTTCTCCCTGCTCTGATGAAGTCTTGCCTACATGACTGACAGGGCACCCACCCCCTCAGAAGCCTAAAGGTTTCATCTGGGGCTTTCCCAGGCCTTGTCTCAGCTAATGTCTCCTGCTGTTGCAAGCATTTCCTGGCTCTTCCTAAGCAGTTCATTCCAGTATATTCCAGTCATGCTGTTCATCAGAGAGTGGTCTTTGGGGATAGGAGGAGGGCTGGCAGTGTTTTCTGATGGCAGGCAGCCCCGACTCCAGAGACAGAGCTTCCAATCCTGCTCGACACAGAAGGAAGAGGGACAGAACACATAAGGGGAGCTGCAAGGAAGAAGAGGAGCCCAGCAGGCTGCAGAGTCCACAGCCATAAACGGAACAGGAGGTGCCTTGAGCAACAGCCACAAAGTGTTAGCAAAATTTAGTGCAGAAGAACCACAGAGCAACAGCAAGCAGGTGCTGTGCACCAGCATAAACCAGAGTGGACTGCCAAGAGAACTTGTCTGGCCCCTTTGTACCCTGCATCCCAACATCCTGCTCTGCAAGCTCATGAAGTGTTTGTGCCTCTGAACCACCGTGGAAGAAGTCTGAGAGAAACTCCGTGTGGTCAAGCACTCTGCCTCCTCTACACAAAGCTGCTGGTTTCCTAATCAACAGGAAAGAGCTGCAGTGTAATGATCAAACCACAATCAGCTATTGATGCTCCCCACTGCTAGTAGCCCCTTCACTTGGGGCTGAGAACTTCACTCTGTTCTCAGGGTCCCAGGGGTGCGACCAGCTTCACCTCGCATGGAGTGACCACACCAGCCCTGACCTGCAAATACAGCTTCCTGCTCACAGGCAGAGCTGTGCAGACCACAGCTTAAGCACAAGCACAGCTATAATTGGACCTGCCTCATCAACACAGCAGGCACAGCGGTGAGCCCATGAAACTTCTGCCTCCACATCTGGCAGCAGCACGTCCCCGTGAATCCCAGCGCTCCCCTTACCAGGAGGGGCTGCCTTCCTATTCTGGTGTTCCAGTAGTCCCAGAGGCTAAACAGAAGCAAGCCATTTACCCTTTGCTACATTATTACTTGGAATCAATCTGCTCCCTTTCCTGACATGTCTGTCCCCCTTTCACACAGTGTTCTTCTAGATGTCAATCACTTCTGCAGGCTTTCCATTCTTGTCTCCCTCATACCCTCAAAACACGAGCACAGCATTCATGGGGAGCATGTGATGGTTTTCCGTAACAGCAGTATCCTTCTCTCCCCATCTTTTAATAAGAGTTCAGCCCCCTTCTGCCACCCATTGACCTGTGCAGCCTGAGCTGCCTGTGACAGCACCAAGACCCTTCTTCCACTTGCCAAGTTACACTCAATTTAGTACCCAGCAACACATGGGAGAAGCTCAATGCATTTCTTCCAACAATTACAAAATGGCCACAAGGTTAGACAAAACCTCCCTTTCACTCAAGGATGTATCATGCAATTTAAAACTTTCTGATGTGTTATTCTCTAAGAGGTCAGAGGGACCAAAGGACACTTGCCAGCTCCCTTGCTTGTCAAGGTAGGTTTGTCACAAGTGCTGTATGGCTGATGAGAGCTGGGGGGTGGGGAGGGCAGGCAGGGGCAGCTCTTCTCTTTGTATGTCTTCGAAGAGACAAAGCTTTCTCCAGGCACTTCTGTAACATGACCACAGATGACTCCAGCAGTTATAAGGTTATCTTTCCCCCTGTCTATCTGAAGCATCTCAGAGGCTTTGTGCAGCTCTTTTGCAACATCTTGAACGTCACATAGTTTAGTGAATTCCTCCAAGTAACCTTGGCATTTTCTTCATTCTGTGTTACACAGAGCACTGGGTGACCTTCCCATTTTGCCAGCTCATCTCATCACCAAGGTATCATGGATCAGTTCACAATCCATCAGCCTTGGGAAAGGTCTGCAAGTTACTCCTCTGTGTAATGTAACCTACATAGTCCTTCTCTGCTCTCTCAGCTCCTTTCTAAAACACACTGAAGCCACTGCCTAGAAATACAAACATGCCACCTTGTTCTTAGAAAGCCACGTTCCTGAAGCTGCAAATTCCCTAATGTAACGAAGTCACCAAATTGCTACGCCAAGCAGAACAAATTATCCAAAGAAACCAAATGACTCAAGCCCTGCCAGGAAAGGAAGAGAAACCACAGTGAATGCAACCAGAGCCTGGGCCCCAGACGCAGAAGCCAGTGAAGCCAGTACATCGGTCATCTCCCACAGCATCTCAGCAAGACCAGGAGCTCCTTTCCCACTGGTGCCTCCTCTGCCACCCAGCCACAGCCACCCATAGCCGGTACCACCCACAGCAGCTCCCACTGCCCCCCAAACCTCCAGCGCTGGGGCCCGCCGCCTCATGCTCCCGTCAGCACACACATCCCACACCGCACCCCTCACGCTGAAGCCCCGCTCCCTGCTCCAGGCCAGCCCCTGGCACCTTCAATCCCACCGCATGCTCCAAGGCCAGCCATCTAAAACCCCGAGAGACCCCAACGCCTCTGCCCTCACCCCAGCTCCCAACAGCCACCATCGCCCCCCAGCCACCTCTGCCTGGCCGCTGCAGCCCCTCACCGTAGCTGCTGCCCCCCTTCCATTGCCCAGCTCGCAGCCCAGGCCCTGCCCGCTGCCCCCCGCCCCGCAGCCTCAGGCCCCAGCCCCACAGCCGGGCCCGGGCCCTGCCCCGCAACCCCCAGCCGGCCCCAGCCCCACGCTCACCCTCACGGCCCGCCCCGCACCCCCACGCCAGGCCGCACCGCCCCCGGCCGTGCCCACGCCCGCCCCAGGCCCGGCCCCGCCGCCGCGCCCGCGCCCACGCCCGGCCCCGCCCCGCCGCCGCGCCCGCCCGGTACCTGCCGCAACCTCGGCGGCGCGGCCGTCCTGCTGCCCGGCCACGAAGGCCTGGACGGAGGCGGCGAGCGCCGCAGCTCCCACCCCGGCCGCCGCCATGACACCCCGCGCCCCGGGCAGCGGCCACCGGCCCTCCCGCCGTGCGCATGCGCCGGGCCCCGGCGCCGCGGGGGTGACAGTCCGCGCAGGCGCACGCGGGGGGGGGGGCGCCCCCTCCTCACCCCTCCGGCCCGGGGCAGCGGGGGGGGCGGTGGTACGGCGGGGCGGAGGGGACAAACGTGCGGCGGGAGCGGGCGCGCGCACGTGGGCGGTGCCGGTGCGGGCGGTCACATGCGCACCTGGCGGGGCGGGGCGCGGCGCGGGGCGTCTCCGGCGGCGGGGCGGCCCCGGCCTCAGAGCCGGGCCCCGCGGTCGGCTGCAGCGCGCAGCCGGCCCGGCCCCATGCCGAGCGCCGCCGCCGCCGTCGAGCCCCGCCATGGGCGGCTGCGTGGGGCGGCAGCGCCGGGAGCGGCCAGCCGCCGGGAACCCCCGCAAACGAGCAGGTGAGCGGGGCCGGGCCCGCCCCGCCCGGACACCCCCGGGATCGCGGGCGCCGGGGGGCGATCCCGTGTGCCTCTGGGCGCGGCGGGCGCGGGGGAAGCGTGGGCACCGGAGGGGCGCAGTGCATGGCGCGGCGAGGGCTGTCCCGCGCACAGCCTCAGGACCCGTTCCGCGCCGCCGGCGGCCCGCCGGCACCGGGGCTTTCGGCCAGCTGCGCGGCCCCGGGAGCGAGCAGGCACCGCGGCTCCCGGCCCGGCGGCACTCCGGGGGTCTTGCGGGGTCAGGGCGGGGGTGTGCGGCGCATTTGCCTCTCCCCGGTCCCTCCAGGGAAGGGTGTGTCCCGGGCGGCCGGGGGGCTACAAGGCAGGGGGTGCCCTCGGCTTGGGCTTGGCGGCGCCCCCCGGCACGCTGGGTCCCTGCCGGCCCGGGGTCGGTGCTGCCCGTGCACCGAGCTGCTGCCGCCGGGCACAGCCCCATCCCTGCGCCCCCGGGGTTTCGGGAGGTGCCGGTGACTTGGCCGCGGGGCGGGCAGGGAGAAGCTGCGCCGGCCCGGAGGGCCGGGGCGGGGGGTACCGGTGCGGCTCCCCGGAGTTACCGGCAGCCGAATACGCGGGCGCCGTGAGGCGCCTCCCTGGAGGATCGCGGAGGCCACGGGGATGGTACGGCTACCTGCCGGCAGAGGGGACGTGGGCCGGCAGGGTGAATCACACCTGCCTTCCCTTTGTCCGCCTCCCCGGCCGGGGCAATCGCAGCCGGTAATTAACGTGTTTATGGCGAGGCGGTGGTAGGCGGGAGAGCGGGGGCACGGAGTATGTGCCCGGGACGGGGCGCCCCGGCCCTCTCCCGCAGCTGGGATGCGGGGGTGGCGTGGGGGAGTGGGACGGTGCCCACCCCGGGGTGCCCTGCTGGCTCAGGTTAGGGTGACAGCCCCCCCGGAGCCGGAGCCCCCCAACCCAGCATGCTCTGGCCCCCAGGGGTGCAGGTGCCTTCTTGTGGGAGCCAGTTGGTACTGGGGTCCCCAGCCGACCGTTTGCCCAGCTGGGTGCAGGTGTGGGGCTGTTGCCTCATAACTTGGGGCTGCTGTGGCTGGGGGTCAGATCTCAACATCTGGATCCATGTGCTCCCCTCCTGTGGCAGGCAACAGCTGGCTGCAGAGGCTGCGTCTCCATCAACACTACTCATTCCCTGCCAGGCTCTCCTGGGATGGGTCACAGTCCCCTCCCTGTGCCCCTGGCAGCTGCTGCCGCTGTATTGCAGCACATCCCTTCTGAGGGGAGTGGGACTGTCCCTGGTTGTTGAGGTGTCCATGCCACCCCTGCCTTTGCTTGTGTGGTGCCATCAGCCCATGGGAGCCACTCAGCAGGTGGTGGTGGGTCAAGCAAGGCTGCAGCTGCCTTCACCCACAGTACCAGTACGGGGACACTGGCTCAGGCTGGCAGGTCCCAGCATGCGAGGACGTGCTGTTGGCGGGGAGGGGTGCTCTGCCTGCCTGCCTCTGCTCCTGCGGGGGCCTGGCTAAGCAGCCTGCCTGCCAGGCCAGCTCCTGCCCTGGCTGGGGCTCACTGCAACCCCCTGCAAAGAGGTGCTGCCAGGGCTCCCCACAGCAGGTGACAGTGTTTTTCCTGGGGTAGCCAGCTTGACACAGCAGGAGTAGTAGGGGGATGCCCATGGCACGCAGCATCCCAGCCCTGCCTGGCCCAAGAGGGGACCAGCCAGCACTGCTGGAAGCAGTGTCGCTTGCCATCTGGCTGGCATCTGTTTCGATGCCAAGCCAACCTCCAGGACCTGCTGGCTGGGGCTGCTGAGCTTTCCCCAGGACTCCAGCTGGGCAGGGAGCAAGCCCCAGGGCAGGAGAGCCTCTAGGGCACAGCCTCCTGCCTGGGGGTCCTTGTACCGGGGCACCGGGTGGGGCTGAGCTGCAGGCAGGGCACTGCAGGCACAGGGCAGGAGGCAGGCATGCTGCCCGCGAGATCCTGTTGGCTCGAGTCCGGGCACAGCGAGCGGCCAGACCTGTCCGGTGGTGCCACTGCGGAGAGTTGCACAAGGGACCAGGAATAGAGCAGCAGGAGGTGATTAGAGGTTGTGGGGCCCAGATGGGCGGCAGCAATAAATAGATAAGGCTTAAACCCCAGCCTACCTGGGCAAGGCTGCCGGGCACACCTGCCTGCATGGGGCAGCTGCAACCTGTCCCTGCTCCCCGCCACGGCCGGGCCCCGCAGCTCGATCCTACTGCCTCCCCCGGGCCAGCCTCTTCCCTTTGCCATGAGCCGAGCTGAGGGGGTGGCTCCGGCTGGGTGTCCTGCCATGCATGACAGCCCCGGCTGTGGGGACACATGCCACAGCCCGGTGGCCACAGCAGCGTGGAAACGTGGTCCCAGCTGTGCCCTTCAGGCTGGTTGTGGCTGCTGCTCCGGGGCAGGTGCTGCCTCTGACCTTGCTCTGTCCTGCGGTGCTGCAAATCCCTCCTGCCCAGCACCGTGACTGCTGAATCGGCAGTGCTGGCTGCAGCCGGCTGCCCTCACTCCTCCAGGGATGTGGGCAGGATGCCGCTTGTCAGGGATGCTCAGCATCCAGCCCTGCGTAGCTGAGCTCCTGTGCCCCATGGGGACCCCTGGGGTGGGTGCTGTGTGTCACATCTAGGTCTAGGTGGGTGTTTGCTGGGAAAGCAGGTGCTGTGCTGGCTCCAGTGGTCTTGGACGGGGTGGGATAGGGCTGGTACAGTTAAAAAAGGTCACATAATGCCTTGTTGTCACCACACGTTTGCCAGGGAAAAGCTGCCTGAGGAACATGGCTCAGCCCGCAGCTGGCAGTGGTGGCTGTCCCCAGCAGCTGGGGTGTGTGGCATTGCCTTGCCTGGCGGGTCACTGTGTGGGCACCTGCATCCTTCCTGCCCGGCGGGGGCTCCGCATCTCCATCCCTGCAGGAAGGGTGCTGGCTGTGCGCCCCAGGGAGAGGGGGTGGCAGGAAGGAGTTGTCACTTATTGTCCCCAGCTCAGCTGGGAGTGACAACAGCTCCTTCCTGCCCCACGCTTCCGGCCCAGCCATGGGGCTGACAGGATGGGCCTGTTCCCACGGGGCACAGCCTGGCATAGGGAGGACAGGGCAGTCTGGGGCTGGCATGGGGGTGGCCCAGACCTCTGGGCAGTGCTGGCTGTTGGGGTTCCCTGGGGACATGGTCGGGGGCTGTTTCATGGAGAGCCAGCTCAGTTATGGCTGTTGCTGGGGTTACCTGTGGAGTGGCAGCCCTCCATGCCAGTGATGTCTGATGCCCCCTGATGCCCTGGATGCTGTGTGCCTGCTGTTGTGTCCACAGCTGGTCCCTGACATCCTGGGGTGGGCAGAGAGGACAGCAAGGTCCTGCCCACCCATCCCCCGCCGGGGCTGCAGCTCAGCCTTCGTAATCCCCTTCCCACTCCAACTCACCAGCTTATTTCCTTGCTAATTCCCCAAGATATAAATACTGCTCTGCCTCAAAGGGCCCCGAGGCCCTATGGCCATCCCATGGGGCAGGGGCTGGTCTCCCTAGCATGGGGGCAAGAGCCTTTGTTCCTCCTGGGGGTAAAGGATGTCACTTGAGGAGGCAGCTGCTATGAGGCCAGTGGGACCTTGAGTAGGGCTTGCTTTAGCTGAGCTCCCCCTGGCTGTATTGGGGACTGTGCTGGGCAGGGTGGACCTTCAGGTGCTGGTGTGCATGGAACCTGTGGGGATGGAGAGGTGGGAGGCTCAGGGCTCAAGGGGGAGCCCCATCCCTTGGCTGAGCATCCCACCCCTCCCCAGGCCGCAATGAGCCCCTGAAGAAGGAGCGTCCCAAGTGGAAGAGCGACTACCCCATGACAGACGGGCAGCTGCGCAGCAAGCGGGATGAGTTTTGGGACACAGCACCTGCTTTTGAGGGCCGCAAGGAGATCTGGGATGCCCTGAAGGCAGCTGCCTATGCTGTGGAGGCCAATGACCACAGCCTGGCCCAAGCCATCCTTGATGGAGCCAGTATCACCCTGCCCCACGGTGAGAAACGGCACCAGGGTTTTGGGTGGGGTGGGTGCTGAGTGCCCCATATCTGGGCACATGGGGGTCCCAGGTTGGAGATGAGAGGGGTTCCCAGCTGCCATCCACACAGCTTAGCCCAGCCAAGCTGGGGCAAGACAGGCCCTGCCCCACTGCCTGGGGTGGCCCTGTCCCCATCTGAGTGGTCCGTGGGGATGCCCGCCCACAGCATCTCATCCTGCTGTCCCCAGGGTCCCTGACGGAGTGTTATGATGAGCTGGGCAACCGGTATCAGCTGCCCGTCTACTGCCTGGCACCTCCTGTCAACCTGATCCTGGAGCGGAGTGAGGAAGAGGCAGCAGAGCCGGCCGAGCCCCTGCCCAATGCCCGTCGGGAGTTCACCCTTAAGGTGCGGCTCTCCACTGGCAAGGACCTGCGGCTCAGCGCCAGCATGGGTGACACCATCGGGCAGCTGAAGAAGCAGCTGCAGGCGCAGGAGGGCATCGACCTGGCCTGGCAGCGCTGGTTCTTCTCAGGCAAGCTGCTCACTGACCGCACGCGGCTGCAGGAGACCAAGATCCAGAAGGATTTTGTTGTGCAAGTGATCGTCAACCAGCCCCTGCCGCCCAGGAACTGAGCCACCCCTGACTGGTTGCAGGGAGAGGACAGGGGGCTGGGGGACAGTGGCACCTCTGGGGATGCCCTGTGCCGTGTCCCAGCCCTGCCAGAGCCAGGGCAGCCCCTGCTCCCCCCTGAGGCTGTCCACCACCCATGTGACCCCACAGGAAGGTCTGGACGGGGCTGTGCCCCTATGGTTGCCCCCCTTGGCTGGGGACATGGGCACACACTGTGTTTGCTGCAGGAGGTTCGAGACCAAATGTCTCTGGGGCAGTCAGCGTGGCTGGGGCCCCACTGCCAGGCTGTGCTGGCAGGGAGAGGCCGTGACCCGCTGGGCTCCAGGTCCCCCTGGCCGGGAGGCCGCGGGGCGTTGGGCTGGGTGGAGATGTCTCCCCGCTGTACATAGTCTGTATTTATCAATAAAGCCTTTTCATCCTTCCTTTGGCCTCGGGGGGGCGCTGTCACCTCCATCCACGGGAGATGCCCCATGCTTGTCCTGTGCCTGCTCCCATGCCAGGCTGGGCACAGGGTGGCCAGGGAGAGCCTGCGTGCCCCAGCTCTGTTCCCTGGTACCACCCCAATGCTGTCCTGCCACGCCTGGGGCTCTTTGCCTGCCTGGACCCTTCCCCAGCGCTGCAATTCTCCATTGCCATCCTGGCTGCTTGCTGGTGTGGGGCCACTGCCTTCCCTTTCCCAGTGCTTCCCATCTGAAGGTTCCAGCCTGTGTCTGCCCTCGGGCCAGGCAGGACAGTCCATGGAGGGGGACAGTCCCAGGGCCATCGTCATGGCCACCATTGTCTGTTCTGGTGAAAATGGCACCTTGGCACCCATAGCACAGGGCACCCAAGGGTGGCCTTGGGAACTGCCCAGAAGGGTGACAATGACGTGTCCCCATCTGTCCTTCCCCCAGGTCCTGTGCTGGGGGCTGGTGCCCAGCGCATTAACTGTCCTGGCACAGGGCAGCACCGGCCTCATCTTACAAAGGGGAAGAGCAAAGCCCAGGGGGGGCTGAACAATGTCCCCACTGCTGGGAATAGCTGCTGGCTCTGCCCCTCGGCCCCACGTGAGGCTGGTCCTACTGCCAGGCTGCTTGTGCATGGCAGGGGAGGCCGGGAAGCCACTGGGACGCTGGCAGGGCTGCTTGGGACACTCTGCACCTGAGGTCATCCCCCAAAGTGGTGTGAAGGGGCCACAGCACCTAGCACCGCCTGCTGCTGGCTGAGAAGTTTCAGGGGCCCCCATCACCTCCCTTTGGGGTGGGCAGCAACCCCCCCCCCCTCTAGGTGCCAGGGTAATGCCTGTGGGTGATGCAGTATCTGGTTGTGTGGGGAGCATCCTGGCTGCCCAGGGTCAGTGGCACAAGACCCATGGGGTGACTTTGGACTGTGTACCCACTCTGCTGAGCCTCTCTGGACTGGCTGCTGCGAGCTGTGTGCACCCCAGCTCCCCATATCCGGCACGGGGGTCCCAGGCAGCTGGGGGGGGGTGGGGCAGTGGTCTCTTTAAGAGGGTGCAGGGCTGGGAGGTAAGCCAGGGCCACCAGAAAGCAGGAGGGTGAGCTCATGGCAAAGCTGCCCCAGTCATGTGGAGCAGCCACAGCTGTTGGTGCCCTTGGGCTGCGGGACGGAGGGGCCAGCGGCATAAAGCCCCGTGGCCACCAGCAGCACCGGGAGCAGCACCGGGAGCCGGGGCCAGGCACTCCTTGCCGGCGGTGGCGAGGAGGAGAGGCTGCATCCTGTGCGGCGCTGTGCACTGCTGGCAGACATGGAGCTGGATGTGCAACGGGCCAAAGAGCTCATCGAGCAGAAGCTGGCAGAGGAGGAGGAGGAGGAGAAGGTGGGTCCATAGGGCAGGGGGACCTGCCCGGGCTGCGGCAAGGACCTGCCTTGCACTGTGTCCATCATCAGGGACTTGGATGTGAGGAGGCTGGCACTGACCCTGCCATCCTGGGGGTTGCAGTAAGGTGGTCAAGGGCTCGCAGGGGTACCAGGTTCCCAAGCCGGGAGCTCTTGCCCATGGGGCAGAGCCAAGCAGCAGGCAGGCGACCAGCTTGGCAAGTAGGGCAGGTAGGCAAGTGCAAGCCCAAGGGCTGTCAGGCATCCCATAGACTTCAGCAGAGAGCTGTGAGCCATGCCTAGAGCCATCTCCACTGGCTGGCTGGGGGTGGAAGCAGTGGGGATGCTCTGTACCCAGCCAGGACCATGCAGCCCCTCTGTGCCCATGCAGCGACTCAAACGGGATGGTGCACTGGAGCCGCCAGCCGTGGAGCGGATGAGCACACCAGAGCTGGAGCAGGAGAAACGCTGTGGCCCCAGGAACAGGGGCCTCGAGGCCGTCAAGGTGAGGGGGTTTGGGGCACGGGGGAGCCAGGAGGTGGCTGAGCACAAAGAAGGCAAACGGGGCACTTGCCCGTCCCTCCTCAGGGCCAGGAGCGGGTGCGGAAGAGCTCAGTGGACCTGCGGCGGGAGATCATTGACGTGGGGAGTATCCAGCACCTCATCGAGCTCCGCAAGCAGCGCCGACAGCGACGTGAGGAGCGGGCGGCCACCCCTGAGCCCCCACCACCACCTGAGCCTCTGGAGATTGTACGCCATGGGGTCCTGGGGTGCAGGAGGGGGGCTGCTGGGGCAGAGGCTGGAGCCCCCATGAGCCAGTCCCCAGGTCACCCTGCCAGCCAGGGACCTCCCTGGGGAAGCAGGGCAGGGGGCCCCCAGTGTTGTCCCTTCTCCCGTGCCCCTGCTATGCCCCAGCCCTGAGCCTGTCCCACTGCCAGGAGGGTCCCGTGGAACCAGAGACCTTCCTGCGAGCTGCTGTCCAGGGCAAGATGCACATCATTGAGAAGTTTCTGGCAGATGGTGGCCCCCCTGACACGTGTGACGAGGTAGCATCCCCTGTGGCTGCTGGCCACCCCTCGCCTGCACCCTGCCACCATGCCCTGCCATGCCCCCTGGCAGCGGCTGGGACCTCCCAGGACAAGGCTGAGGGTTTGGCCAGGTGGGGCCAAGAGAGGATGGGTCTGTCTGCCAATGTGGC
Source organism: Falco punctatus (assembly GCF_963210335.1). Classification (NCBI taxonomy): domain Eukaryota; kingdom Metazoa; phylum Chordata; class Aves; order Falconiformes; family Falconidae; genus Falco; species Falco punctatus. The sequence goes on along the minus strand of NC_137589.1, from coordinate 28,716,745 downwards.
ACCTTATCCCTGCAGTTCCATCGCACCGCCCTGCACCGCTCCTCGCTGGAGGGACACACAGACATCCTGCAGAAGCTGCTGGACAGCGGGGCCACCGTGGACTTCAGGGACCGGGTGAGGCTAGATCCTGCCCTGGCTCCATGCTGGTCTGACCCTCTGGGTGTGGTGCAGCTGGAGCAACAGCAGGGCTGGGGTCCTGGCCGCAGAGCAGTGCTGTCCCCACCACCGAGGTGGCTGTGGGCAGGGATCTGCCAGCTCTGCCGTGGCATGGGAATGGGGTGGAGGTGTCCCCCGCCATGATTTTGCTCTGTGCACCCAGCTGGATTGCACTGCCGTGCACTGGGCCTGCCGGGGCGGGCACCTGGATGCTGTCAAGCTGCTGCAGGACCACGGGGCAGACCTCAACCTGAAGGACAAGGTGTGCAGGGCAGAGCCCAGGGGCACAGGGCTGTGTCTGGGGCATGGGCATGTCCCAGGGGACCGAGACTGACCCTGTGCTGGGTTAGCGGGGGTGGGCACTGATCTGGTGTTCATCTCCTCCCCGCTCAAGCTGCTCAGCACTCCCCTCCACGTGGCCACCCGGACTGGGCACCCTGACATTGTGGAGCACCTCATCCACTGTGGGGTGGACATCAACTCCCCAGACAGGGTGAGTGCTGCAGCCATGCAGCCAGCACTGAGGCGACAACACTGATCCCCCCTCCCTTGGCTGACCCCGCCAGGAGCTCCCAGCAGCTGCAGCAGGGCACATCCAGACTCACATCTCTGCCCCGGGGTACTGGCAGCCACAGACGGGGCTGGGGTAGACACTATCCTCCTTGTCCTAGCAAGGAGGTGGGTGTGCTGGGAACCAGGGAGCAGTGCTGGGGACAGGCAGGGCGTCCCTAGGCTTGGACCACGATCCCCAGCCAGGCTGTGTCTCTTGCAGGAAGGTGACACACCGTTGCATGACGCCACACGGCTCAGCCGTTACAAGATCATCAAAATGCTGATCCTGCATGGGGCTGACATGATGGCCAAGAACCAGGTGCGCAGGGGGCCAGCAGCGGGGCCATTTGCTGCCCCACCACGTTGCACCACCCAGCCCCAGCCTGTCTCTGCCTGCTCTTGCAGGCTGGCAAGACCCCGACGGACCTGGTGCAGCAGTGGCAGGTGGACACACGCCAGGCACTGGAGACCAAAGAGCAGCCGCAGGGGCAGACAGAGGTTCCCGCATGACAGTGCCAAGCAGAGACCAGGGACCGGGCTTGGCTCCAAGGAGCTGGATCCAGCCGAGACTTATTCATGTCAATAAAAGCCAGCGAAGAGCAGCGTTGGGCTCCGGGGGGCTGTGGGGCTGGGCAGCCTGCACTGGGGGCAACGGAGGTGGGGAAGCTGGGTTATCCAGGGATTATCCAGCAGCACGGACATGCCCTGCCTCCTAGCACAGAGACTTTAATGTCAGTGACACGATGGGGCAAGACACGAGCAGTTCAAGGGTGGGATTCCTTGCTGTGGAATGCCCTGCTTGCTCACAGTGCTTCCAAGTCCCAGCTGGGTAAGCTCGGGGAGGAAAACTACACCAAGGGCAGCTCAGCCCAGTTCCACACTGTGCTGGAGGCTGGGGTTGTGCCAGAGGGCAGCAGTCATACACCTGCGGGGCTGCATGGTGGCATGTTCTCCCACTTCCCTGCTGAAGCCATCCCTTGGGGGACACAGTGGCCTCTTTGCAGGCTGGGTCACTTCTGCCAAGTGCAATGCTCATTGCTCCCTACCCAGAAATGCTCCCACTCACCCATTTACAGGAGACCCTACACCAAGACCCAGAGCAGGTGAACCCTGCCCACAGCCCTGGGACTCCCGCAATGCCTGGTTCCCTGGTCAGAAGGACGGCTGTCAGGGCTGGCAAGCAGAAGGGAAAGAGCCACTGGTGCAGCTGGGGCTCACTCAGAGGGGTGCTGAGCTCCTGTGTCCGGCTCCTGGAGGGGCGTAGAACATCCTGAGCTCACCCAGTACCACCCCCTACATTGTCTGCCCAGCCGGGTCGCGAGTCCCTCACGTGCCCCGTCAAACATTAACAGCCCCTTGGCAGGGCAGGCAGCACGGCCAGCAGCAGCACCCAGCCACCATGGCGCTCAGCACCCGCCTCGCCTTGCCCCTCCGGCCCACCCTGGCAGCTCTGCGCTGGGCAGCCCCCAGGCAGTGCCGGGGGCTCAGCACCCCCCAGGTACCAGGGCACACAATTGACCTTGGGGGCATCTTCCCACCCCTCACTACGCCCTTCTCACCCACGCAAGAGGTGGACTATACCCAGCTGGAGGGGAACCTGTGCCGATACGCCAGCATCCCCTTCCGAGGTAAGCGCTCCCCGCTGCCCCTCTCCGTGCAGGCTCCTGCCAGATCCCTGCCTGCCACAGAGGGTGTGTGGCAGCATGCTGGCAGCGTGCCACTTCCCAAAGGTGCTCAGCCTCCAGCTGGACTTTGCTCCAGGGCTGGCAGCCCCTCAGGTGACCACCTGGAGCCCTTTGCATGGCACATACCCTGGCACACGTGTGTGTCCTCACACAGACCCACCACACTCCAGTGCATGCTTGCATACACGCTGCACGCGCATGCAGGCTTGCACCTACCTTCTGCCCCACGCTTGGGCATGCTCACACAGATTCAGTCCCATGGGATGTTGATTGCCCAGGATGGATGGGAGGAGAGGGGCTGCAGGAAGAGGCGGGGGGTCACAGGGGTGTGCCCTGGGGTCTCCTGTCTTCTGACCAGGCTGATTCCAGGGCTGTGAGGGCAGACATGGGAGAGGGCACACTGCGGGTTGCAGAGCCCTGCCTGGGTGCCCAGCAGCGAGGAGGGGAGCGAAGGCGATGGGGGCACCTGGCACTTCCAGCGCCCTGGGGCTCTGGCTGCCCCAGCAGAGCCCAGCAGTGCCAAGCTGGAGCTGGCTTGCCTGCGTCCACAGCATTGGCAGGGTCCCAAAGAAGGGGTCTGTGTGCCCTGGCTGGGGACAGGGCAGCACAGCCTGGCTGCAGGCACCAGTAAGCGCCTCACTAGCAGTGCTGTGTGGGGCCGTTTCTGGGGCCGGAGGTGGGCAGGCAGTGTATTCAGCCCACAGGGTGCATGCATGAAATGCATAAAGGTGCCTGGGTAGGGGATGGCACTGCCAGCGTTCAGTGGGGTGCAGGTGGGCGCTGCTGTCTGGGGGACGTGCACCCACGTGTGCTCTTTAAGGGGGAGCCCAGGGCTTTCTGGGGCACCTGCAGGAGCCTCCTGGCCCACAGGGGCTGCTGGATGTGGGCATCAGGTTCCCTGGGTGCCTGGTACCCACTTGAGAGTGGGGTGTGGAGAGGTCAGGGATGGCCACCCTGTGGGCACCCTGCTCCTGTGCCCGAGCCCTGCCCTCCCCATGCTTGTGTTTCAGGGCTGGTGGTGCTGGGCTCCAACGGGGAGTACCCTTACCTGGCACCCCAAGAACGGCTGGAGGTGGTGAGCTGCGTGCGCCGGGCTTTGCCCAGGGACCGCCTGCTGCTGGCTGGCTCAGGCTGTGAATGTGAGTGCCTGTGTGGGCAATGCAGGGGCCATGTCATCCCCCCCCCCCCCCCCCGGCAGCCCTCACCACTCTGCCTCCTCCCCAGCCACCCAGGCCACCATCAAGATGACGGTCAGCATGGCAGAGGCAGGGGCTGACGTGGCACTGGTTGTGACACCCTGCTACTACCGGGGAGCCATGACCAGTGCTGCCCTGGTCCAGCACTACACGGAGGTGAGTCATGCTTGGTGCTTGCCAGCAGCTACAGCTGGGACAGCAGGATGGGGAGCGTGTCCTGCATGTCTCCAACCCACCCCAGCTGCTGAGCTCTGCCTGGCTGCTACAGGTCGCCGACGCATCCCCCATCCCCGTGGTGCTCTACAGTGTCCCTGCCAACACCAGCCTGGACCTGCCCTTGGAGGCTGTCCTCACCCTGGCTCAGCACCCCAACATCCTTGGAATCAAGGACAGCGGTGGGGACGTGAGTGGGGCAGGGTTTTCCCCGGGCTGGCTGCCACCAAACTTGGCCCCAAGCTGGGAACAAGCTGGGAATGGGAAGCTGGGAATTGCAGCCCTTCCCTAGGCCCTGGGGGTGCCAGCAGGAGCCCTGCAGAGGCGGGCAGGGTAATGCCTGCCCCAGGGCATGGCTCATCTCTTGTCAGATCACTCGCATAGGGCTGATGGTCCACAAGACACGGAAGGAGGATTTTCAAGTGCTGGCGGGATCGGCTAGCTTCCTGCTGGCAAGCTATGCCCTGGGTAGGTGCTGCTGCCCCTGCTCAGCTGGGGGCATGGGTTGCTGTCCTGGGGGCACTGGCAAGGACTGGCAGCTGGGGAGGGGGAGGCAGGCAGGGGTGGCGATGCCCAGGAGATGCTGGCTGGGCACGGTGCGCTGTGCTGGCTGCCAATGTGCCCTGGTGTCCCCAGGTGCCTCTGGGGGGGTCTGCGCCCTCGCCAATGTCCTGGGGGGCCCGCTGTGCCAGCTGGACCGCCTGTGCCGTGAGGGCGGCTGGCAGGAGGCCTGCGACCTGCAGCACAGGCTCATTGAGCCCAACGTGGCGGTGAGCAATCAGCAACCCCCAGGGTGCTGCGGGGTGGGGGGCAGCAAAGGATGGAGGTCCCTGGGGCTGCAGGGGGTGAAGTGCTGCTCCAGGGGGCACTGGATGGCACAGCACCCAGCTGGCGAGCTGAGCCGGGCTGGAGGTGGCGGGGTGGGAAATGCCAGCCCTGTGGTGCCAGGAACAGCGTGTCCGCTGGCAGTGGGCACCTGCCTGGCCCCTGTGGGAGCCTTTCCGGCTATTTATAGGCAGTGATGGAGGGAAGACCTGCTCCTCCCTGGGCCCCCCATCCCACTACAGCTCCCTGCCACAAAGAGCCTGCCATGCCATAGGGATGCTCCCTTTCCTGGTCGTGCTCCACGTGCTCCGCACCCCCACCCCACGGTGGGCACTTCATGGGGGGCTGGAGCCACCCCACACCCTGCCCAGCCTTGCAGATCCACATGGGGGAGGGGCAGGAGTGATGGTGAGCAAGAAGCAGGCTTAGCAGGAGCAGGGCCCACAGTGCATGTCACCCTGTCTTATGGGAGCCGGTAAGTCCCCACACCCTCCATCCCACAGGTCACCCGCCGGTTTGGGATCCCAGGGCTGAAGAAGGCCATGGAGTGGTTTGGCTACTACGGGGGTCCCTGCCGTGCACCCCTGACCCCGCTGAGCCCCTCCCAGGTTGAGGAGCTGAGGAGCACCTTCAGTGCCAACGGCTGGTTGTGATGGGTTGCCCCCCTGCCCCTTCCCACGCTCGAAAGGCAGGGGAGCTGGGGACATGGCGGGGATCCTGGGATGTGGCCAGGAGAAAGCCACCCATCTCACTCCTTCCTGCTGGACAGGGCTGCCCTAGGCAGAATGGGTAAGGGGGACACCCAGCACTCCTTGGCCACCCTCGCACCTCTGCCAGCCCCTGGGGTCCCACTGTCCCCACCTGAGAAGGGATGGATCCCGGCACTGTGAGCTGCAAATAAACCTGCTGGCCCCGCTCTGTCTGCAGTCCTGTCCATGTGAGCAGCCCCCGACCTGGTCCCTGCTCCCAGCAAAAAGGACACAGCCCGGGCGTTTGGCAATGTGGTTTACTCAGCTGAGGCCCGTGCAGGCAGCAGCACAAGGCAGGGTCACACAAGGCACGGGACCGGTGCGGGCAGACACCAGCAGGGAGGGCACGGCCCCTGCAGCCCACCACAGGCAGACCTCCGTGCTGCAGCCAGCCACACCGCACCAGGGGTGAAGGTGAGCACACAGGTCGGAGATGGATGCATGCAGGGGGCAAGGCGAGGAGCTGCGTGCTCCCTGCCCACCCTGCCTACACATTTACCATACCCCTATTGCGTCCTGGCCTGCCCTGGCCCCCCATGCAGCAAGGGCTCATGCCCCTCTTCCCAGGCTCTGGCTGACCCTGCTCCTTGCTCACCGTCGCTCCTGCCCTCCTGCAGCATGCAGCAGATACGGGCCTGGGTAGGCGTCCCCCGTCCCCCTTGGTGGGGATGCTGCTATAGGTGTTCCCAAGGCAGTGGGCAGGCTGGATTGGCACAGGGATGAGGGGGACACAGCCCACCAGCTGGCCTGGAGAGCAGGCTGGGTCCTTCGGGGCACCGCATCACCCTGCCCAGGGCATGTGGGGGAGATGGCCATGGGGTGCCAAGAGATGGCTCAGAGATGTGGGTGAGGGCATGGGGTGTCCGTGGTGCCCGTCCTGTCTTGGGACCAGGGTAGTAAAATGGGCCAGGAGCTGCCCCTCTGCGGGTGCGTGGTCCAGCCAGCAGCCCCTGGCCAAGGCACCCTGGCTGCGGGGTCAGGGCCCAGCCCCTACTCCCCTGCTCCATCCTCTGCATCAGGCTAGCAGCCCTGGTGGTCCACAGTCTTCCTGGGGAGCAGATGGGCCAAGTCCCGGCCACCTTGTCCCCCCCTGCTGCTCTGGCAGGTGCCAGGGCTATAGCCAGAGAGAGAAGGCACCATGGCTGCCCTAGGGCACTTGGGTGGAGAGCAGAGGGCCTCATCCCCCCCAGCGGCAGGCGTTTGGCAGGGGGCGACTCGGTGGTGAGGAGGACAGGGGGACACCCAGCTGTGCCACATCCCTGCTCCAGGGCCAGCGGGGCCAGCCAGTGCCCAGTGGGGAGGGGCGGGCCTGCTGCAACGGGAGAGGATGTGGGGCACCATCATGCTGTCAGGTTGTGGGCAGACTTGGAGGCACACTGGGCCCGCTGGATGATGGCTGGGCACTTTTCCCGCCGGAGCAGCTTGTTGTTCTCAAAGAAGCCCTCATTGCGGGGCACCCCATGGGAGCCATCAGGGAAGGTCAGGAGACCTGAGGAGAGGAGGAAAGGGCTAGCAGTGAAGGAGCAGGGAGCAGCACCCCCCAGGGCTGGGGGGACAAAATGGGAGATGCTGGATGGGGCTGTGCTGAGCTAGGGCCGCACAGGGCTGTGGCTGCCTGCACCGTGCCACCGGGCACTCACCAAAGCCGTACACACGCCCGCCTTTGAACTCGCCCTCAAAGGTCATGTTGTCGCAGCGGGTGAAGACGCCGACGCCATTGAACTTGCCCTGCACAAACTCCCCCTCGTACCTGCACGGGAGGAGCTCCTGAGGCAGCAGCTCCCTGCAGCAGTGGGGATGCCCGGGGGGGTGTACGCAGGGGTGCCGTGCTCACCTGGAGCCGTCAGAGAAGGTGAGCACACCGCAGCCGTGGAAGAGCCCATTCTCAAAGTGCCCCACGTAAGCGGTGCCATCAGCAAATGTCAGCTGCCCAACGCCGTGCCTGCGACCTAGGGAGGGGCAGAAACAGGCAGCACTGGAGAGACGAAGGCAGGATCTGCTCCAGCATGATGCTGGGCAGGGGCTAGGGGCTGCTTGGCCCCCAGCACAGGCAGCACCATCCCCTCCTGCCCTGTCTCACCTTCCTTCCACTCGCCGCGGTACTCCTCCCCATTGGAGTAGGTGAAGGAGCCTTTGGTGAGGGTCATGGCGGCAGCCTCCAAGTAGCGCAGGGCAAGAGCTGGCAGGGACAGGCACAGAGGGCTGTTGCTGGGCGAGGGGAGCAGGCTGGCTCACCCAGAGCCCCCGTGTCCCCTTGACTCACGGAGAGGCACACGTCTTCCCTGGGAACAGCTCTGCTGGGGCACGCTGCAGATGAGGGGGTGACCCCAGGAGCACGGCCACCCTGCTCTGCCTCTGAAACCCCAGCCGCTGGGTTCGGGTTGCTGCCTGCCCCACTGCAGGGCTCAGGGAGATGTGAGCCCACAGGGGGTCACAGCCCCGTGAAATGTGAGCGAGCAGCAGGAAGGGGAGCATGGCAGGAGCTGGCTGCCTCCGGCACGGCTTCCCAGCAGGACCCAAGGGGTCCTGCACCATGGCAGACTCAGGCCAGGGACTGCTGTCAGCTCTGCTGAGGTAGTACCAGGAGGAAAACATTTTGGAGAGGAGATGCTTGCTGTGTTGTGCTTGGTGCCGGCTTTTCAGGGGAGGGTGCAGAGAGCTTGTGGGGTTTCCAGCTCCAGCATCAGGGATGGGCAGGCCTAGTTCACTCCCCAGGGACGGATAGAGTGGCTGCTTCCCCTATGAGGGACAGCAGAGAGAGCACCCTGGGGCTCCAGGGCCTGGCTTGGCTACCAAGGGTTTGCAAACTTGCCTGCTGACAGCAGGTAGCCCCCGGAGCCCTGCACACCCCCAGAGCCGCTGCCACACAGCACAGCCCTCCCCAGCACACTGGGAAGGCACCAGCATGGAGACAGCCCCGCAGAGGGCTGGGCGCTGCCTCTCCAGCACCTCCAGGTGCTGCTCAGGCAGTGGCTGTGGCAGGAAGGGGCTCCCTGCTCCCAAAGGGGGTGTCCCTGCTCACACCTAGCCATGCGTCCCCGGAGAGATAGGTGCTGAGCCACGCTAACCGGCTGGATACAGTGCCCGGGAGCACAGCAGGGAACTCTCTTTGTGTCCAGAGGAGAAATGGCCCCCAGCCAAGCTGAGCGGCGACTGAACAGTGCTCTCTGCTGATGGCAGGGACCAGGAGCTCAGCGCCGGCTCCCCAGCCCGCAGCCTGCCCAGGACCTCCGGGGACCCCCCTGCAGCGCCAGGAGGAGGAGAGGGGGGTGCTGGCAGGGGCTGTGAGCGCCTGCTGCGGGGAGGGGTCCCCGCACCAGCACGGCCTGTGCCTGCACCTGTGACTCCATCCCGGGGACTCCATCCCGGGCACGGGCAACATTTGCCCTATGAGCAACCCAGCCTGCCTCCCAGCTGGGGGTGCCCCGCTCCCGGCACCCACCCACCCCAGAGCCCTGCATGCACGGGCCCACAGCAAGCGGGGGCGATGCCTGCAGCACAGCCTGAGCCCTGCACACCGCCGCCCCGAGCCCCACCACCCGCCCGGGCCACACACCCACGGGCTGGAGCCACGCGGGACGGGGGGCGAGGGGTGCACGACCTCGCTGGGTCATACGCCTCAGGGCAACGCACCCACGGGGGACACATGCACGCCCTACCCGGGCAGCGCGCCCAGAGGTGGCGATCGCACTCTCGGCTGATGCATGCACACCCCGCTGTACCAATGCCCCGCCGTGTCCATGCACCCACGGCGATGCATGCGCTCCCCACCGGGTCCACGCACGCGCGGCGGGTGCACCCACGGGCGGTGCACGCACGCTCCAGCGGGTCCGCGCGCCCAGGGGCGGTGCACGCGCGCCCCACCGGCACACCCGCGGCGATGCCCGCAGGCCCGATGCCTGCCCAGGGGCGGTGCGGGCGGGCCGGGCGGCGCAGGGACCCGCGGCCCGCGCTCACCTGGCTCCGCACTCGCCGCCCGCACCGTTCCCCACCCTGGTCCCGCCGAGGGGCGGCGCCGCGGCCACCTCCCCTGCCAGCTCCCCGCCCCGCCGGGCGGTGCCACGCCGCCAGCGTCCATCCCCGCCCGCCGTTGGCTGTCTCCACGGCAACCGCTAGCAACGCGGCTGCTCATTGGCCAGCTCCGCAGCACGCCCTCGCCTGCCGCCATCTTTGTGCGGGGCGAGGCGGTGTCCTCCCCGAGCGGGCTGGCAGCGGGGCGGTGCCCCCGCCCTGCCGCCATCTTTTCGAAGGGCAGCAGGGGGCGCCACCGCTCCGTTGCGGCCATCTTTGTGCGGGGCGCCGGCCCCCACGCCGGGGGGCCGGCGGACCCCGCCGCAGGCCCGGCGGTGCGGGGCGCCTCCGGGTCCGCCTCGCCCGGCGTCGCAGCTGCAGCCGGCCCCGCGGCGGGCGCGGCTCACACGGCCCCGCCCGGCCGGGGCGTGGCGGGGGGCGGAGCGGCCGATGGGGCGCGGCGGCGCGCTGACGCGGACGGCGCGGCGGGGCCGGGCGGGCGCGATGGACGAGACGAGCCCGCTGGTTTCGCCGGAGCGGGCGCAGGGCCCCGACTACGGGCTGCCGGGGGGCGCCGTGCGCGCCCTGCCGCCCGCCGCCCCGCTGCCGCCGCCGCCTCCGCCCTCCCCTCCCGGCTCCCCCGGCGGCCGCGACCGCGAGCGGCAGCCGCTGCTGGAGCGCGGGGCGCGGGGCCCGGCGGCGGCGCAGGCCCAGGCGCAGGCCCAGGCGGCGGCGCAGGCGCAGGCCCAGGCGGCGGCGGCAGCGGCGCAGCGGGAGCGGAACGACTTCCCCGAGGACCCCGAGTTCGCCGAGGTGGTGCGGCGGGCCGAGCTGGCCAGCGAGCGCGGCATCTTCCCCGAGCGCATCTCGCAGGGCTCCAGCGGCAGCTACTTCGTCAAGGACCCGCAGGGGGTGAGCCGGGCCGGGCCCTTCCGCCCGCCGCGGGGGTGGCCCGCCGCTCCCCGAGGTCTGCTGGCCGGGAGGGGGGCGCTCCCGGGGCAGCGGGGGGTGACTGCCCGGGGGGCGGGGCTGGCGGCAGCGGCTGGAGCCGCCCGACCCGGGCTTCCCCGGGGAGAAGCACGGTGGGGCCGGCGGCGAGAGCGGGCGGCGGCCGTGCCCAAGGAGAAGGGCCGCCCTCCGCCCCGGGCCTGTGCAGCTGCGTCCCCGGACCGCGGTGGCTCCAGCTGGGACTGGGAGCTGGGCTGGGTTTTGGCCTGCGAGGCAGGAGGGAGGCGTCTCCTCTGTGGTTGTGCGCTCGATATAGTCGAGGCAAAGGTCTCGACACCGAGCTGGTCCGCTCCGGGTCTGGCCAGCTGTGTGGCCGCTGTCCCCGTGCCGCTGGCTGCGTATGAGCACAGCACTGGGCGGCTTGTCTTGTGACCTGTGGCGCCCAGCCCCATTATTTGAGCTGTTGCTGCTTCCCATGACTCCCTCTCCACATGTGTGCTGGGATGCTTCCCGGGAAGCAGACCTGGGCTCGTTGGTCTCTGGTGTGCCCTAGTTTTCCTGCTCCAGGTGGAGCCTGGCTTCTGGGAGCTGTGGCTGGCAGGTCCCAGCTGAGCTGGCAGGCTCTGGGGCAATACATGCTTCCTCTTCCTGCACCCCTGCTATGTTTCTGCTCCTTCCAGTTGCCCAATATGAGACGTGGTGTCACTGGGGTAGGCAGCTGGATGAGCTACCTGGAGGTGGCAGGGCAGAGGCTGCCTGGCTGTAGGAGACTTGAGCTTGGCAAGGGCCGGTGAAGGATGCATGCGAGGAGCTAAAGTCTGTATATTTCTGGCCATGTCACCTGGCAGGTCCCCCAGACTGTCCTGCTGTCATTAAATGTGGTGTGCGCGTAGTTTCTGTGGCTGCTGCCCAGGGTTACCAAAACTTCCCTGCTGCTGGCATGGGAGAGAGTGCAGCATACTGCTGTGGCAGGCAGGGCGTGAGGGAACTCAGGGAAAAAACTTTTCTTGTGTCTTCTTCTCTCTGGGTTGCTGGGGCTTGAGCTGTCCCAGCTGGGATGTGCTTCCTCTGCCTTGCTGCTGGCAACAAGCAGACCTGTTTTCCCTGCCAGCACTCTTCCCGGCACAGGTCTGTTTAGAAGGGGATGCTGTGCTGCCAGGCCTCTGGCCTCTGCTTCTGCACTGTCCCGCCTGGCTAGGCCTTGTTCTACTGGATTAGCTCTTCAGAGCACACGACTCTGCTTTCAGAGCTCCCAGCAAGCCTCTTGCAGGCTTGTATCCAAGGACGTGTTGGCAGTCATTTGCCTTCACGTGGGGCTGATGAGGGAATTGCCTTCCTGCCTGCCCAGGGGAAGTGGCTCCTCCATGTGATCTGTGGGTGGCTGAAGTGGTCCTGTTCCCTCAAACCCTTCCTCTCTTCTGGTGAACAAACCCCTGTTCCTGCTTGCCCTGAGCTGGCTTCTGGCCCCTGGCAGACTGGGATTGCACTGGGGTCCCCTGATGAGGTGCTGGGACTCATGTCCCACTTACATATTGTGGTAGGAGCTTGGCTTGGGGAAATGCCACCCACTCAGGCTGGGGCCAGCACCAGCCATGGTGAGGAGGGCTGGTCACACATGCTGCTGAGTCACCCCAGAGCAGGGACTTCCAGCCTGGAGCTACTGTGCAGTCCCCCAGGGAAGCCTGGCCTGTGGGGGCAGGTGGCCTTGCTCCTGTCCCGACCCTTGTCTCAGTTGTGTGTCTTGGTAGTGCTGGTTTGGTGATAGTGCAGCACCTAGCACAAGGCTTCTGTGCCCCTTTCAGCAATGGAGTACTTGTGCTTATGTCCCCTCTACTGGGTTGGTGTGTGTGAGACTGGATTGAGGGGCTGGAGGTGCTGCTGGTACCAGCTGGTGGCTGGTTTGGAGCTGTCAGAACCCTCTTGCCCACTGTATACCCGTAGAGCCAGCCACTCTGCTGTCTCTAGCTGGCCCACCAAGCACAGAGCCCTGGGCTCCCTGGGAGTCCTCCAGCTGCTCAGCTGTTCTGGCCCTCCTCTGATCAGTTTGGGATCAGCTCCATTCAATGGATTTTGGAGCGAGGGCAGGGGTTGCTATCTTCCTCTCCTGTGTGGACGTAATGAGTGGTGGGAAGCAACAGCTCTTCCCAGCCATCCAAAGGTTGCTGGGATGGAACTGGGATGTTTACCAGGGGGCAGCATCATCACTGATGTCTTTTGGGACAAGGAGGGTGTGTGAACTGGGTATGAAGGTTGTTTGGGCAGCACCCTGCTCTCATGGGATGGGGCACTGACTGGGGAAGGGTCCCTTCCAGCCCCTGCCTGCCTCTCTCTCAGGAGCTGTGGGGTCTTCTTGGTCCCAGGGGCTAGTTATTGCCCCAGTGAGGGGCTGTTCTGGGCCCATTTCTGAGTGTCCCCGCTGAGGGCTGGCTTGGAGGGGAGTGTCCCGACTGCCAACCACTTTAAGTCAGCCCTCCTCTCTTTCTCCCACTCACAGAAAATCATTGGTGTCTTCAAGCCCAAGAATGAGGAGCCGTACGGGCAGCTGAACCCCAAGTGGACCAAGTGGCTGCAAAAGTTGTGCTGCCCATGCTGCTTTGGGAGAGACTGCCTTGTCCTCAATCAGGGTTATTTGTCGGAGGCGGGCGCCAGCCTGGTGGACCAGAAACTGGAACTCAGCATTGTTCCTCGCACGAAGGTGAGGGGACAGCTGCTGGGATCTTGTCCCAGGGAGGCTTTTATCTGCTTCTGCACAGCTCTGCTTGTGCCTTGTCTTGCGGCACTGCTTGCCTCAGATGTGTATTGAGAACTCTGGACCGGGACTGCTCCTGCTGAAGCCATGGGGATCCTCATGCTGGGCAGAGTCATGGGAAATACTGTGTCTTGGTTTTATCATCCAGTCCTGTGGCAATTGCCAGGTGCCCCTGCTGACATCTGCACTCCTGTCCCTCCAGGTGGTGTATCTAGCCAGTGAGACCTTTAACTACAGTGCCATTGACAGGGTGAAGTCCCGAGGGAAGAGGCTGGCCCTGGAGAAGGTGCCGAAAGTCGGCCAGCGCTTCAACCGCATTGGTTTGCCGCCCAAGGTAGGGCTGCTGGCCTCTGCACCTGCCTCCTGCTGCTGCTTCTTCCTCTGTGGCCTCCTGTAATGCAGCTTCTCCTTGCTTCAGGTGGGCTCCTTCCAGCTGTTTGTGGAAGGCTACAAGGATGCTGACTACTGGCTGCGGCGGTTTGAAGCTGAGCCACTCCCAGAGAATACCAACCGGCAGCTGCTGCTGCAGTTCGAGCGGCTGGTGGTGCTGGACTACATCATCAGGAACACCGGTAGGGCCAGCTGCCTGGCATGAGACACTGCCTGCTCCTTCACATCCTGCCAGCTGGAAAAAAGGGAGGGGGGCAGGCACTTGGCATCTCTTCCCGGCATCCAAAACTCCTCTCAACACCACTTGGTTGCTGCCAGGTGGCAGCTGCCTCTGGGTAGAGTGCAGCTGCTGTGGCTGTCCACCACTGTGGCCATGCTCTGGATGCTGGCCTGCATTCTGGGAGGTCTGGATCCAGCACAGTGCTAGAATGAAAGTTTGCTAGTTGTGGTTGTGAGGATCCAGGGACATCCGGAGATTCAGCACCTGACTGTGCCTCAGTATCCCATCTTATGCTGAGCTTCTGAGCTCCTGCCAGGCTGGAAAGGGTCGAGGTAGCACTCTGAGACTTTTCTCTTGTGAGCTAGGGATATGTGGACCTTTCCAGTCTCCAGAGCTGGTTGTGTGGAGGTTGATGTGGCTTCCCAGGCCTGCAGCAAGCTCAAGGGCTCTGTGCTAGAGTTTGGGCCTAAAACTGGTCATCTGGGTCAGAGGAGGAGTGATTTTCTGCCCAGTGTGGTGCAGGCAGACCGTGGTGCTGACACAGCTGGTTTTATCTCCCTTCAGATCGGGGCAATGACAACTGGCTCATCAAGTATGACTGTCCCCTGGACAGCGCTGGCGTGCGGGTGAGTAGCATTTCCCAGGCCATGGCTCCACAGGCAGCTCTATTCCTGCAAGCTGCCTGCATGGCAGACAAGCTGGGAATTTCCTAGCTGGCTTGGGTTTCTGAACATTTGGAGGCCTGATCTTGTCTCCTGGGCCTTTCATTGCCCTCTGTGTCAGTGGTTTGTGTCCTAGTGGGACTTTGTGAGGAGGCAGATGGGCTCTAGGGGAGAAGGTGGTGTTGCTGGACCTGTGCATCCTTGGGGTGAGGCCTGTCGGGGGAGCAGCTTTGTCCCCTTCCCACACAAAGCAGATGGTGTTTCCCTGCGGGCCAGGGGCCATACTATGGGCAAGAGGCTGCTGTGCCTCTGCGGTAGCCAGGGCAAAGATCCTGGCAGTGGGGCTGCAGGTTGTGAGAGGGGGACTGTTCCTGCTGGGGTGGCCTCCTTGTGACATGCTCCGCTTCCTTCCAGGACAGCGACTGGGTGGTGGTGAAGGAGCCCATCATCAAGCTGGCTGCTATTGACAATGGTTTGGCCTTTCCCTTGAAACACCCGGACTCCTGGAGAGCATGTGAGTCCCTCAGGCTGTGCCAGGGCACTCTTGGCAAGCTGTACAACTCTGTGCTCCAGCATCCTCCTTAAGGGCTGGAGAGGGCTAGGGCTGTCCCTCTGCAAACATTCTGGGTTTGTGGGCAGCTCCACCTCAGCACAGGCTGTAGGAAACGAGTGCTAGACCCTGTGTCCCAAATTCAGGTGATCTGGCAGCCAGGACATGTGGCACCATCCTTTGCCTTCCCCAGCTCTAATGTCTCATGCTTCCTCCCACAGATCCGTTCTACTGGGCATGGCTGCCCCAGGCCAAAATCCCCTTTTCACAGGAGATCAAGGACCTGATTCTTCCCAAGATCTCAGACCCCAACTTTGTCAAGGACCTAGAGGAAGATCTGTATGAGCTCTTCAAGGTGAGCTAGGGGAGTGGATGAGGATGCCTCGGGAGGAAGGAAAGTGGGGATGGTGTTGGGGAGCTCCCTGTCAAGGCTACAGGGGACAGAAAGGTGGCCAAGCTCCTGACTGTTTCTGGGCTGAGGCATAGCAGGGTTATCCCTCTGCCACCCGCTGAAGATTCAGTGTGGAGAGAAGCAGGAAACCCGTGGGACAGGAGGGGGGAAGCTTGCTTGGGGAATAGACGTCTCTTACATGGGTGTGGGGCAGCAGGAGAAACCCACTGTGTTATCTGCTCTGTCTTTTGCAGAAAGACCCTGGCTTTGACAGGGGACAGTTTCACAAACAGATTGCTGTTATGAGAGGCCAGGTAAGCTGTGCGTAGGGAAGGCAGATGAGTGAGGTGTGGAGCCTTGTCCTGCCTGTGTGACAGGAAGGGCGCAGGGGGGGACGATCTCTGTTGGTCCAGCAGGGCAGCTCAGGCATTGTTCTGTTGTGTCTGACAGATCCTGAACCTGACTCAGGCACTGAAAGACGGAAAGAGCCCCCTGCACCTGGTTCAGATGCCACCTGTGATTGTGGAAACAGCACGTTCCCACCAGCGCACCGCCAGCGAGTCCTACACGCAGAGCTTCCAGAGCCGGAAGCCTTTCTTCTCATGGTGGTAGCTGTGGGAGCCATGAGCAGGGCTTGGCCGCCTTGGACTAGCACTGCGAGAGGAGCTGGGCCACTGCTGGCTCCTGTGGCTGGGACTCGACCTTCTGGGTAGAGCGAGCAGGTGCGGCTGGAGGAACCTGCAGCTGAACTGGAGGAGCCAGGCAGGTTGGGCACGGCCTCTCCTCAGCTCCGTTGGAGTTTGGTGCCCTGCCTGGGGCAGAGCCCAGGGGGTGGTGTGGGAATCTGCTGGGAGCCATGGTGTGGTGGGACCCTGCCCCTGCCTCCCTTCCTTGGCCTGTGTGCAGTTCTGAGCACCCCTGCGTGGGGCTGGGATGAGCAGGCTGCCCTGGCCAGGATCCGTCCAGCCCTTTACACTAGCCACTGGCCCTTTTCTTCCCCGCTATGCCAGCTGCTGAGCTGGGAAGGTCTGTAGTGGCTATGCCTCCCTCCCTTTTCCCGAGGATTTGCTGTACTCCTCCACTGTCCCTCTTCTGCCCCAACCCTGTGCACGCTGCTTTCCTCAGGGGGAGTTCCTGCTGCCCACTGGTGCAGTGGGGACCGCAATGAACGGCTGTTCTCTGGCTGGGGGCTTGAGGAGGAGATAGAAGGGACAACTCATGGGGCTGGTTTGGGTGCTGTTAGGCACTAAGGAGAAAGAGGTGCTGGTTTGTCCTTGTGAAGAGCAGGCAGTTCTGGGAGGGGCTGTAGCTTAGTGCCTGCCCTGTGGGAGCCCCCGCCTCCAACCTGGAGAGGGCTGAGGGTGGGTGCAAGCACCCTCTCCCTCTCTGCTGCCCCAGTCCATCCCTCCTGGGTCTCCATGGCTGCTCTTGCTTGGCTTTTGCCCCTGCTCCCAGCAAGCCCCCTGGCTGCTGTGCAGCCAGCATGGTGCCAGCCTTGTCTGTGCCTAGAGCCCCCCTGAGGGGCAGGGGGCTGCTGGGGAAGAGCCAGAAGGGCTCTTCTACTGCATGGGTGGGAGGTGTGATGGGAGCACTGGGGGGCCAGCATGGGCTCCTGGCTGCCCCGGTGCTGACAATCTCGCAGGCCTGCTGTGGGTGGGTGAGGCACCGAGCCACTCTCTCTCCAGAAGCTGCTGAGCTTGCGTTGTATAAAACGGTACCAGGGCTGCTGCCTGCATCTGCTTGCCTTGAGCTGCGGTTTCTCTTGCTGCTGGGGGAAACTGGTGTTGGGTCTCGCTGTCCTGCCAGCCCATCTTTGCGGGGAGCAGAACACCAGGTGGGTTGGAACTTTGGTGGTTGAGCTTGGGAGGGGAGAGCGGGTCCCTTGTCTCTAGCACCGGGAGGGGGCTCAGCCCTGGCTGTGCAAGCACAGGGTGGGCAGCAGTGAGACCCCAGCTCCCCGGCCAGACCCAGCTGCATCTCTGACTGACCCAAAATGTATTGTTCTAATGCACTGTAGAAATGTATGTAATGTATTTAAACCATGCAACTGTCTGAATAACAGAGCTGCTGTTCAGCTGGCTGCCTGCATGTCTCCGCGCACCCCGGAGTGGGTTGGGGCTGTGCCCCTTGCACCGGGTCCAGTACAACGGCGGGGACAAAGGTCCTGCCGCGTTGCGGAAAGGCCAACAGTTGGTAGGGCGCAACCAGAGCCTCACGCAGCCGGCAGCGTTCACTTTTTATTTTATTAAACATCGACCCCTGTCCGGCGCGCTTAGTGTCCTCGGAGAGCCCTGCAGCTCTGCTCTTCTGCGGCCCGGCCAGTCAGCGCTGGTACGTGGACCCCAAGGGCGCCTGGGTCCCGCGGCCGCCCTCTGGCTCCTCCGCAATCCTGCAGGGAAGATGCGTGCGTTAGCGGCGCGGCCCGGCGGCGCTTCCGCGGCTCCCCGCCGTCCCGGTCCGCACCTACCGCAGGCGGCCGAAGCGTCGCAGCGCCGCCATCCCGCTGCCGGGCCGGGCCGTCCGCCGCCGGAGCCGCCGCAGGGCCCGCGCCATGCGCCGCTGCCCCGCGTACCGCCAGACGAGGCGGGCGCGCTCCTCGGGCCGCTCGGCCCCGCCGCTCCGGAACAGGCTCCGCAGCTCCGGGAGCCCCACGCCCTGGAAGATGTTGGCCGATGCTCGCTTGCGGCCGCGGGCTGCCGGCGCCGTCTGCCCTGGAGGGTCGCTCGCTACCGACGCGGGCGTGCCCATGGCCCCGGCCGCTGCGGGCACCGGAAAGACGGTGTCAGGCTCCGCTCCGCTCCCGCCGCCCGGCCCGACCCGCCTTTGCCGGAGGCCGGCGCGGATGCCCGGCGAGGAAAGGGCAGGCGACGGGGCGACGCCGCGCCGCGGCCGCAGGGAGGGGGCGGGCTGGGGTGCCGGGCAGGAGGCCAGCCGCGCGGGCGGGGCCGCCGGGAACGCGGGAGGCGGCCGGCTAGGGCCGGCGCACGCAGGTCCGGTCCCGCCCCGCCGGTGCCCGGGGCGCTGGGCCCCGCCGTGACCCACTTTCTCCCCGCTCCGCGCCCGCCGGCCCCCGGCACAGACCTGGCGGTGGCGGATCGGCGCGGGTCTGCCGGGTGGCCGCTGCGCTCCCGGGTCCGCCTCGCGCCGCCGCACCGGGATCCCGCCGCCGCCGCGTGCCCCGTTCATTCACCCGCCCCGCCCCGCGCCGCCCCGCCAATCCGCGCCCTCCTCCCGTCGCCGGGGCCAATCGACGCCAAGGGGCGCGGCCGCACCGCCTCTCGGGGGGGGGACACGTGGCGCAAGTGACGTAAATAGGCGGGGGCGTGGCGGACCCGGCCCCGCCTTCGGGCGGAGCCCCGGCGCGCGTCACGTCGAGGGGGAATCCCGGGTGACGTAGGGGGGGAGCCCCGGCGCGCGCCCCCCGCCGGCAGCCGCACGGGGTCCCGGCGCGCTGCCCCGCCGGACCCGGCCGCCCCGCCGCCGCCGCCGCCTCCCGCGTCCGGCGGCGCGGCCACCCCTGCAGCGGCGGGACGGGAGGGGTGCGGCGGCCCCCGCCGCCGTCCGCGGCGGCCCGCGGGTGTCCGGTGGGCCGGCGGGAGGCGCGGCGGGGCGCGGGGGCGGGGCGGGGAGGGGAGCAGAGAGGCCCCGCGCGGGGAGGACCGTTAGGCGCCAGATGTTTGGCAGCGGCCGGGGGAGGAAGTCGCTGCCGGGGCCCTGAGTCCCGCCCGAGCCGCGCCGGAGCACGCAGGGCCCCGCCATGGCCCGCACGGCTCCCCCGGCAGTGCCACCGCCCCCGGGGCCGCCGGCCCGCGGCTCCCTCAGTCTGCACCGTGCCTACCTGCGGAGCCCGCTGGGCCTGCTGCGCCTGGGGCAGCTGGCGCTGGGCGCTGCCTTCTGGGTGACGGTGGCGGCTCACAAGTACGAAGGAGCGGCCCACTTCGCCCTCTTCGCTGCCGTGCTGGTCTGGCTTCTCACCCTGGCCCTCTTTGGGCTGAGCCTGCTGGGGCGCTGGGCGCTGGTGCCCTGGCTGGGCTCCCGCTGGCTCCTCACCAACCTGGTGCACGACCTGGCGCTGGGCGTGGGGCTCTACGCAGCTGCCACTGGCATCATGGGCTACAAGGCTGGGCAGAGAAGCTATTGCAACCTGCCGGGCTACAGCCAGCACTGCCTCTACGGCGCCTACCTGAGTGCCTCCGTCTGCGGGGGCATCGCCGCCTGCCTGTACCTTTTCTCGGGGCTCTACTGCCTGTCACGGCGCTGCCAGGACCAGCGTGACATCATCTGAGACTCCATGGCGCTCGGCTCCCCTTCTTCTCACCCGCGGACAGAGCGCAGCCCCCCTTCGGGACAAAGTGACCCTGCAGCCCCATCCCCTCCCGGCTGACTGCACCGCGCTTCCTCCAGGGACTCCTGCGCAGATGGACGAATGGACAGAGGCCTTCCCTGAGCATGGCTTCCTCTGCATCCCGCCCAGACAGTGTGGACACCCAGCTGCTGCACAGGCCCCTCTCCCAGCCCTGGACAGACGTAGGTTATTGCAAGTGGAAGGACCCCAGCGGAGAGCCCTTCAGAGGGACCCCGAATTCTGGGAGGCCCCTAGGGCCCGTGCCCAACTCCCCTGCCCCCGGCCTTGCAGATGCTGCATGCTCAGGTGGGTGCCAGCCTGTCCCTGGGGCGGAGGTGGACTGGCCTGGGGGAGCTGAGCTAGGGGCAGTGGCAAGTAGTGAGGCTGGATGGGCGTAAACACGCCACCCCCCCACAACCCTCTGGCAGCCCCTTCCTGCCATTCCCAGCTGCGCTGTGCCTCCACAGTTCCCTAAGGGAGGCTCTGATCTCCGCTTCCCCAGCCCGGGCCCCTCCTCCTGTCTGGCCTGAACATGTCTGCCGTCTTGCCAGAGCCCCGCGGGGCTCAGCCCCTCCCTGCCCCGCACTCTGGGGATGTGGAGACACCCAGATCCTGCACAGCCTGGCACGGCATCCCCCCGGCCCGCCGGGCACGCTGTCCTGTTTGGGGACTAAGCCTGTGCAGGGCAGCAAGGCCTCCATCACTGCAGGGCGAGGGAAGGGGCGAGCCGGGGCATAGCCTGGTCCTGTGACCCTGGGCAGGGGGTGAACTCCTCCAGCCCTGAGGTTCATACTGCCCCGGGACAGGGCCAGGTGCCCCTGGGGTTGAAGGGAGCGGGGCACCGGCTTGTTCTCTCCCGTTGCCCTCCTGCAGCGAGGTTCATGGCTCTGAGCCACTCGGAGCCACCGAGCCTGCCCTGCGGCCTGGCTGCTGTGACAGGGGCAGGCACGACCTTGCTGGTGGTGCTGGAAACTGGTCTGCAGCCCTGCCTGGCTTTGCAGCGCTTGGTTTATCATCCCAGAAAACTCTCATGTCGGGACTCTCTGGCTCCATCTCGGGGCCCTGCGCTGCCTGGAGACCATGGTGAGGTGGAGGGCAAGGGTGAGCACGGCAGCATGGCAGTACTGGGTGGCTGCTGGCACTGTGTCAGCAGGGGAGCTGGGGCCAGGCATTGCAGGGACACAGCCTGTCTTGGGGAACAGGAGAAGAGGACGCCAGCAACGGGGCCAATCCCACGCTGGATCAGCCTCCACAGCCTGCCAGGTGCCAAGCCCTGAGGACGCTGTGTAGGGCTGACGGGAGCAATGGGCAGCCAGAGACTGGGAATTTTTGGAGGAGCACCACACTGGGGCTGCCCTGACACAAGACCTCCTCGCTTTGCCTAGAGGCAGGTCCTCTCCATCGCTCCTGGTTCGAGGGAGGGTCTGTCCCAATCTCTGCGTGGGCTTGGACTGGTAGGATGGGTGTCCTCAGCAGCTGGCTGCGGGCTCTGGCTGTTGCCTGGGGTTCCCTGGTGCCTTTTTTTGAGGTGGAAATCAGCAGCCATGATCCCCTTGGAGCTTGCAGGGGTCTGGAGTTGGCACTGGGTCACCGCTTCCATCACGAGGTGCTGCCCCAGCTGATCCCTCCTCATGCTCGG
The DNA here is from genome assembly GCF_963210335.1 of Falco punctatus. NCBI lineage: Eukaryota > Metazoa > Chordata > Aves > Falconiformes > Falconidae > Falco > Falco punctatus. The sequence continues at coordinate 28,695,464 of NC_137589.1, read as the reverse complement.
GGGCCCTGCCAGCCCCCAGGCCACCTACCCCTTCTCTGGGCAGGATGTGCTGTCTCTATCTGTGTCAGGGCTGGTCCCTGATACTGCCTGCCCATACCTGCTCCAGTGCAGCCCCTGGCCCAGGCTGCCCAAAATGCCCAGCGGGGCTCCTGCCACAAGTGCCTTTTCTTGGCTTTCTGCAGCCCTGCCTGTCACACTGGCTCTGTCCCCCTCCAGACCTCCCTCTGGTGCCTATGGAATCACTTTCCAAATAAAGCAACGTTGGCGCTTATGGGTGTCTGGGACTTTGTTTCAGGGCTGCGACCTGCTGGGGATGGGGTCTGAGCTGAAATCACACCTGGCTCTATAGCCCTGTGCCCTGGGGTCTCCTGTCCCTAGCCCCACTGCCCCCTCCAGAGACGGGGCACAGCCTGGTGCTCATGTGGGTGCTGGGTGTGGGCACCTCCCACCACACAGCAGTGCAGAGGGAGGCCAAGTCCCTGGGGCTGCGGCTGCAGGGACTCACCGGGGACAGGATGGAGCTGCATTCCTATGAGCTTCATCACTCTGGCCTGAAAGGGCTCTCTGTGCCGGGGCCAGGGCTCTGCTGGGTAGTTGTGCCCACGCTGCCGGGCCACTGGAGAGCTGGGGGCAGGCTGGGGGCAGGCAGCATCTCCTGGGGCTGGCTTCAGCCCTGGGCCACGGTCTCGGGACAGGGATAAGCTTTGGAACTCTACCTGCAGCTGGGGTGCCACTGGGCTCCCCACCCCTCTGCCTGTGGGACATGTGCCCTGCTCACCAGAGGCTGTGGGCAGCAAACAGCAGTGTCGAGCACTGCACTGCCCTCATAGCTCGAGAGCTGGCATAGGGTTCTAAGAAGGTTACATGGAGTATTATGGGATGGCACACACCCTTTTGGCATCAGATGCAGCCTGGGGTCCCCAGAGCATCCCTGGGAGCCAGCAGTCCTGCCCCACTGCAAGCACCTGGCAGGACAGCCTGTGGTGCCTGGGGCGGTGGGAGCAGGACTGCAGGCTGTGCAGGGCAATGCCTGCACAGCCAGGACTGGGCTGTTCTGAGGGCACGGAGGGGCAGCAGACAGGCTGCCCGCCACGCTCACAGGCCTGGGGGTAACCCCCTGCTCCCTCCCAGGGAACCCCGGTGTGGGGCAGCTGCCTGGTCTCTCCCTGTGGAGGGGTGCCCCAGCAGTGGAGCCCACGGGGACAAACCCACAGTGCCCCAACAGGGCTGGGAGCAGGCTGTGCCGAGACCTGGGCTGGGACTGAGCCCCAGATCAGCGTCAGTCCAGAATCGGTGCCCAGCCCCGGAACGGACCCAGACCGGGACTGAGTCCCGGACCGGCCCAGACGCGGATCGGGACCGGGCCGGGACCCGGATCAAGGCCGAGCCCCGTATAACGGCCGGCCTCGCCAGGCCCGAGTCCCGGCCACTGACTGGCCCCGAGCCCCAGGCCCAGACCGGTGGCAGGCCCGGAGCACCCCCGCGGGCCCCAGTACCAGCACGTACCGGGGCAGAACCGCTCCCGTTTCCGGGGCCGCGGCCTCTTCCGCCCCGTAACTCGCGCAGGGGGCGGGGCTTCTGCCGGCGCTCTCTAGCTCGGCTCTTCTGATTGGTTGCGTGCCAGCGCCGCGGGTGAGGTCAGGGCGCACCTGGCCGCCGCACGGAAGCGCTGTGTGGCGTGGGGCCGAGCGCGGCGGCGGGCCCGGCCCGGCCCGTTCTGTTCCCCCGGCTCGGCATGCAGGCGGTAGAGCGGGACGGGGCGGCGGGCGGCCCCGATGGGGCGGCGGGGAGTGGTGAGGCCCCGCCGGAGCCGCCGCCGCCCAGAGCCGCCGCCGCTTTCGACCTGCTGGAGCTGGTGCGGAGCTACCGGCGGCTGGAGCTGTACCTGGAGCCGCTGCGGGACGCCGCCGAGGGCGTCCGTTCCCTCCTGCGGTAGGTGCGCGCTGGGCCGGGGCCGAGCCCGCCCTCGGGGCCTCGCGTCCCTCACCCTCCCTCTTCCCGCAGGTGGCAGCGGCCCGTGTGCTCCCTCCTGGTCTGCCTCGGCCTCAACTTCCTCCTGCTCACCCTGGGCCAAGGTGCGTGCGGCGGCTGGGGCCGGTCCCCTCCCGGCGCCCCCCGCGCTGACGCTGTCCCCCCTCTTCCAGCCGCCTGGTACTCGGTGCTTGCCCTGCTGGTCGCCGTGCCGGCCCTGCTGGGCTACCTGCAGGAGTCGTGCCGGGCCCGGCCCTCGGAGCCGGAGCTGGAGCGCAGGCGGTACCACAGCGTGCGCCGGGAGGACCTGCGCAGGGTGCAGCTCTCGCGGCAGGAGGCCATCGCCCAGGTCAAGAGCTTGTGAGTCCCCGGAGCCCTCCCTGCTGCGGGGCCCCTGTGGCCTCTGCGCCTGGGAAGGCTCGTGGCTGCGGGGGGGCTGCGTTCGTGCCGGTGTGGCCCTCCGTGAACTGCATGACTGTGGGGGAGTCAGAGGATGGGTTTAGTTGGGCCTTTTTGCGACTGTGAGGTCTTGTTTGCAGCCTGATCCAGCTGGAGGGGTTCCTGAGTGGGATGTGCTGCACCTGTGAGGCTGTGTACCGCGTACTGTACTGGGAGAACCCTACTGTCTCTTCCCAGTGAGTAGTACCAGGTCAGGCACCCTGCGGTGGGCTGAGCAGGGAGGGGAGCCTGGCTAGGCCTGTGGAGTTGCATTTGATGTGTTTGGCACTTGGGGAGAGCAGGTGGAGGACCATGAAGGAAGGGGGCTTGTGAACTGTTTTTTCTTGACTGCAGTATCTTGCTGCTCCTTACCAGATTTTATGGAGTGCTACTGGGCACTGTCTGTGTCCTTTACCTGCTGCCTCTCTGCTGGGTCCTGGCCATCTTCAACAGCACTCTCTTCTTGGGTAACACCCAGTTCTACCAAGGTAAAAGACCTTCCTGGAAGTGGCCTGTGTGGGATTGGATGGGGAAGGGCCCTCTGAAGCAGGGATCCTGCTGTGGACCTCTCCCAACACCATCATGTGAGCCCAGTGTCCTATGTTGGGCTCTTCCATGGGACCTGAACACCACCAAGGGCGCAACTATGTCCTAGGGATGGTGCTCAGCAGCCCGGGTTGGATGGTGGGGGCCTGGGGCTCAGCTGGGAGAGGTGGGAGCCTCACCTGATGTGCGTCCTGGCCTCGGTGCTGCTTTCTGCTCTCCTCTGTGCTGTGGCAAGCCATGGCCTGGCAATGCAGCCTGTGCGTGAGCATAGTCACCCATCTCCGTCCCTTACCTTGCTCTGCAGGACTTGAAATACTCTTGGTGCCTGTGGCAGTGTATGACGCAGGCTTGAAAACTTGCTGTTGGAGGGGAGGGGAAGAGCTGGAGGTGCTCCCTGTTCTGTGGCATGTGCTGTAGGAGAGCTGGATGAGGTCTCTGGCTGAGCTGTGACTAAGGCCCCTGCTTTTTCCTATCCTGAGCTGGGCCAGGTGGTGGAGAGGGTTCCTTGTTACCCTAACTCTGCTTTGTGAGCGGAGGGAGGCTCAGGTTACCTGATGGGTGAAGGTTTTATGTGTTAGTGTCCCAGCGTGAGCCCTGGAGATTGGCTCTAGCAAATAGCCTTTTGTGTGGTGAGGCTGGGAGAAGTGCCACCCTGCTCCAGATGTGCTTCCCTATTACCAGTGATAATGGAACTCAAGGCCACAATTGAGCAGTGTGTGGGCACCAAACCCCTTGAGAGCATTCCAGAGCCTGCTGAACCCCTGCCAGCTGCTGCCCCGCTGGATCGGACCCCCACACCCACCAGCACAGAGGTGAGACAGGGGCAGAGCTGGTGGTTGTGGGGTGGGAGCTGCACGGTCATCCCTTTGGTCTGACGGTGCCTCTATCCTTCTACCTACAAACTCCTTCCAGCTGCCAGCTTTGCTGGAAGCCCAGGAGCCCCTCCTGAGTTACTCTGGGGCTGCCTTGCTGTGCTGGAGGCTTGGCTCAGTTCTCTTGCTGCATGTAAGGGTGCACCCTTGGGAGGCAGGGGCTCACCTCACCTTCTGGAATCCTTATCTTCTCATGGGGCTGCTGGGGGCCTGGTCCTTTGTCCTGGAACCTGCGCCAGGGGGTGTGGGGCTACAGCAGGACTAGCTCTGTGAATCTCTTGCAGGACCTTACCCCTGGCAGTGTGGAAGAGGCGGAGGAGGCAGAGCCTGATGAAGAGTTCAAAGATGCTATTGAGGTTTGAGGCTGGTGGAGGTGGGCTGTACCTGCAGGGCAGCTGAGGCGGGAAGGTGTGAGGACCTTGGTGGGCAAGCTGGGTGCTCAGGGAGGGTGGCTGTGGGGCTGGGTGCCTCTGACTCAAATATGTACTGCCTCTCCTCTTTGTCCCATGCTGCGGGAGAAGGAGAACCAGCTACTGGTCATGGTGAGTACTGCCATACCAAGGTGTACGAGAGAAGGGCATCTCCTCCCAGCTGGAGCTGGCAGCCTTTGCCTGGTTTGCTGATGGCTTGTGGTGATGCCAGATGGAGCATCCTGCTTGTTGGGTGCCTGTCTCTGGGGTGGGCTGCCCTGCAGCCCTTGAGCATGCTCCCAGCCACACCTTCATACTCAGCTGGCTTTGGTCTCTGCAGGAGGATGACGAGAGCTCTCAGTGCTCAGCAGATTTTGACCTCAGCCTCCCGGACAATGGTTTTATGAGCAAAAATGAGGTGATCCGCAGCAAGGTGTCACGCCTGACTGAGCGCCTGCGCAAGCGCTACCCCAGCAACAACTTTGGTAAGGCTGGGAGCGGGTGCTGCTTGAGAGAGCTCAACAGAGTGGTGTCTGTGCTGCTTCTGGTGGTGACCACTGAACTGGGAACAGAGTGGTGTAGTACCTGCTAGGGACATGCTGACATCTCCAGTAATCTGCCCTTTCGATGGGGAGGATATTCCCAGCTGTCTTAGGAAGGGCAAGAATGGGAAGATGCAGCAATGTTGTCTCTGAGCTGAGCCTTTATAACAGCTGTGGGTGTTCCTGTATCTCTTGCAGTCCCAGGCAGCAGAACCCTGCCTGACCTCTCTTCTCTTTCTTCCAGGGAGCTGCACAGGCTGTGCAGCCACCTTCTCTGTGCTCAAGAAGAGGGTGAGTTTTTGTCTTCTACCCAGCTTGCTGCCTGCACCTGGGGCAGAGGTGTGTGTGTCTGCCTTGCTTTGGCTTTCTCTGGCAACTTGGGTGGCTGGCCTCAGTCACAGCCCCGCAGCAGATGACCCCAGCTAAGTGCTGGGTGTTGTCACATGCCTAATGGTGCCAGAGATCACATGTGCTGGGGAGCCTTCGTCTATTTGCTCCTTTGGAAGCTGCCTCAGGCCAAACCTGCATGTGCTGGTGTGGAAGGCACCTGCTCTGTGCACTGGTTTAGCCCGTTTACCATGGCCTGAGAACTTCTGGTGAAGCAAATCATGGGTCTGCTTGTGGGAACTAGAGGAGCAAAGGCCATCCTGTTGTCTTATCTGAGCCCATGTGTGTGACACTTGATGCAGTCCTGTGGGAAGGATGCATCTCCTGCTGCCTCCTGTTCTCCAGACTCTGGCACCCTCCCCTTACTCTTGGATTAGTCTTAATACACATCTGGGACTCTCTGGAGCTTGTGTCCCTCCAGGGTTAGAGCATGGGAAGTGACATAAGGTCTTTAAACCTCCTGGACCCTGTGTTCCCAGTCCTTTCTCAAGATGGGCACAGGTTGCCTGTGATGTTAGAACATACTTGAATGCAGATCCAGCATTAGGTCTGGGCAGTTTGTCCAGGTGTTGTTGGCAGATGACCCCTCTGCTGTTGGTGTTGGGGCTTAGGGCTTGCACTCACTCCCCTTCAGCAGGGAATGCTGTTAGCAGTGCTTTGGCACTGGAGTTTGCTGGGGAGGGCTGGGAGCGGGCCTGGAGTAGTGTCTCATCTCCATCTCTCTCCACAGCGGAGCTGCAGTAACTGTGGGAACAGCTTCTGCTCCAGGTGTTGTTCCTTCAAAGTCCCCAAGGCTGTGATGGGAGCTACGGGTGAGTGGAAAGGTGGAGGATGGCAGAGCTCCTGCTCTCCCCCTGAACTCTCTGCTGCAGGGATTTGCCCCAGCCCTGGTGGGGAGGGTAGATGGGACCAGCCCAGTGCAGTCTGCCTTGGGACAGAGTAGTGATGGGTTTGCAGCTCATGGAGTAGCTCCATGGCTGGGGTCCCTAGCCCATAGTGGGGAAGGGTGGCATCTGTGACACCTGCTTTCCTTTCCAGCCCCGGAAGCTCAGAGGGAGATGGTGTTCGTGTGTGCTCTGTGCAACCAGGTGCTCATCAAGTGACTGAAACAGGCCCAGCCAGCTCCTGAATCTTGCACTACCTGACACCTGGGACAGCAGGCACCCTTGCAGCAGGAGCCTAGGCCGCTTGGTTCCCAGCGTGGCATCACCCTGCCAGAGGATGCTTGTGCTCAGTGCTCCTCCTGCCAGTGCCAGGCTGGGGGAAGACCAGCCTTCCTTGCCATGCAACATCTGCTGCACCAGCTGGGTCCCTGTGGTGCAACATTGCCCACAGCTGTGCCCCAAATCCTGTGGCTGCCCCTCACAGCTGCTGCAAGCCCTGGGTGCTCCCTCGCACTCGCTGCATCCTACCACATACTTGCCCAGGCCCTGTGGCCTGGCTCAGTGATGGAGGAGTCATCCTTCCCACTTATGGTCCTGCCTCCACCTCCTGGGTGGGGCAGGACAACCTCAGGGCTCTGTTCCTACCTTTCCCAGTACTGTGCTAGGTGACTGTATTTTTGGGATCAAATCAGAGCTCTGCCTGCATCCCCAGGAGATGTGGTCTTTGGTCCTGGCTCAGCTGAGACCCTGCTGGTTGCTCCAGTGCTCTTAGGCCTCGCTGCCTGCAGGTTTAATCTTCCCCCCCCCCATGTTTGGCTGTAGTGCAGAGGAGGCAAGAGGGTAAACTTAGGCTGGGCTGTGTGGCCGAGTCTCCAGCTGCGGCGTGAGAAGAGGCACAAGTTGGTGCTGCTCTGTGCACTTAGTGACTGCTGCTTTCTACTACAGATTAATATATAAGTGTATATAGAGAATGACCAATAAATCTCTTGTCCTCAGCTGGCTTCTGTCATGTTCCAGTGAAAGCTGTCCTAGATCACCCTGGCACCTCTCTGGCCTTGGCTGTGCTGTCCTGCAGGTGGTCATGGAGAAAGGGTGTGTGTCTGCCACCAGCTTGCCTTGCTTACTGGGCTTTCCATCTTCTGTCACACGATGGCCTTATTTGCCCCCTACTCCAGGCTCTGTGCAGCTGCCCGTCCTTGGCGGTGCCAGGGCTGGATCCTGTGGGGCTGGAGCCAGGAAGAAGCTCGGCTCTGGCAGGAGCTGCTGGGCTTCCTCTCTGCCTCCTGGGGCTGCTCCTTTTCCCTGCCCTACCCAGGCGGTGGTCCCAGCAGCTGCCTGCCTGCACAAGGGTGACCTTTCCCTGTGTGAACAGCAAAGCTCCCAGCCATCCCAGGAATGTGACCCTGGCTGCTGTGCAGCTGGGAATGGCCATGGCCTGGGTCCCTGCCAGCCAGCTCCAGCTCTCCCTGGTCAGAGCCTCTTGGACTGGCATTGCCCAGTGCCCACATGGCTGTGACACCCACCAGCCTGGGAAGGTGCTGGGGGCACAGATCTTGCTGCTGATTGTATGCCCCACCAGCATGGGAGTTTGCAGGGGGCAGCCCTGGGGACAGCCTGAGCCCTCCTCTCAGCTGTGGGTTTGTAAATGCCTTCCTCGAGCCGTGTGCTGTGGAAATCTGGGGGAATGCTGGACTCTGCAGTGATGATGAGCGTGTCTGAGTTGAGCTGGGTGTGCTCCAAGGCCAGGCTGGGGGGGGGGGGGGGGGCTGGCATGCAGAGTGCTCAGCAGTTACCGGGAGCAGTCGTGCAGCTTTAAGATTGGGGAGGGGACTGTGTAGCACCCAAAGGGCTGTGGGGGTGTATCTGCAATGGGGTGAGTGCTGGTCTGTGAAGGGGTGGTGGGGTTTGAGCTGTAGAGCTCATGACCAGCGGCGGGAAGCAGAATGAAGTTACTTGTCTTTTGAGAGAAAACACTTGGAGCAATAAGTGTGATGTCTGTGTATGTCTGAACGCTCCCTGGAAAGATGCTAATGACAAAAAATACAGAGGGCTACAGATAAACTTGGGCTGTAGGAGATGGGGGTTTATTTGCGCACTTTAAGTTTAGCAGTAAAATGATATAATTGACGATGTTTATTCCTACGGCTGTGTGCTCAGCAGCCTCGCTCTGAATGTACCTTCTAATGATATTTGAGGGTTTTTTCCCCCCAGGTTTTTTCCACATGGCCAGGTGGAGGGTGGAGGTAGTGACTGCCTGCCCCTGGTGTGAGGCTGTGGCAGGGGCTGGCTGCCCCATGTCCCTGGCCAGCTGTGGGGTGGGGGCATGTCCCCCTGGCTGGAGCAGGATGTGAGTCCCCTTTAGGGCTCTGGGTGGTGGTCAGTGGGGCCATGCTCGAAGAGGGGTCACCCCGGTGCAGGGCAGGTGCCCAGTGGCCTTGTCAGCCAGGAGGAGGGTGGGCATAGGCGTCCCATGGCCTCAGTTCCCCCCTTGTCCTGGGAGGCTCCCCTGTGGCAGGGCCAGCTCTGGTGAGAAGCCGCAGTGTCAGGCAGCCAGGCACTGGGTAAATATGCTGGCAGCCACCTTCGTGCCTCCCTCACCCGGCGGGATGGGTGGATGCAAGAATTCACTGGGTAAACAGGATTGGGGTGGGACTGGGGTGGGCTGCCCACCTTGCCTGCTACCATCAGAGGGGCCAGACTGGGGGCTGCCCTAGTCCCGGTGCTGCTGGGGGAGTCCCAGCTGGTGCAGGTGGGTGGCCCTGGGGAACCTTTTGGGAAGAGGCTGTAGGCTGTGGGGTGAGAGATCTGGCAGCTGAGCAGGGCTGGCTGGGAGCCGCAGGCAGGGTTTACGGGTGGTACAGAGGTGGGGTGCCCAGGACTGGAGGCTGCCTGGTTCAGGATCTGCCCCCTGCTGTGCTTGATGCCAGGTTCTGCACATGCGCCTCCAACTCCCAGCTCGTGGATCTGTCCCCCAGGGGTGACAGAGGGAGAAACCTCTCTGGCAAACACCCTCAGACTCAGCTGTGGGGCTCCAGCAGCAGTGATGGCCCCGTGCTCCCCATCCTTCTCATCTCACCACCCTCCCAGGCTCCCTGAAGTGACAGGGATGCCTGAATCTCCAGCGATGCCTGTGAGCACTAGGAACCTCACCCGCCAGCTTGGCCGGGCTGACCAGCCTTGGGGTCTGGGCACAGCACCTGGAGCAGGGCTACAGCCAGAGCCCAGTGTCACCCTGCTCCCCCAGGCTGCCCCAGCAGGCAGGACCAGGAGCCCCCTCCCATTCTTCCTGGGGGCCCTGAGGGAGCCCCAAGGGGCAGTTGCCCATGAACCACAGGGAGCCAGACACAGGCATCTCTGAGGCAGAATAATTTACTGTGGTGTGAGTGGGCAAGGGGTGCTTGGGCTGCATCTTGGCAGGGGAGTGTGTGAGGGATGCAGCAGAGCTGGTCTGGGACCTTGGAGGTGGGCCCACCCCTCCTGAGTTACGTGGGATGGGCAGGGTGGGGGTGCCGAGGCAGGGTCCATGCTGCTCTGGGCACTTGGTCTTGTTTGTGGGGACAGCAGGGCAGGAGGGACCGGCCGCAGCTGAAGTGGATCCTTGCAAAGGTCGCATAATCCAGAGCTGGTGTGTGAGCTCAAGGTGAGGGCATGGGATGCTTTGGTGGGCTGCAGTAGGGATATGGCGGGCCTGAGGGTCTGGGGCGTGTTATCAGGGAGCTGGGCAGGGGACACAGGAGTGCAGGGTAGAGATGCCAGGTGCAGCCAAGGGGTCCCAAAAGAGCCAAGCAGGGATCCTAAGTGCAGGCAAGGGTCCCTGGGGTGCTGGGCAGGAGGCTTGGGAGTAGTCAAGCCTCTCTGGTGCAGACCAGGGTTCACAAGCATGCAGAACATGGGCCTTGGGCGCAGCCTAAGCTCCTGGGTGTGGGTAGGTGTCCTGAGAGCAGAACAGGGCTCCTAGGGGTACCGAGCAGAGCTCTTAGGAGGGGACAGATGTCCTGGCAGTGGATCAGGGCTCTCACAAATGCAGTTGTGGCTCCTGGGGGTGCAGGGCAGGGCACAGCCAAGGGGCTGAGGGCAGCAGAGCTGGGGTTCTGGGGTGCAACCAGGGATGCCAGGGTGCCAGGGGTGCAGCATCAGGCCAGTGCAGGAGTCCTTAGACAAGGCAGGGTGGGCAGAGCCCTAGTGCTGCCCAGCCCCGTAGAGCAGGGGGTGGTAGAGGGGACAGGGGTAGGAGAACATGAACTTGACAGCAAACTTCATCTCCTTGTTGTGCTTCTGCCAGGGGTAGACAGCGAGGAGGAGCAGGCGGCCGCCCACCTTGCGGCCCATCACCAGGAAGCTGCCGCTGAGGCTGTCGAGCTGGGGGCAGGGGCAGGCGCCTGCGTTCCTCATATGCAGCACCATTTTCTTGGTGTCCTTGCGCTTGAGCGGGCCCAGCTTCAGCACCTTCTTCTTCTGGGCGGCCACCAGCCGCCGCTCCCCGTTCTCCTCTGTCATTTCCTTGATGCGCATCTTCACCACTGTGTGGGGCAGCCGTGGAGCACAGTTGGGGGGGAGGGGATGAATGCCGGGGGACAATGCTGGGATGATGCTGGGGGGGGTCTGGGCCAGGTGCCTGTGCAAGACAGGATGCAGCCTGTCCCTGGGGTGGAGCCCAGAAGAGTCTCTGGGGAAGTTGCTGTGTGGGAAGGGGCTGTTGGAGGGGTTCAGCACAAGCCCCCAGTGACCTTCCCAAATGTCCCATTCTGTCTATCCCACCACCCCCACCCCAATGTTCTTCTCCTGTGGTGCACCCATCCCATGCACACAGGGTTCAAGGGAATGGCCTGGGGAGGTGTCCCATGGGGCTGTCCCTATACAACCGTGCCCTCCAGGCAGCCCCTTGTCCGGGGGGACCAGGAAGTGGACCGCAGCACTCACCAAAGTCACTGGAGCACATCTGCTCCATCATGCCATCCGCCTTGTGCTCCATCTCGCACTGGGTGCAGATCTTGGACACTATGGTGAGAGACCGGCCACTGTCACAGCTCCTGCTGATAATGCCTGTCACCTGGGCCAGCTCCGTGGGCACATGCTGGGAGAGCCCCAGCAGCTCATCTGCTCCCTGGTCAGCTGTGCCAGGGTGGTGTGGGGGGCACAGAGCACCTCACTGGCCAGTGTCCCAGCACCCTACCAGGAGGGAACAGGGTACGGCGGCACCCTCCATTCAAATGTTGACACTTTGGGGCACAGCAGTAGCAGCAAAGGTGGCCCCAGCCTAAAGGGTATCACAGCCCTGATCCTGACTCTGGGCTGCCTTTGGATGATGTCCCCTCCCCTGCCTGAAGGGACAGCCACACTCTGACAGTAGCATGGGGCCAAGACTGCAGGTGCAGGATGCTCTGCTGCTGGGGTGGGACCTGGGGACCCTGGGCAGCAAGCGGAGCTGAGGCAAAGCAGCTGGTACTGCTGGTATTGTGTCCGCTCATGCTCTGCTGCAGACAGAGGGTCCTTGGCCAGCACCAGTGCCCTGGACTCGGCTTCGAGGGGTGCAGGGGCTCTGCAAGGGGGCCCTGCATGCGGGTGCCTGGCTGCATGGGGACATGCTGATGGCAGGTGCCCCACGTGTCTCCATCCCAGCACAGTGCCCTTCCCACTTACCTGGTGGCGGTGTGGCTTTGCTGTTCCCGAACTGGACAGCGATGCAGAGCTCATGGTCGGAGGGGAACTTGCCGCAGTGCAGCATCTCGGGCCAGGGGAAGCCGTAGGACTCCATGACGGGGGCACAGGAGTCACGCACCACCTCGCAGAGGGAGCGGCAGGGGTAGACAGGCCGGTCGAGGCAGACGGGGGCGAAGAGGGAGCAGAGGAAGAGCTGGGTGTCGGTGTGGCACTGCTTGGCGAGCAGGGGCACCCAGCTACCAGCCTGCTGCTTGACCTCAGCCATGGTCTCGTGCTCCAGCAGGTTGGGCAGCCGCATGCGCTTGTAGCCCACGTCGCGGCAGAGCTGCATGTCGGGCGGGATGTCGAGGCACTGCGGCTCCCGCCCGTAGAAGCGCCCGTGGGGCAGGCTCTCGGGCTGCCAGCCATAGTAGTCGTAGTGCTGCCCGCTGCCCGGGGACCCCGCCAGCGCCAGTGCCAGCGCCAGCAGTGCTGTGCCCCGGCCACCCGGGGGGCTGCCCGCCTGCGGCATGGCCACTGCCCGCCTGCCGCCACCAGCCGTGCCTGCCGAGCGATGGGAGCGCGGCTCGGCGCTGCCTGCTCCCTTGGCGCCTCCCACGCTCCTGCCCTTTCTAAGGAGCCCAGGGAGGCCTCACCGGCAGCCAATCTGCTCCGGCTGCGGGGCCCCCCCGGGGCTGGCCCCCCGGCCCCATGCCAGCCTGCCCTGCCGGCCACCCCGCTGCGGCTTGCCCTTCCACCCCGCTGCCCCAGCCCTCCCTCCTCGGGCAGGCAGGTGGGCGCATGGCGCTGCGTGCTACTCGCCCTCCCAGGGACCCCCCCCGCACACAGCCCCCTCAGCTCAGCCTAGCTGTGCGTGCCCCTGCAGCACTGCCCTCTGGAACGGCTGGCTCGCCTGCCCTCCTGTCACCAGCCCCCCTGCCCTCGTCCCACCTGGCACCCCAGAGGCATGCCCTGGCATGGAGCGGGGGACCCTGGTTCCTACCTTGTGTCGCCCCTCCTCCCCCCCGGTCTCCTGTGTCTCTTTGGGTATGGTTTTAGGGATGCTTGGGGTGCAAGGGTGGAGGAGCCAGAGGCTTCATGCTGCAGGACTGGGCTCAGCTGTGGTACCCGTGTGCCAAGTGCCACATGTGGATCAGTGCCAAGGCAATGCTATGTGTGGGGTCCCTATTGCTTGTGTATGGCCCTGCCAGTAAGCACCTCAGGCAGCCCATGGCCTGCTGGGCACAGGCACAACTGGTTACACCTCCCAGCAAAGGGCTTGTGCTCAGGCTCTGCCAGTGCCCAGGGCATGGGTAGAGCTGGAGCCCAAGCAGGGTGAGGGTCCTGCTGGGGCCACATTCCCCCATCCCCTTGGAGATGGGCTGGGCTGGGGGGTGCAAGGCTCAAGACCTCACTAGAAACCCATTTGTCTGCAGAGGTTATCTGGGGCACCCCCTTCCTTTCCCACGATCGATGCCCCTGCCTGGTCAACGGGCTCTGGGACGCCTCTGGCCCCTGCCCAATGGATAAAGTGGTTCTGTTAATGGGCGACAGAGCAAACAGCCCAGTGCTGGCAGCGATAGCAGCTACCCTTTGCCCTGGGCTGGGGGCAGGGACCATCCCCCCAGTCCTGGTTGGATCCATCTGCTTTGGGGCCATGCTGGGAACCTCACCTGCACAACCTGCACTTGCCTGCAGTCTGCCTGCCCTTCCCATGCCCTCTGTGCTGGGCACAGTGCCCATCACCGCATCACCCAGTGATGCTTGGTGCAGGCCAGGGGGTGTCATCCCACACTGGCCAAGCCCCGGAGATGGCACCATTAATGTGTAACTGCCAGGGAGCATGATAAGATAGAGTGGCCCTTTATCAGGGGCTACCCAGTAGCAGGAGGGAGGGTGCTGGAGGCATTGGGCTGTCACAGCAGCAGTGAGATTGCCTGGAGATAAGTGCTGATAGTAAATAGCTAATCCGTGATGGATGGGCCAGGGCAGGACGTAATTGCCATGGGAGCTGGGTTGGGAAAGGGCCGGTGAGGCCTGGGAGCATGAGCGGGGACGTGGAGGCAGAGGGAGCCCAGATGTGTGGGATGGAGCTGCCAGTGTGCGGGATGCTGAGCACACCTTGCCTCATAGGTGTGCAGTGTCCCCGGGATGTCCCTGCGGCATTGCCAGCACTGGTGCTGTCCTGCTTTGGACCACGGACTGGTTTCTGGCTCTCAGCATGCCCTGTCCCCCAGCCCGGTCCAGCCCCCAGCACACACTGTCCCTCCCAGGAAGGTGCTGGGGTTGCTGAGCACCCTGTGCCAGCTGGCACCCCACCAGATGAAGGCAAAGGGGCTGGGGGGGCGGGGGGCGGCAAGGGGCTCCCTGCCAGCTGGCCCGGTGCCCCTGTCTGTCACGATGCCTTCATTAGAGCCACTGAGTAACCTCCTGGCAACACGGCCACCTGGAGGGAGCAGGGCTGGCCCCAGGAGAGGGTTGTCCATCCTCTGCTCCTGCCCTGCCAGGTGCCCTGGCAGCCTTGTCCCCAAGCTGAGGCTGTGCCCCTGCGCTGGGGGGCCTCTGCTGCACCCCCATTGCTTTCTTAACCCTTTCCCACCAGGGATGGCCCAGGGGAGGTAGATCTGGGCTGTACCTCAGGGTAGGGGGTGGCCCCAAGGCAGCTGGAGCTGGCACTCTGCCCTGTGTCCTGTCTGCGCAGGCTACTCCAGTGCCGGCTGGGGGACTGACACTTGCCTCTGTCACTCTGAGGAGCTGGCTGTGCCACTGCCTGTGTTACCTTTCACAGCAGCAAGACTGGAAGCAGGGCCATGGGGGCTGCCCCCTCCACAGTGGGGACCTTGGGGACAGCCAGCCAGGGTGGCACGGTAAGATGATATACCCTGGGCGTGCCCCCTTGCCACTCTGGGCCCTTCCCAGGGACTTGTGCCTGGCTGTAGCACAGTGTAGATGAGCCAGGAGAGCAGGAGGCCTCTGGGGAATGAGATGCTGAGCAGGGTCCTGGCCACTGCTTTCTGTCCTCCTCCATTGTGTCCCCACTCCCTCTCCCACCTCAGCTTTGGATGCTGCCGACCTTGTTTCTGTGGGCAGAGACACATTCCCTGGGCCTGGGTGGGCTGAGAGGGCTGGGTGGGCTCCCTCCCATTCTCCCTGTCCTCTTGTCCTCCCTCTCCCAGCCCCATCCCAGGCCCCTGGGATTCCTGACTCCCAGGCTGCATCAGTGCCAGGCGTGGGCTGCACCCACCGTGGAGCAGGGACCCTCGGGAGGGGACAGCACACTGGGGCTGGCCGTGCAGGGACATGTGTTCTGGGCTGTCTGGCAGTGCCTGACATGGGGGGCAATGCAGGGCTGACAGCACGTCTCTGCGGGGGTGGCCCTGCCTGGGGGTGGCCGAGGGAAGTTGGGGCACGTCTGGGGGCACTGTGGGGCCGAGTTGGTCCCGGGGCATGGGACCGGTAGGTCTGGCAGAGGGCAAGGGCAGTGGTGGCCGTGCACTTGCCCTGCGCCCACACACGCTCCCAGCTGGCCCTGGCAGCCCCAGGAATGCATCTGGCAGTGCTCCCGGCCCAGCTGCGGGACAGAGGCTGCCCTGGCGCCCTCCCAGCCCCCCCGGCAGCTCCTGGCCCTGCCCGGCTCCTGCCAGCCTGCATACAGACCCCCTGTTCACTGCCGCCCCCCCCCCTCCCTGGCCCCAGCCCCTCTCTGCGGGGCAGGGAGGGGGCATGGGCACCTCTGGGAAAAGAACCCCATTGCCTCGCAGCATGGCAGCGTGCATGGGGACATGGGGACGCTCTCTGCAGTGCTGCTCATCTGCTCATCCCCAGCCCCACTGGGGAGGTGGGAAAAGCCTCCCATGTCTGCTGCCAGCACAGCCCCGCTCCTGGCGTGGGGTCAATCCTTGCACAGGTTTGGCTCCCAGCCGGCACCTTTGCCAAAGGTAGACCTTGGCACCTTGCTCCGAAACCACAGCCCCTCTCTGCTTGCTTGTTTGCAGGAGAGTGTTGTGTTCCCCCACCATGCACCCCTGCAGGTTATGCTGGGGGCTGCCCCCAGCCTCTGGGGGGGTCCCAGGTGCAATGGTGTCCTGGCAGCACCCATTGGGATGGACACAGCTGGATGTGGCAGTGCTGCAGGTGCCACAGAGCAGTGCCCATCCTCAGGGTGTCCAGGCCACAGGGCTGGTGGGCCCCAGTTTGGGGCAGTTTCCGTGTCCTGCATGAAGGCACAGGCTGGGGCACTTGGATCTGTTTTCCAGTGGCTCCCAGTGTGGTGGCATGCTGCCCTCCAGTACCGGTGCACACACCTGCCGTCTCCCAGGAAAGGTTATCAGCTGCCCTGCTGTCTCTGTGTGTCTCTCAAATGTCACTGTTGTCCTCGCTGGTGTGGTGAGCTCATGCTCCCTCCCCATTAATGAAAGCCCCCCCAGTGCCATGTGAAGCAGCTGCGAGGTCCTGGCCCTACCGTGGCCCCTTTGAAGCAGAGCCAGGGTTGCTGACAGCCCTGACAGGCTGGGGATGGGGCTTGACACACAGTGGGTGCAGGATGGGACCCCAGGAGTTGGTTGGTCTGGGGCTGGTCACAGGGCTCCAGCTGTCCTCCACAGCCCCAGCCACTGTGCTGGGACTGCAGGGAGGATTGGGGTGCTGGGACCAGGCACAGTGCCAAGCACCTGGGGACATGCTGGGGACACCCACTGGTCCTGGCCTGGGAGCCAAGTGCAGGGGCTGGAGCAGGGTCACTGTTGGGACATGGCTGCCGCAGCATGATGGACATGGGCATGCTGGCTTTGCGTGGCTGGCGGTAGGGGCTCCAGGCAAGCCCCACGCCTGTCCCACATGGATGGGGGCAACGGCAAGAGCCAGCAGCGCTAAGAGGTCTGTGGGGTCTGTCTGCAGGACAGCTCAGAGCCCCCTTACTCCAAACACAGGGGAGGACCCAGGCAGCTCTGGCAGCAGCTGCGCCTGAGATGCCCGCCCCCACTGCCAGGCAGCCTAAAAATAGCCCCTTGGGGCTCAGCAGATGGAACAGAAGGGCCAAAGCCCTGTTGCTGTAGGCACCCTGCCAGGCACCATGCATAGTGTTGAGGGCTAGGGGACAGCAGGGCCATGCAGCACTTTGGGGCTGCTCTGCACCCCTGCTGCCCCTGCTCCTACTGCCTGGGATGGTGTCAGCTATACCAGTCTCCTTCAGCCTCTGCCCTGCCCTACTGGGAGCCATGGCATGGCACGGCACAACAGCAGCCTGTCCCCTGTGCATAGAAACCAGCAGAGTGTGTCCCTGCTCTGGTTAAAACTAGAAAGTCTACAATGGTGGATCCTGCATGGGGGGTTGGCAGGCCCCAGTGGGCTCTGGAGATGCTGGAGGCTGCAGGCACCACAGGCAGGGCCAGGGGCTGTGCAGCAATGGCGAGCACTGTGTGGCAGGGCTTGCTCCTGGGTAGTATGGCTGGCAGAAGGCAGCTCTCCCTGATGGGGTGAAGATGTCCCACCAAAGGACATTCCTTGACACATGCCCTGGTCTTGCAGTCAGCAGGTCTGTGGCTTGTGAGGTAGCTGGAGCGCTGGTTGTGAGCTGTGAGGAACCTGGGCTGGGCTGGTGCAGCCAGAGAATAAACATCCCTGGGGCAGCACCACAGGGTGCAGGCAGATGGACAGACCCTGGGGGAGCAGGGACATTTGTGCTCCCCTGGCTGCTCTTCGTCCTTTGCCTGGCATGGGAGAGCAAACTTCATCTGCTGGCAGGCACAGCATTGCCATGGCAACTGGCAGGGTGCTGCCAGGCGGGCAGCCGAGCCCTGACGTGGCAGTGATACACAGCATGGGAAGGTGCCGGCACACAGGGCCTGGTTTTGGGGGCACCTGGGGCCACACTTGGGTGTGTGAGTGTGTGCACATGCTCCTGGGCGCACATTTGGAGGCACATGGGGCGTGCAGGTGGATGTGGGCATCCAAGCGCACGCACAGATGCCTGTGTATGTGTGTGCATGCCCATGCATGTGTACGTGGGAGAGTTCACACACACACCCCCACACACCAAGGGGGGTCCTTTGGCCCTGTGGCACCGTCTGAGCAGACTACCCCACTGCTCCAGAGCGTAAGCTGGCAGGGCTGCTCTGACCCGTGGGAACAGTAGGTTGCCCCTGAAAGCTATGGGATCCATAGCTATGTGTCTGGAGGAAGAAGAACCCTCCGACTCAGGTTCCTGCCTGCACGTGTCCTTTGGTCCCTTGGTCACAAACCCTGACACATCGCAGAGCACAGGCGCTGCCTGCTAGCCACCTGCTAGGCTCTGCCGCTATTTGCTCTGCCCGAAGCTTGGGCTGGTGCTCAGGGCAGGGAGCAGGAGTCGGCTGGAGCTGCCCCTGTTTGGCCAGGGCCCCTGCGCCTCAGGCAGCCGGCCGTGCTGTGTTAGCAGACGCGCTGGCAGGGCCCGCGCTGCCTTCAGCATCACCCAGGTGCTGAGGGAAGGGCTGGCTGCTCTCCTGCCTGGCGAGGGCCCTGTGCCCGGCCACCGCGTCCCTCCCGCCTCACCACAGCCCCAGCTGTGAGCACCCCCTCCTCCGCCTCTCGGGAGAGCCTCTGTTCCCCCTGTTTGGCATTTCTCCGGCTCTAATTGAGCTGTCAACGGGCAGAGATAACAGGGAATTCGTTAGCGCCGCTCTTTGATGTCTGCCCGAGCTGCGATTGCAGCACTGGCTCCAGAGCGCAGCGCCAGCTGCAACTCCCTTGCAAACAAACAGCTTCAGAGGCGGCCCCTGGCACGGAGGGCTGCCAGCCCCAGGGTGGGCTCCCCACAGTCCCACCGGGCCAGCCCCACGGTCGCCCAGGCCCCCGGTTGCCTCCAGCAGCACCCCCTCGGCGGTCAGTTCCCCGCAGGGACCTACAGCCGCATCCCCCCGGCAGCCGTGCCCCGGTACCCGCAGTGCCCGCCGGACCCCCGGCACCCACGGCAGCGGCCCCGCCTCGCAGCCCCCCGCTGGGGCCAGCCCCGGAGCAGCCGGATCCCGGGGCCGCCGTCCGCAGCAACGGGGCCGCGTCCTCCCGGGGCTCCGTACCCGTAGCGGCAGGCGCCCGTCCCCGTCGCCTCGGGGCGGGCCGGGCGGCTGCGCACACGGGGCGGCCGGGCCCGCCTCCGCCGTCCGGCACAGCAGCACCGCGGACAGCGCCAGCCCCCGCGCGGCTCCGCACGGCCCCGGTGGCAGCGCCGGTCCCCGGCCCGGCACAGCCCAGCCCGGCGCGGCCCGGCCGCACGCCGCGCCATGGCCACGGAGGTGGGTGCGCGGCGGCGCGGCGGGGCCAGCCGGCAGCGCGCATCTCCCGGGCCGGGCTGCGGCGGAGCCCCCCCGCTCTGCCCTGCCCCGGGCCGCCGCCATCGGCTGGCTGGGCGCGGGGGGTAGGGGTCCGCGTGGGGTGCGCCGGCATGGGGGGGCAGCGTGGGGCTGAGGTCCCCATGGTGTGCACTGGGGTAATGTGGGGCTGGGGGCTGGGAGGGGTACGTGGTCTGTGTGCATCGAGAGGCCAGCGTGTATGTGGGGTGCTTGGAGGGGTGGGAGGGGCGGGGAGAGTGGTGCATGGCGCCCTTGTTGCAGGGAGCGGCGTGGGTCTGGGGTGGGGTGCCCCGGGAGGAGAGGTGGCTGTGGGGCTGGGGGTCGGTCTCCCAGGGGCCACGGAGAGGGTCTATGGGACACACAGGAGGCGGTGGCCCCATGTAACCCAAGCGAAAGAGCAGGGAGGGGTCTGACACTCGTCTTTGGCACAACCTGGCCCCTCCATCCTCCTCTCCACCACCCCCACCACCCCCCACCACCCCACCCCCAAAGCTGCCCGGCAGCCCAGAGCGCGGGGGGTTGGCGTGTGTCCCCATAACCCGTGAGGTGTCAGGGCTGGGGGGCTGGGCTGTGCGCCTGCCACCGGGGCTGCCGATCCCTTTTGTGCAGCCGCCCGCTGCAGCCTGGCCGCCCGCTGCGCTGCCGCTGCAGCCCGGCCCCCTGCTCCAGCCTGGCTCTCTTCCGTCCTCCCGCCGGGGAGCTGCCGGGGTGGTTGGGTGCTAGGGCGCTGCTGGGGAAAGGGGGCTCTCCCCTCCCCAGGTGGTGGCCCACCAGGGGACACACACCCATGCATGCAGCAGCTGGTGCAGACGAGGCCAGGCACCAGCCCAGGAGCACATGCACTCGCCCACACCCCGATGGGGGGCTGCTGCGGCGCCCTCCCCTCACTGCCATACTCCCCTTGCCCCTGGCCTTGCACCTCCAGCACCGAGCTCTGCTCCCGGCATGACACAGCCTGCGCTGGGGGGTCCCTGCCCTGGGGTATGTGAGCCTGCAGCCTCTGACACTGGGGAATGGCACTGCTCCCCAGGCCCCTGGCAGGGATGCCTGGCACCCCCCAGCTGTTGCCCCCCTGCCCCCTGCTGCCCCCCAGGTGCACAGCCTGCAGGAGCTGCGGCGCAGCGCATCCCTGGCCACCAAGGTCTTCGTTCAGCGGGATTACAGCGATGGGACCACCTGCCAGTTCCAGACGAAGTTCCCCCCTGAACTGGAGAGCCGGGTAGGAAGCCTGGCAGGCTGCCATGGTGCAGGGTGCCCTAAGCTGGTGCCCTATGTTGTGGGCTCAGGGGCAAGAGGACACTGAAGACACGGGGCCTCCACAGGGTGTTATATGGCTCTGGGTCATCTGATGCTGCTGGGTGCATGCAGTCACTGCTACCTAGCCTGGTTTTCTGGGGCTTGGGTGCTTTCGGTGACCGGGAAGCTCTGGTGAAGGGCTGCAGGCTCAGCAGGTCTTGGCATGGGTGGGAGGTGGGCAGGGGCCAGGGAGATGATATAGCAGCTGGGCAGGGAGGTGAGGGTTAAATGCTCCCCAAGTTCCCCCGGGGATGGGAGAGGGTGGTGCAGGGGGTCAGCCTCTAGCCAGACTCCTCTTCACGCCACTGGTTTCTGCTCTAGATCGAGCGGCAACTCTTTGAGGAAACCGTGAAAACCCTTAATGGCTTCTATGCTGAGGCGGAGAAGATTGGGGGCAGCTCGTACCTGGAGGGGTGCCTGGCCTGTGCCACTGCCTATTTCATCTTCCTCTGCATGGAGACACACTATGAGAAGGTGCTGAGGTCCAGGGGAGGGCTCAGGGGCAAGCATGGCTGCCGGCCTGGCGGTGGGCACAGGGATGGCACAGGGAGCAGGGGGGGGCTGGAGGCCAGAGCAGGCAGCAGTGCTGGCACACTCTGAGTATCCCTCTGTGCACTGGCAGGTCCTGAAGAAGATCTCCAAGTACATTCAGGAGCAGAACGAGAAGATCTATGCGCCACGGGGCCTGCTGCTCACTGATCCCCTGGAGCGTGGCATGAGGGTTGTATCCTCTGGGACGTAAAGTGCTAGGGGGGTGATGAGGGCAAAGAGTGGGGGGACATCGGGTGTGGGTGCTGGGCAATTGGGCTGGCCCGTCTCACTGACGATCCTTAGCAGGGCCCAGATCGAGATCTCCATCTATGAGGACCGATGCAGCAGCGGCAGCTCCAGCAGTGGCAGCTCAAGCAGCAGCAGCGGTGGAGGGGGTGGCGGGGCAGGGGGCCGGTGACTGGCAGGGAGTCCCTACAGGGACTCATACTGCCGGGACAGTGGCCTCTCTGAGCTCCGCAAGCTGCACTACCAGAGCACGCGCTTCTGAGCCCAGGGAGGGTGGGAGGGGGAAGCCAGGGGCTGCCTAGCGGGGCTGCCCACCCCCCTCTGCTCTGTGCCCCCCGCAGTGAATCTGCCCCTGCTCAGACCCACTGCGGGCAGGGGTTGGTGCTGGGGCATCCTAGGTGCTTTCCGCTGAGCCAAACTGGTGCCAAGGGGCTCCCACGGCCCTCTGGGTGCTCCGCACTGCTGTCCCTCCCCCAAGTGAAGGAGCTTGCCCTGCCACGGGCAGTCCCAGCTGGCAGCGCCCCGCGTGCTGTGCATCGTGCATCAGGGAGCAGCAAATCCCCAGGCAGTGCTAAGGGGGACACACAGATCCCCATGACTACAGGCACTGCCAGCCCTTGCTGCGCCCCCTCCTTGGAACATCCCGCTCTTGGTGCTGCAGGGTGGGCTTAGCTGCTGCGTGCCCACTGCACAGGGTGCCTGACAGAGCCCTGGTGCTGCTTCATCTGCACGATGGTGCCATGCATTCACCCCAGACCTTCCCCACATGCTACCAATTGCTGCTCCCCAGCCCTGGCCAGATAGATGCCCTTACCCATCTGGTAGTGGTATCCTTGCCAGCAGCATCCCTCAGCGCTGCCCACGACACTGGCTTCTGTTCCCTGCCTGACCTGGTGCCATCCCCAACTGTACCCAGAAAGATCCTGAGCCCCAAGCCCCATGCCCAGGGCAGGGAGGTACAGTGCTGGGCAGGCTCCTGCCGTTGTGCTGCATGTCCTGGGCTACCGCATAGCTCAGCATAGTGGAGGCTGAGCTGTAGCATGGGCAAGCTGGGCTCCCCGTGCACTCCCAGCAGAGCCTGCCTACACCTGGCTTCTGGCAGCCCCCTGCCTGCTCTTCCCCATGACGTGCACCAATGCAGGAAGGCTGCCCGGTGGAGCAGCTCCACCAGTACCCTTCCTCTCCTGCTGCTGAGCCCTCCCCTGCCCACATGTCCTGCATGCATCTGCCACCAGCACCGCAATTCTCAGTCTGGCCTGTGGTGGGGACCCCGAGGGGTACCTGGGTCTGGCTGCAAGGTGTGGGGGTTCTCGGGCCAGGGTCAGATGGGGGGGAATAGGAGGGTCCCTGTGACATCCAGCACCCCAAGGAGAAGAGTCCTTGCCTGGGTCCAGGGCTGAACTGAGTGGGCATTTCTCTTGTGGGGTCCACAGAGGGAGGACCCTGCCCCATGGGACTCCTTTTGGCTTGGTCATGGCATGTGTGTGGGGTGACCCTGCCCCCACCGATCCTGCTGGGGCCCCCCCTGCATGGAGACCTTCCTCAATAAACCCCATGCTTCATCTCTTACTGCCTGTCCTCCTGTATCAGAGCAGGGAGTGGGGCAACGCTGGGAAGACAGCCAGGCTGGGCATCCCCCAGCCCATCGGGGTGCATGGAGTCCCACAAGGAGTGGGAGCCTGGAGGAAATAAGGGGGAGGTATGGGACAGTCCATGTGGAACACAGGGACAGACCTGTGTAGCAGTCACATGTCCCCAGTGACAGGGACTCACAGGGAAACCAGTGGAGGAAAGGGTTTATTCAGTTGGCACTGGGCACAACTGGCCCAGGGCTGGGGTAAGCAGAGGGCACGTGGCTGTGCTGGGGCAGGCTAGCTGCGCTGGCAGCGTCCACCTGCACCCAGGGAGAAGCCCTGGCGGCAGTGGCAGTGGAAGGAGCCGTGGGTGTTGTGGCAGATATGATCACAGGGGCCAGGCTGTGCCTGGCACTCATCTACGTCTGGGAAAGAAGGGGAGAGGATCAGACCTATGCCAAGGGTACGGGGCTCGTCCGGCATGGGCAGGGCTGGGTATGGAGGAGGCATGTGGGGGGCAGCTCTGGGGCTGGGTGGAGCTGGGACACAGAAAGCATCTCTAATGCCTACAGCCATGCAGCTGTGGTTCTGTCACACTTGTCCCCAAGGCTGCTGGGTAGCAGGTGCCTCCTCACTCCAACTCCTGCACAGTCACAGACTGTCCATCCTGCCCCCCGTTTTGTGTTGGCTGGGGCTACGAGCATAACAGGGCATGCCAGGAATCAGCATCCCTGCTCCCAGGACAGCATGGCAGTGGCAGGTGGGTGGACACCATGGGCTGCCCACCCCCGCTGCCTGCAGGTACTCACCCAGGCACTGGCTGGCAGAGGGATCAAGGGGGTAGAAGCCCGGGCGGCAATGGCAGGCATGTGCCCCAGGGGTGTTGGTGCAGAGCTGGCTGCAGTTGTGCAAGCCCAGGGCACACTCGTCGATGTCTGGTGGTGGGGAAGAGAGCAGCACGGGGTTACAGCATGCAGGGAGAAGGCAGCACAGACCTGTTGTGGTGGTGTGGGCAGGGCTGCCTGCTGCATCCCAGACCCTCCAGTGTTGCTTATTTGGCTGTGCTCCCAGGGCTGGGAGCAGGGCCGGGCAGCAGCAGAGCTGCCCAGGGCCACCATGCACCCTCCAGCTAGCTCCTGGCCATGCTCCCCACCCCCAAGCCCCCTACCCATGCAGCCCAGGCAGAAGCATGGGCACAGCCCTGCCCTGCACAGCTCAGCAGGCTGGGCTAATAGACAGGATATAGTTTATTGGGGGAGTTCTCTGGGAGAGGGGCTGGAAGACTGAGCAGGGTTTGACTCCAAACAGTGGGGTCAATACGTTAAAAAAAACAGACCAGGAGGGTCCTTCCTCTGCAGGGCTGGGGGGACCCTCCTCTGCCAGGGCTGGGGAGGGGGGGTCTCCCTCACTGAGGAGGGGGCAGGTGAAGCACACACGTCGCAGGCCAAACCAGCAGGCACATGGTACGTCAAGGCGACGGAGCAAGCGACCACCCGGGAGGCACCGGTGTGGCAGGAGCAGCACTGGGGCGGGGAGGTGCTGGCGAAGGGGCACTGCCCCGGGGCTGCTTTCCCAGACACGATGCAAGGGGCAGCTGGGCTCCGTGCCTGTCCCATTGCAGGCCACCCCCGTAGGGCACAGCTGGCACTTCCAGGGCAGTTCAACATGGAGGGAAAGAGAGAGAAAAAGAGACAGGCAGAGGCTGGCCGGTCCTTCCGCCAAGGCTGCTCTGGCGTGTTACGGGCAAGGGTTAAAGTGCATAGAGGCAAAGGCAGAGTCCGAGGACTAGAGGGAGGAGGGTACTGTGGGGGAGCCCGTGCCAGCTCCCGGCGGAGGGATATCCCCCAAAAAAGGCCACTTGAGCTGCACAGAGAAGGAAAGAAGGAGCAAGAGAGAAAGAGAAAGAAAGAAGGGGAGTCAGTGGTGGTTCAGCAGGAGGCACAGGATGAACAAACACAGAGCCAGGGTGTGGAGGTAGCTGGTTAGCCACCCAGCAGGTTGCAGGATGCGGCCAGGCCTTTGGCAGGGGTGCAACAGCATCCCAAGGCAGTGCTTTGGGGCTGTCGCCCACTGGATTGGCCAGGCTACAGTGGCATGGGCTCAGGGCATCCCAGCCATCACTCACCCACGCAAGCTGTGCCATCCTCATTGGGCTCGAAGCCCCGGCTGCAGCGCTTGTTGCTGCGGCAGCGGTACCCGCCATAGGTGTTGATGCAGATGGGCTTGTCTCGGGGGCAGACAAAGGGGAACTCTGTGCACTCGTCCGTATCTGCAAGCAGAGGGGACTTGGTGTGAGAAAGGTGGGCTGGGAGCTTGAGGCTACTGGCCATGGCCCCTCCAGTTTCCCCTGCATGTGCTAGATGACTCCCCTAACAGGTAGCCACACACGAGCCATGACTGCCCAGAAGGCTCACAACATGGCCACGTTGCCACATCCCTGCTGCCCCTCCATCACTTGTGGCTCTAGTGCAATGCCCACTCTGCCACACGCCAGCTATGCCTCCCGCCCCCGGAACAGCGCTCCCCACGAAACCACAGTCCCCCTCTAGAGCCGTGCTCTGCCCCCAGTCCCAGGCAGGCAGCCGTACCCTGCACTGAGCCATGCAGCAGCCCTGCCTTATGTGCCCAACCACCTCCCCAGCTGCCACCTCCCTGTAGCAGGGTGCTGCCCTCATGCTTGCCGTGGGGCCACGCTGCAGCACCCCAGGTGCAGGCACGCCTGCACCCCCAGCAGCTACTCACCTACACAGCGTCCGTTCTTGTGCTGGGAGAATCCCTGCCCGCACTGCATTTGGGGAAAAGCAGAGACCACTGGGATGGGGAGAAATCAGCCCCGGGAGCCACTGAGCCCACAGAGCCCAGCCCCTTGTTTCTGCCCCCAAAGCCTCCTGCCCTGCACCCACACCTGGCCCTCACCTCCAGCGGGGCAGGCATGAGCTGCTCCTCCACATCCAAGGGATAGGGGATCTCCAAGACAGAGTTTGTCTCGCTGCTGGCCACAGCTCGTGCCACAACACGGCCATCCGGCCAGGTCACCTCCAAGCTGCTGGCTTCATCGTGCCCTGCAGGTGGGCAGCTCATCAGGGGGGGGGGTCTCCGGGGCAGGCAGGGGCTGAAAGGAGGCCAGGGGCGTGGTAGAGACAGAGGGGGCAAAGCCTCCCCTTGTTCCCTGAGCCCAGCCCCAGGTGACCATGCTAACAGCCCATGCAAGGGGATGTAGCTAGAGGGGGGGTGCATGCAGGGACAATGGGATGGCCTGCCAGCAGGCAGGGACACCCCTGCAGGCTTGGCTACCAGCCGTGCAGAGGCAGTGGAAGGTTAATGGGCAGAGAAAGCCCTGGTACCTGGGCAAAGCAGCAGGCAGGGGGTGGGGAAGAGGGCAGTGGCCCCTCGAAGCAGGGCTGCAGTGGCTGTGCACCCTACCTGCAGTCTCCTCCAGAGACCACCATGGCCAGTGTGATGGGTGTGAATGATTGCTGTGCTGCATGGCACCAGGGCAGCAGACATGGCCCCTGCCCAGGGGGGACAGGCAGCTCTTTGCCTCTCCCACAGCTCACCCAGTCCAAAGTGCGCCACAGGCTCCATCTCACAGAGGTACCCTGATCCACCGTCAATGATGCGCAGGTGGGCCCCGCTGCGCCGTGTGAACAGCACCACTTTGGCTCCTCGTGCAAAGGCCCCGAAGCGGGTGCGGGGGATGACACGCAGCCAGTTGTTGCTGGTGCCCTGCAAGGGAGAAGGGAGCAGGGATGCTGAGTAAGGAGAGGCAGAACGGACAGGGACAACATGAGGACCCTCTACTTGACTCACCTGGGTGCCCTTGAAGATGGAGATCGGTTGTGCCATGGACTCTCCGTGAGACAGGATGAGGTCCAACATCCCATCACCGTCAAAATCTGTCACTGCACCTCCTGCAAGGACAGGATCATGTCATGTCTGCAGCTGACCCCATGTCTCCCAGTGCTACACCCTGCTGCCAGTGTGGGCTCCCACAGGTGGCAGCTGCAATCCCAGCAACGCAGGGGCAATAGATAAGAAGGGGTGACTCCAGGTAGGAATAAGCGTCCATGCATGGGTGACACCCTGCAATTAGGTGGGTCAGCTCCCTGAGCAGTGGAGGGGACAGGCAGTGCCCAGGAGACTGTAAGACACAGAAGGCTGCCTGGCCCCCTCCCAAATATAGAGCTACACCCTGCGTAACAACTGGAGACAGCACTGTTTGCTGGGTATGGGTGGAGGGAGAAAGCATGGAGCTGCTCCTGGGCGACAGGGGCTCCAACATGCTGATGGGGAGCAGGCAGGTGACTCAGCCAGGCATGCAGCATCCTCAGGCATAGAGGGTGCCAGCTGATGCTGTGGTGCACCCCAGCATAGGCCCCCATGGCCAGGGACACACACCTGTGCCCCGTCCCTCTGGCTCCAGCGCATCTCCTGGATTCAGCTCTTCCACAATGGGGTCTGAGTGCTCCCTGCGGATGAGCCTGCCGAGCACAGACAAGGGCATCAATGCCAGCCCCTGCAGCCCCTTCTCAGGAAGGGCTTATCCCCTCCTGTAGCAGCATGGTAGAAGAGGTGACAGCCCCAGTGGCTGTCCATAGTGGCTGGGGGATTGGACTGGCCCCTGCCTGTTAGCACCTCACGTCCCCTCCCCATTCAGGGGTGACAGGGATGTCATGAGAGACTGGCTTTTGTGGGTCTGAATAGCAGAGCAGCAACACCATCTCCAAACACTGCTGCATCTCTCTGGGACCAGAGACCCTCCCCAGGGGCTCCCTGCCAAGCCACTGCTCTCCACCCATCTGTGGGTGCCAGCACTGGGTGGACAACTAGCTCCCACTGCCCCACATGCCAGGTGAGGAGATGCCACACAGCAGTAATGAGGAATTCACTCGCACAATTAACAGAAGCCACAAACAAGCTTCCATATCACCACTAATCAGCAGTGCCAGGGACCCCAGGGACCCCAGGGGCTGCTGCAGGCACGATCGCAGTGGCTGGTAATGACACCGGGAAAGGTTCAGTCACGGTGCCTTTTATTAGTTGAGCCTGAGCAGTGGCACTGCTGGAGAGGAACCCCGTGAGCCTGGGTGCACCATGAGGGCTGCTCAGCCCCGCCCCGCCCCCCCCCCCCCCCCCCCCGAGCGGCGTGCAGGCTGTCCTGGCTCTCCAGTACCTGCCAGGCTCCTACCGGAATAGGCGGTTGGCAGAGGAGCCACGGTAAGCAATGTTGTTGAAGAAAACCTCCAGCTCCTGATCGTTGTCGAAGTCTGCTGCGATGACAGTGCGGACTGGGGATGGCATGGAGAACTTGGGGGTGGCGATGTCCTGTGTAAGGGATGGGCATGGGGTGACAATGGGCACAGGGAGCAGGACACCCGGTCCCACTTTGGGTCCTCTTCTTGATGGGAATTGAGGCTCAAAGCCACATCAGGGTGAAGATGGCCCCTTTGGCCAAGGAGACTCAGTGTCAAAGCCAGCAGAGGGGTGGGGTGGCATGGTCCCAGCCCTCACCCGGAATCGGACACGCCCGGGACCCCCGCTCTGCAGGTAGAGGCGGTGTGGCCCGTTCCAGTTGCCATAGACAATGTCCACCCGGCCATCACGGTTGAAGTCAGCCAGTGCCACGCCACGTCCATGCTGGTAGGGGTCATCCAGCCCTGGGGAGCCACAAGGGGACGGGGGAGACAGAACCTCCTCCCTGCCTACATCTCCCCGGGATGCCTGCTGGGATGTGCCCCACAGTCCCCAGACAGGTTCTCCCCACACAGGGCTGTACCCCCGTGCTGACAGATGCCCTGATCTGCCTCCAGGCCCCCAGGGCTATCCCCCCACCCTGCACTCAACCAGCCCGTGCAGGCAGGGGCAGGCAAAGCCAGCCCTGCCCCGAGGTCCCCAATGCCTGGGTGCTCCCCCTACTCACCCACAGCAGCTGCTACATCCTGATACGTCCCATCCCCCAAGTTGTGGAAGAGGAAATTGGGGCTGTTCTCATTACCACAGAATATGTCGGAGGCGCTGTCGCTCAGGATGGGGCCCACGGCCACCCCACGACCCCCTGGGGACAGGAGCCCCAGGGTGAGGGGCCAGCTGGTACGCTTCCCCAGCAGAGTTTTTGACCCCCACGCCCCCTCAAGAGCACCAGGTGGGCAGCACTAGGACCCCCGGCATCCCCTCCTCTCCCACCTCCCACCTTTAGTCCCTCTCGTGAGGCACTAATTGGGCCTGGCAGCCGCTTGTGTCACTCCCAACCTTAATCGCTGCCATCACCATGGTGACAACACTCCTAATTAGTGACAATTTACCGCCGGTGAGACGGGGCACGGCGACGGCCGGGCAGCGTGGGGCGCAGGCTGGCACACTGCCGGCCGCCCCGCGGGGGCTCCGGAGGGACCATCCCCGGTGACCGTGTAGTCGGGCGTCCCGTGGCCCGGGTGGCTTCCACGGGCCGTGGGGCTGCCACTAGATGGGGCAGTCAGGCAGCCTAACGCGGGGACGGTCGCGCCGCGCTGCCCCGTCCCCTCGGCGGCGCCGCAGCCGCTGGTACCTGTGTACTTGCTGACGCCAGCCTGGGCGGCCACGTCCACCAGCACCACGACGCCACGGGCAGGGTCACTGGCGGCCACGTCCATCTCGATCAGAGCGTGAGGGCCCACGTTACCGCTGGCGTAGTTGGCGATGTAGATGGAGTACCTGCCGGAGCCCTGCAGCCACAGCATCTCCTCAGCACCCACCCGCCCAAAATGCATCTCCTCTGGGACCGCAGGAATCCTGCTGTGGGGCTGGATGCTCTCATGGCTCTGTGGGACTAGGCACCACTGCCATGTACTGAGCAAGAGCTTTGCAAAATCCATGGTGAAAAGCATCCTCGAAGTGGGGATGTGCCCCATTGCCTCCAGGAGCTCTGTGGTCCCCAGGCTCACAGTGCCAGCACGGGCAACCCTACTGTGCCAGGTTCCCCCTCATCCCCACTGCCTCCCTTGTCCTGTGCGGCAGCTAGACCCTGATTTAGTGATAATCGTTTGAAAACAAACCACTGGAGGAGGAGGAAGAAGAAAGAGCAGGTGACAGGAACATAAATCACCTCGACAGGCACGTTTATCAGCTGGTGGCAACCGTGTGGACAGGTGCCCACAGTCCCCATGGCTGTAGGGGCTGCCAGCCCCGACAGTCATGGGCTGCTGGGGGGCACCCCTGGCCCCAGTGCCGGGGGGGGTGGGGCTGATGCCCAGATGAGGGGAGAGGTCCCCAGGATCGTGTGGGGGAGGGCTGGAGGGGCAAAGGGGGTGGGAAGGGGAGATGCCCCCTGCCTGCTGTGCCCTGCCTGCTCACCGTCCGGTCCACACAGGCAACAGAGCGCCCGGCGAAGCGGCTGGCCACATCCCGGTTCACCTCGTCACTCAGGAGGTCCTCCCAGCGCCCATCGCGGAGCTTGAAGAGCTTGTCCGTGTAAGTAGCCATGCCTGGAGGGGGCATGGGTCAGGGGGCTGCAGCATCCCGCCTCCTCCTGAGGAGGGTGCCCTGCGGCAAGGGGAGGCTGTGGAAAAGGTACCCTTTCCTGGAGCATCCCAAACCTCTGCTCTGTCTCCCACAGCCCCCAGCAGTGGCACAGGGCCAGGCTGCCACTATGAGAGCCCCTGTGACCCTTAAGGGCCACTAGGAGACACACAGAAGAATCAAATCATTAAGGTAAAATGTGTCTCAATGGGGCACAGCCCTGTAGATCATACCCAAGAAGGTAAAAAAAAAAAAAAAAAGATAGATTCTGTGCCAAGCACAGGCAGCAAGCTGCACTTGATTTAGAGACAGGTGTGCCGGCAGCCACCGCCAGCTTGGGTAATTAGGAGCATCAGGAAGACAGATCTGCTGCCTGGAGGTCAGGGCTGTGGGACAGGGACACAGCAAAGCTGGGCTAGAGCACCAACCGAGGGAGCTCCAGGGATGCCCAGTGTCAGGCTGGGATATGCACATCTCCTCCCCACAACAGGCATCCCAGAAACTGGGACAGCACCGGCAGGGCAGGATTAGACCTGTCTTAGTCCAGCAGGCCCAGGATAGCCATGGCACAGAGGGGTACAGCTGCTGTGGGGCACAGCTGGGATTTGCAGCACAGGATGCCTGTGGTAGGCCAGCCCCAGGGGTCAGGGGGGAAGCTGCTGTCCCACTCTGGGTGCTGCTGGGAGGGCAGTGGGCAGCTGGAAGTGCTGACTTGGCGGCTGGTTGGGCTCGGTGTCCCGCCTGCACTGCCATCAATCAATGGAGCCACTCAACTGAGAAATTAACTCCAGCCCGCACACATCCCTCACGCGCCGAAGGTCACGGGCGGCCGTGCTGGGAGCTCCCCCCACACCCAGGGCTCAGGACACTGCTTCCTGCAGGGCTCACCAGAGAAGGCATTGTTGGTGTTGAGAAAGTAGATCTCCTCGCGGCCATCCCCATCGATGTCGCAGGCTGTCACACCAATGGCATTGCCCTGCCGGTCCCGCAGTGCATAGTACGGGGAGTCCCGCTCATCCTCCGCCACATTCACCAGCCGTCCCCGCACCTTGTCATACTTGAGCACCAGGTTGGGGCCATTGTACCTGTGGGTGTGAGCAGGGTCAATGGCTCCCTGAGGCTTGGGGACAGGAGGAAAGCTCCCATCCTATCCCTAGGAGGACACCAGGTGTGACACTGGCTTTTCCCCATGATGGGCACAGCAGACATCTGTGTGTTTCAGGGAGGCCGGTGAACCTGGGTTGCCATCAGCACCCAAATGTGGGGCTGGCTCCTGGGTGTCAATGGGGAGGGCTCAGCTAGACCTGTTCCAGCCCAACACTGGCATCTCACATTTACCTGGCCTGGGTACCCCAGGGCAGTGCCAGGGCAGGGGTGGGTCCAGGCACCAGTGGGGCAAGATGGAGTGCAGGTCCCTGCTTGCAGCCCTTTTCTTTCCAGGGCAGGGAAACTGGCACACAAGGCAAATCCTCTCAGCATGGTGCACCCCACCGGCTCCCTGCCCGCTCCTGCCCAGTGCACTAGTAAACAAGTTATACAACGGGCACCGCGGCTGCTTACAAAACCCCGACCGGCTGCCTGGCTCAGCCCAGCTGGGAGTGGTGGCTCAGGCCCCGCCAGGGTCCCTAGTGCTGCCCCTGGTTTGCTGCCCCAGGGTGATGCTCAAAGCAGCAGCAAGGCCAGACTCAAACTGCCACCGTGGTACCCCCAGCTCCCACAGTCCCATCAGATGGGATCCACGGGAGTGAGGGGCTGCCTCCCGCTGAGCGCACCTGTGTGTGCAAGCCTCCTTCAGGGGTAAGCACTGTGGTGTGTACACAGACATGCTGCACTGGTGGCTCACAGCCACATCCATGCACACAGAGCCTGCACTGTGGTCACCACTGTCTCCAGCCAGGGCAGAACCCTCTGGCAGCAGCTGCTCTGTGTCCAGCCCCACTCAGGTGCCAGCAGCACAGTACACAGCTCCCTGCCGCCCCAGCTCCTGCCAGCCTTTCCAAGCCATCACTCCAATAAAGGGCTATAAAAAGCCTCCAGCCAATTAACTGAACTTCTGGAGACTGCCGAGTCCCCGTCAGTGGAGCTGAGCTGGCTGGGGGACACACTGGATCTGCACTGCACAAATCTCAGCTTCTGGGAAGCTGCCACTGCTCCTCAGGGCCAGGACAGAGTCAGTCACATCATCCCACACAGGCACCCAAGCATCAACACCCTATGTGGGTGCACACAGACCCCCATCCCACCACCCCTGAGCACAACCTCCCATCCAGCCAGACACCCATGGAGGGGCAAGCAGCTCCTGGCCCTGCAGGGCCACCAGGTCCTGCTGTCCCCAAGGCACTGGGTGCTCCACTCACCCTGCCACCACGATCTTAAAGTTGCCATCAGCATCCAGGTCAGTGACTGCCACACCATAGTTGAGTTGTGTAGGGTTGCTGTCATAGTCAGGTGGTAGGAGGCGGTGGGTGACAGCCATGAACATGGGCTCACTGCGCTGGGAGCTCTCACTGAGCCAGGCCAGGGACAGCAGGCACAGCACCAGCATCCTGGGCACCTGGGAGAGACCTGCAGCCCATCAGCTCCAGGAGAAGACCCTGCTCCCCAGCACTGAAGCACCACCACCACCACCCTTGCACAGGAGACACTCTTTCCACTTCTTGTCACCCACCCCAGCCTGTGCCACACCACCAGGCCCTTGACCCTTGGGCACTACCACAGCCCAGGCATCCCCATGCATCCTCCTGGATGCAGCTCACCCTCTGGGCTTCCCTGGGACAGGACCGTACTCCAGTGAGCTGGGAGCTGCAGCTGAGCAGGAGTGGGACCTTGGGAGCCCTTCCCATGGGAGGGACTGGGGAGGCAGCAGGAGGGCTGCAGAGTGCTGACAAAGCTGGGCTCAGCCCCAGCTCACCCTGCCCCAAGGGGCTGCTGGCACCCAAGATCCTGGCAAGTCACAATGCCAATCACTGCTCCCTTGACAAAGCCAGAGGAAGTAGGCAGTCGCTGGGCTGGGAAGCTTGTCGCCTGTCCAGCTGGTGTTCCAGAGCTGGGGAAGGCCACAGGTAGAAAGTGGGAATACCCTGCCAGTTGACTCCTGTGTGCCTCAGTTTCCCTACTCTGACTGACCAGGGATGGTTTCTGCACAGGGATGCAGCGAGGAACAGGAGACTGGGAGGAGAAGCTCAATTAACCTGGACTGCGGAGGACAGTGTCTGCCAGCACTGCTGGCAAGGCTGCAGAGATTTTGGAGTTGGCTCTGATCTGGCTGTAGCATGGGTGACAAGTAAGGTGGCACTCAGGACAGGACAGCCAGCCCTCACCTCAGGCCAGGCAATCCCCTCCAGTGAGCTGTGCCCCCCCATACTATGGGCACAAATACATGTGACAGTGCTCCAGCTGGGAGCAAAACCAGGCTGTCCTGCTCTCGCAGAATGGAGGGATGGCTGGGGTACCCAGTCACCAATGCAGGGGACACTGGTTCATGAGCCTGTGCCATCCCCTGGGCAGGGCTGCCCTCCCAGTACTATCAGGGGGACAGGGACAAATGGCCCCACTGCCAGCTGGTCCCCATACTGCAGACCCCACCAGCAAGCAAAGGAAGCTGTGGCAGCTGCAGGGTGCCACATGTGCCCAGCATGGGGAGGGGGAGATGCCCAAGGCTTAGATCCTGACAGACCCAAGGGGCTGCAGGGAACAGCCCACTGCTGCCACCCTTGGGGATGGGAATGGTCCTGGGGTCTCTGGGGAGCCAGGATTCCCCTGCCAAAACCAAGTAGTTTCCAGCTGCAGAGGAAACCTTGAATCCCACTGCCTTGCCTTCTTGTCTGGAGCATCT
Source organism: Falco punctatus (assembly GCF_963210335.1). Taxonomy (NCBI): domain Eukaryota; kingdom Metazoa; phylum Chordata; class Aves; order Falconiformes; family Falconidae; genus Falco; species Falco punctatus. The sequence continues at coordinate 28,661,470 of NC_137589.1, read as the reverse complement.
CTCCAGGAGCAGCAGCCTGGGACCTTCCCTGGTGCAGGTGCCCTATGCAAGGCACATGTGATGGGGGCAGGGTTTCATCGGTTATGCAGGGATGGGACAGTCCCTGGGTGACACTCTGCAGTACCAGGCAGTGAGGGAGGGGAAATCTTTGCCACAGCCCCACACTGTGCTTACCCAAGTAAGCATGGGGAACTCATCCCCATGTGGGCTTATGGGTGCAGGACTGCCACATGGGCACCCTGCTGATGCAGAGCAGTGCCCCCTCAGCCCCAGCCAGGTGATGGGTGGCTGTCCCCAAGCCACTGGCAGAGCTCTCCCTGCTGTGGCCCCTCCAGCTCCCACTCCCTACAGCTTGGCTTGCTCCCCAGGTACTCCCCCCACCTCATCCAGCTGCAGCCAAAATCCCTCCAGGCTGGATGGAGCCTTTCCAGGAGGAAACAATGTTCCTGATTGGAGATGAAAGGCTTTTCCCAGTGAATCCGGTGCTTGGTGCCATGGGGAAGGGATGCATGGCCTGTAGCCAGGCCATTTTGGGAAGAGGAAGGTAGGGAGACTCAGGCTCCACATGGCAGAAAGGGAAAAGCCTCATGGTTCCCAGTGTGCTGCTGATGGTACTGAGGCCCTGGCGTGAAGCTCTGCCTGAGGCTTGAAGCTATGGAGTCCTGCTTGTATGCAGGGCAGAGCTCAGCCTGTCTTGTCCCAGCAGAGCCACATCCTGTCTTGTGTTGTGGCATCTGGTGGCAAGGTCACCCCAGGACCTGTGGTCACTCCAGAATGCCTGCTCAGCACGGCTGAGCCTGGTGACACAAAGCCGAGGTGCCTGGCAGGAATAGAGGCAGCAGGGGGATGGAAGCAAGGCTGGGGGTACCACAGGCACCCACACAGAGTGCTGGCCTCATGGCAGGGATGCAGCGTGTAAGGCTCATCTGTCCCTATGCATGGCTGTGGCTGGCAATGTCCTGCACAGAAGGGACTGGGAAGGGAGCTGTGGGGCCGGCAAGTGGTTGTGCCCCAGACCCCTCGCCACAGGTGGTAAGATGCTGTCCCCAGGGCTCCTCACATACCCGCATGCATATCACCTGCCCTTGGCCCACATCATAGGGACAGTAGGAGCTGGCAGTCTGCACAGCCACCCCACCCAGCATGCCACCATGACATTGCTGCCCACCGCACCACGCACCCCAGTGATGTCATGCTCCACCACTGCAGTGACATCCCATCCCAGGCCGCAGTCACCTCCAGCACCGCTACGACATTGCAGAACATCATGCAGCAGGGGCCTCATCACACCCCAAAGCAGTGACAACATGGTGACATCACAGCACCCCATGACATCACGCTGCATGTGCCCCAGTAATATCATATTTCTGTTCCTGCCATTCCCAGGCTGCTACAGCCATGCCTGCCAGGGCAGAGGACAGACAGGAGATGTCCCACAGACCCAGTAGTCCCTCTCTTGTAGCAGCTGAGCTGCTCAGGGGTGCCAGCAGTGCCCCCTCCACAGCACCTCAGCCCCTGCAGTGCCTCTGCTCCGGCCAAAGCCCTTAAGCCCTGGTCCCACTGCTCTGGCTGCTCACTGCTGCCATGGGCTCAGCGCTGCTCCCTCCCACGTCCCTCTCACAGACCCCGGCCTGTGCATGCAACCTGTCATGGATGCTTCCGACAGGCCCGGAGCCCCCAGCTGCCAGCTGGACTGTCCCTGTCCCCTCCCATGCAGGACTCCTCAGGGGCAGACCCAGCACGCTGGGGCTCAGCCAGCAGCAGCTAATGCAGTGTGGAGATGAGCAGCCACCTTAGCCTCTGAGCCCAGCTCCAAGGGACACCAGGTCCTTGGGGGGCTCAAGAGCCACCAGCACACGGCTAACCCCTTACCATGCAGGCAAATATACGGCTGGACCCCTCTCCCCCACAGCCCCCAGCCCCTCCATGGGCTCAGCCACCACCAAGCACAAGTGCCTGTAGAAGAGGCGCTGTCCCTTGCTTCTCGCCATCCTGACGCCCCTGCCCCACTCCATCCTCCCGAGCCCCGTCCCCCCCATCCCAGCATCTTTCCCTCCCCGTCCCCATCCCATACTTCATCCCACACCTCTGCGCTGCGGGGGCGGGCTGCGTGCCTGCGGTCCCGCTCCACCCACCACCAACTTCTCTCCGGGCCGGTGACCGTGCCGGAGTTGACACGCTGCCCCCTCCCCGCCCCAGAAAACTTCGCGGAGCAGCAAAGCGGCCCCTACTCACGGGCCAGAGGGGCTGCCCGGCGCCCCCGCGCCGGCGGGAGCGCATCCCGCAGCGCCTGCCTCGCCGCCCGCCGTGCCGCCCGCCTCCGGCTCCGCCGCTCCCCGGCTTCCGACGGGGCCGGCCCGGCCGAGCGGCGCCTTATGTATGGCCGGGCGGCGGCGGCAGGCCAATGAGCGCGGTGAGGGGCGCCGCTGCCAATGGAGAGCGCGGAGGTGGGGCCGCGCCGCCCTGATTTACTGCCCGTATCGCCGCGGCGGCTCCGGCTGGGATGCTGCGGGGGCACCCGCCGGGGGGCAGCGCCCCGGGCCCTGACCCCGCCGGGGCTGGAAGTGGGAACGGGGGCTCCGGGGCGACGCTTCCCGGGTGGCTGGAGCCGCGGCGAGGGAGCTGGCTGGCCGCGGGGGGTCCCGGCTCGCGGGAGAGGAGCTGTACACCCGCGGTCACCCCGTGGGCGCTGGGGGGTGGGCGGCACTCGGGGCACGGCGGGGCACGGCTCCCCACCTCCTGCGTGGGCAGCTGGGGCGACGGGGCGAGCAGAGCCAGGGACCGGCCCTAGCCTAGGTGCGGCGGGGGGCGCCCCCCGGAGCGGTGCAGCTGCGGGCGCGGGGGGGAGCCGGGCAGCCCCGGTAGCGCAACACCGAGCTGCGCCCCGAGGGCTCAGCACCCACCCTGCGGTCACCCACCTCCCTCTGCAGGGAGCCCGGGAGGGGCTGTGCCCCGGCAGCCAGTCTGAACTGGGAGGAAGGCCCATCTCGGGTCGTGGGAGGCACTGACCTGCCCGAAATCTTGTAGCTACTGGACGCCTGGGGCAGGATGTCACTTAGCCCGCAAACCTGCCTTCCCTGACACATTTCTCCTGTACGGCTGCTGTGGCGATGGGCACAGAGCTCTCTGTGTGTCTCTGGATGCAGAAAGTAGCTGCGGCTGGGACTGGGAGAGCACTGGCAGGGCACAAGGCTGCCAGGTCACCTCAGTGGAGCAGGTTTGCCGGTGCTCCAGTATGGAACCTGGGGCTGCAGCCACCAGGAGAGGCAACAGGAGACACCAAGAGAGACACGCGGGGAGAAAGCAGGAGCCACAGGAACCCACACCATTCGAGCTGCTTTGAGTGGCTAATCAGCTGCCCTGCTAAAACCCTTCTTTCTCATTTGAACATTTCTGGCTACAGCTTCTGCCTGTTGCTCCCAGTTCTTCTCTCCCTGCTGGATTCAAGAGCTCTCCAGCCACAGTGGTTGTCTCCCACAAAGATGCTTCCACGTGGCCATCAAGTACCCCTTGATTTCATTTCTGATGACCCACTCTTAACAGGGCTTGCTGTGAGGCTGCCTCCTGCAGGGTCCCCACAGCCAGCACGAGTGTCCAGGCCTGGGGAACCCGCAGGCAGAGTGCCCCCAGAGCTCTGGGGTGAATGAGGACATGAATTGCACATGTGTGATGGTCATGCTGACCTCCCATCCCTGATGGGTTTGCTCAGCATCCCAGCCTCCCCATGGCAAATGCAGAGAGTAGGGGTAGTTCCTGCCCCACTGCAGTGCCCCACAGCCCCAGTGCGTGGTTGCAGTCTTGCGTGCATGTGTGTGCTCAGGGCAAGTACCCCCTCTGCTGAGTTGTTAACTCATCCCAGATTTAGTAACCACCTGGGTAATTATTAGCACAAACTCTGCAAGCCGGCTCTTAATGCCATCCCTGACTGGCAGGTACAGAACTCAAATGCCGGCAGGAAGCCAGCTCGAGCATGCCAAGACTGTGAATGGTGCTGGGCACGCTGGCTCCCTGGGGCTGCAAACCCAGCATGCCAGCACACTGGGGCTTGGCCCTGGACCTGAGCACGTGCACACCAGCAGCAGACACAGGCAGGCCTGCTAGCACACCAGCATACCTTGCACATGCACCTGTACGTGTGTGCACACACAGGTGTGCATGCATGGCATGCACTGCTAGACATGCAGCATGGTGTGCACACATGCAGCTCCGCAGCAGCACATGCAGATGTTAGCAGGGATGTGCTCATACCATGACACCCCATGGGTATACTATGCTACATGCATGTGGGGCACACGTGCCCAGCCCATGCTACCAGCACCCAGTGGGGTGATTTTCCATTTGTGGGCCTGCAAGGCACTCCACAATACCTGCTGTCCGAGCCCCTCAGTGCCCATCCCATGGATGCTGTTATGCTGCTGGGCTGGGACGTTTCTCTGTGGGAAAAGAGCAGCCAGCAGGCACCTTAGCATAACCCATGGCCATAAGCCACAGTCCTGCATCAGTCCTTGTGCCCTTGCTGGCCCAGCCTGGCCCAGACATCTCCATCCCACCCCTCTGCTTGCACATGCATGAGGGGCACCGTGGGGCAAGCACTCCAAGGTGGGACACAGGTCTCTGCAAGGAGCTGCAGAGGGGAGCACAGAGCATCAGCGGGCACCAATGTGTGGGGAGCCTGGCTGTGCAGCGCACGGGAATGCGCAGGGGACAGTGGTGGCGGCAGTGGGGACAATGCACAGGAAATTAGAGCGAGCAGCAGCCAGACATGCTGCGGGGGGAAGGGAGATGCTGCGCTTCACCAAGGGCTGTACACAGGCTGGGGAAGGCTCTTCAGCTGAGCTGGGGCCAGCATGAGCACTGGCCACCTCCTCACACACCCTGGACCTCCCTTTCCCATCCCTGGGGCAGAGGCCAGGCTTTCCCTGGCCCTTGTTCCTGGGGTGCTTGCACCATCCATGTGGATGCAGCCCCCTGGGAGTGGGGACCTTCTTGCAGCCAGCAGCCCTGACAACCAGTGTCCCTGGTGCTTGGTGACTTACCTGCCGCCCCGGGATCTCCCTGGGTAGAAGAGAACAGGATGCTGGGAATCAGTCCGCCCCTTGCTTGCATTGCAGTGGGTGGAGGGGTGGCTCAGGGCTGTTAGCTGGCAGTGCCAAGTGCTCTGGCCAGCCAGGGGAAGCCTGTGAGTTGGCAGTGCCATGTGACACCCATGGCCCTTGCAGAGACGGCACTGCTCTGGAAGCTGGGGGATCCTCAGCAGGACAGGAATCTGCTGGATTCATGGAGCACTCAGTCTGTCCCCTCCAGCAAATTCCAGACAGTGCAACACAAACTGGGAGCAGGTGAGCAGAGCAGTGCTGACTCAAGGTACTAACCTCCAGGATACTTCACTGTGGCTGTCATGCCTTTTTCTAGAGCATTGTGGAGGCTGAGGCACCTGCACACAGCCTGGTGGGTGCACAGCACGCACACACACACTGTCAGCACACTCAAGTGCACCTACATGCACAGATGTAACAGACTGCGTAGCCACCCCATCTGCACATACTCTCTGTGCGCACACATGGCATGCGAGCATTCAATGCGCTGCTCAAATGTGCACACAGCCCATGCACAGACTCACGTCTGCACTCACATGTGCATGCAGCAATGTGCACGCACCCCAACGCACACACTGTGCGCTGCTGCACTGCTGCTCGCTGCACCCATCAGCACAGCCAGGCGGGCTGTACCAACCACCCTTGCTGCTTTTTGACACTAGAAGAGGGCACCTGCTGTCACAGCAGCACACTGTGGGATCCCTCAGATGCCAAGCCAACCCCAGCTCCTGCCTGGCACCGCTTCCTTCTCTGGAGGGGCTGTGCTGGGACTTCCCTGCTCTGAGGGTCTAATTTCCACCCTAAATGTATTCATGGATAATTTATCCCCACTCATTCTTGTGCTAACATTGTCTTTTAGCTGAAATAGCTCTTCTCCTCCCCAGCGTTTACCCCGCTGATGTATTTATAGTGAGCGCTCTGCTCCCCCACAGCCTGCGCTGTGCTAGGCACCAGCCACTGTCCTCCCATCATGGGTCTTCCAGGCTCTGCCTCCCCCAGCAGCCCCCCGATGCCTCTGCTCCTCTCCCAGTTTGGCTCCAGCATGGGCAGGTCTCCCGAGGCCCATGCAGGGATGCGAGCGAGTCCCCAGCCCTGCCAGAAATGTCTCTCCTGGTTCCTCCTAGAATTGCTTTTGCCTCTCCCAGGACTACACACCCATCGTGCAGTGGCTTGCAGTGATGGAGTCCCATGCTCAGCTGGAAGCTCACTTGGTCCTTCTTTCCCCTGCTGTCCCCTCCTGTCACTGTCTCACAGCACCTGACCTCCTGCCTTGCCTGCAGCCCCCTGCCCGCTTTGGTCCTGCACCTTGGGCCAGCCTGTGGCTCCCTGTGCCTGGACACGTCCCAGCCCTGGAGGTCCTTTTTCTCGGGGCTGGCAGTGACTTGCCGACTGTCACCCATCCCAGTGGCTCCCTGTGAGCTGCTGCCTCCCAGTACCCTTCCCTGGTCCCCTCCTCCTGCCAGCAACGTCCCTCTCAGGTGCTCACTAGGCACAGGAAGGCCTGGAAAGGCATTATCTTATTACAGAGGCCAAGTCAACCCGGAGGTGTGTTTAATCTCCTCTTCAGTCCTCTTCATCACAGGTTTACCGCACCCTCAGCAGCAGCAGGGTGCCAAGGCTGGGCCCTAGGCACTGTCCACCCAGGGGTGCCCAGCCCCAGCCCTGGGACCCCCAGCCCCATGGCTTTCTCCCACCCCAGCCACTTGCTCTGCACAGCCTCTCAGGTCCCTGCATGGTCCCCAGCCACTCCTGTCACCGTGCACAGTGCCCCCGGGTCCCTGCTTGGACTCTTCCTGTCGCCGGGACATCATTAGAAATGTTAATTATTAATTATCACTAAAAGCCCTTTTTGCTGCATTGCTGTTCTCTGCCTATCTCTGCCCCGTGCTGACTGTAACCGGATACACCCGTGCTCGCCTCCTGCCTCGCAGTCCCCGGTCCCTGCTTTCCCTTCACCACCTGCTGGGTGCAGGGTGGGAGACAGAGGGCAGTCCCCCATTCCTCTGCAGGACATGACCCCATACGGGACTAGCTGGACTTGTACCCCATGGGATCCCAGAGCTGTTGCTGGCATGGAGATGCACCAGTGCCAGTGCTCAGCCTGGCGACTGCTCTGCCTCATGCCAGGAGAGGGAACAGGAGGCCAGAGGAAGGAACAGGAGGCCAGAGGAGGGACCTGACTGGTGCTGTGATGGAGCCAGTGACCATCAGCTCTTCTAGGCCATGGTTGATGTGATCTCTTGTGAAAGGAGCATTGGGACAGGTCTCCCTGATTGGAGGGTCTCGGCAGGGTGAGGGCAGCAGGCTGCACTCTAGTCCTCCCAGGCAGCATCCCTGGCTGGGGAAGAGGTAACAGGCTGCAGGGAAACCTGGGGTGCTGCCAGCAGCTGGATGGGGCTGGCAGGACCCGTGAGGCTGGTACACGCTCAGGGAAGCTGGCTGCCTTCGAGGAGCCTGTGCAGCTGCAGGGAGGGAGGGGGATGCCCAGCTTGCCCAGCTCAGTGTCCTCTGCAAAGTCTCCTGCAAGATTTACCAGCTCCAAGTGGAACTCACTGATGAATCAATTCACATCACCATCTATTGAAAGCAGTCAGGTTCCTTCACACAGGGCAGTGGCTGTCACCCAACACGGTGGCAGTGCCACAGCCAGCACTGGGCAAGATCAGGAACTGCTTCCAGTTGCAGCATCCCCGAGTGCTGTCTGCCGGGCAGAAACCACCTCCTGGCAGCATCTCCACCTGCCAGAGCTAGCCTCAATGTCCTGGTACCTCCTAGGGACCACGACAGGATGGGGCATAATGGAGCGGGCTGTGGCACAGTGCCAATGGGGGCTACTTTGCATCAGGATAAAACTTGCATTCCCCACCCCCCCCGCCCAGGAGTTCTCCTCTCCTTATTTCCCCTGTCTCCTGAAAGAGCCAGGCTATTGGGGTTAGCAAGCTTCCCACCCCAGGACTGTCACCAGCCACCCCATGCTGCTGCACGGTTCTGCTGAGGGTGCTGGAAAGAAAACAATAGCTGGAAGGAGACAACAGCGATAGCTCAGGGAGAGGCGTTCAGGGGGCAGGCTCCCGAGGGAGTGCAGGGAGGAGCACCCAGGCCTCTCCTGGACTGGTATTGATTCCTGCAGCACAAGTGCTGCCTTCTGTGCCTGTTCATTGTAGATGTGCAGGAAAACAGGGAGGAAGAGACCCCGGCTCCCCCCTCCACAGCCAGCCCGTTCTCCTAGGGGCACAGCCCCATTGCATCCTGCCTGGGAGCTGCCAGCAGCACTGGCGCCTTCCCACACTGTGGGCTGCTTCCCCACATTATACAGCACTGTCACGAGCCACTGAGTCCCCAGGTGTTTGGCGCAATAATGCAAAGCAGATCTTATCCACCCCAGCCCCGAGCTCTCTGCAGTCCCCTCCCCGTGGGCTGAGCGTGTCCCCTGGCTGGGTGTGAGGGAGAGAACCAGGGCTGCAGGTGCTCTGGGTGCCCCTGGCACACTGCAGCTGATGGGCAATTCCCTCCTTGCCCCTGCGTGCCCGTTGCAGCTCCCCAGGGCTTTTCTCTGCCAAAAGCACTCTGTCAGCATTTGCTCCGCAGCAATAAATCAGAGGGATGCTCATACAAGCATGGGCTGGCACTGGGCTCCCCAGGACCGGGGTGTAGTGAGGTGCCTCAGGCAATGCTCAGCCCCAGAACGTGACTCATTTTTTGTCTGGTGTTTCAGTGCTCAGCCCAGTGCTCAAAGCTCGGGAGAATCCCAGGCCATGCTGGCAGGTCTCTCAGCTCCTTGGATTGTCTGGCTCCTTTAGAGCCAGAGCAGAGCAAGCTGGGACTCCTCTGCACCCCTCATGCGTTCCCAGAGTGTCCCAAGGGCTGGCGGGGGGCTGACATGGCTGCAGCAGCCTTGGTACCCCAGGGCAAGGTGATTCCCTGTCCCTGGACCATGACTGGCTGTTGGTGTTCCTCCTGTTCACAGCCTGGCAGGGAGCTGCTGAGGGGCAGCCAAAACCCCTGGCCCCTTCTGACACCTCCATGTGTGTGTGGAGCAAGCAAGTTCTCAGCTCCCTGAGAGCGCTGGGAGTCACAGTGGATGGGATGACAGGCTCTCTGGTGGCTGGAAGGAGGCTCCAGGGCTCAGAGGCGGGGCTGGGGGAGGAAAGGCTGCTTGGGGAGCCAGAGCAGAGCAGAGGTTGCCCGTACTGGCTCTCCTTCCCATCCCAAGGGCCAGGGCTCAGCCTAGCGCAAGATACTGCGTGAGCGGAAGCTGGTTGCATGGCTTGCTTGTGATCAGACCCAGATCTGGGTCCACTGACAGCTCCTTTCTCTCCCGTGCTGCTCCTTTCAGCCCGTGCCTCCCCGCAGCCCTGGCTGACGCAGCTGCAGATGAACAGACAAGGAGAGCAGGCAGCACTCCCGGCCCGCTCTGCTGTCCCCTGGGAGGCATAGACACGGCAGTTTTAGATCAAGACTCTTCAGAAGCAAGAGCAGCCCCGGCTATCAGCAGAGAGCGGACAGCCGGCTCCAAGCACTCACTCCCACTGGCTTCGTGACACGGGCAGTGGGTTTTAGGATGCCAAGGCAGCCAGGACTAGGGTGCTGGGCCCCCTGGTGCTTAGCCATGGGATGCTGCAGCTCCCACCAGTGCTGGCCTGAGTGCCTGAGGCATGGCTGGGCTGGGGGCAGACCCAGCAGCAACAGCCAACCCCCTGTCCCAGCACTGGGAGCGTTTGGAGCCCAGTGCCACCCTGCTCTGTGCAGAGCATCAGTCACCTCTTGGAGAATGGGATCCCCATGCCTGGGAAGATTCTCAGGACCCCTGAGACCCCACTAGCTGAGGAGAAGGTGGGCTATGGCCCAGCAAGTCCTGCAGCCCCACTCTGGGGTAGATGGCCTCAGGGGCTGGCGCAAGCAAGGTGCATTTACATCGCCCCCTTACCCTCACCCATCCCCTCTTTTGTGGGGAGCACGGGGGTGTCAGCAGTGCAATGGGTCTCTGTCCCAGTGGGTGGCACTCCGCAGGGTATCACAGTGCTCCTTGTGGGAGGCAGGAGCACAAGCACAGCTGCTGGGGCTGAAGGGGACACGTGAGAATGTCTCCAGCAGGGGAAAGTGCGGGGGTCCTTCTGCAGCCCACAACTCGAAGCACTCGGACTGCTGCTGCTGCTGCCATGGAAACTGCTGTGGAACATCATCCTGCCGCACCGGCCAGGGCAACCAGGCCACTGCTGTCCCCAGCCGTCCTCGGGCTCTGTCTGCAGGCACCTGGGTTGACAGAGTGGGAGAGGCCAGGTGCTCCCTGCCAGCCACCGTCTTTGGGTCACCCTTGGGCTGTGATGAGATGGGGGCACCCCTGGCTGGGACACCCAGGGTACGGCCGGGACAGAGAGGCCAGGGAAGTGCTGGCAGAGGGTGTCTGGTGCCATTCCCAGACAAACCCAGCTCCCACACGGCCAGGGGCTCCACGCTGCTTGGCCTCCCACAAACATAAATCATTTTCTAATTTATAACATGAATAATTGATTTTGCCTCCGTAGCTGGTGATAAATCTCCTGTGCGCACATGCATAAGAAAATAATAATAATGAAAGCGATCAGGATCTGCTGCCATCGATTACCTGTGAGAGGGACCGTGGTCCCCTGTGTGCCATGGCCGGCTTGGGCGGGGACAACTCCCCGGGGTGTGCCGGGTGGCCCTGCCTGGTGGTAGCCTTCCTTGTCCTGCACAGCAGCACGTGGCTGGGGCAGAATGACCCTGCCTATCCAAGTCCGAGCCCCTGTGGCTGTACTGGGACCCACACCGGGCAGTCAGGAAAGTCTCAGGCATCAGCAGTCGCAGCCCTGTAGCTGTACCTGAGGAGGGATAAGATTCTTGGCACAGCCCCATGCACTGATGTCCCGTGCAATGCCTCAGTGACGCCTTGTCAGGATGGCAGGTAACCAGTCCCTGGTCCCTCAGCAGCTGCACAACCTCTAGGGAGCTGTGGAAGCCGTGATGGCTGCCAGCTGCCTGGGCACCAGCCTCCCATCCCCGCCTGCGTGTGGGACACCAGGCCTCCGTCACCTGCACCAGGAGCCTGCCTGGGAAGCAGCTCCTTAGGAATTGCACTGGAGAGCCTCGGCTTATTAGAAAGCACGTTGGGGTCGGGGTGGGAGGCGGCAGAGACCCCAGTCCATCAGCCTGACAAACCAAGGCGGCTGCAGCAGCCTGCCCCACGCCCCCTTAGCCCCGTGTTCTGCCTCGCAGCCTGCGGTGACAGCGACCCTCGCGCTCCTGCATCCCCGGGCCCGGCCCTGCCGGCTCCCACCCCGCCCGCGGGAGACCCCGGCCCGGCTCCCCCGGGCGCCCCACCCGTCCCCGGCAGGGCCGGCCCGGCTCGGCAGCCTCTGCAGCACCGGCGCTTCGTTCGGAGATGGCGGCCGCGCCGGGCCCGGGCTGCTCCCCTCGGTGCCCGTTACCGGCCGGGCGCGGGCGGGCGGTGCTCGCCCAACGCCGGGAAGGAAGAGCAGCGAGCCCCCCGGGGCAGGCGCCTTCCCCGCCGCCACAGTGGCCGGCCAGCCGGCGGCGGGGCGCGGGAGGGGGCCCGGCGTGCCCGAGCCCCCGGCAGCTCCCCCGGTGCCCCCCGGCAGGCGGGAGCGGGGCTCTGCCCGCACAGCCAGCGCGGCCGCGGCCAGCACCGCGGCTCCCGCCTGCTGTGTGACCTTAAACGGTAACGGGAAACCCACGGCAGCCTCCCGTGGGGTCGCCCGGGGGCCGAAGGGGAGGGTCGCCCTCCCTCCCCCGCAGCCCCGTGCCCATCCTGCCCCCCCGGCCACCCTGCCCTCGGCCCCCTCCCCCGGCTGCTGGCTGGTGCGGGGCGGAGGGAGGGCAGCGGGGCTGCCCGTGGCGGTCCCAGCCCCGGGGACGCGGAGGACCGGGCGGGGCCGGCGGCCTGTGTGCCCGCGGGGTGCCGGCGCGGGGGAGGCGCGGCCGCCCGGGGCGCGGGGCGGTGCCGGTGCCGGTGCCGCACTACAGGTCCCGGCGCTCCCCGCGGCGGGACGGGATGGGGCGGGCCCGGCGGGGCGGAAGCGGCGGCGGCGGCGCGGAGCGGCGGGGGACCCGGCGCGGCCACTGGTAACGGCGGGGGCCTGGCAGGCAGCGCGGCCCGGCGCGGCGCTCGGGACGGGGGCACAGCAGCCCCAGGTTCGCACCCTGCCCGGGTTGCGCGCTGCGCCCCGTGTCCCGCTCCCCCCCACCGCGGTGTCCCTGCCCTGACCCCCACCCCGTGTCCCAGCCCTTTCCCCCTCTCCGCTGGCACGCAGTCCCCGGAGTGCCTGGGTGACATGGCACGTTGCAGACCGCATAACTCTTCCCCAACTTATTGAGTCATCAGGCGCTGCCGGCAGTGACAGCCCTCGAGGGCAGGGGAGTTATATGGCGTCCCCGGGCACTCGGCGTGCCAGGTTCCCACGGCTCGTAAAACGTGCCCACTGCTCCCAGGCGCTGGATGCTGTTTTTCACGGCTGCCTGCCTGCCCTCGCACCCCCGCCATCCTTCACCTGCTGTGGGGCTGGCACAGCTCTGGGGTGGCTCATGGCACGATGCCGGTGACCAGCTTCTGCCCTTTGTGCATTTTGGGGGTGGTCACGCTGGCCACCTCCTTCCTGGTCTGAGCACACCACAGGGCCTTGCTTTCCAGGCTGCTCCTGCCCGCCTAGTAGCTGCTTCATGTTATTTTACCTTCATTTTCCCTGACCGGATCTTGCTTTGTTTCCTGACTATGTTTCTTGGGTCTTTTGAAAGATTTTTGTGCTCTGGCTGGTGTTTGCAACGCCTCTCTGCTCGGTATCATCTGAAAATTTAATTATAATTCACTATTCAAATGAAAGTTTGGGAGGTAGTATAAAATGATACCCTTGAAGTTCAGCTAAATTGCGTCTTGCTTGCCTTATCCAAAAGCTTTGCCTAGCAATTCTTCCAAAATAACCTGCCCTGCAAGCCAGTGTCCTTCATCCAGGAGCCCATTGCGGTGGGTGCGCAGGCTCCTTCCTCCACCCGTTATGTTCTGTGCTAGGGAGGGGCACAGGGTTTATCCTGTGCCAGACTCTGGTTTTGTTGTCCTTTCTCACAGACAAAATCAGCACCTGTTGTGCTCTGCCTGTCACTAGGGCCCTGGGTTCCTCCTGGCACCACGTGTGTGCTGGCGGGTTAATCGGTTCGTCTTGGCACCGGCCACGCCAGCCAGGTGACCCTGTCTATGTGGAGATGCTGGTTTTGCTTTCCCTGCAGCTGTTTCTTCGAGGCCTCTGCCTCATTTGCATTTCTCTTGTTAAAAACAGTAATTTTGCCCTTTTGAATCATCTTTATTTTTGAGCCATCATTAATTTTCTCTCCCTTCTTGTTTATTAATAGATCTTTTCACTTTTGTGCTGATTCTGCCTGAGTATATTTGTAAAGTCCTTTGTATTCCCCTTAGCCTGCCAGCTGTTAACTCCTTCTGCTGGTTTGTTGTCCCTTCCTGCCCCCCCCTGCAGCTGTGGGGGGACATTATTGACTTACAAATCCTCCTCCTGTCTAAAAGGTTCCCCTTCTCTTGTTCCAGGCATCTCCTAAGAGCATCTGTTCCAAGTATCTCCTAAGAGCATCGCACATGAAAGGCATGATTGAAATCTCTTTTCTCAGCACCTTTGATGCCTTTGCTGCCTCCTTGCGTAGCCAGTGTTTGCTCCGGCTGCTGGAGAGCATCTTTCTCCTGGCAGCAGGGGACAGGGATGTCTTAAAGCCCACAGGGCTGCAGGCAGGCGTTGTACGGGATGCAGCTTTCTGCTTCTTGAAGTGCTTTGCTTTGCTTCATGCTGGTGGCTCTGTGTTTTTGCTTTTGCTCTGCCTCTCCTTGCCAGGCATCCAGGTCTTTCCCTGGCCCCATCACCTGCTGCGTGAGCTGGGCAGGCTGGGCTGGAGCTCTGCTGAGGGCAGGAGAGGTGCAGGGTAGCCAGAACCTCTGATGGTCCTTAGCTGGGCTGCTGTGCACCGATGTTGTGCAGTCAGTGAGCATGCCATGGCACGTGCCTGGCATGGGATGAGCCCTGTGAGCAGCGAGTTCCCCAGCAGGGCTGTTTAGAATCTCCTTGTACCTGTCTTTTTATTAGTCTTGTTATTATATTTATTTTTTTTCCCTCCAAAGAGCCCAATATGCGGCAGGCTGTAAAGAGTGACATTGCGGGTGCACGAGCCGCATGCTGAGGCTGCGCACGGTCCCCCAAGGCTCCCGGTCCCCCAGTGTTGCCATCCCTGTTCACCATCAAGGCTTTAAGGTTATCTGCTCTATCGACGGGAGTATGGATTGAGTGGAATTAGAAACCTCGAAGGCTAAAAATACAGCTCCCTGCCAGGAAATGCGGCAGCCTGCTGGGAGGGCGCTGGGTGGCATCGAAACTTTTCCGGGAACTGGCATGCTCCGGTGTGAGCCCTGCAGCCTCACATCCGCGCCCATCCCTGGGTTCCCTGAGCAGTACTAAGGCCAGCTGCTCTGCCCACAGTGGAAGAAGGCAGCGGGAGCTCTGGCTTTGCTGTCGGATTTGTGCTGCAGGTGTCCTCACCTGCCAGGCAGGGATGCAGATGGTGGAGGTAATCTGGCGATGCACTGTGCAGTGTGAAGGAGAGTGTGTGACGTGGTCAGCCCTGTCTTGCTGCTGTTTGTGGGTTCGTTCCCTGGATAGAAGGAGGAGAGAAATCAGGGAAAAAATGCTGCACGTCTGCTGCAGATGGTCACTAGAGGAGAAAGGCAGGCTGGTGCTGGCACATCCCCCGGGCAGCTGCTCTGAGGCCTCACAAACTCATGCCATGAGCACAAGTTCCCCATGAGTAGTGTGTTTGTGTGGATGGTGTGAGGGGAGCTGGTGCCTGTGGGGAGCTCTGGCCACCTCCTGGCTGATGCTCCAGCATCCCCCTTGCTACGCCAGGCTGTGTTGTGCTGGGCTGGTGGGTGTTATGTGCCAGGCAGGTGGGCAGTGCTCCCACTGCCACTTTGACTGTGGTATCATGGCATGCCGAGTCTGGGGCTGCCTTTCCCTGCTTGGTGCCACAATGCCGAGCTGTTTTGGTAGCTGGCTCTGAGAAGCAGGGCAGCATGCGGGACAGCACGGGCCCTTTGGGGGATGCACTGGCCATCGCCGCCTGGGGTGAGCTTGGTCCTGGAGTCTGGAAGCAGAGGGTTGCCCTGCCCAGTGTAGTGTGAATGAGACCCGAAGCCAGGGCCGTTGCTCTGCCTCCCAGAGCATGAAATCGGTCGGTGCCGATGCGTGGCCATGGCATCGATGAAGTGTGTAATAGGCTGGGGGCAGGAGCTGTGCTGCCTTGTGGGGAAAAACCAAACCATTGCAGCATCCCTGCCAGCATGGGCGAGTCACCACCTTGCCATGGTCCTCCCTGGGCTGTGGGAAGCAGCTCTTCCCCAGCAGCCTGCGGCAGGCAGAGGCAAAGCTGTGCAGGGAGAGGATGCTCCCAGCACCAGCCGTCTGGCTAATGCCGCACCATCTGCTTTGGAGGGTGAGGCAAGGTGAACGGCAAGCTTTCGAGGAGCCCATAAATCCTGTGTGCAAAGGCTCTTGGAGGTGACTTGGGATATGCGTGGAGCAGTGCTGCTGCTGGCAGCTCCCTGTGCTGGAAATTCTTGGGAAGCAGAGACTGGGGCGATCAGTGATCCCCCCCCAAGGCATTCAGTGATGTCCCATGGACCGAGATTCTGGGCTTAGCTGGAAAAAGTCCTTAGGAGAACGTGCTTTGGTGCAGTTGGGAGCCCTGTGTGGCTGGAAATGGTGGTGTTGGGGGGGGTGGGGTGTCCCAGTGCCCCCACCTCTCTGGCACCCAGGCTGCCACTCGGCGACAAATTGTATAATGCCTTGGGACTGAAAAATTACTAATACAAACCTTGGCGGGTTTGTAGGATACATTCCTTTCTCATGGTCGATAAAGATAAAGGGGATCGTTCTGCTGGCAAAATTAGTGTATCAAAGAGGGGGAAAAATATGACAAGAGCTGCAGAGGCAGAAAAATGGTTGGGGCAGCTCCAGGATGGTGTCCAGCATCACTGCAGCACCTGTGCCTGCACCTTGTGCCGTGGAGGTGGGCAGGAGTGCACGGTGCTTCTGCCCACCTCCACAGCACGAGGCACAGGCACCACGGTGATGCTGGGGAGCACGGCCCTGCCCAGGCTTGCCAGCAGTTTCCAGAATGCCATGAGAGACCCATCCATCAAGCTGAGGCAGTTGTCTGTCTGTCCATCCGTCCGTCAGGAGGAGGGGATGATGCCATTCGGCACGGGCAGTCCCGGCCGCTTTCCAGCCAGCGGTTGGCCTCCCCTCGCCTTCCCGGCACCGCTGCCGGCTGTTGGTGAGGGGCCGCGGGGAGCGTTCGCGCCTCGGTCGGGGGCTGCGTGGAGGGGAGGCTAATGTACCGGAGGTGCCTCGGAAATGAGAGCCTTGGATGGGTTCCTGGCCCTATTGATCCGCCGGCAGTTTATGCATCCTGACATTCATAATCTCGGTCGGCACTGATGGTCCAGATTAATGGGCCCGGGGGCTGTCCATCCGTCACTTCACATTAATTACTGAAGAGGTGTTTTTCCAGTGATTTACCTGACAGCGGCCCGTGATGAATCCCCCTAAACGGAGTGGGCAGTGATTAATCACGGGGCCCTGGCCCAGCCCTACTCTGCCTCAACCACAGTGCAGCCCCCCACGCCATCCGTCTCCATAAACCCTGCCTGATGCATATTTATAGGGGCAGGGGGGCCCGGCAGCTCGTGGCGTGCCTGCTTCTGCCAAAGATGATGAAAAATAAATCTCTGCTGGGATGGGGCAGCAGGTGAGCAGGGCTGCGGCGTGCTAGGGTGGCAGCCGTGGTCCTCTGCCGGGGTGTCCCTGGGCTGGGGCTTGGTTTTCTGGTGCTCTGCAGCTGCCACAGACTTCTCCGCAGTTTTTGATGCATGAATGGTACAAGGGCTCTGTGGCTTGCTTCAGCTGTGGACACTGGCCCCTGGGGCTGGGGTGTCCCAGGCAGCAGCCGCCAGAGCAGGCAGGTGGGCACCTCGGTGATGCTGGCAGAGTTTCCCTGCTTTTCCCAAGCCCGGTACGCCTCACCAAAGGCTGTAGTGCTGTGGGGTGCTGCAGGCACCAAACCCCATCTGCAGATCTGCTGCCGTGGGGACAGTGTTGGGGCTCCACTATCCATCGCTGCGCTGGCTGCTGTGGGAGCGAGTGTGGTTGCCAGGCTGGGACCCCAACCCACCGACCTGGGCAGGGGCTTCCCCCTGCATGCCCGTCTGTGGGGCCACTGGGATGCGGGCAGGGCGGTGACACTGTCTCTCCTTGGCAGGCAGCGGTGGCACCATGCAGCAGGAGGTGGAGGGCAGCCGGCCGCGCTGTCGGAAGCCTGACATGGCCCTCTACGTGCCCAAAGCACGGCGGGAGAGAGCGGTGCAAGTGGTGGGTGATGTGCCAACCGGGCACCACCGGGAGCCCGAGAACCACTGCCTGGCACGGGACACTTGCCAGGGTAGCGGCGAGGGGCAGAGACGAAGCCCCCATGCCAGGACACAGGCGGGCAGAGCAGCAAGGAGGGAGAGCAAGGTGCATGCTGGCCCGAAGGAGCCACGGGCAGCCTCTGCAGGGCACTGCTGGAGGCCGGGAAGCAGCTGCTCTGTCACACCGGAGGCCCCGGGAGCATCACCCAGCACGTGGGAGCTGTGCCCAGATCTGGTCGTTGCCCAGCCCTGGGATGGGCAGGACAAAGCATCCCATGGCGAAGGTCTCAGAGAGCTCATCCACGGCCACCGCATGATGAGGACTGACCCTGACCCTCCATCCCCAATGAGCACCCAGCCTGGGGCTGTGGAGGCTACTCCTGAGCCCGAGGGCAACCCCGCTAGCCCAATGCCAGTGTGTCAGGCAGGGCCAGGTGGCGTGTCGGAGCATTTGGGGGACAGCACACCAGATCCAGCTGGGGACCTGTCCCAGAGCCCAGGAGAGGGTGTCCTGCAGCCGGCAGGGGTGGGCAGCCAGGGCAGCGTGGCCAGGCTGGCGTGTGAGGCTATGGGTCCGGAAGCCCAGGAGGAGGAGAAGGAGCGGGGAGGGTCTCTGCTGGCAGGGCAGGGTGAGGGCTGTGCCGCTGGGGTGCCAGAGGAGGAGGTGGAGAGGTGGGGAGGCATGGCTGAGCTTGCCAGGGAGAGCACCTTGGGTGCACCAGGAGCCAGCTGTGAACCCGGGTGCTCAAGGGGTGACACGGGCGATACACTAGTGCTCCCAGGGGAGAGCACCCCAGGGCAGGGCACGGGCAGTCTGTCCCAGCTCCTGCTCAGCAAGGAGGAGAGCGCTGCTGGTGCCAGGCATCCCGGTGGGGAGGGCAACCTGATGCCTACTGCACAGGGAGCAGACGGCACCTCTGTCTGCACAGACTGCAGCGCTGGGGCAGAGAGCGGCCCGCTGGGTGCTGGCAAGGAGCCAGCGAGTGGCATGTGGGAGGGAGCACCCCTGGAGAGCTGTGAGCCCCCCCCATCCCTGGAGAGCCACGAGCCCCCACCACCCCTGGAGCTGCTGTGCCACAGCGTAGAGGGCCTCTCACCCGCAGCCTGGGCTGAGGAGCCGTCTGGGGCAGGTGAGGACACAGGCTTGCTGCAGCAGCACCACTGCAGCCAGGAGCCCAAGGAGGAAGAGGAAGGTCTCCGTAGTGGCTCCCCAAAGGAAGGGCAGACCAGCGCCAGTGCCGGAACCCTGTGCCAGGCCAGCCCAGGTGCCGAGGAGAGCTGGGACGTGCTGTTTAACGATGATGGGGACTGCCTGGACCCACGCCTGCTGGAGGAGGTATGTGCTGCGAGCCAGTGCCCGTGGGGATTTGCAGGGATGGTAGCTACTGCCTGCTGGGATGCAAGGACAGTGTCCCCGAGGGTCAGCTGTCCCCATGTCCTCCTGGGTGAGTGCATGGTAGGGGGTGCTGCGGCCATGTGGCCAGCCTGCCAGTGCTGCCTGCTGTCACTGCCAGCCATCCCTGAGGGTGTGAGCTGCCTGCTGTGCCAAAATGCCTGGGACCTCCACCTTCCCCCCGGGCGGGTTCCCATCCCTTCCCATGGGGCTGGTGAAGGCTGGGGGAGATCTTTCCTCTATAGTACATAAAGCACACCCGGTAAAACCCGCTTGAGCACCGTAAACTGCAACTGCAACTGCACCCTCATGAAACCAGGGCTGGTGATAAAGAAATGGGCTGAGACATATGGGTTCCCATTGAAATAGCAAAGGGATGTTTCCTCAAAACTATGGCTTCTTAATCAGCTTTGGCTCATTACCATCCCCTCCTGCATGTGTGTTGCTGAATTTACTACAATTAGCTGCTTAGCACCAGGACCTACTCTGTTTTCTTGCTGTTTGCAATGGAAGTTCAGTTTCTGCAGCGAGGCTGAATACCCCTTATTGCATTTTAAATCAGTAGCATCAAACTGGTAATTTTCCAAATGACATTAATGTGCCCAAAGTAACAAACAGCGCTAATATTGTTACAGCCAGCGTCTGTCCACCCTGGGCTGGAAGCAGGGTGTGGAGTGGTGGGTGGTGCCTGATAACAGCATCTGTGAAGGGATGAGATTAATGCAAGAGCATCCTTACCAAGGGGCACTGGTACCCACCTTGTCCGCAGGGCCATGCCTAGGCTGGCAAGCCTTCTCCAAGCCCGGCGTGGGCCTGGGGCAAGGTGTGGGACACAGAGCTCACATCCGGGGCTGCTTGGAGGGGGACATGGAAGGGTATTGGGTACCCCCATCCCTACCTGGCTGTCCTCCCCCCAGCTGCAGTCCCCTGCCCTCCAGCTGGGAGGTTGTGGTGAGCATCGGTGCAAGAGGGACAGCACTGCCAGCTGGTGCATGTTGGGCTGGCACTGGCTTTCCATGGTGCTGTGGGCATGGCTTCATCCTCGGGCACAGCAAAGTGGCTGCCTGGCCCTGCCAGGGAGGCAGGTCAAGGAGGACCTGTGTTATGGTGCAGCCATACAATGCTGCAGGCAAGGTTGTGCTGTGCAGCATGGGTGCTTAACTCCAAGGAGCTCTGGAGTATCTGTGTTAGCTCTCCTGTGCACAAGCTCTGAGCAAAGTATAAACTTTCCAGGGAGCTTCCCAAGATGGGTGAATAACAACCTGAATAAGGGATTTATCAATTAAAAGTTGCCATCTTCAGCCCCTGCAGATTCCCATGTCAAGCCTGGTGCTTCCTTGAGCCCTGTGAGCTCTCGGCAGGTGGACGCAGCTGCTCAGGGAGGGTGCAGGCTCCTGGGGAGATGGAGCTGTTGTTAATGAACAAAAAGGACAAGAAAATTAGTAGCATTCTTCCCTGTAGCCAAATCCTTATGCGACGCAGATAGCCAGCAGAGAGCAAGATTTATGACGTTCTGTGTGGAGGAGAGATTTCTGATAGTGGACAGCTCTTTAATCTAGCAGGAAAAAACACCATAGCAAGATCCATTGGCTGGAAGCTGAAACCAGACAAATTCAGAGTAAAAATCAGTTTGAATGCAGGGGGTAATTAAGCACTGCGACCATTTCCTTGCAGGCTCGATGGACTCTCCATCAGCCGGCACGGTGCCTGTGTGCCGGGAGCCGTGGTGCATGCACGCCAGCCTTCTCTCCAGCTCTGGAGGTGCGCTCTCGGTGAGCGAGCGGCGGTGTAAGCGAGCAGCCACAGACCCCTCTAATGTGCTCCAGCGAGGGTGTGTCTTTAGAGAGCAGCGAGGCGCAAGGGACAGGCTTCGTTTTCCATGGCGTCCTGTCTCTGCCATCCAGCTGTCCATCCTTCAGCAGACCCTTCCCAGGGTGCCTGCCAGGGCTGGGGGCTGTACCCTGGCTTCTGCTCCCTGCCCTGTCCCATGTCCGGGGGGCTGCAGGCGTGCTGTGTGCCCATGCTGGCAGCGTGGGGGGGACCTGTTGAGCTGTGCCTGCCGCGTGGCTGAGCCTGGCTGCCAGACGGCTCCCGTCCTTGCCGCCCCACCACACTTGGTGATTTGTGAAGGTCAAGGACCTCTCTGGCACTCTGTGCTCCTGCTCTCTAATCATCTTCCCAGCGCCTGGGACTACCCGAGTGCTTTGCTCCCTCAAGCGGCACTGCAGGGCTTCATCCTGCCCAGGGACGGCTCCTTCACCTCCGCCGAGGAGGCAGGGGGTGCCTGATGAATGCACTGCGCTGCACAGGGTGCACTTGGTTAATGGGTGATGGTGGTGGGGCAGGCGGCTCAGTCGGCGGTGCTAGCCTGTCCCGTGAGCTCCATAACTCAGCTCTACCCTCCGCTGGCATCCAGCCGCCCGGGCAGCACTCCCCTCACCTGCCGTGAATCCATCTTCCCCATAAAATTGTCGGAATGAGCACTTTTTATTGACTGAGCTGGCTGGGATTTATGGACTCTAACCTTCCAGCCATGGTGTGCTGTGCTATGATCGCTTGGGGGATCGGGCTGGGAACCTGGCTGAGTTATGTACCCACTCCCCAGCACCACGCTGGCCCCACGCTCTGGGGGGGATGGGGGAGCTCTTGCTGGCTTTGGGCTGTGCCTGTCCTGGTGTCTCAGCTAGGGCAGGGCTGTGAATCCCCTCAGATGCTGGCATGGTGCGGTTTGGAAAGCTGGGGTGCAGTGAGTGGTGCGGGGTGGTCCACCGGCACCGATGCTGCAGGGCGGAGGGGAGTAGCTGCACCTCCATGTTGTGGCAGTGGGAGACTGCTGCCCACATTTTAAAATGAAGGTTGGAAAATAGGAGAGGTAGAAAAACACTACAGCCATCATCTTTTAGGGCTGGAGAAAGTGCCCCACTGTGAGATACTAAGGCGTGCAACCCGTGTAGCTTATCAAGAAGAAGATTGAGAAGGGACTTGATTAGCATGAGTAAGTGCAGTCACGGGGAGGGGACTGGGGACTGTGGATTCTTTAATCCAGCAAGATGCAGAACGAGAACCGCCGGCTGGAAAGCAAAGCCAGACAAACTCAAATGAGAAATAAGGCATAAATTTTTAGCTGGGCAGGTGATTAACCACCAGAACTTGCTCGTCAGGGGAGTGCTGGCTTTTCCATTTGGCGTCTGGGGTGCCGATGGGCTGCTCTGGTGCATGTGCTGCAGCTGAGGCATGCTGAGCCTGGTGCTCCCACATGGCAGTCAGATGTCAGTCTTTCCTCCTGAACTTGCTGTCTTGCTCCTTGTTGTTCCCCAAATGTATTTTGGGTCAGCATGTCACTGTGGAAGGAGGGGTGTGCTTGGCGGTGTATGCTCTGTCTCACCAGTACCATTCCTACTGCGTCCCTAGTGGGACCACAGAGCATGGCAAGTGAAGGGATGCTGGTATGGGAAAAGCAATGAGAGCTCTGGTCAATAGTTCCTAATATGTGAATGCCATGAATCCATCTGCAGTGCTGGGGCAGGGGGTGAGGGCCAGGCCACTTCCCAGGGAGCACTTGCCATGGATCAGGAGCTGGCATGGTGTGGGTGGACATGGGTTGCTCAGTGCTGTGCCTCTCCTACCCCTGCAGCTCTCAGGGGGTGAGAAGCGCCGGGAGAGCCAGCAGTCACCCCGCTTCAACTACTACGGGGCTGAACCCACCGTACCAGATCTCAGCGATGCGGAGCTGCCCCATGTCATCGAGATCTATGATTTCCCCTCGGATTTCCGCACTGAAGACCTGTTGCGTGTCTTCTGCAGCTATCAGTGAGTCTGCTGGCAATGCCCCAACCCTGGCCCTGGGGTCCCCTGCCTGGGCTCTGCTCTGGACCCCTGCCTACCCAGTGCCGATGCCTTGCTGAGCTTCCCTCTTTCCGGCAGGAAAAAAGGCTTTGATATTAAGTGGGTGGACGATACGCATGCCCTGGGCATCTTCTCCAGCCCCATAACAGGTACTGCTCCCAGTTCGGCTAGGGATGGGCAGAGGGGAGGCTTCCCTGCCTCTCCTGCGGCTGGATCCTGGGCATGGGGCTGGGCCTGCAAGCAGACTCTACTGCTTTCTCCCTGCAGCACGTGATGCTCTCAGCACCAAGCACCTGATGGTGAAGACGCGCCCGCTCTCCCATGGCACCCGCGCCTCTAAAGCCAAAGCCAGGGCGTATGCAGGTGAGTGATGGTGCCCTGAGGTAGCTTGTGCCATGGTGCTTATGCAGTATCTTTGTCCTGATAACTGGGGTGTGATGGAGCAGCTGGATGGAGCAGCAGCGCTGTGGAGCCGTGCCAGCTGCCCCATCCCTCCCAGGATGCCCCTACTGATGTCCCCTATCTCCGCTCACCCAGACTACCTGCAGCCGGCAAAGGAGCGCCCTGAAACATCGGCTGCCCTGGCCAGGCGGCTGGTGATCGGTGCCCTGGGGGTACGCAGCAACCAGACGCCAGCTCAGCGAGATGCTGAGCGGAGGAAGCTGCAAGAAGCCCAGGGTGAGATTTGGATGCTTGGGAGGGGTTGTAGTTTGGGGGGACCCTCCTCATGAATGCCCCTTCTCAGAGGCTGCTGAGTGGGAGAGGTCTGCAGCAGGATGGGCACTGGCCATCTCCATGGGGAGCCGAGTGGCTGTGGGGTGGTGGGAACGTGGGGTTGATTCTCCTCTTGTCTCTGCAGAGAGGAAGCGCCTGGAGAACAAGCAGCGGGAGGATGCCTGGGAGGGCCGGGACTGAGCTGGGAGGCTGCACATTCAGTTCCACTAGAAACCCCGCTGGGGTGTCCGGGCCCCTCTCTGCGGGCAGGCAGAGCATCCTGCATCTCAAGAGCTGGGATAGATACTGCACCGTATCCAAAAGCACCAGGCTGCTCCACTGAAAGGGCTAAGCAGGACAGGTGCAGGCTGGTTGGTGCCATGCAGATGCTGTCACTGTCAGGCAGCGCTGCCCATCCTGCCCCGGGCAGGACCCCCGGTGCTGCCTGCTGCAGTGGAAGCAGCAGCAGGACGCGGGGAGCTCAGCAGCAAAGCTGCAGGGCTGTGCGGGGCAGCCCTGGCCACCTGGCAGGGCCTTGTGAGCAAGAGTTTCTGTCCTATATTTTGCTAATAAATACCATTTATTTTATTTGCCTGGCCAGGTTGTGGCTCTCTGCGCCCGTGCATGCCAGGGGAGGGTACGTATGCTGGGGGCTGCTGCGCATGGTCCCTGCCACCATGGGGGTGGATGTCCACACCTCCCCAGTGGTGGGTGTCCACAGCGGGGTGGGGGTGGGGGGTGCAGGCAGGAAGGGTCGGGCAGGGCAGCAGGCAGGAATGTGCTGGCAGGGACCCTGTTTACTTCCGCGGAGCAGCTGTGGCCCCAGACAGCGGGGCCCTTGTTGGCGTGTGGGCAGGGCTGCGTTCCCAGCCCTGTGCGGGGCTGTGATGTGGCTGCACTGCTGGCCCTGGCGGGCTGGGGGCTTCCTGCCCGTCCTCAGGGCAGGGACGTGGGTGGGTGGCTGGGACCTTCCTGTGGCTCCTTTGCTTTGCATCGTCTCTCAGCACCTGAAAAACAACCCTGTGTGCCCCAGCACTCCCACCCTGTAGCCCTCGCCAAACTCTTGGGGCCATGGTTTGTGGGGCTTCCCTGCCCTTCACAGCAGGTAAGGATGGGGATGATGCTTTTCTGCCACCCCTACCAGCGGTTTGCATGTTTTGGGTTGTGACTGTGGTGCCCCAGCCTGTGTTGAAGGGCTTGTGTGGCTGTCCTGTGTCCTCTGGCTGTCCCCCAGCTTGGTGGCAGTGGAGCTGGTCATGACCCTGTGGTGGTGGCTGCCTGCCCCTGTGCCGGTGGTGCTGCCAGCTGGGAGCCATCTCAGCCACTGTGCCCAGCCGCTCGCAGCTTGGCTGGTGGAAATTTCAGGGCGTGAGGCTGCTCTCATGTGGAAGGCATCTTCCCAGCCATCCGGCATCCCTCGAACCCCAACTCTGGGCGGAGCGAGCCTGCGCTGACACTGTCTCTTGCCACAGCCTCAGGCCACCCCAGTGTGTCACCACTGTCCCCAGGGGCTCGTTCATGTGCAGGGACCATGACGTGTGGGTGCAGCCTGTCCTGTCCTGTGCCGACGTAGGTGCTGGCAGCCCCCCACCCCAGGCTGGTGCCTGCAAGCGAGGCAGGGACAGGCATAGGTGTGCAAGGAGAGGGGTGGCACCGCCTGGTAGCTGGCTCACGGGGAGCTAGGCAGTACAGAGCGTGGGTTGGTGGCATTCCCATTTATTTGCCTTTACTGAAAAAAAAAAAGCTAGAAACCACAGGAGGAAGGAAACACAGAGAGCAAGGGCACGGTGTTTCTACCCTGTGCCCAGGAGCAAGGGCTTCGAGGGCAGAGCAGCCCCATCGCTGCTCCCAGAGCTGAGGAACTGCCAGGGCAGCCTGGAAAGCCCAGCACGACGGCTGCAGCCGCGGTGGCCGGTGGGCTGGCTGCCGGCCCATGCTGCCACAGAGCTGGCTGGGTCCCTTTATGTGCACAGGGTCAACCAGTTCAGGGACAGGGTGCCCTGACCAGTGGGGACTGCTGGTGGCAAGCCAGAGCCACTTGGCACTGCCCACATGCAGGCAGCTGGGGGGCTGGTGGCAAAGGGGGGACAGTGCCTGGCTGGGGCCACATTGCCTAGACCAGGGTCAGTCCCAGCTGGGGACTGACTTCATGATCCTGGTGGGGAAGAGAGCAGGGGATGTTGTCGTTGATAAGGGGGTACCCCCCCTCCCATAGCACAGCACCTGACTCCCATTGCACAGCATCTTTATTGAGGACGGGACTGGTGTACAGGTGGCAGTGGCTGGGGCCTGTCCTGAGTCTGCTGGGGCAGAGGGGGCCAGGCAGGCTGAGGTAGTCATCCTGGGGGGCACCAGAGCCACACAGGTGGGCGCTGCTGTGGTACCTGGGCCCCTCTCACAGGTCCCGTTGGCAGCACGGGGCTGGGCACCCCTGGGCACTCCCTGCTGGCCCTGGTGCTCATCTCCGTCCTCTGCGGCAGCATCAATAAATACAAAAGTCTTTGAGTCCCTGAGCTCAGTCTGGTGCTGCCGGAGTGCAGGGGCTGGGGCACAGGAGGCAGGCTGTCCCACCATGCTGCTGGGAGTGTGCTGACGCTGGGGGGTCACACAAGGTTGTTGGCCAGGCGCTCCCGTCGCTCCAGATCGCTCACCACATCTGCACCATAGGCATCACCTGGGGAGAGCGACAGTGTGTGGGGGTGTGTGTGAGGACACAGGACCTGCGGCACGTCCAGCCCCATCACTTCTCCCCCTGCCCTGCCCCGTATGCTCCCATCCCTCCGTACTCGTGTGGCAGCCGTGCATCCAGATGCGTTGCCCGTCGTACTTGCACTGGCACCGCATCACATTGTTGGAGAAGTCTGACTCAGCCACCTCATGCTTGGGGTTCACAACCACCTGGGGAGGGCAAGAGGCAGGGCTGGGGGCACTGCTGCCATGCCTTCTCCAGGCAGGGCTGTGGCACGCACAGAGAAGCACCCCAATGTGCAGGGTGAGGGGTGCCCATGAAGTGTGTCCCCCAGCCCTGAGCTCTGATGGCTCGGTGTGCCCCACCTCTCCGTCCCCCGTACCTGGAAGGTGTAGCTGCCCGGCAGCACATCGGTGATGTCAATCCACTGGCAGTCGATGTCATGGCGGTAGGTGTCCCAGCACCCCACGCTCACTCCCTGCTCCCCAAAGTTGGCGCAGGCGAAGCGTCTCTGCAGCCCTGTGGGAGGGAGGGGAGATGAGGGAGGGCGCAGGCAGAGCCCCCCTCGGGGACCAGGGTGGGAGGTTCACTGGCAGCTCTGCTGCTGACACCTACCTGCAGGGCAGTTGGTGTCCTCCAGGCAAAAGCTGGCTTTGTGCCCTTCGGCCACCTTGGAGCCGTTGAGTGTCAGCAGGTCATAGTGGGTGAAGACCTCAATGCTGTGGAAGTGCCTGTGGGGACAGGGGCTGAGCACAGGGCCAGCGCCTGGCTGGGGACCATGTGGCAGCCCAGCTGGGAGCAGGCAGCACCCAGAGGCTCTGAGCAAATTACAGCCTTGAAGCCAAATAAAGCCATAATGACAGTGCCAGCGTGGACACCACTAATTACCCCAGGCGGGCCAGTTTCTGCAGGATGGGTGCCACCATGCCCTGCCTGACCTGGGGAAGGGGCAGCTCCCTGCCAGCCCCTGCCCACGGGCCACTCACCGGTGGCACTGGTGCCAGGTCCAGGCGTGGCGCCCCATCTTGGGTCGGAAATCAGCTCTGCCCAGGTTGTGGATCTGGGAGGAGAAGCGGAGGAGGCGGCGGTGGCCGTAGGGCCAGTGCATGTGGTCGGCGGAGCGGGAGAGGCAGCGCTCCTCGTGGGCGCAGTACAGCAGCTCCAGTGGCCGGTCCTCCAAGTAGGCTGTCTCCTGCACCAGCTGGGCATTCATCACTAGGTCCGGGGCGTCTGGCATGGAGGGGATCAGCAGGGATGGAGCAGGTGATCCCCACCCCACATAGCTCCCCCTGCTATCTGTGCCAAGAGAACTGGGATCCCTCTCCCAGTGGTACCCCTTGGGCTCCTGGTACTCACGGGTGGTGCAGGTGACCCCTGCTGAGAAGCGTCCCCCGCCGCTGGGGCAGTGGACGGGGCCGTGGCGCTGGCACTGCTGGAGGGCCAGCTCAGTGCCGGCACAGCGCACCCCGCTCATCACCACCTGGGTGGCATCGGGGCTGCCTGCCCAGTACCACGTCTCCTGGGCAGAGGAGGAGCACAGCACTTGGACCAGCCCTCGCACCCCCTGCCAGCACCCACCCCGCCTCCCCTGCCCACTCCCTTCCCCCTGCACTGCCACCACGGCTTGTCCCTCCAGGCTGTCCCATCCCAGAGCCCCTGGCCACCCCATGCACACACCACACATCCCGTAGGACCCCTCACAGTCGCAGGCTGGGACCCTGCTCACCTGGAGGGCATGGCTGGCAAAGCCCAGCCCTAGCTGCCTGCAGACGACCATGGCCTCGTTCAGTCCCCACTGGGCACCACACACTGAGCCCCACTGCAGCTGCCCCTGCACCAGCACCAGCACCTCCACCACACCCTCCTCGGGGCTGCGGCCCCCAGCCAGCCGCACCTGCAGGCAAAGAGAGGCTGAGACAGAGCATGGGGCAGACCCCCCAGCACTCCCACCCAGCGCTGCAATGGAGCAGACAGCTCCATGCATCCAGCTGAACATCTGCCCCACCTTCCTCTTTGTCATCACAAGAACACTTTTGCCACTGGCTCATCCTGCAGATCCCTATCAGCATGCTGCTGTGTCCCTCTGTCCTCTGGGCCACCCCAGGGCTGCTCTGAACATCCAAGTTGGGCACAGAGCTTGCGGGGCAGGGGCTGTGCAATAGGGCCGGAGCTCCACAGGCCCTGGGGAGGAGACAGGGGCTCACCTGGCTCTGGAAGTCCATGTGGGGCACGTTGCAGCGGACAGCAGCATCAGCCTCATGCTGGCACCCACTTTGCTCAGCCTCCTGGAAGCGGCACTCACCCAGGGAGCGCTCATGGCCAGTGCACCGTACCTCGCTCATGTGGATGGGCCCCAGGCCTGAAGAAGAGAGATGGTCAGCATCCCCTGCTCTGTGTCCATCCTGGAGCAGGGAGGACCCCCACCTTCCTTCCCGCAGTCTGGGTGTTCCCTATGGGAACGGGGCTGCGCGCGGCAGGAGCAGCCAGGGCAGCCTCATCCCAGGGCGGGCTGCAGCTGCCTGGACATCCCAGGATGCTCTGGCAGCACCCAGTATACCGGGGGTTTTCCCCATCGTGCCACTCCAAACTCAGTGGCACCCCGAGTCCCTGCCATGCCGCCCACCTCACCTTGGCCCATCTGGGCTCCCACTACGGCCTGCTTTGCCGTCCCGTAGCCCAGCTGCCGGCACACCACGCTGGCTGCGGCCAGGTCCCACTGCTTGTCACACACGGTGCCCCACTGCCCATGGCGCAGCACCTCCACCCGGCCCTCGCCTGCATGGGTGCCTGCTCGCAGCCGCACCGGGAGCGCCTGGGCACAGGGGGCAGCCAGTCAGCGTTCCCAGGGCACGGCCACCCACCTGCACCACAGGCACCAGTGCAAGCATGGGACGGGGTGTGGGGCTGTGCTGGGGCTCACCTTTCCCGGGGAGGTCTTGCTCCTGCCCTTGCCTGTGCCCTTCTGGAAGGCACGGCCAGGGAGGCAGCTGACAATGGCGTGCATGCCACGGGGGCAGGCGTGCTGGCGGGGGGCCAGCGGGGCCACCTGCATGGGGCAACTGGCCAGGTGGGACTCTGTGCCCTGGCACCGCACCCTGTGGACCCAGAAGCTGTTCTTCTGGCTGAGTGTCTTCAGGCTGCCAAGGGAGAGGAGCAGAGGCCAGTGTCAGCTCGGGCACCAGAGACTCTCCCCCACCCAACACCTGTGCTGGGTGTCCGACCAGGGTGCCCCTACCCACCCTGCCCAGAGCTGAGCCCTACCTGGAGTTGGGGTCCTTCAGCTTCATGTTCCAGAGCTTCCTGCAGGTGTACAGAGCTGGGAGGTTGGTGGGGCCCATGCCAACCCTTCAGGTCTTCAGACCCCACCACCACATCATCTCTTCCCTCCCCAGCACCCCGTGGCAGGACCTGGAGCCATGGGGTCCTCCCACAGCATGGCAGGGTGAGGAAAGGTCCTCTCCCCACTGGCAATTACCATGTCAAGCCCAGCTATGTCATGTGTCCTGGCGGGACTGTAGGACTCCTGGCATCGGCAGGGACTCATTATGGGCTGTATTTATAGCCCCAGCCTGAGGTGGGGACGGAGGAGCAAAGGACTACTTGCCTCTCCTCTCCTTCCACCCATGCTTTGCCAGCCACAGCTGGTGACCTTCCCCACAGTCCCCTGGCTGCTGCCAAGCCCAGTCCTGCCCCTCATTGAGGCCCCAAGAAGGGGACGCAGGCATGGCCAGGCCGCACCAGCACCCTGCACACCCACCCAACCCCTCAGTCTCCCGGAGTGTCCAGCCAGGCACCCTGCCCCATGAGCCCCACAGCTGCAATGCGGGTCTCCTGCATCCCTACCGATAGAAGCTGGTGTTGATGTGCTTCTCCTGGGGGAAGCCCAGCATCCCGCAGACAACACGGCTGTTATTCCTGGTCCAGCCAGCGTCGCACACCTGCCTCCAGCGCCCGTTGTGCTTCACTTCCACGGCACCCTCCGTCACCGGCATGCTCACCTTGGCCCGCGCCAGGATGGGCTTGAGCCGCACCTCCTCCAGGCTCAGCCTTGGCACCTGCCGCAGTGGGCACAGGGGTGGGCATGTGGACTCCAGCATCATGGGCAGGGTGTTCAGGATGGGGACAAGGGGAAAGGTCAGAGGGATGTGCTCCAGTCCCCCTGGTGTACCCTGCTGGGCACACGGGAACCCCATGGCCCCCAACTCACCTCTCCCAGGTGACCAGAGGTGGTGGCCTGGGGGGGGCTGCCGGGCAGGCGCTGTCCTGAGCACACCACACCAGCGTCCTCACCGTGGTGGCAGTCGCTGGTGCCCCAGCCATTGTGGACGCACTCTGCCAGGGAGCCCTCGCTGCCCCCACACCGCACATTGTCCAGCCAGATGGGGCCTGGGGACACGTACACAGGGCTGGGGGTCACCACTGGGGGGGTCTCCATTTCCCTCCCCAGCACCACAGGCCCCATCCAGTGCCCCTCACAGGCTGCCCGCACCCACAGCCCCCCCGCACAGGCTCACCCAGCACGCTGCCCTCGCTGGGACCCCCTGCCCCCTCATTCCCCAGCTGCCCCCTACCTTCCCCTCGGCCGTAGGTGGCACTGTGGGTCCAGGTGATAGCCGTGGTGTAGCCCAGCTGCCGGCAGGCGACGGTGGCCGCGTGGAAGTCAAAGCCATCGTCGCAGATGGTGCCCCAGCGGCCCTGGTACAGCACCTCCAGCCGGCCCTCCCCAGCCGGTCCCCGTGGCCCTGCCAGCCGCAGCTGCACCGGGGCTGGGTCCTGCCCGCTGGGGGCCATCCAGCACAGCAGCAGCACCAGTAGCAGCAGGATGGGGCTTGTGCCAGCTGGTGTCACCATCGTGGTTCTGGGAGTGGGATTCCTGGGGACAGCCTAACACTGAGCCCTTGGGGACCCTGGCAGGGTGGCGAGTGCTGCTGCAGCCTCCCCTGTGCCCCAGGAGCTGGGCGATGGTGGAGGGCTATCGTGCCCCCTTGCACAGCGGTGACATCCCTGTCCCCATGCTGCGGGGGATGCAGGAGCTGGTCCCTGCCATGCACAGCTTGCAGCATCTGCCATCCCGGGGCTCAGCCCCAGCCCCACATCCACCTGCCCCTTGCCAGGGTGACCCAGCTCTGACACAGCCCCCCCAGGCACCCACAGCCCCGTGCTCAGCCCTGGCTGCCAACCGCCATGGGCAGCCCCACGGACACTGCTCTGCCCCACGCCTGGGGCCGCTGGTGGGAGTCTGATAGATCCCGCCTTTACCCCCCACCTGAAACCTGCCACTGGACACCGGGGTCCCCTCCTCACCCTGCACACAGCCCTTGTCCCACATCACCCCGTGTCTCCCCCTGCATCCCCACGCAGAGCACTCGTGGGGTTGCTGCCTCCCACTCCAGGTGCCCAGACCCCCCCAGCCCAGGGCCATCCCCAGCACTCACCCTGGCAGGGGTGACGGTGCAGGACAGGCAGCAGCGTGGGGCAGGCAGTGGTGAGGGACGCGGTGCTGGCTCACGCTGGCCTCCAGCAGCTCTCCTGCTGCCGAGCACCGCCTGCCGCTGCTTTTATGGTGCAGCGGAGTGGGCTGCCCCGGGTGGGGGCCCATGCTGCCCAGCCCAGCCCCGGCTCCCCCCCGCACCGTGCCTGGAGCCCAGCCCTGCACCGTGCCTGCCCCTCGCCTCGTCTTCCTCTGCCACCCTGGGGCGAACCTGCCCCTCCCTCTCCCCCCCAGCTTGGGAGGTCCAAGCACCTCTGGGATAACCCCAGCACCTCTGGGATAGCCCCCACATGCCGTGAGCCTGGACCCCCACTCAGAATGAACTCAATACCCTCAGTCAGGTTTGTCCCCTGCCTCCAGCGCTGCCACACCATGGGGATGGCCCCCAGCCAGGCACAGCACGTGTTTTCTGGGGGTGACGAACTGCCACACCGGGGGCACCTCAAAAGGACACCCCTCACCCCTTCCCGCCTCACACAGCAGCTCAAGTGGGTATGGAGGCATGGGGTGCCTGGGGGTGCTGCAATGTGGCCAGGACTTGGGGGGCACATTGATCAGGGAGGAGGTGGGATGGCTCTGGGAGCCCAGAACAGGGTCGTCCTGGATCTTGGGGCATCACCTAGGTCACCCCTGAGCCAGGCTAGCTACAGGGGTCCCTGGGCACAGCCCTCCTCCGTGGGATGTGGAGATGGGGGATGCCCTCCCCTCGACCTGCCCCAGGAGCAACCTCTGGCTTGGGGTGCTGCCAGTCCCCGGGGCACCCCACTGCCCACACACCCCGCCGTGCCACGCCGTGGGACATGGATAAACAGGAAGCCCTGTGCCCTCGCCGTGGCCAGGAGCCGGCCAGGAATGTGCCGGTGGCCACCGGGCTGTTTGTTTAGAGTCAAAGCAGCTGGTTCCTGCCGGGAGGAGCCAGGATCAACACGGCCGGGAATAGCCCGTGAGCTCATCGCCACGTCCCATGGGAGCCTCTAGCACCCCTGAGCATGCAGGAGTGCATGGCCCTGGGACCCCCTTACAGGGCACCTTCGTCCCAGCTCTATGCTCCAGCTGGGCTCAGGGCACATGCTGGAGCCTCTCCTGCAGTGGGGTCCCTGGCCAGCCCCAACATGGGGACCACAGAAAGCCCTGGGGAAGGGCAGGTCTGGGACAGGCAGCAAATCCCCTGACTCACTTGTGCCTCGACGTTTTTGGACTTAAATTACCCGAGTGTGAGGCTACGAGTGCCCCCTGAACCCTCCCATGGCAGAAGCTGGCAGGGGTGCAGGGCAGGCAGGTGCTGGGTCCCACTCCCAGCTCTGCCTCTGCGCCTGGGGGCAGCAAGTGGGCAGCGGGGGCGGGGGAAAGTCCAGTGGGCTCTCCCACACCTGGGACCTGCCATCCTCAACCTGCAGCAGTGGAGCCACAGTGTCCTGCTGCTCAGTGTGACCCTGGCAGACTGGAGGTGTCCGCTCTCGTCGTCATCCCCCTCGGGGCTCAGGGGGTGCCAGCACCTGCAACCCGGGCAGCCAGCAAAACCAGTCTAAAAATACTGCTGCTGGCAGCAGGGCAGCCCCGTGCGCGGGAAGCTGTGGGCAGCAGGGTGGGCGTGCGGGGCTATTCTCAGAGGGCTGCGGGACTATTCCTGGCTGGTCAATATTGATTCAGCCAGCTCAGGTGCAACAGCTCAGCCGGGCAGCACCGTATTTAGGGCCCGGCGGGAGGCGAGGTGGGCAGCTGAATCGGGAGCATTGTCTGGGGGAGGAAGAGGGCAGGGAGAGGATGTGAGCTCTGTAATCTGCAGCAAGTGGCTGCCGGCAGCAGCCCGGGCGAGGGGCACACCCCGGGCCCGCCACCGGCTGACGGGTGGCCAGCGAGAGCTGCAGGGCTGCACGGAGCATCTGCCCTGGGGATGGAGAGATGGGGCCTGAACGTGTGCTGGCAGGTCCTGGCAGGAATGGGGGGGGGGGGGCGGTGCAGGGCACAGGGGGCAGCTGTGGGGACCTGGCTCCTGCAGTCCCCGAGCTGCT
This sequence comes from Falco punctatus, assembly GCF_963210335.1. NCBI lineage: Eukaryota > Metazoa > Chordata > Aves > Falconiformes > Falconidae > Falco > Falco punctatus. The sequence continues at coordinate 28,627,739 of NC_137589.1, read as the reverse complement.
GGACACATTGCTGCTGAGGGCCATGGAGACAGAGGACAGCGGGGGGCTCCAGCTCTTGAGCAGCTCCTCGGTTCCCTGCTTGTTCCAGGCACCTTGGGGCGGTCCTGGCCAGCCCAGAGCTGGGTGGCTCCAGCCAAATAGCCCCACATCAGTAAGCGGAGGAGAGGTCCCATTCACTGCTCCGACATACCTGTCCCCTCTGGCAGCTCCCCCAGGGCTGCACCACCAGCCACAGTGCAGATGGCACAGTGCAGCCCCCCACGCTAGCCTGTTGGGAGCTGCACAAAGAGCCAAAAACCACAGCAAAAATGCTCAAGACACAGCCCCGGCCAGGGTTTATTTCTACAGGTGCAGGCAGGAGCCGAGCGAGGCTTGCCATGGCTGCCCAAGGCTGGGCTGCAGTGGGCTGGGAGCAGCCACGTATTCGAGGTGATGGTAGCAGCCGGGAGGACAAGAGACCCTGCCTGCCTGCACCCCCCAGCTCCCAGGGGATGCTGCTGTCCTACCGTGCCTGGGAAGGAAGTGGGGGACAGGCAGGGCTCTGCCTGGAGTCAACATGACTCACTACAGCCACAAACCTCCACAGGCAAAGTTGTTGTCACTACTGCCATCGCAGGCGCCTGAAGTCCTCGAGGGCCACCTGGGCGGCATTGCGTCCCGCTGCTCCCATCACTCCTCCTCCTGCAAAACAAGAAATGCAAAGTGGTGGGCAGCTCCAGCCCCAGGAGATGGGGCCCAGGGCTGTACCCATGGAGCTGCCCCACCTCCCTGCTCATGCGAGAGCAGAGAGGGGACTGGACACCCCCAACCCATGCTGCCCTTGCACCTCTTCCACATGCCCCTGCCCTCCTCCTGCAGTCCCCCAGGAGGGTCCTGTCTCCCAGCCCCGCTCACCAGGGTGGGCTCCACTTCCACACAGGTACAAGCCAGGAACTGGGGACCGGTAGCCCGAATAGGATGGTGCTGGCCGGGCAAAGTACAGCTGGTCCAGAGACATCCCTCCATGGAAGATGTTCTGCAAGAAGAGCTCTATGTGAGCTGGCTGTGCCTTCCAGAGCTGGCACCAGAGTGATGCTCAGAGCTGAGCCCTGATGGTACTCACTCCACCAGGAAGCCCGAAGATCCTCTCCAGGTCTGGTGGCGTCAGGATGTCCCTGCCAATGACGGATGCCTTGAACCCTGGGGCATAGGCTTCGATGCAGTCAAACACTAGAGAGGGACGGAGGGACTGGCAGACAGCCTGGGGGGACATGGTGGCTGGCCCCTGAGCAGCTCCAGGGCAGCTCTGCCCACAGACAGGGACCAGCACTCCTGGTACCTGGGTCCAGTGTGCATTACGTGCCCATGTCTGCATATGCATTACATACCCGTGTCTGCGTATGCATTTTTGGCCTGCTCATCCCAGGGCTGCCCGCCTGCCAGCACGGAGGGGGTGTACTGGGTGAAGAGGGACACAACATGGCAGCCCTGTGGAGCCAGCCCTGGGTCCAGTGCTGAGGGGATGCAGAGCTCGATCATGGGCCTGGGGGAGCAAGACACCAGCTGGGCAGGCAGGGGGGGACCCAGCCACCCCAAGCCTCTTCCCCCAGCACCAGCCACCACAGCTGTCCTGCCCCTTCCCCAGTGCACCGGGGTGTGCCAGTGCAGGCTCCTACCTGCTGGAGGGGCGCCCATGGGTGGCCTCAGTGAAGGCCTGGTGCAGAAGGTGGGTGCCCTCGCAGTTGAGATGGATGGAGCACTGGTGGTGGGGCAGGGGACGGCCATCGCGGGCATTGGGGACAGCCAGGAAGCTGGGCAGCCGATCCACTGCCACTGGGTGTGGGAGGTGGGGACAGGGGAAGCAGGGTGCAGCCTGTTGCTGAGCCTGGCACCAGTGTCCTTCCAGAGGGGACAGTGGTGAAGGTCGTCCCATCAGTACCTACCATTGATCTTGGTGACAGGGGACCGCGTGTCAGTCTGCCGGATCCGCTGGACAAAATCCTTTGGCAGCTGTTCCTGAGGTGGGAGACGCCGTTGCAGAGTCTGGCTGTGAGGAGACAGCATGGCCGGCAGGACACGGCCACGCAAAGCCCCCAGCAGCCCCATGCCCCCCATACCTGGGGGACAAGCTCCAGGAAGGTGATCTGGGGAGAGGCATTGGACAGCACCACTTTGCTCCTCACCTCTGTTCCATCCTGCAGCAGGACGCCCTGCGCCTGCCCGTCCTTGCCCAGCACCACATGGCACACCATCTGGGGATGGGACTTCACCAAGAGCATCCCTGCTGCCCACAGGATAGCCAGGCAGCTGCCTGCACCCAGACACCCCATACCTTTTCAGCAAAGATGTGGGCTCCCCGAGCAGCTGCCGCACAGGCGATGGCTTGAGACAGGGCCCCCATCCCACCAGCCACGTAGCCCCAGGCACCCCGCCGTCCCTCCAGCTCACCCATCACATGGTGCAACAGCACGTACCTGCGTTGGCAGGATCCCAGGTTAGCTGCTGGCCAAGGGGACAGGTCTGTCCCCTGCATGGGCATAGTGGGGATGGTGCCACAGCCCCCATAGATGGGACCACACCAGCTCATAGGACACCCAGCTCAGTTGCAGTGAGCATCCACTGGCCAGAACTTGACCTGCCTTGGGGCAAGTGTCCAAACAGCAAAGGTGCAGGTGGAGACCACTCAGGAGAGCCACATGGCAGGGATGGGGGGCAGCCCCTTGCCTAGCCCCAACCCCTGAGCCACTCTGGCAAGGCTGAGCAGGCAGTGGGAGGGAGAGGCAGCAGAGCAGGGAATGGGGTTGGGGCACAGCAGAGCCAAGGAGCTGCGGGCACGGAGGATGACACGGGGGAACGGTGCAGCTATGAGCCCTGGGTGGAAGGGACCCTCACCCGCTGCCAGGAGTGTGGGGGCTGGCCATGGCTCCAATCACCGCATCAGTAGCCAGAGTTGCCTTCAGGGGCTCTGACTCAAACCACTGATCCAGGATCTGGCCCAGGAGAAAAAGAGAGCACCAGGTTTGGGATGGGGGACTGCCGCAGCATCCTCACAGGTAGGCAGTGAGGCAGCCAGCGGCTACACACTGCTACTGCTGGCACTCACCTTGGAGATGGGGGCTGTGAGCACCTCGTAATAGCGGGGCAGCTGCCGCACCAGTGCCAGCCCTGGGGATGGAGAGGTGGTGTGAGACCTGCACGGCTGTTCTAGGGCTGGCTGCCTGTGCCTAGCTGGGTTTGGGGGTCAGGTGGCATGACAAAGGGGGACAAGCCTGACAGAGCCTGCCAGCCCAGGCTTCTGAGGAGCCTATGCCCTAGGAAGGGGCAGCTCTGCATCACCCGTCCCAGATGCAGGCAAACACCCAATGCCACTGGGGTCCCCTGGCATCCCAGATGTACCTGACCGCAGCAGGGGCTGCAGGGCTCGCAGGGCCCTGAGCCGCTGGAACAGAGAACCCTGCCCCAGGGCAGCGGTATCCACTGGCGGGGCATCCAGCAGCGGGTCAAGGGCAGACACCAAGCCCCCCATGAACGCCTCATACTCAGGGTAAGCCTGAAAGGGGGCAGAAGGGGACAACAGGTACTGTGCCATAGTGGGTGCAATGGCTACCCTACCCAGGAGCATCCCTGCCACTCCATGGGCAGGGCAGCCCCTTGGGGGCTTTGCTGTGCTGGGTGCTGCCCCTGAGGTACCTGGGCATCCTTCTCAGAGAACTGAGCAATCTGCCGCTGGGTCTGGGCCATGTCATGCCCCAGCAGGAGGGAGCGGGGGGGTCTCCTGCTCTCCAACACTGGGGTGAAGGAGTAGGGGTCCCGTGGGAGCACCCTCAGACCGTGCCGCTGCAAGACAGGGATGGTAGAACCCAGCCTGCAGGGACAGCCTGGCAGCGGGCTCACCCTGCCAGCGTGTGAGGAGGTGCCAGCAGCCTGGCGAGGGATCGGTGCCGCTACCTGCAGCTCCAGCTCAGCATAGATCTGCGGCCGCAGCAGGCTGAGCAGGTACGATGCCCGGGAGAACTTGAAGCCTAGAAGACGTGGTGTGGTGGGGGATGTCCGTGCCCAGGGCTGGCCAGGGCTGGGGGACAGGCGGTGTGCAGTGTTACCTGGCACGATCTCCTCCGTGACGGCTGCACCACCCAGCACGTGGCGTTTCTCCAGCACAGCCGTGCGCACCCCTGCCCGTTGTAGGTAGGCAGCCTGCAGGGAGCATGACATCACACTGCCCGTCCCTCCAGGTGGGACATGTCCTCATTGCCCCGACAGTGCCTCAATCACCAGGGAGGGCTCCACTCCCCACAGCCCTGTGGGAGCCCCCCAATCCCACAGGCACTGCCAACAACACCCTCCCTTGCCCACGGCGCAGACCCTCCCTGATCCCCCGCCTCCACACAGAAGAGAGCAGCACCCCACTCTCGGTACTCACTGCCACCAGCCCGTTGTGCCCTGCAAGGAGAGAGGGAGATAAGTCAAGCCCACTGTTGGGGCAGTCCTACAGCACAGGGCACCCTGCCATGCCTGGGGCACAGGGCTGCCACAACCACCCAAACAATAGGGTTCTGGACACGGGGATAGAGGTGACTAGGAGCATCCTCTCCTGTCCCTACAGCCCTGGCCCTAATGGTGCAGAGAAAGGTGACAGAGGTGCTCAAGGCAGATGCCCTGCACACCGAGGGGCTGCAACATGCGCCCAGCCATGCCAGACCCTTACATCCTCCCTGGCACAAGGAGCATGCTGGAGGGCTGCAACATGCCCAGCACCACTGTAGTCCCCACCTGGCTACTACAGGGCAGCTGGGGGTCCCCACCGGCTGCCCACAGCCCAGCACTGGCTCCCTCACCCTGTATTACCTGCCCCAATCACCACTGCATCGTACTCCCGCTGTAGCTGGCCTGCAGCCCCAGCATGGGCCAGCCGCGCGCCCAGCAGCCCTGGGGACAGATGCCAGTCCCACAGGCAGCAGGACGGGCAGCCCATGCCCAGTCTTGCTCGGAGCCCAGCTGCCATCGCCACACAGTGCCCAGCCATGGCTGCCCAGCACCCAGCAAGCTGGACTTTGCTTTCACAGTGGAACTTTTCCCAGGGCTTCCAGGCACGGGGAGGGGCCGGGGGGGCCAAGGCAGGGGACGCCTTGGTGCAGGGCCAGACACCGTGTCCCAGCACTTGCAGGGAGGCTGGGCAGGCCAAGGGTGCATGCTGAGTGCTGCCCTGCCAGGGGCACTGCCAACAGCAAGCTGCTAAGCCTGGCAGAGCTTTGCTGAGGGCTTGCAGGTGGGCAGACCAGCCCTAGCGCCGAGAAGGTGCCAGGGTCAGATCCTGCCTGGTGCTCAGCAGGATGCCAGGTGCTCCCCAGCCTGTATCCCAGGAAGGTGCTGGGAAGGTGGACGGGGGCCTGAGAGTCCCCTCAGCTCCCGTTCCACTCCAGGGAGAACCTGGGGGCGTGTGGCTGGAGCGATGAGCCAACAAGCACTGTAGGACAGGGGGAGCTTTGCCCTCCTCGAGCAGGAAAGCCCCAGGCACAGCCCTGAAAGCAGTGGGAAAAGAGGCAGCTTGGGAGCGAGCTTGGCCCCAAACCAAGCAGGACAGGGCAAAGGCTCTGCCATGGTCCAGTGCTCTCCAGACTGCCATCCCCACCCTCTGCGAGCAGCACGAGCGATGACAGGCAGTGGCTGCCAGAGTCCCCTGGGGCTGGCCCCATCCCCAGCTGTGCCTGGAGGCGTTTGCATGTGCACAGAGCCCAGCTGTGCCTGGGAAACACATAAGCTGCCTCAGCTTCACCCAGTTCACAGCTGAGCTCAGCCCTGTGGCTGACTGGTACAGGGGAACCCACATGTGGGGAATGGGGTGCAGGACGGGCTGCACCTCCCCAGAGCCTGCCAACCCTCCAAGGACCCTGAACCCCACATTTGGGGATGAGGGGAAAGGGGGACATACCCTGGACCATTCCTCCACACAAGTTTGGCTACACCATTTTTGTTTTCTGGCCAAAACTTGGCAGTGATGCCAAGCCAATGCTATAAATCCTGCTTTGGAAACGCACTTTTCAGCAAGACGGTGATTTGCCAACAACCTCTCAGCCCCACTCTCTGCTCATCCCCAGAGGCTGCTGGCTGCCAGCAAAGCCCACAGGGAGTGGGAAGGGGGGCAGCACCAGCCCCAGCCGGGCTGGAGGATGAGAAGGCTGCCTGTGGCTGCCTGTAGGCACAGCTGACGGCACACAGACACCAAGGAAGCAGTCCAGGTGCCAGGAACACCCACACACCCACTTTAATCCTGGCCCCGAGGTGGCTGAAGACAGCTCAGAGCAGGGGGATGCGGGAGGGCTCCCAGAGCCGCCGGGCCAAATCGCAGGCCTGCTGGACCACCAGCTCTGAGGGGATGATACCCAGGTGCACAGTCAGCAGCTCGTAGCACTTCACCACCTCTGCCTGATGGTTCTTGCTGTAGTAACGCAGCAGCTTCCTGGGGAGGAGAAGACAGGGCTCAGCAGGCACAGTGCAGACTGGCATTCCCTTTCTAACCACCTTCCCCCTATAAAGTCCCTGGCAAGGACACAGCACTCATCCAGTGGCATGACCGTAGCACCAGGCTGGGGAGATGGGCTGGTGCAACCCCAGTGACACCACAGCACTGATACCATGCTGCAGTGACAGCCCAACAAGGACAGCACCATGCACGGGGACCCCTGCGCCAGCACAGCCCGGGGGCCCTGGTGCCAAACTGTATGGCTGGGGACTGCTCACCTGTAGTAGTCTCCTGCCAGCATCCCAATGGGAGCAGAATCATCGGAGAGAACTGGCACCTCCATCACCTCCAGCTTGTAGCCCTGGGGAGAGAAGACAGTAGAAGGCATGAGCAGGGAAGGGACCGTTGAGGAGCTGGAGCTGTACCTGTACCTACATCCCTGCTCCCTGGGGAGCAGGGCTCAGCCCCTTCCTGGTCCCACATACCAGCTCGTTCTCAAACCAGAGGAAGTAGGAGCAGCAGTAGTCACCATCCTGCAGCATGAGTGTGGTGTAGCCCTTCTGTAAGTACCGCCGGGCCAGCGTGATCAGGGACCAGACCTGGGGAACAATGGGGACTTGAGGCCTGAGCAGAAACCCCTCCAACTGTCACCCGCTCCTGTGGCTCCCATCCCACCCCTAGGCCCATGAGCAGTACCTTCCTCTTGATGAAGGTGGCCAGGGGGCCCTTGCCCAGCTCTGAGCTGGACTTCTCTGTCACACTGAGTGATGGTGCCATCATCTGCCCAGCCGTGCGGTCCACATAGATGAAGTGCACCAGGCCAGGAAAGTCCTCTAGGTACGTGGGGTGGGTTAAGGGTGTCCAACAACTTTGGTGCCCTTCCAGGACAGCCCCTGAGCTTTGGGGAAACCTGCTTCACCCACCACACCCCTTGAGCCCAGTGCTGTGGACGCAAGGTCCCACTCCCACCTCTGCTACCCCCTTGGGGACCCTTCCTTGCCAGGCTGAGTTCCCAGCCACAGGGACGGGTATGACACCATGGTGATATTGCGCCTGCTCTTCACCAGCAGAAAGTCCCGCCAGTCCAGCAGCTTCTCCCTGCCGAGAAAAGGCACAGTGTGGGGCTGGGACCCCCCAAGCCCCAGCACAGCTGGGTGTGGGGCAGCACCCCGGGGATGCCGGCCACCCCCATGTACTCACCTCATCAGCTTCTGGGCACGGTCCCGCAGTCCCTGGGACAGGCTGTGGCTGGTGGAGGCCAGGAAGAGCTGGCGGTACACAGAGCATAGCTGCCGCTTCACGTTGGCCACTGCCTGCAGCAGCCTGAGCCGGGAGACAGGGACAGTGTCGAGTTTGGCCCGGGGTCCCCAGGGTAGCAGGGACAGCCATCTGCCCCCAGGCTTAGAAAGGCCCCTGCCTGCCCTGGAGACTTTTTCTGGCCATCCCATACTCACTCCAGGGAGCTCCCAGGCTCACTTCGGGAAAATATCTTGCTCTTGAACTCCACCCAGCTGTTCTGCAACTAGAGAGAGACAAGGCTCAGCATCAGGCTGCAGGGCCAGGGGGACAGGGTCCTCACATCCTCACTCCCACCTGGATGGCCTGCCCGCTCAGCTTCTTCACATATTTGTCCATGCGCTGCCGCAGCTCAGCCAGGAATGGGTAGGAGCGCAGGGCTCCCGCCTCCAGCCCCTCTTCGAGTTTCCTCTCCAGCACCAAGAAACCATCTAGCAGCTGGTACAAGGTGATGGCTACCTGGGTTGTGGGGCCCTGCTGGGGATGGGAAAGGTCAGTCAGCCAGGATCCAGCCCGACATCGCTTCCTTCACCTTAGAGGCAGCTCACCTTGGTCAGGAGGATGAGGGAGATGCCTGGCCAGAGCGGGAGGCAGTACATGGTGTGTGGCAGCAAGGGGCAGTAACCTTCTCGCAGGTTGGCATCCAGGAAGATCCTTCTGGGGTTTGAAGCTTCAGGGACCAGAGGCCCCAAGGTCTGGAGCAAGTCCTCTGCCATCTGGGGAGAGAGAGGAGATGCTCAGCCCGCTGTGGGGATGAGAAGCCTGCACCAAGCCAGGATGCTCTGGAGGGACACAGCCATGCCCTGAAAGCTGCAACTGGGCACGACTGAGCCAAGGGATAGCAGCAAAGGGGAAGCCGCTTGCAAAGACACAGGTTGTAAATGCCCTACACTGAGGCTAGCACTTGCAGAGAGTGTGTAAGGCTCTGCGACATCCATCAGGGAACAACCCAGAAAGGCCAGAGGCAGCAGAGGGAGACACCAGACTGCTCTGAGGCAGCCTCAGCCCCTCTGTGCTGACAGCTCTGGACAGGTAGACTGTAAGTAATGCCTCAGAGAGGGTGGTCAGAGCTGTCACTGTTAGGTACACCATGGGGGATGCAGAGCACATCCCCAGTTCTAGAGCCTGGGGCACCGACAGCCACAGCACAGCAAGAGATGAGTGATGAGGACCAGAGACTGCAAAGAGCAGCAGGACAAGCTGAGGTGTGGAGCTGGGAGGGACTGCCAGGACCCCTTGCTCACCTGGACATCTGCAGCATCTGCCTCCCCAGTGCCAAGGATCTCAGCACCCTCCGACCAGCTCTCGCTGCCTGCAGGAAGCACAGCAGGTCACCCTCCCCGCCAGCTCCCCATGCAGCCCCGGAGCCTCTGCTGGGCTGGGGGGCATGGGGCAGGGCTGCTGCCTGGCTGGGCACTCACCCGTGCTGTGCCTGCCCGGGGAGGGCTCGGGTGTGTAGTAGACCTCAGGCATGGAGAGATCATCTGTGTCCTGCCAGCAAGAGCTGCTGGGTCAGTGATGGGAGTGATGCAGGCAGCCCAGCCAACATCCCACCCTGCAGTTCCTGATCCCAGGGCCTCACCTGGTCATCCGAGTCCTTCTCTGCAGTTCCATGGGAGCCAGGGCCACTCATGGGGATGCTCTCGCTTCTCTCGAGTCCCTGGGAGAGCACCTTCCCTGCCACAGGCTTCTGAAACGAGGGAAAAAATATTAAGCCCTGGCCACCAAGGCATCACCCCACAGGGGCACCTCGACCCACCGCCCCCCATACTCTGCTCTGGAGCACCTGGGGACTGAGCTCCTCCTCAGCGCTCTGGCTGGGGTAGAGGTCCTGCACCAGGAGGATGAGGATGAGCAGGTCTGCAGGGCGGATGGAGCTGGCATTGCGGCTGTGGGCCAGAGAAGGGAAGGGTCATCCGGGAGGGGGAGCGGCTGCCTTGGGGAGGGTGGTGGGGCCAGGTGTACCTGGAGTAGAAGGCCAGCAACTTGGTGTGCACCAGGAGGAAGGCATGACCCACCTCATCCCCGCCACGCTCAGGGCTGGTGTTGATGTGCTGCACCACCTGCCGCTCCAGGAACTCAATGCACTGCTCGCACAGCTGAGGGTGGATCAGCCGCTCCACAGCCTGGGGTGCAGGTCGGAGGGAGGACTGCTGAGCCTCCCCAGATCCAGTCATGCAGCCCCAGCAGCAAGTCTGGGCTTCTCTGGCCCAGAGCCTTGCCTTTCCCACATCCCAGGACTCCAAGCGGCTTCACAGCCCTGGGATGCCCCGAAAGCAAGGGACACCCCAGGGCATGGTACCTCCACTGCAAAGCTCTGGTCCTCCTCCCGCAGGTGGCTGTAGGTCTCCAGCAGGCCCCGCAGCAGGCTCCAGACATGCTCCCGCTGCTCCGAATCGGCCGGCCGCAGCCTGCGATGAGCCACAGCATGTGAGCCAAGAGCCAGCCGGCACCTCCCGGCTGGGGCGGGCACCCCAAAACCCAGCTGCAGCCCAGCGGCCAGGGTGTCCTGCTGCAAAGGGGGGGGGGGCCCAGCTCGGAGACACCTACTCCCACCCGCCGGGGCTGCATGAAGGCATCGCCTGGCAGCTGCCCGGGCACCCCGGCGTGCCAGCCCGTGCGGGCGGCCGTGCCCACTCACTCCTTGCGGATGAGGTGGGAGTCAAGCGTGACGAGGCCACAGTGAGCCTCCACCAAGCGCCGCAGCACGAACAGCGTCCGGCGCAGGTCGTCCTCGCTCTCCGTCCCGTCGCCGTTCACCGCGATGTACAGGCAGTCCCCGAACTGCAACCGGCAGCGAGGTCAGGTGGGGACCGGCCGCGCTGCCCCGGTCCCCGGTCCCCGGTGCCGGCCCTACCATGTGCAGAACGTGGAGGTGCCGCCCGTGCTCGGTCGCGAAGCAGGTGTAGGTGTCGGCGAGCTTCTCCAGCAGCGCGGCGCAGGAGATGATGAGGGGGGCGAAGAGGGTGTTGAGGCTGTCCTCCAGCGCCGGGCCCTGCAGGACACGCTCCCGGGTCAGCGTCCACGCACGGCCGCGCACCTCCTCCCCGCACCCGCACCCGAGCCGCCCCGTCCCGCCCCACCTGCCCGGCGTGGGGCGGCCGCAGCCGGCGGAGGAAGGCGGCATCGGCCCAGTAGAAGAGCAGCTCGGCCGCGGTGCTGGCGATCAGGACGCACCGCATGGCCCGGCCCGACCCGGCCCGGCGGAGGGGGCACCGGGACCACGCGGCTCCGCCCGCCACGCGCCGCTTCCTGCTGCGCCGCGCGTGACCGCCGCTCCCACGCGCGCAGCGCCCCCGGCGGCCCGGCGCGGCCCTGCACCGCCGCACCCCGCCCGCCCGCCCGCCCGCTCCCGCTCTCGGCCCGCCCCGCGGCCGCTCCCGCCCCGCCTGCCCCGCTCCCGCTTCCGCCCCGCTCCCGGCTCCGCCCCGTTCCGCTCCCGCCCCGCCTGCCCCGCTCCCGCTCCCAGCCCGCTGCTGCGCGCTCCCGGCCCACCTGCCCCGCTTCTGCCCCACTCCCGCTTCCGGACCCGCTCCCGGTGCTGCTCCCGGCCCCGCCCTGCTCCGCTCCCGCTCCCACTCCGCCCGCCCTGCTCTCGCTTCCGGCTCCGCTCCCGCTCCGGCTCTGTCCCGCTCCGGTTCCCGGGCCTCCTGTCCTGCTCCCGCTCCCGTCCCGCTCCCGCCCGGCCCCGACTCGTGGCGGAAAGGACACGCCGGCGCCGTTGACAGCCCAACTTTATTACACCTCCGGTAGCGTCTCGGCGCTTCCCGGCTGCTCCTGCCCGCGGCACCGCCCCTCTCCCGGGCAGGACACACTCACGGCCCCGGGGGGCCCCGCCGCTCCGCTCCGGGCCGTATCATTTAACTATCCACATCTCCAGCCGCGGACCCTCGAGCCCCCCGGCCCGCGGCAGAGACCGGCGCCCCTTCTCCCGGCCCGCCCTGCCCGCAGCATCCCCGCGCCGGTCCCGGCCGGGCTGGCGGCAGCAGAGGGAGCTGCTTCCATGCGCTTGCTGCACCGGCAGCGCTGCCCGCCGCCCGGGAAGGTGCGGAGGAAAGGGGGACCCGGCTGCCGGAGGGGTCACCCTGAGGGGCAGAGGGACAAGGGGGCTGCCCATCGTGGGCTGTACCGGGGCTCAGCACCCCAGCCCTCCCCAGCAGCCGGTGGACACCGGACCCGGGTGCTTCTCGCAGCTTGTGGGACAGATTGCGGCAGGCCCTGCAAATTCACCCTTGCACCGCTCTGGCAGGGTGGTGGCCAGGCCAAGTGGAGCTCGGTGGCCACAGGGTAGGAGAGGGTGCCAAACCGGAGGACATCCAGGGCATGAGGACAAGGGCATGGTGTGGTGCCTGCCCGATGTGGCCCTGCTGCGAGGCTGTGCAGGCTGCCGAGGAGGCAGCGCGTCCTGGGAGTGCGTGGGGACAGGAGCGGGGCCGGTGGGTCCATTCTGGGCTGCAGGCTATCGGTACCGGCAGGCCAGCGCGTTTACGTTCTTCACCACGTAGAAGCTCATGGTTAGTGGGGGGATGACCAGGGTGCGGCCGGCCCGCAGCGGACGAGGCTTCAGCTCAGGGAGGGTCCCATCATCCACCATGGCCAGTGGCTGCCCGTTGAGCTGGACCGACCTGTGGGACCAGGAGAGGGTTGGGGTAGTGGTATCGAGGACAGGGTGACAGCGACAGCCCCAGCCACCAGCACTGCACTTACTTGGAGTGGAGCCCATCCTTGCCATAGGGCTGCAGAAGGTACTGGTGTACAATCTTATCCCGCAGCGTTCCTGCCAATTTGATTTTCTTCCGGGAACGATGTAGGTTGATGATATAAAGGGTGATGGACCCCCGGACGTAGTTGTGGCTGCAAAGGGAAGAGTGGAAGCTGAGGGCAGCACTGGCAAGTCCCTGGGAGCGTCACCGCCGAGAAGGGGGTTGGGGGTTTCTGCAAGCACTGGCCTCATGCAGCCATCCAGAGACGATGTCATCATCCCAGCTGCCCCTCTCCATAGGGAGATGCCACATCGCCATCACAAAGCCTGGCTCCTTGATGACAACTTTCCAGCCTCCCCCCTCCTCAGCCAGGGGTGGCACAGCTCAAGAGAGTGTTGCGTGGTCTCGGGACAGCCCCCCCAGCCCTTTGCAAGAAAGGTGCCAAGACGGAGGGGAGCTCTGTGCACGGGTGGCAGCTGCCCTCGCTGCCCCGGGCACCTAACTGACAGGTCCAGACACTGATCCTCTGTCCCTGCCTAATCAGGCAGCCCCAAACAAAGGCTATAAAGCACTTTGCACCTGTCAGTTACTGGACAAGGTTTCCTACCGAGCTGGAGGCATGTTGAAAGCATCTGGACTGTGTAAAGAAACAGTCTCTCCTCCTCCACAATAGCAACTTGTGTCTGCAGAGGAGGTGGCCACCCCCCCGGCTTGCTGGGGCGCTTTCAAAGACCTTATCAGCGAAACAATAACCAGGCCGGGCTCCCCGGCAGCGCAGCCCGGCGCGTAACCCGACCGACCGGGGGCCCCTCGTGTGAAATCCACCCCCTTGATCTCTGCTGCTGGGGCTGCCTGGCCGCCGCTGCACCAGCCCCAGCCGGCCCCGTTCCCAGGCAGAGCTTGCCGTGACTTTCATCGGAGGCATCACCATTCCTGCGTGTTCCCTCCGCTGCGACAGTGGCCAGAGCGGCACCCGAGCGAGTCCCCTGGGAAGCCAACCTGCCTTGCCGGAGCCAAACCCTGGGCTCCTGCCCCAGCATGTCCTTGATGGTCCCCATCTCCCGGGGGTCCTGTTTATCACCTTCCTGCAGCCCCCTGCCTCCCTCGCTCTGCTTACTTGTGGTAGCTGGTGCAGTGGGCGTAAATGCGGAGCTTGTCACGGATGACCCTGCCAGGCCGGGGTTTCCTCTGCAGACCAGCCACATGGATCGCCAGCACCTTGGGACCGATGAGGCGCTTGTAGAGCAAGGACAGCCAGTAGTCCTGGGGGGAAGAGGGGACAGTCAGCAGCACAACAGTCCCCCCGACTCACAGCGAGAATGGGCAGGACAGGCTGGCATCCCTGCCTACAACCTAGCAAAACTTTGGCTGTTGGGGTGAAAATGTTGTGTGCCAGATGTCTGCTTCAGGGTGACTTTTTTTGCGTAGTCCAAGCCAAAACAGCGTCGCTGCCTGTGCTGAGAGACACCGATATCCTCTAAAGGAGCCCAGAGGGTGGGGAGTGGCATAGATGCCCTTGCACGTTCCCACAAACCTGCACATAGCCATGCCATGGACTTGTGCACCAGCTCCAGCTGATGCACATGGAATGGTGATGTCTCTGGAGCATGCAGGTCACCCCCTACCCTACCCTCTACATGGGGCTGGAGCACACCAGAGCTCTCCCGTGCTCGCCAGCTCTGTTCATGGCACACTGGCTTTGGTGACTGCCAAGGGTGCTCCACTTCCTAGAGGAATTTCACCTGTTTTAAAGCCTCCTGTGAAGTTAAGCACCCATGAACACAGTACAGGGAAGCCAAGCACTCAAGAAACACAAAACATTCAGCCCCTGCACACATGCATTAATGATGCAGCCTTTAATTACGTCACCACATACTACTTTTTCCCGCAGGGCACAGCCTCGCTTCGCACACAGGATGGGCCCCAAGCCCCGGGGAGGGCTGTGAGGCTGTGCAGTGATGGAGACTGCTGCCGGCAGGGCCCCCCACTCATCCGCTGCAGAAGCTGGGAGGTGTGTGGTAAATGAAGCAGGGTTGTGGGAAGGGAAAGGGCAGGCTCAGGCGCTTGCCTGCTGTTCTGCCCTGCTGTTGCTCTGGGCACCCTAGGTGATGCCAGGGAGACAGAGCCTCTCACACTGCTTCTCTGGGCGCTGCCTGTGGGTGTGCTGGGCACTGCCTGGGTGCTGGGGCACTTTCACACACACCAGCACCCTGGATAAACCCCCTCTGCACAACCCAGACCAGTTGCCCCAGAGGGACCACGTGCCCCAGGGCAACTGGGATGATGCCCCATCCCCATCTGCAATGTTGAATGCCAGCAGCGACGGTCACGCTGGCACCAGGGACTGCTCTGCCTGGCAGTGTCTGACCCACACAGCGAGGAGGGCTGCTGATGTGGAAAGGAGCATGGATCAAACGCCTCGTGGCTCTGCACACTGTCTGGGTAGGCACAAGGAAAGCCCTACATGGCCAGAATAGCACCCAGAAGGGGCCTGCCACCTAAAAGGGCATGTGGTGGGGAATGGGGTCTCTAGGGCCCCGGGCTACAGGACTAGACGGGCAGACAGAAGCGCAGATACCCCATACAGGTACAGGTAGCCACCCTGTGCATGGGAAGCCCTCACACAGCCCCAAAACACGCATTTTGGATGGAGAGGCCAGCAGATGAAACACAGCAGCGCTGCAGCAGCCACCGGCACAAGGCAAATACCCACTGGCCAGACCAGACTGCCAGCCCCGTCTCCTCTCCAGCTCCACTCAGCAGAAGCTGACCCATTCCAGCAGTGCTGGGCTGACCTAACAAAGGGAGATCCAAACCCACTTCCCACTTTCTGGTTAAGCTGTTGCCACAGTGCTGGAGGAAAAGCCACCTTCCACTCTCCTCTCACTGCTCCCAGCCAAAAACCATGGGGCTTTGTGCCACACCAGCCTGATAACTGCTTCCCCTGCAAACACCAGCCCTCAGCGGAGACACGAAGGTGAAGGGAGAGGCTTGTGCACACCAAGGAGGCTCAGCCCATGAGGCCGAAGCTCCCAGGAAGGATGAGCTGCATCTGCTTGATCCCACGGACATGTGTGTCCCCAGAGGTGTGCACTGTCCCTGTCCCAGTCCCTGCTGGCTGGCGGTACTTCCCTCACCCTGGGGATGTCCCTGTGCCGTGCTGCAGGGGCTGTGCCAGCCCACCTTGCTCAGGCTCATGGCAGGTGGGAGCAGCCTTGCCCAGCACACTGCCGGCTCCCCAGTGAGCCACGCCGATTAGCAGGCATCATTAGATGAGTAATTACTTGAGTTTACGGTGAGGCCAAAGGTGAGCACAGATTACAGGATTTAGCCCCACGGTCGTGAGTTCAAAATAAATGAGTTCAGTGCCCCGAGCTACCCATCAGCTCAGGCTCTTAGGGCTTTCTAGCAGCTCCCCTGGGGTTTCCCACCTGTTCTCCTCATTTCCACTGAGGAGATGCTGCTTTTGCCCACAAGTTATGGAAGTGATAGAGGCCAGAGACTTCGTGGCTACCCTCAAAATTTCCATGTGAGTCTCAAGAGCTGTTATGCAGGGGCCTCGCGATGGCCACGTCCTGATGGGGAGCTGGTGCCAGCAGCTCCACATCCACCCCTCTGGGCAGGGCAGTCCCCCAGGGGTTTCCTGCTTCAGCACTGGTGTCCATCTGCTCCCAAGGCTCGGCAGCAGCAAGATTTGCAATGTGGAGGCACAGGGAGCTGCCAGCCCCACAACCTGCCCCAGCTGCTGCCAAATCTCGTGTCTCAGCATACACTTTTCCCAAGGGTGCTTTGGCAAACCCTGCTTCCCTGCAGAGCTGGGGGAGCTGAGCCTGGGGCTCCTGCTGAGGCAGCTCACAGGCAGAGCTGTGCTGTTCAGCTTCTCCTGGGCTGGGCACAAGGACAGATGCTTGTCTCTCTAGGAAGCATTGGCCATGTTTTGTGGGCTTCTGATCCAGCTAAGATTACACAGCTTTTCTAAGAAAAATCATGAGATAGGTAGGGCAGTCAGCAGTGATGCAAGATGAGCTATTGTGCAAAGTGTGAGATGACCACGGCTGAGCATTCAGTATTTTGGCTCAGGCAATGCTCCCAGGACAGTGCAGGGACCAACCTCTCCCTCCAGCATCTGCAGGAGGTGAGGGGACAGCAGTGATTTTACCTTGCCTTGCTGGCAAGGCTAACTCTGAAGTCTCCATTTTCAGGAGGATGTGGAAGTACCAAAGAGAGTTCAAAGGAGGGCCAGAAAATGACTTGAGGCTGGAAAAGGAGTCATCAGCACCGGCCTCAAGGCACTTAAGCTCTTCGGCTTACTGCAGGGAAGCACTGAAGACAGCTGCAGCTTTTCGCATCATCACAAGTCCGCTTGCGGCAGGGGCCAAATCATGTTACTTGCAATAAATTACCAGGAGCTGGTGACACCAAGCATTTAGATGATGAATCCATCATGCACCTAGCATGATTGAAACAAACCCACCAGGTGTGGGCACTTCCCCCAGCTGGGCTGGTGCTCTGGGCCTGCTCCTACCACTGGCATGAGTGAAACCCAGATACAATCACACCGAGGCTGCTGGGCACCTGTAGCCACTGGCTCCTGTTCGAATGGTGACCAGCTTGGGAAGCAGTTGCTCCTGAAACCCAGTTTGGCTGAAGGCAGGGTGGCTTTTTCGCTGATCAGCGACCTCTTCCTGGACCCCTGACAGCAGCTGGCACCCACTCCCATATGGCAAACCTTGTGTGAGTGTGACCCCTGTGTGAGCATGGCCCCCAGGCTGGCAGCACCCACATGTCCCTTGCGAAGACAAGTGCTTGCCTTGCAGCACAGTGCCGGGCATCCCAGCAGAGGCAGCCCTGGCATTGCCCAGGGAGATGTGTGGTTCCAACCAGTACAACCAGAGAAAGAATTTGGCTGTTGGAGTCATGGAGGGCTTCGGTCGTGAGGGCTGAGCCAGCAACACAGCTGTAGCGACAGAGGAGGACTAGCATACAGGAGTCTGGTGTACTATTAGTCCCCTGGGAATCAAGGGAGCTTTCTTGCTTTAATTACTTTGCAGACCCATCAAGCAGTGCTGCCACTGCAGCCCTCAGAGCTGAAAGCAAGGAGCACCTGAAGGCAAAGCTGTCCTGTGCCTCAGGAGGTCTCCTGGCCGGGACCCCAGATTTCCAGGCAGGAGAGGTGCTTGTCTCAAGTGAGTGGAAGTGCAGAGCTTGGGCCAGCCACATCTTCTGAGCCAGTGAAGACCCACCAGATTTCCAGTAGACAGGGAAATCCCAGAGGGTCCCAATTAATCTCTTTGCACATTCTAATTAATTGCAGGAGATTTTAGAGGCTTCAGCTTTTGGAAACAAGGCTGATTAGGCAGACCTTCAGACAGACCTATTAACCAGACCATCCTGTCTCCAGAGCCATTAGGAAGGGTGCAGGAGCATATTCCCATGCTCGCTCCTAGAGGCAGCAAAGCAGCTTTACAGCCCACCTGAGTTTGTTCAGTCCACACTCACCACATGTGAGAAGATGTTGCCATAACCAGAAAACCAGAGTAATGGAGCTGTTGGTCCTGCTTTGGTCTCCTGAGGGCTGTAACCGGCAAAGGCAGCTGAACTTCAAACGAGCAGGCTGCTGACCCTGCAGTGCACAGCCTCCTCTGGCTGGGGCTGCTGGGGCATGGGTCTGTGTCCCCATGTCACCAGCAGCATCAACTGGATGCTGCTTGCCCCCTTCCTCTTCTTGCTTCTTCCCTCTTCTGAAGCTGCCCAAGCTCTTCCTCCACCCCCCGGGCACACTTGAGTTTCAACAGCCTGTTATAGATTGTTCCAACCTTCATCCGTCTTTCTCCACAGTCCAAGCAACCCATATGGAGAGACGAGCTGGCTGGTCTGCCTTCCTGTACATCACAGGACAGACAGTTTTACTCTTTTATCCCTCTGTTGAGCCTGATGGTTTGTTTTTGGCAAAAGCATCATCCAGAAAAGTAGTGATTGTGGTTGCGAGGGCTTGGAGAGATGGAGAAGCCGCCACTTCCCAGGGAGTCTGTTCCAGCAGTTAAACTTCACATTGTTAACAATTCCACTCCTTATTTTCAGCTTGAATTTGTCTGGCTTCAGCTTCCAACCAGTGGTTCTTGTTCTTTCTTTTTCCTCTAGATTAAAGAGATCCTCAGCATCCAAAGCTTTCTCCCTGTGGAGGTCCTTACATCCTGTTCAAGCCATGGCTGGTCGTTCCTTCAGCAAGGCTGGACTAATGCCGCTTTTAACATTATCCCTGAGTTTTATGTGCTTCTTGGACTGTGGGAGTTAGAGGTTTTCTCACCCAAATCCTGTGCAAGGTCCTGAGACAAGCAGAGCAGGGCATAGCCTCCCCCCAAATGGAACAATTGCTGAAGCCAAAATGATCAGCAATGGGAGAGGGCACTGATGCTGTCCTCACGAGTTTGCATGCATCTGTCCTCAGGCATGTGAGCTGTTTGCCATTTTGCATGTGCACCCTCATCATGTGGGGGTCCTGAAGAGCTAAGGACTTGAGCAGTTTTCTGCAACATTCGCCACTGCACTGGGGGAATTTGCGGGTGTGCCCTGAGCACCACAGGGGACACTCTAGAGAAGGTGTATGAATGGAGAACAACACTCCTCCTAGCCCCAAACGAGGGGGCTTCAGGTGGACTGGGCTGCCAGGAGCTTGTGGCATCAGCAGGGGAGGATGGGGCCAGCACACAGAGAGATGCTTCAGTGAAGCAGCCCCTTGACTCTTCCCTCTGTTCTGCCCACACAGCCCTGTCCCTCCTGGGCAGGACAGACTCTTGCTTCGATCCAGGCTCCTGCACCTGTGAAAGGATCAGCTGATGCTTCCCAGTTCCCTTTTTGCTTAGCCTTGGTTCCTGCAGGTGCCCACCACCAGCCGCCTGAAGCTGCTGACGTCTCTGCCAGGGTGTCTATTGTTTTCACCATGCTGATCCTCTTCCCTCCTGCCCTAACGGCTGTGAGTGTCTCATCTCACACCACTCTTCCCTACATCACCTTCTGTCCTCACATCTTCCCTGCAGCTTTCTCTGCCAGCAAGAGTCTACAGCTGAAGGGGCTGTAGTGGGGGCTGCCAGTCCCACACCCCAGTGCCTTCAGGCTATGGAGGGAGAGGAGGGGAGGCAGGCATGACGAGGGAGGGCAATGGCTCCAT
Organism: Falco punctatus; assembly: GCF_963210335.1. Taxonomy (NCBI): domain Eukaryota; kingdom Metazoa; phylum Chordata; class Aves; order Falconiformes; family Falconidae; genus Falco; species Falco punctatus. Next base: position 28,608,133 of record NC_137589.1, on the reverse strand, counting down.
TAGCTGGGCCAGGAGCAGCTATGTAGAGCAGAACTATTGTTGTGGCTGCTTTGTGCATCCTGTGCGGTTATGGGGGCTTATGGCAGGCTGGCTCTTGTCTGGTCTTGTAGACTGAATACCTACTCATGGTTAGGGAAAGGAAACCAGGGCCCCATTTTACAACAGCTCTGCAATAAGTCCTAAAAAGCAGTACAAGGGGACAGCCAAGAGAGTTGCTCCCATCCCAAATAACATGCTAATGTGTGTGCACCCATGGGCCCGGAGAGCAGCATTCTCATCCGCTGGTGCCAGCAGCACCACAAGCTCTGTGTTTGGGCTGAGCATCAGCCATTCATCCTACAGCCAGGTTCTCCTCCAGCTCTGCCAGCAGCACAACATGCAAAGTCTCTGATGAGCATCACATCTTCAGAGCCTTCGAGCCGCTACACCCTTTGCTCAGCCCCTCACCTTTGTGTCTGTCTCTTCTGCTCTTTTTCTCCACCCTGGAGAAAGACCGAACACTGACATTAAGGCAAAATTCCTGCTGTGGGAGCAGCAGCCACAGGAATTGCTGCCGGGCACTGATGGTGCCGATGGGACAGCCTGCCCAGGCACCTATAGAGTGGCGAGTGGGTGAGTGGGAAGTGGGTCCTGTCTATCACCACCCTTCGCAAGCTGGTCCCCAGCCAGTGGCCTCCACCTTTCCTGGGAGCTGAGCAGATGGAGGAACAGCCAAACTTCTCTTTTGTCATCACCTCTCCCAAACAGGGTCCAGGAGACCTGAGGCTGCAGGAAGGGAGCAAAGCTGTCGGATCAGCGGGCTTGGAAACAAAATGCAACTTCGTCGTTTTCTGTTCTGCTGCTTTTCACCCAAACACTACTTCCCTCTGCTCCTTCAGCAAACACCAACCCACCCTGGGAAGGGCTTTACTATCCCACTGCCCCCACAGCCCCAGGATGGCTCTGTCACCAACGTGGGCAGGTGTGCCACTAGCACAGTGCCTCTGGGAGGCATGGGCAGTGGCTGTGTCCATCCTTCCAAGTACAAGCCACAGCTGCCAGTCTCAGACGGAGTGTGCCTCTGCCCCAGTTCCCGGAGCAGGAGGAGCAGCCCGGCTTTAGGTCTGCACAAGTCCCACAGCTCTGGTGGGTGGGTGCCAGAGCTGCCAGCCACAGCATGGCTTTGATGCATTTGAGAGTTCAAGCATATGCACTTCAAAGACCTTTTTCATGCTGCACTAAGAGGGAAAGGCCCCTTAACCCACTGTGACAGAGAGCAGAGTTTAGATGCTTTAAATCTGTCTCCTGGTTCACAAATAAAATGAGCCTCAGAGCAGACTTAAGAGCTCCTGGAAGGCCAAATGCAGCAAGAGTGCAGAAAGCAGAGGATGCTGCAGTCCTTGAGACATGGTATGATCATAGTTGAAAAGACAAGGCAGTGGAGAGGATGCCCAGCTCAGATCTGCTTCAGGTGCTCGTGCCAGGGCTGGCTGGGAGATTTCTGCAGGGCATGATTTCCACTCTTCCTTTCAGTGGGCCATGCTCCGGCTTGACATCTCTTGGGAAAGCCTTTCCTCTCCACACACCTGAACTGCCCGGGATTTCACCCCTCGCTCCCATGGCCAGAATGAACATCCTGTACAGACAGCTCCTGCCTGTCCTCTCCTCTCCCACCCCTTCCCCGTCTGCAGGCGTCGCTCCTGCCAGAGCCAGTGCTCCAGCGTGCGGGGCAGATGGGGGTGCCAGACGCCCGCGTGGCAGATTTATGGTCATCAGGAACAGTTTCCATGTGTGTGCGAGCTCCATTGGACCTGCTCCCTCCCCCCACCCTTTGTCGCTCCCAGGCTTGGGACCATGCCTCTGCCTCTGCCTGCGCGGTGCATGGCATGCTGCAGCCTGACCCAGCCGCCCTCTCCCTGACAGTGACCCCAAAGCCGAGGGTCCCTGCTGGGGGGAACAGCAACCGCAGTCCTACCCCTGGCAGCTCAGCCAGCTGCCTGTGTGCAGCGTGGTGACTCAGTGCTGGGCGTGCAGATGGGCCGGCGCAGCAGCGGGGCTGAATTCCCCCGGCCCCGCAGCCAGCTGGCTGGGCTCGGCAGCGGGAGTGCAGGCGCTTGCAGGAAAGGGCTCTCCATATGCTTCCCCCTATGGATGCCGGGCCTTCTCCTCACCTCTGGACACTGCCCAGCCAAGCAGCTGGGCAGCCACTGGGTGACCAGATGGCAGGGTGGGGATGGGCATAGGTGGGCGAGGACCCAGTCCCGTAGCCCTGGTCTGGGAAGGGCCCCTTCCCGCGCAGCGCAGGGGTGGGAGAGGCACCGTCCAGGGACATGGCTGGGACCTCCAGCTGCAATTAGCAGCACCTCCGGCCAAGGCAGCTCAGCTAACGAGCGCACTGGGGAGCGCATACATGTGGCAGGCAGGAGCATGGTCAGGGCAGCAGCTCCCACCCCTGGCACCTGGCACGGCACCTCGCTGGAGAGCCCCTTGCCTCTGTGCACCCAGACACTGGGGTCCCAACTCCTGCCTTGCTGGGGAGGTGCCTGGGATGGGTCAGGCTGGTGCCCCTGGTACCGAATCGCCAGGTGCAGGCCAAGGTGCGGCTCACACCATGCCCTAGGGACCTCAAGGGATGCTGGGGACAGCCGCAGCCTGGCACCAAGCTTGTTCACACCAGGGCTTTTATGAAAACCCAGTTAGGAAGGGAACAGATCACTAAGGACAGACCTGATCTGAGCCTGGTGTCTTCCCTCCTCCAGGACAGATAGTAACTTTCCCATCAAGTTCCTCAGTGCCTTTGGGCTAAGCAGAGGAGGTGAAAAATCACCCGCAGCATCCAAGCGTCTGACCACAGCACTGTCAGGCACAGACCTCCGCACTGCTGTGATGCTTTCTCAAGGACGCCATCAATTCACAGGCAATATCATATTGTCTTCTACTACCACAGCTGAGCAGGCAGCCCCTGCCATCGCTTCACTCTGTGATCCCTCTGGGCCATTCTCATGCAGCATACAAAACTTATATCCAGAAAAGAAGTTTTAGCATCTACCTAACTTTAGAGAACCAAGTATCTCACTGTCCACAGTCTTTAGAAGAAGGTCCAAGAAGAGCCACAGTTACCAGGAAATGGAAGTCTGGATTTCAGCTTTGCCTTTTCCATGGGGTTTGTATTGCTCGGGCTCTGCCTAGAAACATGCCCAAGTTTTTCTACACATAGGTGTAACCTTACAGCACTGTGCATTAAGTGAGCAGAAATGACTACCAAGGATGGATAAAAGAGACAGGATTGCCACATGGAAGAGCATTCAGAAAGGTCTTTAACATACTGTAACAATCTGAAAAGAAAGCTCACGCTGACATGGGGGGGCTCTCCAGTGAAATAAACGTATCGCATCCCTCTGGACGGGTTTCAGAGAGATATTAAGGAAAGAGAGGTAGACTATGTACACTGTGTGCCTGAAATGAACCTAGAGCTACTAAATGTCAGAGCAGCATTTCAAAGGCACTGCCTTGTGAAAAGTGAGTATCAGTGCTGCTCCTGCCCTCCTTTCCTCTGCTCCTCACTCCCACGCATGTGTACAGATGGGTTCTGGAGCAGGGAGGCAGACTGACATACTGCAAAATGCTTTATTTGAAGGGCTTCTCAAGCACAAGCCCTGACTATTATACAGCTGGCTGCCCCAATCACTCAGGATGAAAAGCACTCCAACCATACATGAAAAAGTTATCTCAAAATAACAAGGCATTAAAACACTTGAGCTCAGTCGCATTAAGGTTGGCTGGAGGATTTCTATTCCCCAGCCTGATCACATCTGTTCCAGGGCCAGGGAACCTCATGTCACCCAGTTTCTCCTGCTTTGCTCCTCATTAGCCCAGCAAGAGAAAACCATTTCCTCAGATCTGCACCAGGAGGGAGACTCAGAAAGATGACCTTGCCTTCCCCTGCTGTGGCACCTGTCCCTCGTAGGGGATTTTGATGGCACCACCTCTGAGGACAGGGTGGACAGGCAATTCTTGCAGCCAGGACGGGCACTCGGAGCTACTTTCATGGGTGAAGGACCTGGATAGGGGTGCAAAGGCCATGCCTCTTGCAAGATGCCCCAGAAGCCACAAGATGCTGCTTTGTTCATGAGCCAGCTGTGTGCAGAAAACCCAGCAGAGACATGAGCATCTCCCTAATTTCACCATGAAGCTGCAGTACCCCTTGGCCACACTGCTGCTGCCTGAGACCATTTTAAGGAACCAGGCTGCACTGCACTGGCAAGCCACCATGGTGCAAAGTTGGGGATAGACCAACTTAAACCTCTGCTTTCAAGGTTTCACTGCAGCCCTGCTTGCAAACAGCTATTCCCAGTTGCTCTTGCATTTCCCACTGAAATGGCCAGAGTTCATGAGTTTATTTTCAATCCAAGGCTAACCCGCAGAAAACAAAGAGCAAGCCTCACCGGGCTGCCCGGGTTTGCTGCCCAGCACCCATGCCCAGACAGCAGCTGTGCCTTCTGCCAGCCCAATGTGCTGGTACCCCTCGCTAGCTCACAGCATGGCCCATGACAGCAGCTATCACCTTGCTATACACAGAGGGGTGCAGTGATTTGCCTGCTCCTTCCCTGTACTTAACAAAAGCATTCCCTTCAGCGCTGCGGTCCTGGGGGAGAGGCAGAAAGAAATGTGGTGAGATAGAAACTGAGACTCCCACAGCAGTGTCCACCAAGTGACTCCCATTATCGGCACTCCCCAATCCCCCAACATGGCACCTATGCCACATTTTACAAGCTTCATTATGCTATCTGCTGTAACATGCCCTAACAGAGACAGTACCAACATAAGCAAAACCAGCAGCATCCAAGGGTCCCAGCTGAAGGACAGGGAGGAGGGCTCACGTGGCAGCAGTGCAGTGCTTATATGGCGATGGACTACAAATCACTTGGTTTTATCTGCGAAGGTCTTTAGCACAAGGATGGAGGGCTGTATTTGCATCGCTGCATGATCCCTGGATCACGTAGGAAGCTCTCCCTGGACTGTGCAGCTACTCAGCACCTAAGGACACCACTGTAAAAGGCTCAGCTCCAGCTCAGCACCCTGAAACGTGCCATCCTCTTATTTGACAAGCAGGGATCAGCAGTGGCAGGGGAGCAGGAGGAGGTGCAAAGGTTGCTATCGGGATCCCAGCCCTGGCTTCCAGCTCTCTGAGGAGCTGCCAGCTGGAGCCTTGATTGATGCTGTGGTGATGCAGCCCTTCTCTCAGCAGGCAGCTGCCTCACGCCCAGCTGGCATGCGGAAACCTCTTTGTCGTGGCAGCTAATAAGCAGATTGTATTTCACAGTGCCGCGGCCCCGTGCAGGTACAGCCAGCGGCTTTCATCTCCCTGATAGCTCCCACGGGAAAAGAGTGGCCGCTGTCCCGCGGAGCAGGTCACAGTCTGGTCTCACTGGGCTTTTTGGTATTTGCAGCTTTTAAACTCTCTGTTGGTTTGCACCTGTCCGTGGCTCTTTTATAGCACAGGAGTTGAGGGAAAGGGGTCGGGGAAGCACCACTGGAGTTTGTGCAGGAACACAGTGGTGGGGATGTGGGATCAACACTGAAGCACATGGGAGAGAGAGGAAACAGCCCTGAGGGGGGATGTCATCTAACTTATTGGGAGACTTATCTTTAAAACAACAGCAAAATCCATTTTAAAGATCTCCACTGCATTTAACAGCCTGGGGTTTATTCCTCTAACTCCTTCCCTGGCTTTAATCCCACTCCTAACTGCATGCGTGCTCCAGCTGCTCCAGGGCTCCTGCCCCAGCTGTGCCAGGAGAGCTGGCCATGGGCCACCCACTGCCCACACTGTGCTGGGAGACCTGGCCATGGGCCACCCACTGCCCCACGTGCCTGGCGGGCAGGAGCTGGCCTGCACCCATCTAGCCGGGAGCAATCTAGGGGGGTCCTGAGTTCCTGGGGAGTGGGGGATGTGGCTTGGCCAGGGGAATAGGCTCTTCAGAAGAAATCCATCAAGTGCTTGCCCCAGACTCAGGTTCATCTCAAACAAAGTTCAAAGCCCGCCAGGCTTTCCCCAGCCCAGGTACCCAGAACTGGCAGGTATGCTTGCCAGAGGGGTACATGTGGGAGCCCAGGGTGCTCCAGGAGATACCTGGAGCAGCACAAGCAGGGGACTGTGCTCTCCCGTTCACTGGTTTGCTCTCTCAAGCCACCCACCAGGCCATGCTGGGGGAGTTAGCGCAGACCTTGTGTCACCAGCTGTCCCGCATCCTTCCCTGACACCCAGGAATGCTGTTGCGGGAATGCTGTTTTCTTGGCTGGGTAGGTAGAGCCAACTGAGAGGTGGCTCCATCAGCCTTTGCCTCCCTGCAGCCACCCTCTGAGATCCCAGGGCAGCATCAGGGCTGTGCACCTCCCCGAAGCAGATCTCCAATCCTGCCAGCAGCCTTTGCTGGGTCACAGACCCATAATCCCTTCCAGGGGACGTGCAGAGCGCCCAGCTGCCCTGCTAGGGTCTCCACCTACAAGGCAGCATATTTACTAGCTGCTCTCTATCCCCACCCCCCAGAAAAGGAAACCTGCTACTTTTAACAGGGTTTTTCATATGGTTTCTTTATCAGTACCATGTGTACTGGGAACTCCCCCCTGCCCAGGTGTTTTTGAAGAGTGAGGGATGCTGCAGGGCACTGGTGAGAACCACTGCTGCCTGTGAAGCTGGGAATGCCCTTCAAATTCCCTTCACTTTGGTTTCTAGAAATCTGAAGTCGAGTGCTAAGGCTCCAGCCTGGCTTCCCCCAGCCCAGCTCACCACTAGCAAACCAGCTGCTTGCCCTGTGCCATGCATGGTGGTGCTGTCACACCCCTCCCTCCCTCCCTCCCTCCCTCCCTCGAACTCTGCAGCCTGCACTGGCACCCCTCAGTAGCACCAGCCTGCCTCCTGTGCTACCCACCCTGGGCACCAAATGAAGTTTCAGCTACAGAGGTATTGCTCTCCTATCTGCCTCCAACATGTTGCATTTGATGTGAACTAACATCTCCTATTAACACTGCAAGAAACATCTGGAAAAATTAATTTTCAAGCAGAGTTCAGATAGGTCACAAGGAGAAAATCCCCCCCAAAATGAGCAGGGAGAAGCCAGCACCAGCGCAATGCCCCTGGGCAGACCTACCGGCAAGGGGTTGAAGTTCTGGTCCACCAGGTGGTTGTGGCCATGGTCGAGGAAGGAGTGCCGCACCACCACATCGATGCCCTGGCTGGCCAGCAAGCCCAGCGTGTTCAGCCACCTGAGGATGGAGGGAGCAGAGTCAGGCTGCTGCGGAAGGACCACCCAGCCCCAGTGGCACAGCTGTGCTCCGGCACACAGCGTTGCTCTCATGTATTCAACCTGGAGCCTGCTCCCAGCACCTCAGTTGAAGCTTGCAGATGGTTTTGTGAGCTAGGTATTAACGACCTCCCACCATCCCTGCCCTGGCAAGCCTCCACACCTCTCCCCCCACTGCAGCCACCTCTGCCCCAGCTGTGCCCAGCTTGCATGTCCCAACTGTGTACCTGAGCCCCTGCATGCACCTCAGCATCACAACCCTGTGCTCAAAGCCAGGGGCGCTCCCCAGCCTGCCAGCACTCCGCACCCACCGTCTCAGCAGTGGGGACCAGACCTTTGCACCAGCCTATCTCCTCACACACCCCGGGAAAAGTCTTCAACCCTCACAGCCTGCCACAGCCCTGATACCCCAGGCATGTCCTCGCACCTCCCTGCAAAGCCTGGATAATCTTCCTCCATCTTTCATGATGACAGCCAGCTCTGAAGATCTGAACTGGGGCTTTGCAGCAGGATGCCAATGCCATGGGGCTGTGCCAGTAGACAAGCCCCAGGAGCCAGACATGGTTGTAGCTTTGAAGAAGGAGAGAAAACAATTTCCAGAGCAGAACTCTGCTGAGCACTTCCCTGGGCAGACGCCCCAGGAGTGAATGCATGCAAGGACATATAGCTGCAGCCTGAACCAAAAACACAGAGCAGGAGGAAGCCCAGGTGATCCCAAGCTATGAAGCAAGGCAAGCCTGTCAGGATGCCAGCTCTGGGGTCCCAGAGCTGGGGTGCTTGAATCACACCTCCCTTCCATGCCCATGCCCTGCGGCCACACCATTGATACCAGTGTGGGATCCCACGCGGTCCCCTCCTTACTCTGCTACTCTGGATATGCCAAAGGCTGGCTCACCTACAGGAAAGCAGAGCTGAGGAGGGGTAATAGATTCTACAGAGGAAATAACAGTGCACAGGCTGCTGGGGAGTACCAAGGGGGGTACAGTTGGGCTCTCTGGGCACGGAGCTGGCCCTCTCCCAGCTGCAGTGGCTTTGCAGCACCCAAGCCCGCAGAGCCCATGGGGGTGGCAGTGCCCTGGCACCAGCAAGCTGGCATAACTCACAAGAACCCGGCCGCATAGGAATCGGAGAGGTTGTTCATGCCTCCGGCTGAGGTTGTGCCAACACCTTCCAGCCAGATCTTCTTCCCCGGTGTGTATGTGTTCACTACCTGCACAGAAGGGAAAAGCAACCAAAATGACTCTCATGAACCTGTGATTTAAAGCCAAGGCAGATATCTCCTATGCTACACCCTGGGAAGGCTTACAGAGCCCTTCGGTAACAGTGCTGCTGGGCAGTCAGTGCCTGCCTGGCCCTGGCATGGTCACTAGGTGTCTTCACCATGGGTGGGTCGTGGGACACTGTTCCTCACTCTCTCCTGCCAATGTCACATGTCCCCTATCCATCTTCTGGAGCTGCTCCAAACACACCCTCCCAAACATGCTCTCATGCTCCCAAACCCAGACCCTGCTCTTTCCCTGTGGTTTCCCCACACACTCTGCAGGCTGCCCTGCCACATCACCTCAGCTCTCTATGTCCCTATGCAAGGTGGCTGCCTGCCACGGGGAGCACCCCAGCCCCAGTGGCTATGTGGTGTGGGAGTACTGGGACACGTACTGAAGCCACATGGAGGAATGGTGGACACCTGAGAAGAAAGTAGTGGATGCCTCCAGGTGTGGCTGAGCAGGGGCTACTTTACCAGCCAAGGTGTCCCTGGCACAGGCAGGACACGTGGGTCCGAACATGCTGGCCCACCCCTTACAAGGCTCCAGCTGGCAGTGCAGACACCTGTGAGATGCCATGTGGGACGGGAGGGCTCAGATGGCTGGAGCTGCCCTCTCCCAGCATGAGCAGCCTCTGGCACCGTGCAGTGCCCCGTCCTCTCTCTTGCAATCCCACTTCTCCAGGCCGGGCGACAAGCTCCCGCGACCAGATGTCTGCAAACCCAGTGGCCCAAGGAGCGCTCTGCACAGCCTGATGGAACCTGCCCCATTAGTGAGGAGCGCTGGAATGTGCTGGATGGACTGGGATCCCTCAAAGATGTTAAATACGCCAGCTCTGGGCTGCCTCCCACTCACAGCCTGTGAGAGTCGATATCCCTGACTGAAGCCCCAGAGGTGTTGGCATCCTGCCTGTAATTATCTAAGCCCGCCACCTTCCCCAGTCGGAGAGGAAGCAATAAAACAGGGAAGTGGACAAGCCCAGCTGCTCTAATCAGCCCCGGCAGGATGCACAGACTCAAAGCCAAGCTGGAGGTTATTAGCACCCAGTGCTGTGCTTTTCCTCAGCCACACTGGCATTCCCGGGAGAGCCCTTCCCTGGCCCTGCCCCGCACAGACCAAATCCTGCCCCGTGGGTGCAAGGGTTCCCCCAGCCCGCACTGAGGGCAACTCCTGCTGCCTCTGGTCTGGGGATGGATGGGGTCCCGCTCCTCTCCCAGCAGGTTCCCAACCTGCAGTAGAGGTGGGACATGTGCCACCACTTTTGTTGGGGTGTTGTACCCGCAGTGGGAGCAGGGCAAGCCAGTGCCTCTGGTTTGCCCCTGTGCTGATCCCGCCAGCTGCCTCATGCCTCCCCGCGGCAGGAGGATCATCCACATGCATGGATGATTCCCAGCTTGTGCCAGAGGACTCAGCAAGCAGCTCTCCTCCAGTTTTGCTGTGCTGACCCTCACATCCCCTTTCCCGGGGCCTCTTTTGAGTTGTTTACTCATCCTATGGTTTCTCCCTGCAGGAATTACAACAGTAAGACATTGTGGTGACTGGTAGGGTATGAAAACTTAGACAAGACAGACGGACATCTCCTCTAGTCCCTAAAGCCTTCCCCGCTTACTAGGTGCTCCTTACTCCTTCCAGGACTGACAGCGGAGTGGGCCACTCACAGTCACGGCCTCCATATCAGCCAAAGCAGGGGGACTTTGCAAAGCCCCCACCACCTACCCAGTTGCTAAAGATGTGAGCAGGGTCCCCCCAGCCGGCAGGGAGAAGAGCGCTCGCTGCAGGCTGCGTTAGCCAGGCAGAGCCATGGGCTCTGACACCACACGCCAGCAACAGCTGGGTTTTATAACACAGTCAAAACATGACCATCGGGGAAAGCAGCATTTTTAGGCACTGTGAGCAAGTGGGGCAAGGTACTGCAGTAGGAGCCCCCTCCTGCGCAGGCATGGCTGCGCTGGGGATGGTTTGGTACTGCCTGGCTGCTCCCTCTGCTCCTTGTCCTTGGGAGCAAGTTTCAGAGAATATCCACATTACATGCTGCTCGCTACAGGAATGGACAGATGAGAGTGTCAAGCCAGGCGGCCACTTTAGAAAGGCTTTGCATGGCAGTTGGCCCCTGCCCTGTGCATCCAGCCCATGTCCTGGCACACCTGGCACACCTGCACACAGCTTACCTCACGCTGCAGCCCGTGGCCGCTTCCCTGCTGACCTGCCTGCCACACATCCCACACGGGGGCTGGGCATCATGCTGCCTGGTCTTTCCTCCCATTCCCTGCAGGAGGGCTGCCTGCATTTCAGCTGGGAGCACAGCCATCCCCAACAGCCGCCCTCCATCCCTGCCCCACAGCAGCTCCTGTGGGAGCATGTCAGTGCTGCTGCCAGAGCCCCGGCCACGAGCTGTGCCAAGACCGGGCACCGTGGGCACAATGCCCCCTCACCCCTTGCAGACCCTTTGCACTCACGCACTTTCTGGATTTTCCTGATCTGGTCAGTGAGTGTGTCTAACAGGCGAGTTTTCAGGAAGTCCGTCACTTTGGCCACTCGACCATCGATGTAGTAACTGGAAGGAAAATAGGAAGACAAGGATCAAACAGCTGGGAGTAGCTCTGCCCAGAACCACATCCTCCCACCCTGCTGCTGCCCCATGCAAGAAGCCTCCTCTGCTCCAGGGGAGTCCCTGATTACACCCTGCCCTGCCCTGGCCCTCTGGCCATGCCTGTGTCTGGCAGATGCTTTCAGTCTCCAAAACAGTGTGTGAGCTGGACACACCCCAAACACCGAGCATCCTGCACTGCAGAAAACACGGGAAGTTTTGCACTTTCTTGACTATTGCTGGTGAAACTCTGGGAGCAGAAAACCAAAGGCTGGGAGCAAAATGCCACCCACAAAGGCTTGGCAGCACTCTCTGCACTGATGTCATGGAGATCCCAGGGAAAGAGACCCTCTTTCCCACCCACAGATGCCTGTGATAGCTGCAGCTGGGCTGCACGACCAGGGAGATCTTGAGAGATCTTCTGCTCACCTGGCTCGTCCCATCTGTACCTGTCCCCTGTCTTAGGGACACACAGTTTTAAAAACACAGATAAGTCAGTCCTGCTCTCACAGAAATCCCCTCTGCCCTGGGAATGCCAGGGAGAACTGCCTGTACAGAGGGCTGATTCCTGTTCTCCATGTGCTTTCTTATACAAAGCACAGCTATAGTGCTGCCAGTCATGATGTGAATCATCTGTCTCTAAGTGTGGGAAGAAGACTCTGAAATGCCTCAATACTGTCTCCTGGCTCGAGGACATAAGGTAAAACAGTCTGTCCTGGAGTGCAAACACCCTGTGGCTGGAGGTAATCAAAGCCAGCTCCTCCTGAGGAAATGTCTGGGGCTGGCACCTCAGCCCCCACGCAAGGAGCAGCGGAAGCCCTTGCACATCTCCCAGAGGCTCCTCCCAGCCTTGCAGAGACAACAGAACGTCTGCTGCAGCATGCACTGGCATAACCCTGGGACAGCCATTTAGCTGATAAATAGGTTTTGCAAGAAGAACTTTCTGACGTCCTCCTCCAAAATCTGCAGTGTGCATCAGTTACCCAACACAGTGAGCCACGGAGCATGTTGGAGCCATGCTGGGGGGACAGAGGTGCACAGGAATCACAGCAGCTCTGGCTGGGGCTGGCAGGGCTCAGCCATAGCCTCCCACCCCTCATTGGAGCCTTGTCCACTTGGCATTCAGTTACACAGATCCTTCTCCTTCTCCACAGACTTCAGTGCGGCCATGGGTGCTGGGATGCATAATGGGCTGAAGACCTGGGGTCTGAAGAAAGGTGGATTCACCTTTCCAGGGCTGATTTCTCCATAACATATATCTCATTCACACCAGCATAAAGCTGTAGCGGCTGCTTTACTTGGGTGCTGGAATGCAGGAGCATCCCCAAAGGATGCCATGGGCTAACTCAGCCTCAGCCAGAGCACCTGGCACGTGTGCAACATGCACGAGTGCGCAGAGAGGATTTTTGTGTCTCTGCTCCAAGTCGCTACACAGGTAACAGAATAAATGTGCTTGGAGCTGTGCAAGGTTGCGACCAAGGGGGAACAACGCCAGCACTCACTGTCCCAGAACAGAAATGCATTACAGGCTCAACTTGCAAATGCATTAAACAAGAAGAGCCTCCCTTGTCAGCCCTCCCCCAGGTGTGCGGCCACAGCTGCGTCCCCAGCAAAGCATGGGATCATGCCAGTCACACCCCAGTTTCACTCCGATGTGTAACCCAGGGAAGGAGGCAAGAGGCGTTTCTGTATGACCATGGTGACTAGAAGGTGCTAAGGGCAGAGATTATCTCTGGGGAGGACTTAGGAAGTGTTCAAAATCGTTCTGATCACTTATACACAACTGAACCACTGGCTGCCGGGAGGAGAGCAGATCTGTAAGCAGCAGGCAGCAGTGGGGTTTACAGAGATTACTTTTTAAGACAAAATTACAAAGCAATGTACTCTGGGGATGGCAGATGTTTGGATTTTAGTACAGCACTTAAGAACTGAACAGAAATGATCTTTTCAGACTGCTGTGGACCAAAAACCCCATCACCTGGGCCAAAAGCTGCCTGAAAGGCCATAAAAAGAAGGTTGCATTGACTGGGAAAAAGAGGGAGTTAGACCTCAGTCTGTGTATGGCCCCTCCAACGCAGCAGGCTTTCTGTAGGGTTCAGCTTGTCTGCACAAGTCAGTATGGTTCCAGAGCCCAGAATAAAACCCTCAGAAAGCAAAGGCAGGCTTGCACCTCCCCATCATCTCATTCAAGCACGAGGTGTGCTGTGACCCACAGCTCCACTGCCAAGGGAGAGGAACATCTCTCCAGAGGCAGCAGCAGAGGAGGCTCTGCCCGCCCAGGGGCTGCGGGGAGGAGGCAGCCTAGGAAGGAGCTGCTGTGCTGAGCACAGCCAAGACCCTGCAGGGAAGAGAAATGCCCTGGGACAGTGCCACAGTCACATTTTTTTTGACACCTTCATTAACAAACCAGAGAAATGGAGATTGGGAGAAGTATGAAAAGAAAAAAAAATAAACCCACTTCAGCATCAGGAAATCTTGTTGGGAGCATGTCTCCCAGGGCTGCAGGGAGGGGAGCACATCCTCTTTGGGTATTTAAGCAGAGCATGAAGACAATGACAAGCTTCTGTAAGATATGCAAGGATCTCTTGCAGATCTGCCTGTGAAGTTCTGAGACACCAAGAAGTGCTTTCAACCTCCCCAGGATGGGAAAGACAGAAAATGGCAGCAGCTGCACAAGGCTTGCAAGGAAGAGAGAGGCACTGAGGTCTTCACTGCTACCAGGCTACTCAGGAGCAGTTTCCAGCTGTAGGCTTCGTCACTGAGATAAGGGCACTTCCTTTTGAGAAATCTAACTGTCAGTAAAGGTGGTATAGAAAGTCGCAAAATGCAAACAACTGTCAGGCCTTTAAAGCAGGAGAAGTGCTCATTAGGCGTGGATTATCCCCAAGAGCAAAGGCAGCAGCTTTGCTGATATTTACAATGACTCAGTGCACTTGACTTGAAAAAAAAAAAATCCCGAACAGTCGCAACTCTCCAACCTCCAAAAAAGCCAGCAGCAGCTGCAGAGAGCTCCAGCACTGACAAGTACCTCCCCAGGCAGCAGTACGGTGCACAGGCAGCTGGGCCAAGCCAGCCCCAGGGGCTGCACCATCCACAGCCTCCTCTCCTGGTGCCGGCAAGGTCTGAGTGCCAAAGGAGACGAATGGACAGACCCTCCCCAGCACAGGCAGGGTTCTCTGGCAGCCACGACTCTGCAGAGGCAGAAGACACGTAGCTCATGGACAAGCTATCCCTCTCCAACACAGGCTGGCAGATCTTCCATTGGGTTCTGGGTATGATGCAGCATCCATTGGCCCCGAAGCCTAGGAGATATCAGCATGCCCACCGTGGGCACAGACCATGCCGTTTCTCGTAATATAGGATAGAACAGATATGGGCAGTTGCATGCAGAGCTGACTTATTGTGTCCCCTGATCTGATGCTGCTATCACTGTAGACAGACAATCTTTAGGAACACGAGAAGAGCCAGGCAAGGAAACGGGACGTAGCAACTAAATCCTAGATGACATGTCTCAGAAGAAAGACCACGTACTTTGGGTGCCCTATTATACTACACAAAGCTGAGGCCAGCTCTCCCCCTTCTGTTTACATTATCCCATTTCTAAAAACTGAATTTGAATATGCCCTAGAAACACGGGATGGGATCAGTGCACTTTGCAAAGGGAAGTGTGACAGTATCAGTGTGGAGGTGACCAAAGCAGAGCATAGTGCAGGGGGAGTACTTGGCCAAGGGCTGGGCAGGGATTTGTGCTAGGAAATGCACCACCCCAATTCCCAGCCCCCATCCCTAGCTGGAACTGAAGCATGAGACTTGAGACACAAAGACAAGAGCTGGGAACAGTACTGAAGTAGGGCTGAGCGCAGTGGCCAGTCAAAAGTGCCCTTGCTCCTGGGCAGGCTGCAAGGCCAGGATGCCCACAGTGCCTCCCAGAGAAGGACAGTGCCAGGCACCAGGGCACCTGGGCAAACCTGACTCTATCCTGTCACCTTCAGGTCTTGTGCTGCCTTTAAAATGATGTTCTGGAAAGATCCACGATTTGCTGCGCGGGACCATGAGCATCATCCTATATTTGATGAAGGCAGTGCACTGGCTCCCGAGCAGCTGGTTTCATTTACCTCCTCTTTCATTTTAAAGAGAAACCTTTGCCCCTATTATCTGACCTCTTCTTCTGTTGCAGTTAATTACATTAAAGCCCACTTCCCAAAGCTCAGGAATTTCCGGATCTACTTTGTTGCCTGCTGCTACAGGGGGAGGCTGCTAGGAATTAGGGCATCATCCTGCCAGGGACGCCAAGCGAGGCAGCGTGACACCTGGCCGCCACCACAGCTGTGAAACCACGACACCTCTGCTGACAGAGGCAAGCCTGACCCCCAAGCATCTTCCCAAGGAGAAGGCAGAGTCCCCGTCTGCAGCTCAGAGCACAGGGCAGCCCCACGGCTCTCCCTGGAGAGGAGAGGCGGGATGTGACCTGTTCCTCCCAGGTAAAGACCTGTGGGCACAGGGGAGAGGTGCCGCCCACCTCCAGTCAACTAATAAATGCATTGATAAAGAAAAATCACTGGGGACTGTCCTCTGGCCCTAAAGGCACAACTCACACCTGTGCCTTTCTCTGCCCCCAAACAAGGTGCCTTTGTCTGTCCCACTAGTGGGAGCCGTCTCTGACCCATGCCATCTCCCCAGCTGTGCCCTGGCCTCACCTGGGACCGTGCTGGTGGCCCAGGGCTGCCAGGGACTGTGCCCTCCATCAGACAATGCAGAGGATGGCAAGCCAGTGGGCAAAGCTGTGCCCTGGCCAGGTTTACTTACCAGCAGAGATGGGCCAGTGATTCCATCATGCAACCCCTTCCTCCAGGCACAGCCTTGGCAGACACTGCTCTCTGAGCACTTGCAGCAGGCTCGTGCAAGCCTGAGTATATACCCATGGTATATATGTCGGGGGGGGGGGGGGGGATGTGCATGCTAGGCAACTCTCCCCTGACACCTCTGGGAAATCTGCCCCCTGCTACTGCCTCATGAGCATCTCCACCTGCACATTCAACATGTCTAAGCCAGAACAAGAGAAGTCACTCAAACCAAGCCTGGCAAAAGCACTTTAAGCAGCATCTCACACAAGCCCATGTGCCTGGCATGTCTGATTTGCCACACAGGGCAAGTGACTTTCCATCTTAGAAGATATCATGGCATTTTCCAAGGAGTCACAGGGATAGATGTCCACTGGTTTTGAAGATGCAAACATTTACTTTCTCCGTAAGTAATAGGGATTTGTGCTTCAGAGGCAGCACTGCATAAGGATTTATCCATTAAATATGCCAGACTTGGAGCCATGCACAAGACTTGGGATGGAAACCCAGCTGTACAGACTGAGAGCACAGCCAGGGATGGAACTGGGCATGGCTGCAGGTGGGCAATGGGTCTTCACCTCGTGTGAGGATGCCAGCACTGAGCAGAGATGGCTGTGGGGAGGTTGCTGAGCAGTGGAAACCCGCATCCAGAGGCTGAGAGGATCCACAATAAACCAAGCATTTACTCATAAACAAACATAACAAACTAAATTATCGGGGAAATGCCAAAACTCTCAGAGCCACTGTCAGTCCCACCTGCCACACCCTCCTTTAGTGGAAATTCCCTGGGTGTTTTGAAGCCATTCACACATCCCTCTCCAGCAACACTTTACTTCTGAAGAGCAAGGCACACATGCTGAGTTGCGTATGTAAGTGAAACCATACTCTGAAAGGCTGGACAGGCTGCTTATTTCCACCCAGTGTCGCTTTTCTGTCAGATACATTTCAGATATATTGTTTTCACATAGAGGATAGGGATCCCTGCAATGTATTCCCTTCTCAATTCCCTTTCTGGATCGAGCACAGCCTTTTCAAAGGAATAACAGATTTGACAAATTTATAACCAATATCCCGGGAGAACGTTAGGGTTTGGAACAGAAGTATTCATACTTGAAGTTAGACAGCAGTTTAGTTTCCTGCTAATAATTTTCTTCTTGGATACAAAGGAACTTGTTTTGTTTTGTTTTGCTGTTTGGAGCAGAGGGATGAGACACTGTTTTGACATTTATTCATAAACAGTACAGAAGCCCAGCTTGGAGCTGTGACCATTGCCAGTCCTCGCAAACGCATACGGGTGCAATCTCCAGAGCTGCAAACCTGGGCTGGGGGGGAAGCAGCTCCTGCGTTGCAGTGGAAATGGGTCAGCAAGCCGCATCTCAGCTCTGCCAACCCCTGTGAGGAGCTGCAGCAGCCACCCCACACTCACAGGTTGGCTGCTCAGCACCAGAGCTGCTGAGCACTTTGCACTGATCCTATAAGAAAAGGTTTCAAGGCAGCCATGCAGGCAGATTCCCTGCGCACCAGATGAAACTCCACATGTGAAGCCTGGAAGTTTGTTCCTTCAACTCATCCAAGGGCTTGGCCCGGTGATCAAGCCCCATTGCAGAAAGCAAATTCCTGGACTAAGTAAATGTGATCAGCACATCGTGTAATCATGAAAAGCAAATTCCCAGCTGAGACATAGATCATTATTGCACAGCATGAGCCTGTAAGTAACACAAATCCCGCTCCAAATGCTCTGCTACCCCACTGCCCCCATTGCAGAAAGTTGCTGCTGCCTGGCAGGAAAGCCCCAGGAGCCAAACACCCAAGCAAGCACCACTGCGGCACAGCGAGGCAAGCTAAGCTCCCTGAGGAACAGGACTTGCTAGATACTGGTCATGCCTGGTGCTATAAACCATTCTGAGACGCCAGCAGTTGCTTCTGCAGGAGGCTCCAAGGTTTAACACACTGACACAGAGACTGTGGGCAGACTTGCAAAAAAATCTCACATCTTAAAACCAAGATCTTTTGAAAAGAAGGTCTCCAGATGGGCTTTACAATCCACACTGCTACACTTCAGCAAAGCAACCTGAGCACCCCATGGAGGGTCGCTGTGAAGGACCAGCTTGGGGAACAAGCCCTATGGGCAGCACACACAAGCCCACCTTGGACCTGAGACCCCAGCTCCTGTGCTCCAGGTCAGCGCCCCACCTGGAAAGTTTAACCCAGCATCAGAGCAAATCCGCTTTTTCTGGGAACAGGGAGGTCTCACCATGCTTTTTGCTCCAGTGAATGCCTGTCTCTGAAACATGTCCTTTCTGTGGCAGGAGAGAGTCCTGCTGGCCCCACAAACCCATTTTCTATCAATTTTGGCCATCGCTGCTGTGTTTGAACACTGCCTAACCTTCGCACTGGCGTTTGTGCTCCCACTGCAGAAAGCCACAGCCTCTGGGGAGCCTGCCTCTGGCTACAATGTGCAAACTGGGGCAGTTGGAAATAAGAGGAGGAAAAAGTTGTTTATGGATTTTCCCCCCCATAAGGAAACCTTTCCCTCCACTTGGTGCTTGTCACACTCAGTGCTACAGCTCAGCGCTTGCTTTGTTCTTCTAAACTGCAGAACATGTAGGAACCAGGAGGAAAACTGGGTATCAGCATCTCTCTGGCAGCCCCAGCAGGGCCTGGATCTTGGATGTTGACTCCCTTTCCATCAACATCTGCTCCTGGGGCTCCATGTACAGCGTAGGACAGCAGTGTGCCTATGGGCATCCGAGACGTGTACAAAACGGAGCAGGGACTGGGCATTACGCATTTACCATTGGACTAAGCTGTCTCTCCCTCCTCTGGGCCAAATCAGTTTAGCTTCAGAGCAGCGGTCATGGGGAGTCAGTGACTGCGGTGAAAGGAAAAGGGCTTTCGGATAGTCCCGTACATCTGTCACACACTGCTTTTGCTTCTCTGTGGTCCCCACCGCGGCCACCACCGGAGCTGCCTGCTATCCCAGCTGCCCCCAGGACTCCGCACTCCAGCTCGGGGCTTTGTTCCAGCAGTCAGGCAGGCCAGGCATGCAGGCAGTGGTATTTTTAGCCTCTGTCTCAGCCGCAGTGGTAAAGGTTAATACATCCCCTCCTGTACTTGTTCAAGAGGCTCCAGAAGGAGGGGCAGAGCCTCTTTTTCGCCTACTTAAATGTAGCAGGATGACAGAAGAGGTGGCTGTCACAGGTCTGCCCCCTTTCACACCCAGACAGCCCATCAGCTCTGCTCCCAGCAGTCTGATCACTGCAATTAGTGTTGGAAAGTAGAAGGAATGGTGAATACCTACTGTTGCCAGGTAACAGCATCCACCGTGCTGCCAGCCACTTTCATGAACCTATAGGAAACAGAGGAAGAAACCATATAAGCCCAATGTTGTCAAGGGGAAGTCCTAAAACCACCGATGCCCATCTTACACCACAGGATACCAAAGGCAGTCACTGCACTCACAGACCCTTTCTAATGAAACCTTTGCATCCTTAAACGGAAGGAATAAATTACACTTAATGCAAATTCTTGTAGCAAGCACAGCTGGGAATAATAGAGTGAAACCCAACTGGCAGCAGAGCTCTGAGCATCATTTTGGGGAAAGTAAGGAGAGCTTTCAGAGCACAACAACATTTCAGGAACAAGATCTTGGGGAATGTACTTAGTTCTATGACTGCAACAATTCTCAATAGCAATCAAAGAAAAAGGAGACACTTCTTCAACCAACATGTATTTAAGCTGAGGAACTCCTTGCCCGGGTTGAAGCAAGGACTGGAAAAATGTAAGAAAATGGAAATAAAACCCAGCAAACCTATTAGATGCAAAGATGCTACCTCCAGCTCATGAAACCCCTGAGCACTGGAGGATGGGAGGAAAGGCTAGACAAATACCGTTTGCTACATGTGTCCCTTTTTTTGATGCTCTTTCTTTGGCATTGGCTGTCAGCAAACTAATGGGTTTCTGACCTGGGTGCACTTTTGGTGAGTCCCATTCCTATGACTAACCACAGCACTTCCATCCACAAGGTTACAGTGACTTACACACATGTATTAGTCTCCTGATGGTTTGTGACCCAAGTATCTTAAAGAAAACACACCTCTTCCAGACAGCCCCTATTTGAGTCAGACCTGAGGCTACACAGGTGTTATCTGCTTACACCACCGATGCCAAACCCTAAGCAATTCCTAATCTTGGGGACTGTGTGCAACCACCAGAGCAGCAGCCTCTAGCGCAGGCTTGCTGCCATCCAAGACGGTCTCTCCCGGGCTCCCTGGTCCAAAATGCACCTTGGAAAACTGCAGCTCCCACAAGGAAGCCCAAGCAATTACTACATTATTATGCTTAAGGACACAGATATGAAAACAAATAAAGGCACACACCAACTATTCAATATGTAACGTGCCGGGTAGCTGATGCATTTTGGAAGTGGTGATCTATGCACATGACAGAAGACATCGGCTTGAGCAAGCGAACGTGAAGAGAAAGAGACCGATTCTGTATTGTTGTGGGCTGCTCTGGTGCACAGGGATCCCAGGAACACAACAGGAATCACACAGCTGCCCTGACTTGATGGGGACACAGGGATGGGTGGCACTGGGTCCTGTGACCTCCAACTCCCACAGGATAGTCCATGACCAAGGGTGGGGAAGGAAAGGGAAGGTTTGTGAGGAAAGATGAGACCTTTTATCAGACTAGTTGTGGTGGCAGGGATGAGCAGCATGCTTTCCGGCACACGAGCTTCTAATCAGGTCTGAAACAAGAGCAGCAAGCTTCAGGCTAAATATAGCTCGGAAACAATCATTCTGACTTTAAATTAACAACGATGGTCAATTATAGACTGGGACAAAAGGGCAGCTGGACCCTGTGAAGCATAAGAGGACACTGGCAAAGGCAGTGGTAATAAATCCCTGCAGACAGAGAGGGAAGAGATACAATTAGAAATGGAAAAACAATAACACGCTGTAAAACCCCGTAGGCACTGATGCATCCCTGATTCTGCTGCCTAGTAGTGCTGTGAGCTTCAGTTCCCAGGCACGCCTTTCAGAAAGGCTTTTACATCTCTCTTGAGGGTCAGGCCCAGGAGACCAGTGCCAGGGTGGTGATTTGGGGACAGTTTCTCCCCAGCTGAGCAGGGTGAGGAGACCAGCCTCAGTGCAGCCAGAGAGGTGCGAGCTCCTTGCAACTCAGAGCAGTCATGTGGCAAAAAGAGGATTTTGCAAATATTGCTATGGAAAGGTTGCTGTTCTAGAAAACTATGTGTGCAGAAGTATGCCAAAAGGATCAAAAAACCCAGCTCCCAGGTTTTAAATGCTCACTACAGGGACTGCTGCCTAAAATGTAATGGATGAAGCATACAAGAGTGAACTAATGAACTCTAAACTGAAATGATGAACACAATCTATACTGCGTTTGAAGATCGATCGATTGCAATTGTGTTCGAAGAGTAGTCCACCTTGCTTTATAACCTCAAATGTTTTATGTTCTGGCTGCAAAATAAACCATTCCAGATGTTACTAAATCACTTCTTCAGGCTCAGCTTAACACTCTCCACTCACAGTCCAAAACCATGAGTAGAACGAGCTCGGAGGGAGAAGCTGTCCGGTTTTCCTCACCACTTCTACAGTGCCTACAGCCCTGCTGCAAATACACCCACAACAGCCGTCTTTGAACAGGGACTGAAAAGCAAAGCAAATCCTCAGTATAACTTCCAGCATCCTTGGAGCAGCAGAAGCAGGACATCCATCTGTCCCATCTCCCATGTTTCCAGACAGCTAATTGGCCTGTTGTTAAAAAGCTGCTGAGAAAAATTTCTTCTAGGACACAGGTATCACTCAGGCAGTGCAGTGCAGACCAAAAGCAGGAAATAAAAGACACTGGTTTGCATAGTGTTCTGTCTCCATAAGACCAAAATAAATTGGTTAGTTCTGGTCATTTCAAATTTGACTATAAAAGATGCACATCTACCTCAAATTTTGCTTTCCATATTCTGTTTTTCTTTCTTTCTTTTTTCTCTTTTATTGAGATTTTTGCAGGGTGGAATAAAAAATTTCCTGGTAAAACTTCAAGTTCTGTGCCTGGAGTACCTCAGATGACCTGGCCAATGGACAGTACCCTCCAAAGGGAACCTCCAGCAGCTCAACAGCCAATAAGTGGTACTGCATGAGCAAGAGATGAAAGCCCAGGGCAGGTGGAGATGCAGTGATGCACAGATATCAGAATATCCTCAGCTTTGGAGTACAGATGTTATTAATCCCTTTATTCCTGTAGCACCTGTGCTTCTCAAACCACAGACTTTGAGGCCAGTGAAGATCCATCGGGGCTAAATGACCAGTGCTGGCATATTTTTATCTGGGATTTCCTGGACTGCACGATGTCCATGTGTGGAGTGCAGGCAGAGCAAACCAGACGCTTCCGGGAGGGCTCAGATCCCTGCACATGTGCTGCACAGATGGGCTGGGCTGGCACAGTAAATCTGCCATTTTCCTATACACTGGGCTTTCTCTGTGAGCACCAATTGGCTGCGCAGCACACGTGCAGTAAAAACCCCCAGAGGCAGTGGGACCAGCTCAGCTCGCACTGTGCAGGCAATGTGGGCAACTACTGTAGTGATGCCCTGTAGTGCAGATGTGTGGCAGCTCCAGGGCATGCCTGTGCAGTATCCCTGGCTGGCCCTCTGCATGTCAGAAACCTGGGAAAACACAAAAATCCTCAAAATCTGCTGGGCCAGCATCTCTAGGTGGGAAAGCAGAACACGTCAGAGGCACGTGGAGGAACAGGAGACTCATTCAGGGAGTTTGTGTACAGAGGGTGAGACAAAGCCACCGAGTTCAGGTATATCCATCTCCTTATCCTTGCAGCTGCCCATGTGCCAGCATCCCATGCCAGCATTACTACTTGTGGGGCCCTGCGCTGAGCTAGAACAGAGGCTCAAGCTTGTTTTCAAATAAGCACTGAGAAAAATGTAATATACCATTGCTTGGCCACCCAAACAGTTCCCAGCTCTGTCCCAGAAATGGTAATGCTGGCACAATGTAGGACAGCATCTCACAGCTATGGGAGAGTGGGGCAGGAGGGCTGCAACACCATGAGATGGTACTGACACCAAAACTCTGTCCTGTGAAACCATGGCTCACATCTGACCTCTCCCAGAGCATTTTCCAGAGCCATATCTCCCAGGACCACAACCTGATTTAAGTGTGGTCACATCTCTGAAACAGATCACCTGTCCTGATTCAATACTTGTCTGTCATGGAGCACCTACTGCAACCTAAGTAAATTACTCCCATGGTTAATTAGCCTCCAAGTATGTTAAGTTCTCATCTGAATGTGACTAGCTTCAGCTTCCAGCCACTGGAACTTCCTAGGCTTGTTTCTGATACATTAAGGAGCCATCTGCATTTGGAAACCTCTTTCCCATTCAGGTAATTGCAGATCGTCATCCCTTAAACGATAAAAAAAAGTAATCCTGTAACAAAGAATGCAGCTGCATGAGGAGACAAGTTACCATCGCACAGGCTCTCAGGTGGTTTAGCATCATCTGACTCCTGGGTGCTGGACTTCACAAACACAGGTTATTTCACCTGCTACTCCCTACAGTACTATAAAAGCAAAGTGACCCCCCACGAAGCGCCAAGTGTGGGAGCAACACCAGCCTGCCTGCGGTACCGTCATGGATCGCTAGAGCTGAGTGGCAGATCTCTGCCCTTTGAGCCAACAGTGACACGTAGAAAGAGCTTTATCTGGTGTCTGAATTGGATGGTGAGGCGGCCTAAGGCACAGGCTTCACTTACTAACTTCTTCCAGTAGCACAATCTACCTGCAGCAGCAGAGACAGGTACTAGACCTAGCTCATGCCACCTGCTGCAAAGACTTCAACCTGCAATGCCAGATTTCAGACAGGAATTTCACTCCAGGGAGCAGAGCCTGGTGGGGACTATCTGTAAATCTGCTGCTATATTGTGTTCTTTCTCTGCTCAGTGTCACCTTTCTTCACCCAACATGATCTACGGTGGGGCTGCGCAAGCCTTCCAGCAAAGAGAGCTCTGTGTCCCAGACTGACCCACCAGCCTTGGTAACCTGCACTCCAGGGACTCTGGGAGTTCCAGCTGGACCATGAAGTTACACGACTGATGTTTTTTCCCACCACTGATTTGTCCAGTCCCTTTCTGAACGCACAACTTCAGCCTCCACAACACCCTGTGACAGTGACTTCTACAATGTCACTACATACCATGTGAAAGTTTCCTCCTTTCCAAACTTTCCTTCCAAACTACTTTCTGCTCTGTGGAAAAAACACCCCATTCACAGTCACAGGCTCATGGGCCTCGGTAACATTCCCTCTGAGCTGCCTGCCTTACAAACTGAAGAGGCATAGCCTATTTAATCTCTTCTCACATGAAGACATCACATACCTCTGCACATCCTTAGCTCCTCTCCCTGCAACCCTCCTTAGTTCTATTACATCTTTTCTGAGATGAAAAGACTAAGGTTGTAGATAGCAATCAGAAATAAGGCACACTGTGTATTAATACAGTGGCATAATCTCATCTATGTCTTTCCTTACCCATTTTGTTCTTCCTATACAGGTAACTGTGATTTTGGCACTCCAGCCATCCAGATCAAGCTTCAGCAACAACTATCTTAACCCTTTCCTCCTGAAAGAGCAATAGCTAAATCCTTTGCTTAGATCTCAGATCCCTGGCCCTGCTATATAGCCAAATGCCTCATCACATCCTTCACACATCATTTCAATGTATTTATGAATGGATTTACTCATAATTTCAATGCTACTGGAGCTTGAGGTCATGCTGCAGTGACCTCCTCCTCCCTTTGTATCATTAATGTTGCTTGACTTTTTGCACAGAATTCTTGCTCCGGACCTATTCAGTCTGTGCCACCAGCCTTGCAGTAGCTTGCATAAGGGTGAAGCTTCTGGCTCTGCTGACTGAGACATGCTCGCCTCTGCAGCATCACAAGAGAGCCTTAGACCAGTACAGCAAGGATGTGCTTTTTAAAGAAAGCCAAATAGCCAAAAAGAGCTTCTAAAAAATGCAGTGCTTACAAGTCCCCTGTGCCAAACAGGGCAGAAGTCCTTGTCAGCAAGAGGACAGGACAAATACCAAGTTTCTTCCTGAAACCCACCCAGAGTTCTTCCCTCTGCTGGATACCACCTACTCCAGGCTCTCCTTGTTTCTCTTCCCTACTTGAATTTAAACAAACAAGCTCTGTCCATACACTGTCTTTGGTTGCTACTCCAGAAAAAGTCACAGGTCAAAAGCAGTGCCTAGACTGACTGCTGTGTGCTGACCTGCTCAGACAGCCACAGCCCTCTTCGCGCTCATGACAGCACAGACACAAGGTATGGGCAGTCATCATAAAAATACTACCAAAGACTCTCCCAATTTTTAGCACCTTGATTTTGCTTTGGCCTATGGTTGTGTTGGACCCCAAATATACAGCCTGTGCCATTTCATGAGCTATAAGCTAACACCTCTCTCTACACATAAGCACCAACGCAGGAACCTGTGCTTGGGGTTGATTTGTGGATGCAGGGAGCAGGGCTGAGGACTGCGACTGGTTTTAACCTGACCCCTACCTGGGCTGCCCACAGATAATCAAGATGTCATCTCCATGCTCTCTCTCAACTCTGCCATGTCCACAGCTAGCAGGGAGGAAGGGCTCCATCACCACTGACAAAGATGCTTCCTCACCTTTACGGGCTCCTTTCAGAGCACTGTGGAATGACATCACCACCAAAAGGAGCCAAAGTGATCCAGACAGGTGGTTAATTCTCCACAGGTACTACAAACCAGGAATAGGAGGCAGTAAAATCATGGAGGATAAGAAGCTCTTGTGCCTTGCAAGGTGAGGACTGACATGTGGGAGCTCCCTTGCCTGCTGCTGTTGCCTGGCCAGAGGTGCTGTGGCCCTGTGACCAGAGGGTGGATGTGCAGTGGTGATGGCCGTAGCAAGAAGGGGCCAAGGAGGCTGGAAAGAGGGCAGACAGAAAGCCAAGGATGCAGCAGATTGGGTGGCTCTGAGGATTGGGGGATGAGGAGGTAGGGAGAGGCTATAGCTCCAGACAAGAAAGTTTTTCACCTCTCTGGTGACTTCATCAGGCTCAGGACTGTAAGTGGCTACAGACCATCAAGAGCAGCCAGCCTAGCATGGATACAAGCGCCTGCCAGCCCTTATCCTCCTGGCACTGCAGCTCCTGCCGTGATAGAGGTAACGCCCTAACACTTAGGAGTGTCTGACCAGTGGCAAAAACCATGCTACACCAACTGAGGAATAACAGGACATGAGAGCGCCTAGCCAAATCTGCCCAAACGTGCCGGTCGAAGTTTTGTACCAAATGTTCTGAGCTGTAACACAAGTTAGCATCGATTCTTCTTAATCGCTTTCCCTGGTGTTTCTTCTCTTCCAGCACTGAATGTGTGATGCATTCATGCATTAACCTTTGTGTCTGATTCCTGATCTGCTGTTAAAATCTATGTTAATTCCTTAGAATCTCACAATTTTTTCCCCAAGCAAATTCTGAGCAGTTCTGGGATTCCTGTACCTGCAGACGCGGTAGGTAGCTAACGTGGTCTGCTCTCCAACAGCTCAGGCTGCATGAATGGTCTAATTAACACCTCATCAAACTCAACTGTTGGTTGTGTCTGGAGAAATTCCCTCTTGCACCTGTGCATTCACAAGACACCATTTCTAGCTTCCCACACAGCAGGCCCCAGTCATCCGAGCAATGCTGCGTCACTGCAGAGCCCATGCTTACACCAGCAGTAGTAGTCCTGGACTACTCTCCAGGACTTGCCAGCCCAGAGTGACACTGATATGCTCTGTGGCTGCTCAGAGCCATTGCGCCGTGCAGGGTGGTGCAAGAGCTCAGCAGCAATAACTCAGCAGTGAAGGGTGTGTAAAGCCTGTGCTGCTGCGTGTCAGGCAGGGCTCTTCTCCCCTCACCATATCCTGCCTCCACCATGAGAAAGTGCACAGGTTTCACCCAGCACAGCTCAGTGTCACCTGCCTAGGGACAGCCTTTGCGGTAGGGCAGCATGCATGCACACCCCCCTACATGTGGCAAACCTTGAGGTACCTGATCTGTGCTCACCATCTAGCCTGTCTAGCAGACTCCAGAGAGGTGGCACCCCAGGAGGAGTTCTGTCCCACCTTGTCCTGGAGGACAGACCCTAGGACTGGGTCAGAACTGCCCTGGAGGTGTCCGTCTCCCACCACTGAGACGACAGAGCCTGGTGCACAGCAGAGAGCAATGCCCATTGTCATGTTGATGCTGCCATTACAGGACAAGGTTTAAACAGTGAGAGTAAGTTTAGCTTCATTGCTTGAGATAACAGTTAAACAATAGACAGAGCATGCAACAGGAAAATGTAATCTTAAGTAGTACTTCACAATGAGACTTTTCTCTGAGTGTTTCAGGACCTCAGGTAACCCTAGAGGCTTTCTCTGGAGAACATCTAATGTCATCTTCTACTGTCGGAGATCACTCCCTGTTCCTCTCCAAGCTCTCCTCTTCCTCTCTGAGCTCATTTCCATTATGTACCCCACCAAAACCCTCTTCCTCACTTTGTGTAACAGGGCACTCCTTGCCTGGCAGATTAATCCATCTATCCCGTTTGGGGTGTCTCATGTCTCCCCTGCAGCCTAACTTAACACTCGAGTCAAAATCTTCTACTTGGCATATCTTTTCCTACCTGGCTGACTTTGCTGTTCATAACACTTTTTAAAATAAGAGAAAAAATTTGCAGATTTTGCATCATCAGGACTATTAATTGCATGCACTTAATTCACTCTGGACTCTTCATCCTACTGTGAGCACTATGTAGACCACTCATGGTGGTCTGGCCAGGCAGACAGCAGGCTTGCCATTGAGAACATCTTCCTACACTTCTCCTCACTCTTGCTTACTGGCCGTGTGGAGCTCATTCAGGATCCTGAGATGCACATTCTGGCTGTGACAGCCCCAGGCACATGCCGAGCCACATCCCATTGAGAAATTCTGCAATGCTCCTGCAGAAGGCAGAGCTGTTGGTAGCACTAACCAAGAGTACTGAGGAGACCGCAGGGAGCTGCTGGGAGTAAAGCTCACACTGTCAGGCAGCTTAGGCACTGGGGTTTGTTTGTTTGTCCTTTTGCAACTCCATTTCCAAATACTGCAAATGAGCATTTAGCCCTTTGTCTTTGTGTAATCAGACTTGTTCCTTCTCTTTACACCCTGCCTTGTAATAATTGGGTCTTTGTGAGGAAAGACAAGCGGCACGTGCCGCTTGCCACGAGTTGCAGACACCAGGGTTTGGAGTGCAGGACACAAGGCTTCTCCATGGGAGAGAGAAATCACTTTGAGAGCTTGTGGACCAGCGTCACCCTGGCAGGCAGGGATGGCGGCACAGAAACAGCCTATAGCTTGGAGAGCCAGCATGCTTGCTACAGCTCTTGCAGACCAGTGTTGGGGTCTGGAGACCCCCCACCATCATGTTGCCAGGACTGTTCAAAGCTTAATTCTTACCTATCTTCCCTTTCATTCGAGATGGTGTGTTTACCATCCTCTCAACAGGATTGCACACTACAGCCTCGCTCCTGGGGTTGCCGTCAGTCACAGCGCAGCCCCAGCAATGCAGAGCTGCCGGACCACCCTGGCCGTACAACATGGCTCTTCCGACCCCTCTTCCCTGGGACACGGCTGCAGCGCATGAAGGGCAAATGGAGCAGTAGGACTTCCGTTTCTTTAAGAGCTTCTTGGCTTTCATCCCTGTTGTTTTCCTTACTCAGCCTGCTCTTCCCGGTGCTAATAGATTTCCTGCTGATCAAGGCTACTACAACATTTTGTAACTCCCCCCGCACCGCTTTCACCGTGCCATACCAAATGCGGGGGCTCTGGCAAGCGATGCGTTCGCGTGGCACCAGCAGCAGCCGTGGGGGGGTGCAGGGGCTGCTCCCCCACTTCCCTCAGCCAGAGGGATGCTGGCATCACAGCTGGTTCAACCAGCTTTATGGTCTCTTTGTGCTGCTGCAGCAGAGCTGAGAATCTGGCCCTGGCTCCCTCCCCACCTCGCCAGGGACTGCATCAGTGTGCTGTTTATTGTTTCTGCCAGATCATTCATGCAGATGTTAATGAATGCTAGACCCAGCTTTGCTCCCAGCAGAGTCCCTTCCACACCTCCCCCTGCCCAGCCCTCTGCACTGGAGTTTCTGTTTACAGTCCTGCAGGGAATTTCCCCTCTGCTGCATGGTCTTCGAGCCGCACAGTCCCAATTCCTGCTGCCAGCAGGCTCCCACACCTCCCTGGTTCCTGTAGCTGTCCAATGTCACCTCCAGGTGTCTGCGTCCCTCACTGTCACCATTCCTTCTCCACCTCTGGCCTCCCCAAACTAGAGACATGCCAATTCTCCTAGGAGGGAGCAGAGGGCTTGGCCAGTGAAGAAAGTTGCTACGGGTTCTTCCTCTGCATAGATGGAGAAAGCACAGGGAGAAGTCATCACTGAATGGGAAGAGCAAAGCAATTCGTCCAGGAGGACTCTTGAGACAACACCTACACTGCTAAGCGGTGCCAGGACCCACCTCCTGGCCCTGCAGCCCACAGGCATGCAGGAGCCTGCATCCATACCACTGAGTTATCTTCACATCTCAACAAGGTGGGCACCTCAGTCTGCCAGCAATTGGGAAATGCTGGGAATAACTGGGAGATTGTTAATCAGCCCAGCCCAAAATCCCACCAGGCATCTCTGCAGAAGTTTAGCAGCAAAGATGACCATGTCCCCAAGTCCCTGGTACTGTGGTGGCTGAGCCACACAGACCCTCACTGTCCTGGCAGCTGTTGAGCAATGGGAAGCCAAAGAGCAAGTCTACCTGCTGCAGAGGGCATCAGTCTCAAGAGGGGTTTCTGATCTCTTCATCAAAGCAACATCACTTACCCTTCCAGAAGAGCGATGACATTCTTTCTGGGCCTCCCAATGTTCGGCCCATAGAGGTTTGATCTGGAATAAGTGCGGATAAGCTGCAGCAGGCTTCTCAGCTGGATGTAGTCCTTCCCCAGCTGGCTGCCGTTCACCGAGCGGCCGATCAGGGTCCGATAGTTATTGGGCTCTGGGAAAATAAAAATAGACAAGCAAAGCTTGCCAACTCTGCTCCTTCATCCGTGCTTCCGGAGAGAGAGACACAGCTCACGCTGTCGCACAGCTTGAGCTCCGCAGAGCTGCCTGCCTGCTCTGTAGAACAGCAGAAGGAGCCTCCAAGAAGTGGATGAAGGCCACCGCTTACTCTCCTGGGCCAGCATCTCCTCCTGCACCCCTTTTGCTGTGTGCTGGGTGAAGGACCTGCTCCCTGATGTCGTGCTCCTGTCCCTGTAGGGTCCCCCACTTCCCCTGGCACTGCAGCCACCATACAAGTCCATACAGCTGCTGGTCTGGCCACCAAAGGACTGAGAGCAGCTCAGCCAGAAACACTCCATGTGCTTTAATACCTCCAGCTAAGGGACTAACACTGCCTTATAGCAAGGGCCTTTAAATCCCTCTGAAACTACGTGGCAAGGCATCCCGGGATCTGCAAATATCCTCTTCCAAAAGGGAATACCTTCCTGCTACAGCGAGCTCCGTTCCCGTGGCTCTCCTGTTCCCACACTCACCATTGCCCAGCTCCCAGGAGATGTTGTACTTCTTGCTGGCACTGTACTTCAGCAGGCTGAGGGCATTGGAGCTGTTCCAGGAATTGTTGGGATTTCGGCGCAAAGCATTCAATGCAAAGATCAGGTGAAGGCCAGAGCAGTCAGCAAAGTTATAGAGTTTGTCTAAAGACCTGGCTGGGAAGAAACAAAAAACAGTTTGTAATTCAAATGAAAGCTAGTTCCAGGGAGGTTCAAATGATCCTGTTGTCCATCAGACCTTGCCTTCTGTGTAGGATGGGCCAGGGTCAAATGCCATTCCCGCGACACCTGTAACTGCAGAAATGTGCCTGACCTTTGAAACCAGGATAGGATTCCAGGTATGGGCTCTTCTCCTTCTAGCATAAAACTTGGATGCCCTCCACCACTGTGTCAAAGCTAGGGCCCATGTTACCAGAGACAAGTGACTTTATAACATGTCCTTTCATCTGCTTTTGGCAAGGAAAGTTCATCCTCTCCTGCACTTGTCCTGCCTTGCATCTCTTTCACAGCAGATCCCTGCAGTGCCTGGGAGCAGAGGAGGCAGCACCACCCCAGGGCTGCCAGCTCACAGCCACCTCTTGTGCCCACCACCACAACCAGCTCTCTGCTCCCACAGCCCCCTGGGCAGCAACCAAGCCCCAGAAATAATCAAATAGAACCTCCAAGACATGCACCACGCACCTGGCCAACCTCTGCTCTGCACACAGAGAGGAGATCCCTGTCACCCCTTGAGCTCAGGGACAGAGGAGGGCTCGCTGCCTGGTAACAGCCTGGCCAAGTGGTCCTCCTGGGGTGCTGGGGTCTTTGTGGGATTCCTGCCCTACCTACTGGCCCCAAAGCTCCCCAGCTGGCATCTCCTCTGCTGTGCTGTGGCCTTGGTGAGCAGTGGAGCACTAGCCAGCAGGAGTGGCTAAAGAAAGCTGACCTGCTAGTCGGAGAGGTGTGACATTAGGTACAGGGCGCTGCAGGTACAGCCAAAAGGTTTAACGCCTTTTTTGGTTCAATCTTCCCCAAAAACTCAAAAGCAAGCAAATGCTTGACAAAGCTAATGCCAGCATTAGCAGGACACGAACTCATGTGACAGTGAGAGGATATTTGGTTAGAGAGTAATTAGATAACTGTGGCGTTTTCAGTGATCCCTGACTGTTGAACTGCATCCCAGGACACTCGACGAGCTTCCTGAAGCAGCCTCGGAGATGCAACCACTTAACTGTGAGGAGCCACCAGGGACAGGGAGGTTCCAGGGGGCTGGGAGGGCAGACCAAGGGCTCTGCTTTCAGAAGAGGGGAAGGAGGCACGGGGGAATTAGAGAGTAGGCAGACCGGCTTCAGGTCCCAGAAAAATACTTGGACAAATAATCAAGCTGCTTGTCAGCACTTACAAAATATAAGGAGATGATCAACAGCCACAGGAATGTGTCAAGAACAAATCACACTGAAGCAATCTACTGACAGGAGAGCAGGGCTTACAGGCAGCAAAGCAGCCGTTTAGGTCTTACACATTGATGGTTTTTAAGGTTTTTGACACGACTGCACACGATATTCTCTTCAGAAAGTGAGGTAACCCTGATCTAGACTGAACTGCAGTGAGA
Organism: Falco punctatus; assembly: GCF_963210335.1. Classification (NCBI taxonomy): domain Eukaryota; kingdom Metazoa; phylum Chordata; class Aves; order Falconiformes; family Falconidae; genus Falco; species Falco punctatus. The sequence continues at coordinate 28,575,913 of NC_137589.1, read as the reverse complement.
AATACACACATCAAGAGCAGCTACCAGTAATTTGCTGTTAAACTGAAGGGTCTGGGCAGCCTGTTCTGGGACTTTTTGCATATTCCCAATAAAGAGGGATGTAAAGGAATGGAGGATACATATATCAGACTTGCCATGTCACTAAGGTGATAGCATGCACCACCATCGCCAAGGGAGCTAAAGGGGATGGAGAGGCAGCCACTGCATGCTCAGTGAATTGCCCTAAGCCCAGGGGTGATGCTCTGAGATACTGGTACCCACACTGTCTGACTGAGGTGCAAGTGAGATGGTGACAGCTGGGACCTGCTCGCTGTGGTCGGGATAAGCTGCTCACAGCCTGTATGTCTGTGCTTAGTCTGTTGCTCTCCCTGGTCACTGAAAGCCTTGGTGAATACAGAGCCAGGTCTGAAAAGGAAAAAACTTATTTTAAAAGTAATGTTTTAAGGATGGTCAAAAAATAAGCTAACTGAATAGCTAATGTTTGATGGAACACGGCAAAGTCATGGAAAGAAGAAGAAAGGAAAAATGTAGAAAAGAAATTCCTAATCCCTTTCACAACCTTTTTCTGAATGCTACTGGTTGTTTGAACAAAAAGTAGCTGAATTAGATTAATGTATTCATCCCACTGGTTCAGGCACATTAGCTCTTTTTCTGGATGTTTAGTGAATTAGAGACAGATACAGTTACTTAATACTCATTTACTTCAGACTTCCAGGCAAAAAGCTGCACTTGAAGTAAGACTCCTATAAAAAGGATAAGATAGACACCTAAATGACAACAGAAAGATAGCAAAAAGGTGTTACCTGTAGTTCCCTTGCTAGAAATGAAACCTTTTCACCAGCACAAAACAGTTGTACTACAGAAGGGGATTTGGTTGGTGTTTAGAAGCCTCTGCAGAGGACTGGGAATTGATTTTCCATGCATCCACCAGAGGAAACAAGCTGTCTGTTTATCCCAGTGCAGGGCCTGCCACTGTGAAATTATATTTTCCCCATGACACTTACTCTGTTTCCGTGTGCGTGGACACAGAGATGCCACATGTATTTCATGTTCTGCCTTCACTTTCTGAGCTGGAAACCTCAGCAGTCAGGGGAGGGAGCTGGGAGAAACACAGAGATGTCTGGGGATTGCCCCTGCATGTTTCCAATGGTCTCCAGCAAAACCCAACCTGCAGATTACAAGGCCAGAAAGAGCTGAAAACTGCTAATAAACCTATCTCTGCATCAAACCAGATTGTTCATATGGGCACTCTTGGTATCAAGAGTATCAGGTATCAAGTCCGCTTATCTCCTTCATCCTTAGCAGCTGTCTTGGGATAGTGTGAACCTGGAAGCAGCATCCTCTCCAGTGACTCTAGCATAGCCTTGATAACCATTTTGCACATGGTGCCCAACCATTAGTGATTAAAGGGCATGTCTGACCCTGACCCCTCCTGAGATGACTGCCTTAAACTGGATGCCATCATTGCACACAGCTGCAGTTAGAGGAGAAGAGTGCTGTCACGGGTGGCTAAAGCACAAAAAGAAGCATATTTAGAAGGCCTCGAGTGATATCTAGCCCTCCATAAGTACAAACAGAGCCAAAAGAGAATGCTATAAATATTTTACTGCCATGACTAGGGATGGCCACATTACTTTTGAGTAATGAGAACATGAAGAATCACGGTATTATTAACAGTTGGCTAAAACTCACTTTGAATTCTGGATAATTGCACTGTTTTTTCTTCATCAAACACAGAAAATCTTGCAGGAATTTAACCTTTCCCCAGTTAACAGATCATTAGGCAAGGCTTGCACAAAGCATTTCAATAGAAAAAGCCATTGTCGTACCAGAATGAATCTTAATAGAGCAGAACTGGATTTATAAGATGTTCTCCTTTCCCCTTCTCCCCCTCTGTCCGGTGCAGAGATGCACACACTCTGCACCCACGTGCCACTGAGCTCAGGCAGAGGGAATAAAGAAAAAAAGGAAAAAAAGGCATAAAAATAGTGTAAGGATGCTGAGAGTCAGCCTCTGCCACTTGCTAACGCTCCCGTAGTTGGGACAAGGCTAACCAAGGCAGCACAGCTGCATGCTCCGCTCCCTCGTACCCAGCGGCAGTGCTTGTTGGCAGGGTTCGGTGGGGATGGGCACCTGCCCAGTGGGTTTGGGACTAGCAGCAATCAGTAGTCAGAGACAGATGCCCCGTGGCCCTGGCACAAAAAAATCAATCAGAAGATGTTTAGGCTTTCTCAACCTTTTACATCCTTGGTTGCAGAGGCTTGAATGTATCTGGAGAGTGAATACTGCCCGCATGGCTGGGGGGCTGCCAGCAAAGATCTGCTCGGAATCCTGCCCTCAGCTGAAGCTCTGCACAGGAATTAAAGATTTTGGCTGTTTGCGTGGATCTCCCACCCTGCACAAAGGGAGACAATTTCAAAATGCAGGAGTAGGTGTCTGTGAGGCTGCAGATGGTGAGGTTCATGGGACAAGTGCACCCTCTGAGATTCTTTCCCATTTCTATCCTTTTTATATGAGGCTAAACTTTAAAGTTCTCTGAAAGATGGATGGCACTTCACTCTGTGGCATGCCAACGCAAAATCTAAGGCACATTAAAATGTCTCTGGCAGTTTAAAATAATTGGAAAGACTTTCCAGTTGAAGTTACTGAATTAAACATTATACTAGAGACTTTATAAAGAACATAGTATTGACCGCCATTTGGTAAGAGGGACAGTTCAATAATCTCTGGGTTTGAAAGTCTTTCACATTTTTTATTCTGCTTCAGGATTTTGCTTTGGCAGGGTTTAGCATGAAGACTGGAAATACATGTGTGCGCTGAGATGGAGGCAGAGATCAGCCAGTGGGCTGAGGGGTGGTGGGGCATGGCACAGCATGCCAGCGGCTTTCGTAACTCTGGGAAGTGAACCAGGAGGACAGGAAAGAAGAGCCTGTTCTCCCTCTATCCTCATTGTTCACCACGTCCATCTCTTGCACATGCAGTGCATGCCAGCGCTGAGGAGGACGGGGAGAGAGCTGAGCACAGAGTGGGCAGCACACACTGCACTCCCCAAATCCACAGGTTAGCTGAGACATCAGGCAAATGCACAACAGATGAACCCTTCTGTTGATAAAGCAAAGAAATGCAGTTCTAGAAATAACGATTTCAACTAATCACAGGTATTGCTCAACTCTGCATTCCCCATAAATTCTGAGCACTGCCTGGAGCGTCCCAGTGAACAGCTCTTGATGCCAGCACCGAAGCCAGCAGCATCCCCTGCCCTTTAAGTGCCCACAGGAGATAGCAGAGGGAAGGGGTCTGGAAAAACCTGGCAAAGAGAACCCCAAAGAGAGCTTTACAGGGAGGAGGCAGGAAGGGTGGTACAGAATGTTCAGACGACGGATGAGTAAGATGGCTGGCAAGAGCAAATGATGGAAAAAGAAAGGTATTCCCACTTACAGAGGAACAAGCGGGTACATGGAAAATTTATTTACAAACAAATTGCCACTATAGTCAGCTGAATGCCATTTGCACTGGCTCTCTTGGGCTGAAAATCCTCATAAAACCACATGTATGTGGCAAAGACTTAATGCTTTCTTAGCAAATAAACATGAATCAGAAGATATGTAACAGGCAATCAGAGTAATTCCAGACCCATGGGACAGGTCTGCAAAACCAGCTTGAAACCTTCCCATGGATTCCATCCCCAGTCACGGTAGAGTTTCAGACAGGGAAACCAGAACCCCCCATTCACAGTTTGTACATTTAGAGCACCAAAGGGTAGCCTTCACCATTACTGCAAGTTCAGAGAAAAAGCAGCATCCCACGCTGTTCATATGCACTATAACATCCAGCTTGATCCACTAGATCATGGGAAGATTTTCCTATTCTAGCTGCATGCTAAGCCATTCCTTCAAAGTTGCTGCTTAATGAGAATTTTAAAGATTTCAAGGCTACCAAGAAACCCACACAGTTGCTGGAAATTGCATTCTAATGATGACCATCCCAGCTGGGAAGCTGTTTGGTTTTAATTCAGTCTTCTGAAGCTTTTTGCTATGCAGTAAAACCACACCGTGTAAAGATGCTGAAGAATTCCCAGGCAAAATTGCTGGCAGGAGGAAAAAGTTTGCTCGCCTCCGACACACGTTTCACCTGAAACGCTCCCTCTGTCTGGTGAGGCTCCCGATTTCCCCCAAAGAGGATGGAGGTTTGCAGAACTGTCCCTTGCTCTCATTTACCTCCCAGCCTTCCTTATTGATTTACAGGGGAGCAAAAACTGGGGGCATGCAGCACGTGGGAAACGTTTCCCAAGGCAAGGTGCAGCGTTGGAGGTCTGCTCTGAGTGACAAGAAGTGCTTTGGCAGAGCCTAACGGTGCTATAGAAAAGGGATCTAGTTTAATCCCATCTGCAGAATACCTGAAAGTTGGAGGAACTAACTTTAATACTGCCAGCCAGTAAAGAAATGCTGTGCACTGTGTGTTAATGAGAACCTGGAATTTATATCCAGCTGGATGACAGATGGGGGATCTGGGGCTATTCCCCCCGGAGTATTGAGGGGGCCTTGTTCCAAGGGAATTGTTGTCATCATCCCTGGTCTTTAAGCAGCTGAACATTGACCCTCGATATTCATTCAAGTCTTTAACTAGATTTTTCATTTCATTGCCAATGCAGAGGTGATTATGCTGACCACGTGAGCTAGGTTTAGTCCTTAACACCACCATACAGAAATAGCAGTCTGGGGGCTTGGTGTCAATCTCTCGCCAATAAGGAGCTTGGCTGGCAGCCATGGATTGTGGGCTGAGATCCCAGCTGGCACATAACTTGGAAGACAACCACGAGGTCTGGGTTCAATATCCAATTGCTAAGGAGTCTGGCTGACAGCCTCATTTTGTGGAATGAATCCCAAATTAATATAATGCTTTTGATACCAGACAAGGGGCATGGCACACTTCCAAATGCTGTAAGAGCTCAGATAAAAGACATAGGCATTGGGTTCAGTGTGTAAACGGTATCAAGGTCGGATAACAACCAGGAATAGGTTTAATCCTCAGACGGTGAGAAAAAGGAATGAGCACTGAGCTCTGCCTTCATGCAAAAAAAGAGCTCAAATGAGCAGAATACCTCTGTTTTCAATCCTAGCGTGGTAAAGAGCTCACAGGACAGTAATGGTTTCTAGGAACAAGTGTAAATTGACATGGAGCTTCAGAAGAGATGTGGGATCTGGGTTCAATCTCCAAATGCTGTAAAGCTCAGATAATGGCCAGAGGGGCAATTTCCAAACCCTCTGTTCCAGCCCGGTGCCTGGGAAGGAACAAATATCACATTACAGCTAAGAAAGCTGTTTTCTTCTGCTGCATAACTTCAGACATTTTCCCATTTGGATCAGGATGAATCCAGCATCTTCTAAAATTTCAGAGGAAAGGGAGGTGGGCAGGGAGAGGGCTATAGGTTTGAGCAAAGCAAAAGAACAGAGCAACAGAAAATAAGACCACAAGCACCACCTGCTCTTGCGTACCTTGTTAGCCACCCCAGATCACTGGGCTTGAGCCATGGAAACAGCTCCAGAGAAAACATGGGTATGGCTCATCATCATCCTCCCTGCTGCACAGCGCCGGCCTGCTGGGCGCCCTTGGGGCTCTCTGTGGGGTAGCTCATCCCACTGACAGGCAGCCATAGCCTGTGCTGCAGTCACTTCTCACTGGCACTGCTCACACAAGGGACTGGTGTGAAACAGCATGCACAGCAATAACTCACTCCTGCTCTTGCAGCTCACTCGCGAAGAAACCTCCTGATGCAGACAAGCTCGTTCGCTTGAGGTTGTTCCACTTTGTATAAAGGAATGCAAATAAAATGTGTGTATAAAACATTCAAATACTACTTTGAGTGGGCATTTAAAAGTTGGTCTGTTACGTAGGAAACCCTTCCTGGATGAAGTTTTATTGAAAGTGATATTGATCCTGTGAAAAGGTTCAGTTTTGATAAATAGGCACTATCTCCCTTTCCTTGAGGAAATCTTTTTAAAATCTAAATCTGGTCCCTGGGACTCTCGGCTTTAGCTCTAAAGTCTGAATAGGATGGACTGCAGAGGACAGGGCCTGATCGCTGTGAGTGCTGCTATAACAGGCTGTGGTTTGTCAGCCTGACCTCCAGCGAGCCAGCCTCTTGAGCAGCAACTGCGGAGTCAGGGTAAAAAGCAACTCCCCATTCCTAACCAGGGGCGCTGAAGACAAGCTCTGTCAGCACCATCCCCTACACAGGCAGTAGGTACAGCCCAGCAATTTGCTTTTTACCCTGGGCAAAGTTACAGTGCTGGGGACAGGTTACAGCCCATGCCACAGAGCCGCCTGCCTCCAGGCTTCACCTATGCACATGGAGGGTGCGAGCCTGCCAGGCTTGGGAACACGGCTGCAGATATAACCCAGCTCCGCTGCCAGACCATTTGCTGACAGAATGACTGTTTTATATGGCTATAAGAGCAGCTATAAGCGCAGCTGTCTGAAAAGCAACAAAATCTATGATGTGTGTTTCTAAATCCAATGACAGCTGGCAGTGCTGCGCTGCAGCTCATTCCTTCTTTTACACAGTTTAGCTAAAACACTTCTCTGCAATTGCCCCAATTTATCAACAACCAGCAGTTTCTGGAACAATTTAAAAGCATTCCCAAATAGGTAAGTAGTGGTCAGCTCTTCAAGCACTCAGCGGTCTGCAAGCTCCCAAATAGGGAGGCAGCTGGAGATGGACAGGGATGGTGGATGGGAGGAGCAAATGCCCTCCCCAGCTGCCTCACAGGGAGGATGGGGCTGTGGAATACATCGGGATGGGGGGCTTTAAGGCAGGAGTACCTGGGATGCTGCAAAGCGTTATCCATGGGTGGGGGGAATGGTGATTTGTACAGTTAAAAGCTGGCTTGAGACGCAAACACGAGCCATTTCTGTGCTGCCAGGGAGGAGAAGTGACTTGGTCCCTGGATGGTTCTGCTCCCCAGCCAAGGAAGCCACGTGGAGGGGGATCTCCCCTGCAACTAAGCTCACCTCCCAGCCTGAATGAGAAATTCGGTCCAGCCCAAACACACAGAGGTATGTACAAGATAATGCTATAGCTTGCTGTACAGAGAAGACACAAGGGCAGGTACCACACCTGTCCCCACACGCACCTCCTCCCGCCCGCTGCGGGGCAGTACCCGTGGGGCAGACCACAGCAGCCATCACGGGAACCCACTCCCCTGCACACCACTGGCTGCTCAGGCAAGCTGTATCCACAGCGTTCTTTCAGGGTGCCACAGTTGCCAGGCAGAGGTTTTCTTTATAAATACTTTTTCTTGACAGCACCTGAAGTGCTAACACTGCAGCAAGAGGATAGATGTTTTCAACACCTTCCTGCAAGATGTGAGCTGGGCAGTACAGGCTGAGCAACACCCTGCGCACGTGCTGCACAGCTAAACCGGGATGAGAGACGTACAGATACAAAGTGTGGTTTTAACATGTCCATTTAATCTCAGTAAAATGCTTAATGCAGGTGAGCCGTGCATCTAGCGCTCAGATTCCCTCCAGCCCAGCCGGCAGCTCCCATGTTCTGGTTTTGCTGCCTGAACTGCTTTCATGTGGCAGACACGGTTCGATTCAGAAAAGCTTCACGCAGGGATGCAAACCAGGCCACCTGACAGCATCCCCGGCGCCACAGAAGGTGCAGTGCCTCGTACTGGACCCATCTGCCTCCTGCCCCCCAGCTCTCTCGCTGCTCTGGAGGAGAGTGACACTGATCAGTCATGCTAGGAAGCTGAAACACCACATCGGGAACAAATTCAAACTGAGGACTTTAGCCTTGCCAAACCCCAACATTCAAAAATCATGAGTCAAATTCCCAAAAATCGTGGGACTGGCTCAAGAAACCTGGTCTTAACAGAGTTTTCATTGCCTGCTGTTTTCAAAACTTTTGGGTGCCTTTATAGGATGTTTTTAGGCTCTTCTGCTACCAGGAGAGCTAAAATCTGGCTTGTTTTTATTTTTCCTTCTAAGAGCAGTTGATGTGCAGCAAAACAACCATTTTATTTTACAAGTTGTTTGCGTTGGCCTCGCTTCCGCATGGGTGGGGGCTTCAGCCAGCAGCCAGGGATGGCAAGGGCGTGCCTGACACTCCTCACCAGCGGGTGCTGCAACAGGGATGCTCTGCTGTTAAGCAACGTCCTGCCCATCTCCTCTTACAATCCCCAGCTGTTTGAGGGGGGCAAACCCAGAATCCACAAAAATCAGGTGCTTCATTTTACAGGTCTGAGTCAACATTTCCTATGGTGCAAGGAGCTGCAGCTATGGTGTGCCACTGGAAACTGCCGATCCCAGTTCCGGCCAGTCCTCTCCTGCCTGCTGACCCCGTTCTCGCCATCAGCCATCCCTGGCTGTTCCCACTTAGCAGAGCAGCTGATTTCCCTGGGAGGAAGAGGGAGTGACTAGGGCTTTTTGTACACTTTGTGAGCTGGGCATCTGGTATTTTTCAAAACTCTAAAACATTTTAACTGAAAACTGTCCTAAAAAAAAAAAAAAACCAACAAAAAAAACCCAACAACCAACAACCCAACCAAAAAACAACGCAAAAAACCGGAAATGTTTCAATCTGAAATCCTTAATTAAAACCACACTCTTTAGTACATAAAGAAGAAAGTTAAAACAGAAATGTACTTTTGCACATTACAGACAGCATTATAATAAACACAAAGCACGGCCAAGAAAGAGGCATTTTCAAGGCTAAAGTAGATGCCTCCAGCTGCACTCAAATAATGTCAGAGGGCTTGTCCACGCTGCTGAGTGTCACTGCATCTGAACATGATAGCGAGCGACCAAGCTAGGCGGATGAGGAAGACGGCAATTACTGGCGCAGACCACTAGCACTGCAGAAAGGACCACAACCCGCTGAGGTCTGTGAACTCCACTGACTTCCCACAGATCCCAGACCCTGGTCTTAATCTGTAAAATATTTGAAGGAACTGGCCCTGGCTCTTCTTGCTCCTCTGGGCTCGCAGATACGGCTCAGCTGGAGGGACCCGGTTTGGCAGGAAGCTCTCCTCAGCTAATCTTTGGGGGAATTTTGTACCAAAGCACACAGGGTGGAGTCTGAACCTGATTTTGGAGGCACAGATGAATGGCTGGGAAAGGCCAGCATCATTAGCCTGATGTCCCACACCACACGGCCCAGGACACATACAAGGAGCACAGGAGTCAAACCTAGTCCCTCAGCAGGACAGACCAGATCTTTTGTAAAGGTAACCACCGCCAGCTTAAAACTTGCTGCAAGTATGGAAATCAGCCTGTTCCTGTGTAAAGTTTTGCAGTTATTTAATGTCCATGGTCAAAGCAGGCACCCGGCTTCTAGCCCAAACTTACCTGTTTTGGCCTTCTTCTAACTGGATCTTGCTATACCCCCGCCTGCTAGGTTCTTGTTTCTTGTGGATGGCTCAGGATTAAGATCAAGCCTCCTCCAAACACACGTCCATTAAGCAACATTTGTTGCAGGTCTTCAGTACCCTCACTGTAATGCAAGTTGTTCCAAGCTTCCAATCAATTCTGCAGCTCTTTGGTAAGACTTGTAGAACAGCAAACTATGTCAACAAACCATTGCTACGTGCAATGTTTAGGATCTCACAAAACACTACTGATGTGCCAGGGGAGGATAGGTCTGCTCAGACTCCTGTTCCTCTGCACCAGCCGCAAAGCCGTGCTCCAGTGCCCACTGCTGACAGCCTGGCACTGCTGCCTGGGCAAGGTGGTCTTCTGCAGGGAGAGGGTGCTGGAAAAAGCAACATCTGGGTGAAGATGGTCGGTACCTCACCAACCCACAGAGAGGTCTGGAAGCTAGGTCTGAAGGCAGCTACTCACAAAAGCTGGTGGGTGCCCTAACACCAGCTAAAGGATCAGGATATGACAGCTAAGGGGAAGGGAAATTGCAGTAGGCTCAGAGAAAAACAGAGCAAGAATAACAGGGCAGCCTTCTGATCATCTTATACATCTGCGCATACATGCCAGGGGAACAGAGAATGAAGAATGCTTTAAAGCCCTCATACACACCTACAGCATTTAGCCTCACACATGCTCCAGGAAAAGACATCACTGGAGACGAATACCAATATAAGATGATGTACATTGTTTAGGAAACCAAAGGAGGAAATCTGAAGGGGATTTTTTGGTATGGAGAATACTTTGGCGTTCAGGAAAAAGTGAGAAATAGACCCTGTGCATGTCCACAGGGACAGGGAAGAGATCAGGAGCATAGGAGATGTTCCACAGAGCTCCGTTAATCAGAAATAGGACATGGATGATGCCTTTTTGAACATCTGACTGCAGCAGCCAAATAACCAGGATTAGTAGAAACAGGTAATTTTAATTACCCTGGCATCTGCTAAAGACAGAGCAGGGCAAGTCCCAGACACACCAAGCTGCTGGAGTACATGGGGAAAGTTGCTCTGGAGAAGGGAAAGTAGTATGGGAGGGAATGTTTATTGGTTGGATATTACTGATACAGACAGTTGATTAACATTCTAAAACTGGAAGTGAATTCTAATGCAAGTGGTTACAAAATCATGAACTTCAGCAATTTAAGACAGTGAAAGCACAAGAACAACGGATTAAAGATAATGTATTTTAAAAAAAGCAAATTTGAACAAATTCAGGGCACAGGTCAAGATGATCTCTGGGGAAGGGAGTTTAAGAGCATTTCCCAACCAGTGAGACATGGAGAGGCAACAGCTGTGCTGTGGGTCCAGGGGAGAGAGCAGCAGAAAGAACAGCAGAAAAATACCCTGCAAATACATACAAGTAGGAGGAAGAAAGAGGAAAATATCAAACTGTAACTCAGTGCAAAAGATTAACCAACCTACAGACATAGAGGCAGCTCTTTGCAGCTCTCATAGAAACAATTAACTATGACGTGGCTGTTAATTACATTCATTTCAGGTGTGAAACAGAAGCAGACCTAAAGAGGGAAGGAACAGAAAAGAGACCACTTGGGAAACCTAAACCACAAAAATGCTTAGTTATGATGAAATCTGTGTCAGATTGTTTTGTCAAACACAGGCGATTCATACGTATTCAACAGGTTTTCTTCATTTTCACCCAGAATGTTGCCATTATCAGCATGCCCTCTTGCAATAATGCTGCACTCAGCTGAAACGGTTTTACTCCAGGTATACTGGAAGTGTACTTATTGCTTTACTCCCTTGAACACAGACACATCCCTGATACCCGCAGCTTCCCCTCACTGCTTGCCAGTGTTTCAGGGCGATGCATCTCTTCCAGCTTTACTGCAATGGAGATATCACCTGAGCTACTTTTCTTTATCCTTTTAAGGTTGAGCAAGGAAGAACAGGCATGAGTCCCTGTGAAGTAAGAACATGAAGTGGCACAGGTGAACTCTACAGGAGCTCTATACCTCTATCTTCCTAGAGAACAACCCCAAGCTAGCCCAGCCCTGGAAATCAACACTGCAGAATACGGACTTGGATGGGATGGATGTTAAATTTCACAACAGTTACTCTACAGCCACTGCTGCCAGCACAACTCCTCCGCATTAGTTAGCACATCCTCGGTCGCTGTGGAGATGGAGAGGGGTGCTCACACAGCCTGCCAGGACAGTAGCTCCAAATACCATCCATTAATTGTATCATGCCTAGAGGTGGCTGTCAAAAATGCAGGGAGCCACGTAGGCAGAAGAGGCAGATGAGGTATGCAGGACTCAGCTAAACACACAGCAAAAGACTCTGCTGTGAGTTACTCCAATCAATGAATGGATTTAGATGTCAGATGTTAGCTCTTTTCGGGAAAGACACTCCGCATGTTTTTTTAATACATCTGTGTACCCAACTGCTGAGTGACCTACAACACTGCCCTCCCTCCTTCTCCCCTCTTACTACTGGAACACAAATCCTTCAACTGAAAATACATCATATCCTGGAGCTAAAGAGTTGTATTAAAATTGAGTATATGAGGTGCTGGATTAAGCTAATGGTGTCATTGGCTTGCCTTCTGGGAGAGGGATCTGAGATTTCTGAGATGTACTGGTCAGATTTTTAAATTTACTCAGCTAAACAAATAACCACCATTAAGCCTCTGAAAGGGATTCTGCCCCCAGCCAGAGGAGACAGCCTTTCGAGGCAATTCCTGGGGATAAAGGTTGATCTAAGGAAACACAATTTCTCAGGGTTTAACTGAATGTATCTCACCAGTTAAGTAAATGGTTATCTTTCTGAATATGGCATAATCTCCACTGAAAAAAATAAATGCATGGAAAAATATTAAAATCAACTTATTAAAATAATTTCCCCCCAAACTGCTTGGCAGTCTCTAATTAAATAATTCCACCTGAGAATCCCATCTCCTCAGACTGCATATGGGATATGCCCACTGGCTCCCACCTTCGGTAAATGGGAACCATGTGGGCAGCATTAGAACAGGGAAGTGCAAAAAAAGCTGAGCCTGGGGAAAGGCAGATGAACACACTGTGGCATGCTGGGGAAGATTAAAGGGAAACAAAAAAGGAGGGCCGAAAGCTTTTGACAGCAGAGAAATGAAAGTTTCCATATCTGAGAAAGGTTATGGGCTTGCTTTGAGTGGAAAGGAAGGTGTTAGCTGTTGGAAGAAAAGACTAGGTCTTGTCCTGGGAGGAAATGCTTCAAAAGCATTTACTTTCCAGCTTAGCAATGACCTTGCTCCATTTATTGCTGAGGGCTGTGGATGTTGGAAGCCTGATCCCACAAAACAAGGCTGGTTGCGCATTACTGTACAGCTGATAAACGTTACATTTTCAGAATTGAGAAATATATTTATGGTCACAGCACTCAGAAATGACTCAACAGATTCTCACTCAGATTTCAGGTCATCTCCTCAAATCCTCAGTCTAAAACTTTAGCATAAAGAATTCCCATTGGAAGAGAGATGATAGGACAAAATTATAAACACTTAAACCAGGTTTGCAACCACTGACCCAGGTTTCCATGTGCTCTTGTGCTACATCAGCACCAAGGGGGCCAACAGGGCAAGAGGCTGGACACCAGGAGGACAAGTCAGGCACCAGGAGCACCTCCTGGAGGGAAGACAGAGAGACGGAGGGTGCCCAGGATCAAGGCAGCCCCGGCCTCTTCCCAGCAGCACTGAAGCAGTGACCAGACCTGGCGGTGGTGTGCTGCTGTGCAACACAACAGCTTTGATCACAAAGACTGACGATGATGAAGAAACGGATATTTACAGCGATTTAGGGAGCAATGTGAAATATTTTGTGTGCACATGTATAGAAACAGATGACTACATCTTTAGAGCACTTTTGGCCATCCAAATAAGTAGTCACATATACAGCACTTGGGTTAGAAGAGGTGACAGCAGCAGGGAGAGGTTTATCTAGCTGATATTCCAGGCCCTAGCTGATCATGATTTCCTTTTGGTGAACTTTACTGATACCCCAGCACACACAAGTCCTGGCACAAAAAATGCAACATAAGCCCGGAACTGTCAGAGGGGCCTGGAAAACCTCATTAGCTCGCCCATGGCCCTTCACCCAAGCACAATCTAATCACCACAAGGCCTGAGCAGGGAAGAAACCCAGACTCCACAGTGCCCTGGCGGAGTTCTGGCAACACTGTTGATAACCATTCTCTGGGGGGGCGCGGGCTGGGACATTGTACTGAGAGCTGGGTTCTAACCAGTGCATTTCCTGCATAGCCCCTTCCTTGACACAAGAGGTGCTTCAAGTCCTATCAGTGATGATTTCCCACTTCTCAAAGGATGGAGATCTGCAAAATTTCCTTAGCCTCTAATGGCTCCTTCCCAAGGACAGACTCGCTAGGAGGTGCAAGCTATTGGCAGCTCAAGGGCCCAGAGGAGCTGTTGACCGTGTTTAGGCCTCAATCCAGAAGACTTGATTTCATCCAGCATAAGCGGAGCTGTTTTATTTTTTTCTAATGGTCTGATGGCAAGGGAGGAGTGCTCCCTGGCTGCCCACGACAGCCACAGCCCTGTTCCAGACGTGGGGTCCAATACACAGCCCTGCTCCAGAAAACACTGCTCACAGGGGCGAGGCACCCATCCTCATGTACAACCTGGAGGCAAGGTTTCAGCAGACCCATGCTGCCTCCTCAGAGATGTTTATTCTTCTCTTAAACCTGTTGTCTGACCCTGTACATCGTCCCCAGTCACATGAGCCCATGTGGGTGCTCCACATCATGCTGGAGAACTGTTTGATTCTCCCACCTCCAGCAATGGCCAAGAGGAGGTGTCTGGAGAAGAGCATGGGAGGAGTACATGCTGTGACACCTCCCAGGGCACATTTCTGGCCCCCAGGAATAGATGGCCCACAGCACCAAGCATACAAGGCATCAGGAGTCTTACTTCCAAATAAATACAATAGCAAAAGCCAGTAAATGACAGCCCCAGCACTTCACATGCACCATGGGTATGACAAAACTCAACTCCGAGTAACCTGCTGTCCCATCTAAAGGTCTGAGAGCAAGATGTCCTAGTTCACACAAAACAGTGAGAGTCTGCTGAGCCCTCGGAACAGGCTTGCGCCAAATTATAAATAAAGATCCAAGAAGACTTGACACAAATACTGAGGCAATGACTAGAGAATGACTTATGAAGTGCACAGCAAATGCCTGCAGGGCTGACCAAATGGAGGAGAAGCTTTTAAGAACTGCAGAAGCTTTCCAGAGGAACAGAATCTAAGGAGTGCCAATTCGTGTCAAAGATTTTCCATCTGCACATAAATAAATAAATAAGGAAGATGGAAGCAGACAGGGAGAAATCTGTATTGTCCATCACAGAGCCCTACGTGGGTGTAGCTCCTCCAATGCAGAGTCTGTGCTGGACTCCAGTGAGACTGAAGCGTTGCAGATGGCCGGCGGTAGTCATCTGAGTGGGGCTGAATTATACTTTATATGTCCAATTCTGTCTCTAAAATGATAAAATGAATAGTGTCCTCTCTATGCATCAGAGGTATTCCCTGGACCTGCACAGCATTCACCTGCCACAGAGCAGGTGCAACAACATCCCTCAGGCAGAGCGTGGTCTGGTAGGACAGTGAGAACAAAGGAGCAAGAAAAGAAGATGTGGGACAGTAAGTAGAAGGGAAAAAGAAATAAATTTATTGGCTAAGCCATGATGTTCCACCTCCCGTTAACTCCTACTGCCGCTCACCACAGCACCTCAGCATAAAGACACCAGCCTTGCCACCCACCAGCAGGTCCACAGAGGGAGCAGCAAGGGAGGGATGGCAGGCAAAGAGGGGACAAAGGCAAGCCAAAGAGCGCAGGAGGGAAAAAACATTTTGGGGTTTATTTTTCACACAGGATTCACAACATTCCTCAGAAAATTTAATTTTGCCGTCCTGTTCTTGTTTGCTAACCAGAACCAATTTAATTTTAAAACAACACGCAGAGCCAACGGGGGGAAAAACATTTTGCAATGGCTCTTCGCTCCCACTTGGAACGGCAAGCGCAGCTTAACTCGTTCGGCTCCCGCAGCTGCAACACCAGCTCACGGGGAACCGGCCTGCCGGCATGGGAAGCCTCTGGCCAGGAGGGAATGGGGGACTCGCTGGCGCCGGAAAACAATATGATGCAAACGGGTTTTTTTGAGTAGCATGACAAATCCCACCCCACACATCTGCGGAGGCTGGAGGTGGTGGGAGAGGAGAGCAATTTGTTGCGTGGAACATCTTCCTCTCACTCCAGCTCCCCGCTCAACAGCTCGCTCCGCGGTTCATAGAAAAAAATGGCTTGTTACCACATTTAACAGAGTGGAAAGCTCCCATTCCTCTTCTGCTACCAAGAACACGGACATTTCTCATATCAGCAAGTGAGTCTTCTGTGGTTTTATGCCTTGTTGTGACAGTTTGGTAAACAAGCTGATAAAAATCAAGTGCTTTTCAAAAGTGAGGTTAACACCCTCATGTGTAACCTGGCCTGTCAGAGAACACCAGAAAATCCAAACACGTTGCTTCTGCTTACCATCTGCATGAGCTTATTCAGACTAAAATAACAAACTGTGTTTCCTGATCTCCATCAACGTAAATAGAGCCATCAAGCTGTGAGGCTGTTTACATTCTGGAAAACAGTCATTTTCTTCATCCCAATTGCTCCTTGTCCTGCAGCCACAGTGTCCCCACACTGTGCTAGTGGCAGCTCCGCTGCAGTCCACAGCCCCACCGACCAGCAGTTAACACCATGTACCGGGGCCCACCTCACCTGTGCCACAAAGTCAATGTAAAACCCTTTGCAAATATATGTTGCTGTCCAAATCTGGGTTTATAACTGGGAACAAGGGCACACTTGAAGGATCCAGCTTGCTCAGTCATAATATCTGGCAGGCAGAAGCAGGAACATACACATTTTCTAAAAGGAGCTCTTTTAGTATATAAATTCATAAAAATTAGAGCAGAAAAGACGTGGAGCTTGCTGAGGGTTTCTTACAACAGCTCCGTCTTCTGCGTCACGCAAGCACTGACACTCCAACGTGAGCATGTAGAGATGGCACTGCCTTTGTCCCAGAGGATTTACATCCTGGAAGAGGAGGGGACGGTACCATCTGTAAGCCGTTGCATCCCGCAACATCGGAGCCAAACGCTGCACTCTTTTTGGCTGAGGCAGCCCATCTGTTCGTAGAGAAGGGTTGAGAGCAAACGTCACCCAGCCCTGCGGGGGTCCCACCGCTCCAACCTCTTCACCCTTGCAGGGACCAGGCTCCTGGGCACTGGCAGGGACATTGCCACAACTCCCCAGGGAACACATGCCGTTCTGCATGCTGGCCAGCGTTGCCAGCCTGGTTAGAGCCCTAATAGGTGCTCCCTGTAATCGCAGGAGACCATTGTTTTTTCTTGGCCTAGCTTCACCTGCGGAATTGTAGAAGAATGAGAATTCCACATTTGGAAATAATAACAAAAGGATAAAACTGGGCAAATAACGGTGCAGGCCAGGTCACACATTCCCGTTTTATTAGACTCAAACCCTCCTGAAAGAATTTCCTTGAATCCGTGTGTACTAGCTAAGTGCAAATATTTTCTAGAGGACATTCTGTTTCACAAAATGGAGGGGCTCCATTTCTGTGAGGGTTACATCATAAATTATCCATTACAAGTTCAGCAAGTTTTGCCTTTATGCTATCTAGCACACCAGCTCTGGACCAGCCCTCGGCTCTGCTTGACGAGCCAGCCCCCAAGTTTCTCAGTCCCATCAGAAATGTTCCCCATTGCAAGGCCAGAAAGTCATGTCTCTGTGTCACCGCTCTTCACAGCTTGTGTTTTTGTCTCAGCCCCAGCTGAAAAGATCCCTTTCCTCTTTTGCACATGGTTCTTCCCTACCCTCCCTCCCTCTGCTAGTGATTAACTCACTGGAGCATTCAGGAGCCAGAACAAAAGACAACATGGAAGATAAATCCATAGTTCCATTCCCCACTGTTCTGACAGCTACGATGCTGCTCAGCCCAGCTTTGTGCCGAAAGGCAGGGTGCAGCAGAAAGTCCATGCAGCACAAACAAGGATAAGAAAGAAACGAGCACTAGTGCGTTTGCTTTAGCTGCTGATGTTCTGCCAACCACGTCATACATAAACCGTTTAACAACGGGGCTGGTGAAAACCAGCACACCAGTATTTACTTTTACCTTGACTTTCGCAGCATCCAACCTATGCAAGTGCTCTTTTCTAAAAAATAAAACAAATACGGTTTTGCACTTATATGTGAGCAATGGGGCTGTTGGATACACCATGGGAATGCCATAGTCCTGGGCAGAGCCGGTATGTCCAAGGGAACTGTCCTGCCTTGGTTCAGAGCTGTTAATCATGTGCCAGGAACTAATTCTGGTTCTAGAGCTACGTACCCACTGGGAGAGAGGTTTTCATCACAGCCCTGTAATTAAGGGTAAATGTTAATGTTACATGTTCATAACTTGGAACATCAGTTACCCTGGGAGTTCAGAGAATTTAAAAAAATACATTATTTTGATAAAGCTAATCAGTTTACATACAAACTTTAATGTCACTCCAAATAAATCTGGAAGGTTTGACTCTTTTATGCCAAGATATTCCTGCAAAAATAGAAAGTACCTCAGAGTAAGCACAGCAAGTCCCAGCCATGACACAGGCAGGCATGGCATGCCAGCACACACCTTGCATCTGTCCCTCTGCACCTAAAACAGTTAAAGAATTACTCAACACTTTGCCCAGTAAACTCTAAATATCGTTACAAACCCTCAGGTTCGCTTGGGAGCGTGGAGGGTGACAACAGACAGTGAGTGAAAAAAGGATGCCTGTGACTGGGCTGTGCGTTTTAATCCTGTCCATCCCTTTCCATTTGAGGTGTATGTATCAAGTATCGGTCCAAACAGGAAGAACACACACGTGGGATAGTCGGAACAGCTGAAGCTCACGCACGCAAGAAAGAAAACATCTCCCAGTGGTGTGTGGGTTGGCTCTGAGGATCAGGAAATACATGGGAGACGATGCCCAGGAACAGGGTGGTCTCAGCCATGGGACGTGCTTGGACACGCTGCAGTGGGGTCACCGGGGAAATGGGCTGCCTCAGGTAGGGGCTGGAGAGGATGCTGCCCCCTGCCCAGGGTCTTGTTCTGCTCAGAAGACACCTAGCCTAGATGGGAGAGGTGAAAGCAGCAGCCCTGGTCTGTTCTCGAGCATGGGGCAATGTTTCATTGTCAAAAGACTGTGCTGGCCAGAAATGTTACTACATTATTCAGCATTAAGAAACATTTTCCACTTAAGAACAGACACAAGCTTGAAGCCAGTGTAAAAGCACCCTTTCAATCAGTAGTAACAATGGCATCATTCAGTTCTGCTGATGCTTCAGTAGAGATCAGTACTTCTGCCTGTATGGTTTTAATAAAAGCAGCCAAATAATCCAGGGATGGGCTCTCCAAAAAGCCCTACGGAGGGTTTGTGCACTCAAAAATGGAGCACGGGATTTATGGCAGTTAAGGTGGTACTCATGTGAACGCAGCCGCCCTGGGATAAAGATGTTCCCAGCACAAGCTGAAGCAGTACAGAGCTGTATGCAGACAAGCCCCTGGAGAGGCAGAAGAGAATTATGGAGTGTTGAGCTAATTAAGTTCACAGCCTTAATTATTGGAGCACTACAGCTGATAATGCAAAACCAGCCTTGTAAACAAGCTTCTATTTTCAGCCACTCATGCCAACAACTTTCTTCTGAAAGCATCTGCTATGGAACTCAGACTCGTCCCATCCCAAGGGCATGTTCTGGAGAGTGTAAAAAGGCGCTCTGAAGCCTTGTAGCATCAGGTAATTAAAGCAAAAGAGATCTTGACAATTCTCATTTTTAAACAGATAATGAAAACATGATGGAACATTTCAAACTCATATGTGGGCTGGATCACGCATGGCTTAAGTGCTGGTTGGGAAGAAAAAAAAAATAAAAGAACATGGGAATTCAGATTTATAGATGGCTTCCAAACTCATAACCTTTAGCTTTGCTTCAGTGCATCCTCTCTTGAGATCAGAGGAACAAGAGGCAGAGTCACACACAGACCCTCTGCTAGACCCAGGAGAGCACAGATGGAGTCACAGCCTCACACCTTAACTGGCCCCATCCTTCCGGCCATGCTAAAACTTCTTAGAGGCTCTAAAGCCAGAGGAACCATCAGATCACCTTGTCTGACCTCTTGTACATCACACGCTATAGTATTTCACCCACTTATCCATGTGCTGAGCCAAATAACTCAAATTTGGCTGAAGTATATTTTCTATAAAGGAATCCAGACTGAATATAAAGTATTACAAGATGAAGAAGAGAAGCCACTTTTTTTCTTTCCTTAGGTAGTTTATGCAGCCGGCTAAATATCTGTGTTCCATTTCTAATTAGAATACTTGGGTTGGGGCTTCCAGCCCCCCGAGTCTTATTTTGCCTCCAGCCATTAGATTAAGAGACTCTGCAGTAGATTATTTTTTTTTCCTGACAACACACAAATCAAGTAACTTTTTGGTCATCTTTTTGATACATTAAACTGACCAAATTTGTGAAGGCTCCTGTAGCAGGGTACTCCCCCTCAACATGGTGAGCCAATACCTCTCAGCACCCTGTGGAGCACCTCCACTCCTCCCACCTGCACACGTCAAGATGAAATAGCAAACTGAACGTGTTCAGTAGATAGGTGCCTCAACTGGTGCATGGGGAGCCCAGGGAGGAAGAGGTAAAGGGGAACAACAACTCTTGGCCACAAGGAAAAGTCAGGGGACCTTGGAGATTGCACCAAACTCTGTCCTGTAGAGTGCAGAGATCTCTGGTTACAGCAACACCCAAAAGCACATTTCTGTTCACACACATGATTCACACATCAATGCACAGAAAATGATCCTTGGAAAAAAACTCAGTCCATATGAATGTCAGAAAAGGTCATCACATCATCTAGGCTACCCTCCTGCATAGCCAAACCAGCCGTCTCCCAGAGCCACCTTCACTGAACTCAGTAATCTAAATTTTACTCAACAGCAAAAAGCATAAGAATTTTTTTTTTCTTAAACTGAAAACACTTGCACCAGATCCACTTTTATACTGCTGCCCCTGCAGTGAAGGATTAAATGTTTCCTGGGACGGGGCATAAGGAATAGTTAAAGGTTTAGGAGTCTCAGACATGGGGCAACTGGAACAAATGGGCTATGACGAGCTGTTGACATGTGAACAAAGACATCAAGTATGAGATGGGATTCTTGGGCATTGAAACACACACTTCACAATTCCGACAGCAGACAGTGATTTATAACTCACCCAGTTATCCCTGTCTCATGATGGTGTATAGCAGAAACAACGAGAGAACCAGAGCTAAGGAGAGACAAAAATGGACAGATCTCCACGTGATCGTGCATGATATACAATGCAAAACATGTTACAGTATTGCAGTGCCCACCCAAGGGAACCAGGTCTTGGGCAAACGAGGAAAAGAAGTTAGAAGAGGACCAGATCATCTGTTTCTGTGAGTAGCAGTTTGAAGAACAAGAGAAGCCAAAATGCTGCACTTCAGTCCTTGGAGAGTGGCAGTAACTGACAAGCCAGGCTCAGATGCCCCAGCTACTGTGACCTCCAGGGCAAACCTGATCTTTAAGTGACAATGAATTTTGCTTTTTTTATACCTTTGCCCCACCATCGTAAATCCACGGGGTTGGGCAGGTTAATGAAATGTGGCACTTAAGCCTTATTCAGTGATAAACCTGACCCCAAGGCTGTCCACCACTAACCACACCTGCCCTACATCCCAGAGAAGTCACATCAGATGGGTTGCAAGCACACAGATCTGTCCATGCTGCACAGAAACCGGGGTCCCCTTCCCATCCAGGCTACACCCTAGAGTGCTATTATGTTATCGTTTCTATGCACCTTACTTCACAGCACTTTCCAACTTAACTCAGGTCAACCCCCCACTTAATTGCAAGGACTTAGTCATTAAACAAGTGACATGAATTGGCAGGTTATAAGAAACATCTTTTCTGGAAAAGGTTAGCCTGAGCTGCTTAATAAATAACGTGATAGAAGGGAGAGTGTCTAAGATTCAGGGGTCAGCAGCAGTTCATTGCCAACACAAAAGATTTTACAGGTTCTCTTGGACCTCCTAAAGGAGTCACTCAAGAAATAAGTGTGAAATCAGTTCTTCGCAGAGTAACAGAGCTGTGTGCCTTCCTCATTTCAAAGCAGAGGTCAAGCACCATGCAATAAAAAGAAAAAAAAAAAAAAAAAGGTACCAGGCTGGTTTTACATGCATCATTTATACAGTGGGTGTAAGGGCCAGGGATGCAGCAGCCCCCAGGGTCCCTGAAGCAGCTCCTCCTCAGCAGCACAGGGAGGCACCTGGGACACAAAGATGTGATTTTTAAAATCACGAGTGTCTGCAGGGACAGAACAGTTGTTGTAATTTCTAGGATTACTTCTAATTAAAGGAAGCATTAACATTACAATGAAACCCTCATACAACCATATAGGGTGCCTGCCTCTACATTGCTTTAGCAGAAACGTCCTTCAGACACCAGGAGGCACCAGCATCCTGAGAGGGATGGACTTGTGGGTGATGCTGACAGCTAACTCCTAGGTATCTAGATGCGCACTTTCTCCAGCTGGGCAAGCACGACTTTTCCCTAAGCGTGAAGTTTGTATTTGCATGTAGCTTCCCATGTCCCTTCACTTTCTCCCACGGTTTCTGGTATATGAACATCTCCACTAGTGGTCATCTTTTTGTACTCTAAATCATTTCCAAAGGCTTGCACCTGCCTGTCACCCATCAAGTTACTTAAAGTAAAACCTTGCTTTTTCTCCCCAGTACATGACACCCTCCAACACATGCACCATAAGCCAGTGGAACTGCAGCAGTGCCCACATGCCCAAGCAGCCACTGGCTGTTACTGGAACCGCCAGCCCCAAGTGTCCCCTTCCTGTCATTATTATTCCAAATACCATCACACCACTGGAATAACACTCCTTTGCATGTGGTTCCCGTCTTATTTCTGAACATATAAAGTTTCACGTCCCTCTCTAGCAAGTTTCACATTGAGGCACTCAAATGCTGAGCAAGCCAAAGCCTGCACGTCTGCTTTGATGAGAAATGCACTATGGCAGCTAAATCCCCAGGGGGCACGCAGGCCGTTTATCTTTACCTGCAACAGGCCAAAAAAGGACACACCGTAACACATAGTGTTATTCTCCTCCTCCTCTCTTCCACCACCCTGTTGGTCCAGCGAGACAAATCCCTCCCAAGGACAGAAACCCACAGGGGCTCAGGTCCCAGCCTTAACACAGGCTGTATTTAACAGTTATAAACCCACCAGCAGGAGTCTGGCTTCTTCAGTGCCTGAGGAGGGGGCTGCCAGAGAACCGTGCTCTCATGTCAAGAGCTGACAATCTGAACAGCACAAAACCAAGTGGTACTGAAGCTGCTGGCACTGAATATATTGTTGGAGGCACTCCTCCCTCAATAAACCACTTTGAGGAACACATGCCACGGAGGGGTCCCCATTCCCAGGCACCCCGAAGCCTCACAGATATGCAGACAGGCAGGCGGCAGCATCCGTGTCGCTGTGTGCCAAAGCGCATGGCACAGCTCCAAGCCTACGGAAAGCCACCAGCAGAGATCTGCCCCACAAGGTCCCAGTCAGTGTTTCTGTAAAGCATAAACCTCTTAAACTTCATGTTTCTGGAACTTAAATCTGCCATTTTAAAGCAGCTTAAATGTGATGCGAACACTAATAAAAACACCATCCACCAGCTCTGCTGCTGCAAAGCAGCTGGCTTTGAAGTTGGATAATTCACTTAGCAGGAGCTCAGCCTTGCAGTGCTCTTGAACAAGGACAGAGGGATTGCAGGGGCATCGCTAAAAGCAAAACCTATCTGGAAGAACTACCAGGTTGTTTCTATTTACTGCTCAGGGTACTAACAAATCCAACAAGGAGAAAAGCACATGTACTTTCCTGCTACAAAGACAATGCAAACAGCCCAAATGCATGAGGTAAGGCACACATGAGCTTTTTAAAGCAATGGCTGTGACCATTTCTGGAGTTTAGGACATGTTTGCCCCAAGGGAACACATAGCTACATGACACACAGTCCCTCTCTGGGATTCGCACTCTTGGGAGTTCACTGAAGCTAAAGCTTTTACTGCATTTTTACTTTGTTTCAGGGCTGGGTAATTTTACGGCCATTAATAACACTTACAGTTAAGTAAGATATGCTTGTGAAAAGGCAATCAAATGTCATGCATGAATCCAGAAACCAGCAGTGGTTCATTCAGAGAGGGCTGAGGAAGTGGCAAAATAACTATCTTCGAAAGGAAAGAGATGTACTTCTATATTGGCAATATATACTTACATATCAAGAAGCCATACACCACTAAATTAAACAAGGGTTGGTGCTGAGAGCAATGGGAACACGAGCACAGTTAGCGCACAGGTGAGCTTCTGTTGGGGTAAGATACCCCAATGCCTAAATTGCAGGCTGGGAACATAAGAAAGGACGGGTATGACCTAAATTAGGCATCATCACCTTGGTGTTGGAGGCATCCCTACCTGATATAGCAGAGAATTAAACTCTGCAGCTAGACAGTCCTGGGCTGAGAGAAGATAAAAATCAGAGCATGGAGGAGATCAGAGGCCAGGAGTAGGAAAGCAACACTGCCAGTGCCGCTGAAGGCTGGCTGTGCCGTGCTCACAAGCAAGAGGATCCTACTGATCTTCTGCCACAGCCACCCCAGGGAGCTGCCCCCCATGATGATGATGGATACAGCCGGTGCCAGTCGCACTGTTTTGCTCTCGACTGGGAGCCCACCTGCTCCTGCACCGCAGCCAGGGTCAGCGGGGCACCACAGGGTAACGCGGCTGCAGCCACAGCAGCCCAGCACCTCCTGGTTGCACAGTATCTGTGTAAGTGGTGCCCATTACAAGTTTTTTTCGTCCAGAGATTTCCTGAAATGTTAACGTGCCTCTGACAGCATCAGAGGAACACACAGCTGATCTGTCCAGCTCAACAGAAATAACGGTTGAGTGTGCGTTTGTGGAGTGACCTCCGCATCCTGGTGCTGCACTAAATCACCCTTCTGGTTGCGTTCAGCATGGAGAAAGCAAGCCAAGGCTGCAGCTACGGCAGGGTATGTTACTACAGTCAGGATGCATTTCTGCACCTGGTCCAGTGATGATGGGATCTTTTTTAATTGCACATTTTCCTACACTGCCCTGGCCCCTTGGGGTCCTGGGCTCAGAATGGAAAGGGAAGACATGACACAGCACTTATCAGAAAAGATTTCTGGATACAGGAGTTTTGATCACAAGGGAGGGTGGGTAGGTTGGGACATTTATGTGGGAAACAAACCCCCAAAACCACCTTATTGCAGGGTAAGGAAAAGTCTTTTTTGTCCAAGCTCCATGCAGACTATAAAAAAAAAAAATCAACCCCAAACCACAGAAAAAGCTTAAACTCTGGCAAATTAAATGTAAAAGCATAATAAAGCAAGTCAAAAAGATTTTAAGAAACAACTTACTAAAGCCTTAAAAACTAATAAAAGCTTTTTTCAAACACATCAAAAGGAGGAAGCCTGCCAGATAGTCTGTAGAGCCAGTAGATGGCTGAGGCAAAAAGATAAGGCTACAGCAGAAAGGCTAAATTCCTTCTTGGCATGTGTACAAAGCAGCTAAAGAAGGTTCCCACAGCAGAGCCGTGCCCTACGTGGGACGAGCCAGAGGAATGTCTCCAGCCACAGCACCATCAACAGAGGTGCAATGACAGAGGCTTGCAGAGCTGGGCAGGACAGGGGAGCTTTGGTCACTGCTCCTTGCTGCACATGGAACACCAGCACCAGGAAATCACAAGGTGGGAACAGCAACTGACACAGCCAGTACCAGCTTCCTCCCGCCCTCTGTGATTAAGCAGAGGAGCTCTTCACCAGAAGGGCACTGAGGGTGACACAGGGCTGGATGGATTCCCTGGACTCTGCTGAACAAGCAGGGAGAAATCCACCATCAGCAACAAGCACCAAGCTGTAGGCAATGCACTGGCAATTCCACAGCTCTCCTGTCCAGACTCTCTGTTAAAGGCGAGAGACGTAAGAGATCCCTCCGAGGGAGGGAGCAGCAGTGCCCAGAAGGAGGGAAAGCTGAACGCCTAAATGAGACTTGCCATCATCACTTTAAGATTGATCTTTGGGAAGAGGTGCCAGTAATGAGGACTTACAGTGCAACTTAAGATTCAAGGATGACAGCAGAGAGAGGGAGGATGGTACTTTGAAACAGGCCAGTCTTTTGGGGGTTCAGAAGAATTTTGCTGTGGGTGCTAGAGAGGTCGAGGACTGTGCCTACAACCACACTGGAAATCCTTGGTCATAATAAAACCTGAACCACCAGTAGCTGGACAATGCCTCGCTTCCAGCCCCTGGCTGCTTCCAGCACAAATTTACGTGATTTGGTACCAAGCAAATTCTGTCATCATCATTCATACAGCTATGAATACTAGTCACAGTACCACAGATGATGAAACTAGGACCAGGGTGCTTACCCTGAGCAACACTTTCTTGGCTTCATGTGGTACCTCCCAGAAGAGCTTGCTGCAATGCCATCTGTGACAGGGTTGTATTATTAAGGATAATGTTGGGGGTTTTATGGGGGAAAAACACAAATACAGGAGTGGTGGAAAATTTAGGGGTTGGAGGTAGAAATGTGTAGGCTAAGGAAAGGTGTAATTTTATAACTGAACATTCTGTTATTATGTTTTTAATCTAGACTGCTCTAAGCACTTGCACAAGCCCTTTCCTCTCACCATCCACTTGCCCCTGCACATTTTCCAGCCTCAGTTTTTCACCACTGAACCTTCCTGAGGAATCAGACTGCTACTCAGAGGCAATTCCCATCAGTTTCTCAGACTCACAGAAATGGATTTAGCCTACCAGGGCACGTGGAGCCTCATGCTGCACAGCCACCGTGGTCCCCTGACACCCATGGGAATGCAGCACCTAAGGGTACTCTCTGGGACACAAACCCAGGAAGCCCAGCACCTTCAGGTTGACATTTTCTATATATGAGCCTAATTACCACCCACAACCCCCCGGAAAATTTCAAGGTTCCACTAAGAAAATAGCCTATAGATTATATATTCATATATTTAGTTTTAAAAAAATACATCTGACTTTCTTATTCACTTAGACCTCCTTGGGGCAGGAAATGAGGGCTTTCAATTTGACTATAGCAAGAGGAAATTTGCAGATGAATGGAAGATGGCTTTGCTCCTAGAAACGCTGGCATAACAGCTCCACAGCAAGATACCAAAGAACAAGCTATTCATTTTATTCTAGTGACAGATAGCATGTCAATCACCTCTTAAGCACCGGAATACATTAAAAAGATATTATGTTTTTTAATTATAAGTTAAGTTCAATTTATCAAAGCCAGGGCAATTTTTAGAGACAGAATGAAACAAGACAAATGTATATACTAGAAATAAGCCTTCTTTTTATAAATACATACAGTGAAGGCAGTTAATCATTGGAACAATTTATCTACATTGTGGAGGATTCTCCATCACATGTTATCTTTTTAAGGCAAGAATATAAAATTTTATTAAAATCTGCTCTGCTTCAACCAGAAGTTGTGAGTTTTAAGTAGGAAATTCTGAATAAGAATTTTTGTTCAATGTTACTGTGCAAGACAGACAAGATTTTTGTATTAGTGCCTACTGACCTTAAAAATCTAAGAATGGTTGTAATGAGAGAGGTTTCCCATTAAAGGAGATGATATTAAGGGCATTAAATGGTATTTCTTTGAACTACTCTGAAAATTTCTGCTTTGATATAGATATTCTTATTCAGTCAGTGTTTATTTAGATACCAAAAGGTACTAAAACTAATCATGGGACTTTTCCTTAACATACCTTTAATATAGCACAATAGACTTACTGAAGCACGTAAAATATCTGAAGTATATTATGAGTTTAAAACCTTGTAAAACTATGGATTACTAAGCCAGTGCTATGAATGTATTTGCGGATTTGATGGGATGTCGCAGGATATTAATTCCCAACCCCCGCATTGTGGCAGCAGGGTGAAGGGAAAGTTCCTCCAGTCCCTCTAGCAACAAAAACAAAATATCAGAGCCAAATAAAAAAAAAATTCTGCTGGACTCACTGAGGTTTGGGTATATGAAAGTCCTTCTCCTCTGGTTGCACACATGTCCTTTGCTAATACAAACAACCGCTGACGAGAAAGATCCCTGAACTTTGAGTCAGAACTAAAATAGGTAGAATAGTCAAGTATTAAATTAAACAGAGCTCTGGATCAAACTTTTCCACATTAGATTGAGCTCCGGCTCATGAACACCACACAACCTCTTTTAGTCAACACAGACACAATCAGATCTGATTCATATTCCAGCTAAGGATCAACTCTTAATTCCCTCAAACGAAATCCAGACACAAGGTGCCCCACATTCCTATGCTGTGTGGATTCTTAAACATTTTCCCTCTTCGTGTACACGCTCGGGACACACGAGCATGCACCACCTTAAAGCAGGCAGATACACAAAGATGGCTTTTCGCCAGGCGTGCTCCCCTACAGCAAGATGTAGCCAGCCTCCTCTGCCTAGTCCTTGCTTAGCTACAAGCAATTCTTACATGAACTGGCCATGGACAGCCCAAAACAGCAACATCATCATCATTAGGCATTACCCACAAAAGCCAAAGTCGTAGCTGACCCTCACTCTCCTCAGTGTGCGTCTGCACCAGTCATGCCCTAACATATTATACACAGTGCCACTGTGCTGGTAACAAACCTGCCCAACACCTAAAGGAAACAGATACTTTTTTTTTTTCCCAACTGAACTACAGTCAGATTTTGCAGTGCTTCAGTCCAGCTGCCTCAAATTCAAAGCTTTTACGCTATCTGTAAAGCGATTTAAGCCAGCTAGCCAAGAGCTCTCAATTTATGTTGTTTTCTTCGTCTCGGAGCCCTTTCCATAGGTTATACTTGTACTGGAGAAGGAAGGAGGGGTTAAACCTGGGCTGGTCCAGGTCGGTAACTGCAGCATCTCACATCACCCTCACCCTGATGGTGGGGAGGGCTGCACACCTTCAACCCACTGATCTCCCTTCTTCTCAGCTGTCTTCATTAACAAACACATGCCACAGGGAAACAGCAATGGAAATGTGCTTGTTTGAAACCCCTCTAAATTGAATCTGAACAAAAGGAATGAAGTAAGTTAATGAAACTATCGGATAACACTGGACTTGACCCTTAAAGCTTCCTATATGATTTCTCCTTCCAGTTTGTTAAAGAACTAGCTGTAGTTATTCTTTGAATATATTTTTTCACCTGTTTTGTATTTATTTCATCCAAACCAAGTGCCCTTGGTTTGTTTTTGAGACACATACTACCTCACAGACAAAATATATCACAGCTATTATTACCTTCCCAGATCAATGGATGTCAAAAAAGAAAACAAATTTGTTCTTAACTGGTCTATGTTAGACCCATGTTTATTGTCATCTTATTATCCTAGAAGTGTTCTTAAATTAGTTCATAATTTGCTCTAGCATCTTCCTCATCAAAGTCAAAATGATGAGTTTATGATTACCCAGGTCTACCTTCTTAGAAAAGAAGGATTTTCAGGTTGTGCTCCCTTCTGCCAGGACGCAACCTGTCCTCTCTTGACTGTTGAAGATGGCAGTTTGGGTACAGAGACTGGATTATCTACATACTTTCCAGATTTTTTTCCCTAAACCATTCTCCCACCCCAGCTGAAGAGCTTCATATTCTGCATCCCTGGCAGTGCCAGCCAGGCTCCAGCATAGTTACTGTTCCCCTGAACCACACACCAGCACAGTTTTGCCTGGTCCACAGCACCACCTTGGCCCCATCTCTGTCCTTCCCAGAAGCAGAGTAGGCAGTCCCAGGGCAATCACCACCCCATGGATGTGAAAAGCTGAGATTCATCCCTCCCTCAAGAGTTAATGACGGGACTTGGCATTGCATGGCATGAATAGGGTATCCACATCCCTGATCATGGGACCAGCAGGGATGAACTGGACCGGCTCTGAAAGAAGCAGCATCACACAAGAAAAGAGGGTGAGAACATAGCTGGTTATGGGTGGGAGGACACTGGAAAGCTAGGACAGGCATCCCTGTTCTGCCTTTGAAAATCCCTCACTAACTCTTGATGCCAATAAACAATGTTCAGAGTCTTGAGGTCTACCCAGTGACAGCTCAGCACCACGAAGGACTGGTCCTTACATCAATTACAGGTCACGCTGACATCAAGAGCACAGGAGACCTGTGGAAGCACTATCCCTGAATAAGCAGTTTCACTCTGTCACCATCGGGTGCCACCATGGGCACAGCCAGCCCCAGCGCAGGGAATGGCAGTGGGGCTTCGGGCTAAGGAGTCTGTGAGCATGCCCTCACCAACAGTTGTTTACATGTGTTTGTCTGAAGTTAGAAAAGAAGAAAAAAGAAAAAGAAAAAAGAAAAAGAAGAACGAATAAGAGAAAATGAGTGTTTTAACTCCCCAATAAAATCTATGCCACAGTATGAGTCATTGTTTGCTTTTTTACACTAGTTGGGAAGGGCCTTCTGGTTTTAATAACTAATACTGCTGAGTTCAATAAAAAGCACTTAATTTAATTTAATCCAAACCCTGATTAATGCCAGCTTCCCCTGGAATTTTATCTTTGTTTTAATTTGAGTCACTATGTTAAGGGGAAAAAAAAAAGACAGAAGGGGATAGAAGTCAATTAGTTCCTGTGCTTGTTTTTGGGAAAAATACTGGAAAACGGAAGATTGACAGGTATGGTCTGAGAGTCTATTTTTCCTCATTCCTTAGGCCGACTTTCCCCTAAGAATGTAATGTTTGCTTAGTCTTAAAAAAGGAAGCTTAAGAGCTCACAGCTCAGCTTGGAAAATAAAAATATTCCAGGACCAATTAGGATCAGATTTCTTTGGTGAAAGTATATTGTTTTTAATGTGTTAATATTCAAGAGATATGCTACTGTTTAATTGGACACAGAGAGCCCTTAAAGCTTGAGATCTCTAACATGAAAACAGCCAGCCTCATTCACGGGCTCTGGAGTGGCTACAGAAGGATATAATCTGGGATAAAACCTCCGATAAGAGGTTTTCATCCTTTCTCTACAATTGTCTACGCATGTGTTTATTCAGATGCATATCTTAGACAAATAACCAGCACTAACTGATTTTGTTAGCCTGGAAAGTTGAATATTTGAAAAGCTGGAGTAGGTGTGCTGCTGATAATGGAGTTCAACACCCTCTGTGGCTGCAGCGGGATCAGCTCTGCCCAGCATCACACAGGAATCCTGTGACAGCGCCAGGGTTAGGATCCAGTTCTCCCACATCCCTCACCAGTGCCTTAACTACAAGTAAACATTCCCTCTCTTCTTGCAGCCCTCTATCTTACTCTGTGCAAGGAGTAAGCCAAGGTCCTGCCAAGCCAATAGTTCTTAATTACATGATCGCATACTCTTGTAATGCATATATGCAAGGGAACCGAATTAAGGTCGCATGGGCCTGGGTATTTTCTAACTTTTGCATGACTGATTTCTGCAGCTTTACAGAGAGGGTTTTGGATACATTGACTAGGATTACCTTTTCTTACAGAAACAAAAGAAACAGATGAAATTACGCAAACTTGCAAACGCGTAAGGACTACTTGCAAACGTCTGCAGCAGAACCTTCATGGAGCGACACAGACCTCGGTCTCTTCAGCAAAGAAAGCAACTGCTGGGAGCAGAAGGCTGGAGCAGTAATTACATAACAGGCACTTTACCACATGTGGGGCTTGGGTCTTTAATTTTCCCCTCTAAGCAGCTACGGATGCTGGAAATTAGCAAGTCTGAGCTCTTTGCTGAGCTAGAGGCACTCGGCAGCACTCTGGTGTAGGCGGGTGTTACATGCTCATTCTCATAGTCAGACATCTGCTTGAACAAGACTTAATCTTTTGTGTGTGTTAGAGACCTGTGGAACTATAAGCAAGTGGTGTACAGAGAAAGGGGGGGAAGCTTCCCTGGATTTGCTTGTTCTCAGCTCATCCCATCACTCTGAGGCAGAGGGGCTCAGGGAGACCACTGCCACAACTCTGCTGGCCTACAGCAGCAGGACAGAGCCACACTGGCTGGCACCCTTGGAGGCTGGTGGTGTGAGCTGTTCCTACTGACCTCCTGCACTAATGCCTTTTCCAAGGAGACTGAAAGGCTGAGCATCTTCCCCTAGCTCTAGAGCAGAGCTGGCCCAGGATATGGGGGGCCAAGGCCAGTCAGGAAGGCAGGATGCAGGAGGAACTAGGCAGCTCCTTCCAAAACACAGCAGGAGGAGCAAGCTCCCCCCTCCAGCACCCCCCCAACCCCAAGTACATGAATCTGCACCAGCCCCGGTTAGGTACCCCAGTATCCCCTGTCCCAGCAACAGGGGAGCTGGTATGGCCGGTGCTTAAGAGACTGTCCTCTCCTCTGGTCCACAGAACCCTGGGAGCAAACCACCACTCTGGTGAGCATGAGAGTCACTGGGACAAAGGAAGGGGCACAGACACCATCCCCTTCTCCCTTTGCAGCGCCAGCTCCAGCCCTCATCCTCCCCCTGCTAACGTGAACATGCATCCTCCCCTGCAAACAAAGGCAAAACCATACAAACTACACTAGCTAAGAAAATTTTCAACAAAATGGATAAAGGGATTAACATTTCAATAACTATCTTTTCAGGAAAAAGAAATCTTGCAAAGGAAAAATGAAAGACATATCAGTGGAGAAAGTATATACAGGACTTGGAGCCCTCAGCCGTACACAGATTAGGTAACAAAGCTCATTACTCAGAAGTGCCAACAAGAGATGCTATCGCCACCACCAGCCCAGCCACCTAAAGCCCAGAACTAACCATGTGCACCCTGCAGATCCCTGGAGTAACTCAGGCTTTCCTGCTCACACCAGCAATTACGGGGAAAGGGATTTCAGGCACTACCCCTGTACCTCCTAGGAAATTCATTCCCTGTGGTTGTTGGGCAACCCTTCTCTAATAAAAATTAAACAAAAAAAAGTAATAAAAGAGTTTTATTCAGAATAGAGGCCAATTTGCTACTAATGGCAGCATTAAGGTCCTAAAAGGGTATTGAATTACAGAGCAGTAAAGCCACAGAAAACAGCCTGTAGTTCTAAAATAACTACAGGTGCCAAAATTAAGGAGGACCAAATTACCAGCCTGTTTCCAATGTTGGCCTGCAAATACTCAACAGAACATGAAAAATGAACGGCAAATGATTGGTTTTATATTAAGAAAAAGTTGTTTGAATACATTAAATGTGTTTCATTGTGCAATTTCTGTATTTGCTCTGTTCCCAAAACAGAATTATTCATCTAATAGATAGATTAATGAGATGACACTAAGCAAAGGGGGAAGGTCATGTATAATCAGAGCACCTTCAGTGTTTATAAAAGCTATTTAACAACACCAAGAATGAGCACATTGTACTTAAGGCTAAGTGCTTCTAGGAGGGGCTGAGCACCTGTGCTGCTCAACACACACAAGGACTTTAAAGCAAATCAAACCCACCTTTGTGTGAAGGATGGCAATTCTCCTGGATGACACAGAATGACATTTCCTGTCAACTGACCTCCCACCTCCCAGGCGATGGGAAGTAGAGCCAGCCATTGGTAGCATCACCATTCAATTTGAAAGAGCACATGTTCCTTGCCTGAAAACGTAAAGTTCAGTATTCAACGTGCTAGCTGCCTGTGCAGCCATGTGAGGCAGTATAATGGCACATGAAAGAAGAGGTCAAATTTACTAAGTGTTGAGGAGGTGTCATCAAGAGCTGTGTATTACTTCAAGATGTGTCTTCAGCAGCACAGCCTGCACAAGCCCCTCGCACAGAAATCTCTTCCACCTGCTGGGAGTTGGAGAATTCCTCCCAGCTTTGGTGGAAGTCACCGATCCACACAGGCTTGCATGAGATCCATCTTTTCCCTGCTCCATCCTCCCTTAAAGAGCCACAAAATATAACCGAACTGATGGTAACAAGCCTCCAGCAAACCCCCGTACTTCTTTCTTTCCCATTTGCAGAACCACATACGTTACCTACAGGCAATCAAGCTTTTGCAAAGCAGTGACTGCATCCCTCCTCATCCACAGAGCTGCTTTCTTTGCTCCAGCTCGAGTTATCTGTTTCCTCTGACAGGTGGTAGCAGCCCGATGCCTCCCGGGGATGGGGAAAGGCAGGTTTTTACCCATCTCCAGCCCCTGCAGAAATGCTCCAAACATCTCCGACCTGTTTGGTTCCTGAACCATTAACACACTTCCCTGACTCTGCATTTCCCATCAAGCCGCACAGCACGGGTGGGAATTGCCTGCCCAGGGTCAGGAAGCCCAACCGGCAGCACGGGCTCTGCACAGCATGACACCTCTCCCTCACTGCTGTCTTCCTCACCACCGGCCCTACCACCACCACCCCCCGCTACTTTCCAAATAAAACCACTGCCAGCACAACTGTCAGCAGCAAGAACAATGTGCTAAGGCAAGCAGCAAGGCAAACAGAGAAGCCATCAGGCTCTCCACAGATTTTTAGCTCACGTTTACTCTGAAGTCACATAAATCATGCAGATACATGCAGTTCTGGGGGAAGAGGAGGAAAAGGAGGGACTCATTTGTCTCGCACCAGCCCTGCAGGCCCCTTCGAGACCAGAGCAACTCACCCAGAGGAACTGATGATGCACTGCAGAGCTTGGCCAAGGCCAGGAAGCTAGCTAGGAAGATGACCCTGGCATGTCTGTGCAGATGTCTGCTCCTGGGCTCCTCCAGGACAGCCCTCAGCCTCATGACCAGCTAATATCACTGTTCTGCCATGGGAGAGCTGCAGTGAAAATGCAAAGCTGCTCTGTTCGATCACCTGCTTACAGGAAGCCGCTTTTCCTTCTCACCAGACCATACAACGCAGGTCACATCTAAGGGCACATCGGCAGCTCCAGACCAAGATGCTTAGACTCCGGAGAGTTGCGGCATTGACCTGAAGAATCACAGAGGTCTGGCTGACTCTTCACAGGACACAAGTCCCCTAAAGATTACGTACATAGGCTGAATATCCCAACATAGAAAGTAACGTCTATAGCAGTTCTAGTTCCCCAGCCATGCTTGGGCTAGAGGCACTGAGCAGATGGACTTCCTCCCTGCCTCCTCGGCAATTGCCTTCTGAGATGCAGAAAAAATCCACACACAGGAACAAATGGGGAAAAAGTATCCAAACTGTCTTGAGCTCCAAACAGCCTCAGACACGCCAAGGAGCCAAAGGTGTTGGAGGAAGAGGAGGGTGTCTTACTGAACCTGCCCTTTGCCTACCCCCAGCATGGGTCACTGTGTTTTATGGCAGAGCCACAGACCTCCATCCTTTCTCAGCAACATTTCAGTTACAATGAGTGCCCAGAACACCCAGTTTATATCCCAAATGTTCATCTTTGGCAGAAACAGGATTTGCTGCAGTCTGCTGAAGATATCCCGAACTGGACTCAGCACAGTAGCAGTCAAGAGGTCTCAAGAGCTCATCAAGGTCTCTGCTCCTGGTGGCCCTTGCTCCCCCAGAGGGCAGTCACTGCATTCACTAACTGCAGTGTTTCAAGATGCACTTGATAAAACATTTCAGGCTCTTCACCCAGCAATTTAGCAGCAGCTCTCATCATAAATTGCAGGACACAGAAGCAAGAGGTAGTTGCTGTGTTAGAAAATGAAAGGGCTGCCACAGAGTGTGACACAAGTTGTGCCTTCATCCTGTGGATTATTTTTCCTTTTGTACTGCACAACACTCACCCTGGCCTGAGGTTCTGATCTGCTCAGAGCTAACACTTGGTTTTAAGTAATCTGCTATATACTTCTAATGCAAAAATGCGTATATTTTTCTTTTAGTGGAAACATTTAAACACACACACACATATCCTTGAATGCTTTGCCCAACATTTCTTGGTTGTCTTGCAGCTGCAGCACCAAGTCACACAGGGTAGTAACATCAGTACAAGTGTGACAGTGGCACAGGGTTAACGGTGGAAGTCCCTGAACAAGCATGGCAAAGGGTGTGAAAAGTTTGAAGTAAAGGATTAGTATGAAGATTTAAAAGCACAAGCATTTTTGTGTATTGAAGGGCCTGGTGAAGCCAGCAGTTTCAGAAGACTTTAAATTCATTAGTCATACCAAACGAAGCATTTGGGAACAAGCAAGAGTTCATCGAGAGCAGTGGAAATGGGTTGGTTCTGTGTATTGAAGTTGTGCCCAAGTTTCCAGTAAGTTAATGTGCTTTGTGTTATGTATTCTCAAGTTCAGGTCTCCCTTCACATTATTTTGCTGTTGAAGAAGCTTTGAGCTTTGCACAGACAGTAATGCAGATATTTCAATATTAAACTCATTTTCAATTTTCTGATAATCTCTACCTGGCAAAAATCAGAAAGAAAAAAATAGAGAGATAATTACAATAAGCTGCTGAAACAGTGAACAGCAGTCATTTCTTAATTCAGTAGCCTCACATTTTATGTGCACGTC
Source organism: Falco punctatus (assembly GCF_963210335.1). NCBI lineage: Eukaryota > Metazoa > Chordata > Aves > Falconiformes > Falconidae > Falco > Falco punctatus. The sequence continues at coordinate 28,539,907 of NC_137589.1, read as the reverse complement.
TGAGCTTATAACATCCATGAGTACTGTGTGTTGGTTTAACCTATTTTGCAAAGCTCAGGAGAAAAGATTAATTTAGCTCTCTTACAAGTCTCTCCGGTGCTTGAATATGCTTTGCTTCTACAAAGACATTGCAGGCAATCCAGGAAATTGCAAGAAAAGAGACATTAAGGCAGTGCCATATGTGATGTTTCTGATACCTACAGAGATAAGGTGACTTACAAACTTTCCCATCACAAAACAGTTACAGGAGGAACAGCATTTTTTTTGTTATATAGGAAGCAAAAACCTGAACATAGTGTTCCTAAATTCTCTGAACATTAATGATGAAAATTGTTTTAAATTAGTAATACACTTGCACTTTTTTTTCTCTCCTCATTTACAGAGTTAGTGTAAGACCAGAGAAGTTCTGAAGATCTTAAATAGCAGTCGACAGTGATTTTGTTCAAACCCAGTAATGTATTTGAATTCCAATATAAAAAACTGTCTTTTAGTGTCACCTCCTTGCAAGGACTTATTTGATCCCCAGTCAAACCAGCCCACATACTCGTGCATTCAAGCTGTGTTGAATGTATAGGACATTTTATTCCAGAGTCTCTCCAGAGCTCTGCTGCCTCTTCCAGGTTTTCCTACCTTTACCTGTAAGCTTAGAAAATTATTTTCCTTCCCTCTATTTATTAAAAACTGAACTGTGCCCATTTACAGACATGATCACTGTGCATCAGGCAATGTGCAAATGACAGTGTTACCCATCTTGCTTCAGGCACCTAGGACTCTAGGACTGGCTTAGCCAGATGCCTGCATTCATCCACAGACACTGTGAGGTGCCCAGCTGAGCCTCCCCCTGCTTCTGCCCACCATGGCCTTGGGAGAGCTCTCCCCAGCTCGTACCAGGGCAGCACAGGCTTGGCAACAACACAACTGCCAGTGGCAAATGCTAACAGATCAAGAGTCACCCTCTTGCCAAGACTGGGGATGTTGATGTGCCCAGTGCATTTGAAGTACTGTCTACCCTGTACACAGGATAGCATAAATCCCCAAAATCGCTCCAGATAGGTGACCAGGTGTACAAGAAGCCATAGTCATCATCCTATATAGCCAGACATAGTTGAAAAGGGAGTATCCTACATCTCTCATTTCTTCCCACTCTAAGTCAAGAGACTCCAGATCAGAGAAGAGGGATGGAAGGTGCTCAAAGTGTATAATGATAGCACATTTGTAAGAATTTGGTACCACTACATAACCTGATATTTTTTTCCCTTACATTGTCCATGTACACGTTGTTAGATTGAGCAACCCTCAAATCCCCCTTGCAGGGCACTGTCACATCCCAGGGAATAACTCTGGAGTCTTTACAAGGGCAAAGCCTAGAGGGCTGCTGCGCCAAGTGCTGTATCATGTCTGGAGAAATGATACAACAGACCAGCACTTGGCAAGCACAGAAGGCCCTCCAGGCTACCCAATAAAAGAAACAGGCAAACATTTCTCAGAGACACCAGTGGATACCTGAGCACTGGACAACACACAGGCAACACAACCAGTTATTCAGCCTTGAAACACTCCTACTGAAGTCCGGAGACTGCTCATCCTTCAGTGCAACATCCCTGCTGCTCACACTGATGGACAGGTGAAGCCTTGTCATGGAGGCAAAGAAGGGAAGGTGTTTCTCAAATGTTATTTTATCTAAATATGATAAAGTTTTCCCCAGAGATCACAGAAAGGGCAGAAAGCTGTTCATTGCACATGCAATATAGCGATGCTGCAAACATGCAGTAACTCTGATACTCCAGATGTGCTCTGTGTGTATCCAGATGTGCTCCCATTTGAAGTCTCTGGTATTCCCCAACTGCACACGTGACTCATCAGCACACGTGCCAGAGTAGCTTCCAAACCATGAGACCCCCATGGCACTCTTGGGTGGCACATGCTAAGAAACTGCCCAGGCACCTCTGCAGCAATTCAGTCTTCCCACGGAGCACAGCACCCTTCCTGCCAGTGCACATAGGCACCACGTTTCTAATGGGGCAGCATTCAAAAGGTATAGAGTAGTTCTGCTTTATCCTATCAAGGTCAAAGCCAAAAGCACTGGATTACAATATGAAGAGTTATAAAGAAGGTAGCATAACGGATGTACAGTCAACAACTGCCTGAAATATAGATCCATGATTTGCTGTTAGCTGATTTCTTCCCTGTGGTATCACCTAGTCATTCAGGTTGAGGATGGGATGTAGCCAAAAATCCTTTGCCAGAACATGCTCTGAAGAAATAACCTCAGCTTGGAATACTGCCTGCGAATATCTGCTCACTCAGTTCCAGCAAAACACTGAAAGGAAGAGAATCTTCAAATAATTTTTGGTCTCTCCTACTCTTTTTCCGGTTGCTCAGTTTGGAGATGGCAACATACGAATTTTACTGTTTCTCTCCTCTTTCATCATCTGCTTGGGACCCCACTCTCCACTAGCTCACAATAACACTGATGTTTACACTTCTGTCCAAAAAGTCTGGTGTTCACTTCACCATGTGGAAGGGGGAGGATTGCTTGCCTCAGCCTGAACATTTTTGCTGTGTGTTTTCGTTTTTCTTGATTTACCTTTCCAGTTTGGACAACTCCACTGATGCATTAAGCTTTCTATAAATTCCTTTAAGAATCAAGAAATAATTACCTTCCAGCAATCAATAAGTCTTCAACCATGTGCTGAAGCTAGACGACACACAGGCAGAATAAGCAATTACATTAGGAGGGGATGTCCGAACCATTCCCACATCAGCCGGTACCCCAGCAGGTTTTACCATCCCATGCTCATGCCAGCCACAGCAGGCCAGCTGAGAGGTGATGCTACCCAACAGGGCAGGGAGACAAGGGCAAAACTCAGGTGCCCACTGTCTTCCAGCAAGCTGGGTTACATGAGACACCGATGCCTTTCATTCCTGATGCCAGTACTCAGCTCCTGGTAGGAGCTGGAGGGATATTACCTTTTGGCCAAGCACAAAGCCAGAGGGACAGGGCTGAGCAGGAGGAACAAGGATTCACAAGTGAGGAGCATCCCTGCTTGTCCTAGTCTGCAGTTAGCCATCAGCCATGACTTGCACCAAATTTCCTAGTGACACTTCTGCTGGTGGAATGCTCCCAACTCTGGAAATCTCAGCATCAGTCTTGCAGTACGTTAATCCCACCACATAGGTCTGACTAGCATATAAACACCATCATCTTCATCACTGCTTGGCACATCATAAATACAACTGCCTGAAGCTGGCCGTTGGTCACTTACTTGTCCAAGGGACGGTGCTGTAAATTCAGCAAGCAGGAGAGCCTGCACAGGAACAGCCCAGGAGAGAGCAGGAGACAGCTGTTTCATTTCTACATCTTACAGGAAAATATTTCCATGAAGTGTAATGTTTGGAAAATGTCTAACAACCCAGTTCATGCTTTCTACAGATTATGTGGACTTAGCATTTCTGTTGTCTATACTGGGATAGATGAATAGAGAGATAAAAGGAGGCATGAAAATATAAGACACTTGGAATGCAGGAGAATCTACAGAATGTGCGAAAAATGTAGGAAAAGCTAAATAAAAGAAGAAAAGACAAATGAGATATTGTCAAGGCAGCCAGTGAAACAGCAGGGTCCCAGTTCAGAAGTGGAATCATTAAACGACAAGCAAGGCAGCTCTTTCGGAAAGCCTACATGATTTTGTAACCCTGGAATTCACTAGGGGGAGTGTGTGGACAAGGGCGAATGCCAGAACAAATCTGTTTTCCAGAAGAAAAAGGGAACACGCTGGGAGTTTAGTCACCCCAGAACAGGGGCTCAGGGAATGAAGCAGCTTCTGCACTGGCCACACTCGGAGCATGTCTCCCACCAGCTCTCAGGAAGGTGGGAGTCACCCACTGCACATCGCACACGGCAGCGGCTATGGCAAAGCAGGTTCACTCACTTCCAGAGCGAGGACCACAGCCCTGTAAATGGGAAGCAGAGAAGTGCCACGGAGAAAAATCTGGTGAGTTTGCATTTTTCCTGGATCTAGGAGAGAAAGTTATTAATCCTTCCTCCCTTTCCTTTCCCAACCTGTCACAGAATTCTGGGATCCTGGGCCAGAAAAGCCACAGTACAAACACAGCAGCTTACACTAGAGTTAGTCCTTCCATGTCCCAACACAAGCAAGCAGCATGTCAGACGCACATTAGTCACCATGTCCCACAGCCTCTGCTCCTCTCTGCTGCAAAGGGGAACGGGAAGGTACAGATCCCTGCAGGATCAGGCAGAAAAGAATTTTAGGCACAGGAAAAATACAAGGTCTTGCCTCAAAGCAAGATCACGACATGGAGGGCCTTCCTACTATATCCTGAAGGAAAATACCCTCATCTAGGAAGAAAACATGAAGGATTAGGACAGTCTGGCAGGGATTTCCAAAGTATGCAGGCTTGTACAGAGTGGTCTGTGCATGTGCAGCAAACCTAATCCTAAACCTCTGGGGACATACTAGGCTCGGACACACACACCAGCTCCTCTTTGAGGGCTTGTTTCCTTCAAGCGCACTAAAGCAATTGCATAACACATGTACAGTTGGCCCATCCAAAACTCCCCAAGAGGGTCCAATCCCTTGCACATAAAAGCATCAGCAATTTCCAGACAAGCAGCAGCTCAAGGCTCCTATGCATGTGGGCATATCCTACATTTCCAGACATTTGGCAGCCCATCAGGATTCCTGCATCTGTGGACACATCTGGGCTTCCCAGACACAGGGCAGTCCAGTCAGAGTCTCTGTGCACGCACAGCGGCATGCAAGGCCAGGAGACACTTGAACATGCCATATCTGGCTGGACAATGACAGACAACAGGACACATCTGGGGGAACCTGGACAGATGGCCACTTGAAGAGCTGACTAGCCCAGGAGATGCACCCAGCAGAGGAAGCTGGTGGCATCAGAGGTGAAAGACAAGCATGGCAGCCTGAGTCCTTCTCCTCACACCTTCTACCTTAGGTCAAACCACGACTTGCATCTCTTGGGGACAGGAATGCAAAGCTTGTGCTACTTCTGGACTATCCTGTCCTTGCAAAGAGAAACAAGAGGCATGGAGTTACTCCCAGTCCCCGTGGGGCTGCCAGAAATAACACAAACCTAACATCTCACACCAGCTGGCGAAGAGGACTAATCTGGCTTCAAGAACTGCTTGAAAAAGAGCCAAACCTCCCATCCAGTTCTCATGGCCCCCTCCACCTCCCCCCAGACCCAGTTCCTTTTCTGGCACAATGGTATCCTCAGCACTCAGCTGACAGCAAGCTGCTCCTTGCAAACCACTCTGCCGACCCACCCTGCAGCAAGCAGCATGTGCGCCTGGGACCCCTCGGTGCTTTTGCCATCCCACACTATGGCCAGACATGCCATGACAGGCCCTAGCTCTGTGGTGGACAGACCAGAGGGTGACGGGGCAGCAGCCATGGCAGGGAGCTCCACTCCTTCCTCCCTCCCCCCCAGCCCCTGGCATTGCAGCTGCACCTTTTCCCTCAAATTGGGCATCTCAAGAGCTTCCCCCGCCTGTAAACCTGCATTTCTCTCCCTCCTCCCAACAGCCTGCACCTCTTTTGAACCACCAGCTCCAAGGGCCACACTCTGTAGAAGAGGCGCTTCATCATATTTTTGCTTCCCCCTTATCAAACATCTCCATTGGCTCCACGTTCATTTCAAGCTGAGGGGCTTTTTTTTATTATTATTATTTCAAAATGCAGTATAATGACCAGAACAGAAGCATCAGCATCACAATAACCAGGTCTGTCTTCATTTCCACCGCCAGCTTGCAAAATAACGGGAGTCATTTTGATAGTTGCATAACTAATTGCAACAAATCCAACCCTTTGCTTGATGATACCGCATAGCCCAAACTAATAGCTGTAAAATGTGGTTTCATTTAGAAATGAAACACAAGGGTTTATTTGCACAACTGCTGCCACCATGCCTCTCCCTGTAGCCCTGCCTCATTATGGCTCCTGTATTAAAAAAGCTGCATAAAACGTTATATACGTAAGAAAGCATTTTTCCTCTTGAGTCAGTGCAAAGGAAGGAGGCTGGCACACTCAGCAGCCTTCAGGCTGCATGTAAATGAGCCAAAGGACAACATGTTTCAGAAAAAAAGTAAGTCCAAAAATGAATTTTAGAAGGGCAAGTCCCTTATTAAAAGATACCCTGCATAACAAGCGGACATTGCTGGGCAGAGCTAAATTCAAAACATTCCTAGCCTGATTTGGTCTGCAAGGTTCCTATCTTCTTCTGTCACACATTATTAAACATAGATCAGAAACAGGATCTGGGATTACAGAACAGACTGAACTCAGGACATCAGAAGACACCTGTCCTATAAATAGGAATCATTTACCAATTCAGAGCAACACACACATGTTTTGGCAACCTCTCAGCCAATAAAAGCAGAAGCCCAACATCAGAATTATCCAAGCACTATTATTTTAAATGTGGAACAATGATATACATAATCATGACTTAACTCCTCATTTCCCAAATTCTCATCACGCATGTCTGCTGAATCGCAACAAAAATTAACCCTTCCAAAGGCAAGCCAATTACCAAAATCTATCCCAATTTCTGAATTGGGAAATTCCCTCTTTTTGAAGAGAAGAACAGCAACAACAATGAAAAGCAGAACTTTAGATTTGAAACTATTAATTTGGAGCTATTGATTTCTTTAGTAGCTTTTTGCCCGTATCCCCCCCACCCTAGGATTTCAACAAGAAAACTCCAAAGTTGACTCAGTCACTCTGACCACAGACTTTCCATGACAAAGTGCTCAGAGACACTAATTTGGGATTTTGCACAAAGTTGCAATGCAAGGGCTCCAATTTGTTGACACTTGAGTTTCTAGGAAAAATTAACAGAAACACGTGCAAGGGTCTGTGTAAGGGAACAACGTGAAGTGCCGCTTCCAAACAGGTGCGGCCGATTATCTGAGGCAACGCTGAGCCGGAAAAAAACACAGTGTTTTCTTCACAAATTTTAAGAGCACTAAAAACTTCCAGATAATGGGAAGTCCCTGAAGCCTTTAGAAAGTGTTTTCTCATACTCTGTACCTGGTATGACAGCTGCTTCTTTGCAGCTATGGGGAGTTGTGGTTTTCCATTTGTGAAAATTCAAGTGAAATCTATCATTTTTTGGAAAGAGCCTAAGTCCTGGGGTTCTCAAATATCTTTACAGGTTGAACATTTGGAAAGGATCCAGAGCCTGAATATGTGGAAATATTTAACTCTCTAAGAAACAGTATATAAAATAAGCTGTTTCTCTGCTTGATGACTATTTCAGGATTGACTAATGACTTGTCATGGTGCCAAACACCATCGACATGGCTCAAGAGGATAATTTCTGAAACTTGAATTTGTAACATTCTATCAAACGAAGACTATTTCTGTGTCAAAATCCTAGATGTGGGAATTTATATACAGCAAGATCATAAATGAACTTTAGGACACCAAAGTTCAGAAGTAGCATTACTATATTTACTCAATGAAATATCTGTTAAATCTTTGGGCGGGGAGGGGGAGAACAAGCTTTGAAATAAACCAGGAGAGTAAAGACTACTGTATCAAACATAGGTCCCTCCTGGGGAAGCTCTTGCATCTCAGCTGGTTGGTCTCTGGATCATTTTTCAGGGAAAGATTTGGTGGCAGGGAGCAAAGACTGCCCTGCTGTCCTGGTCACTATATCTTCTCCCTCCTGGGGGTAGTTATGGCAAGGATAAGTGGTTAAGCTTTCCTAAATTCAGCCACCTCTGGCCAAACAAATTTGACCTAAATTTGATCTTTCTTCTAGTACCAACGCATGTCACACCAAGGCCAGGCAGGTTCAGGTCTAGGCAGGGGCTCAGTTCAACTCCTCTTTTAACCAGGAGAGAACTGGAGCCTGTAGTCCAAGCTCAGCTTTGTTCCCAGCAGAGCAAGAGGTCCACTTGGCCAAGATACTAGCAAAGGCTAACAAATTTAGTTGTTTCCAGGGAGCAATTAATTCCTGCCATCACCTATTCTCTGGGAGGCACAACACTCACATTACACATTTATTCAGATGAAAAGGATGGGAAGGACCATTAATATAATATAGGTTTTCTTCCCACTTGATAGGGGCTGGTAATTACTACACAAAACCTGTAACTTCTGTCTGAAACAGTTTCAGCAGGAGTCTGGCTTTCAGGCTGACAGTGGCTGTTAATCCACCTCATATTAGGTAGAAACATTCCAGCTTTTATTCTTAACATTATAAATCTGCACATTATTAGCCCAGGGTTGTCCTGCATTAGGCTTTAAATCAAGGCTTCTCTTTGTACCTTTCTTTGCTAACATTTAAAGCTATTTGCTCTGAACTTTTTCTTCCCCTTGTTGATACTAGTACATTATGATTAAGTCACCTTTTAGTTTTCCCTAAGTAGATGAATCTTACTAAAATCTTGTCTATAGCTCCATATTCCCAGGATTTAGTCACATTTATTGCTCTTTTCTGAATTTTTTCCAATTATACAGCATCTTTTCTTTGTTAAAATGGACAAGACAACTGGACGTGGCACCCCACACTGCCTCACCAATACCGTTTCCAACATCAGAGCTTCCTATTGACCCTTAGAGGGCTCCGGTCATGCCTGTCCCCCCAGTGGCTGCTCTGCTCATGTGGTTCATGTGCACCCAGCTGCCTGCAGCATCTCCAGCTCCTTCTTCATTATCCACTTCCACCTCAGATTTAGCCTATATTCTTTAATCCTGTAAAGTCCGAATTCATACCCAGTATCAAAACACATGAATGTGCGTTCACCTGTAAAACCGTTCTATTAGATGCCACTTTTAAGCTCAAAGTTGTACAGGGCTCACTGCTGCAGGAGCTTGCCAAAGCCAAGCAGCAGACTTTACACTGGTCCCCTGACATGCCACGCAAGATAACCGAAGGCTTTGGCACAGACAGGACAGAGATACAGCAGGTGTTAGAGCAGCAATGTCTATTTAATATCTTAGTATTTTAAAATAACCTTTTACTTGCCACTAGCATTACAAGGGAGCTGCACCAGCTGGAGGGGGGCATTGCGTGAGGTTTGGGGAGCTTCTACCAGAACCCAGCTCAACACCACCCAGGCAGCGAACTGGAGAGAGGGAAGAAAAGAGAACTCAAGGTCCAATTAGCAAGAGAGGCTGCCATAGCACCACGGGAGGGAGAATGAGAGAAAGCTTGAAAGAGGAAAAATTTCAAAAGCCAAGCAGAAGGGCCACGAGGCTATAGCACAGGCAGATAACCACCAGAAGAGGCTGAGCTCCTGCCCAGCAGGAGGGTATCACAGTGCAGCAACTAGTGCGTGGGAGAAGGGGAGCAGGAGCAGTGCGGGTGCGTTCCGTGGCCACAGGGAAGACATGGCTGTCAACCACAGCCCTGCAGAAAGGCACAAATGGGCTCAGCAGGGGAGACACAGGCAGAGTTTGGTTTTGGCCAGGCTGAGGAGAACAGCCAGCCACTCATCATAGAGGCTATGTGGGAGGTGCAAGGCTGGCTGGCAGAGGGAGGGAAGACATCTCCTCTGAGGCATTCCCCACCTCAGATGGGCAAGCTGGATCCAAACCAAACACAGCAATCCACAGCCCTAAGGAGAACAGAGAGCAAGATCTCACATTTGTGCAGCAAAGGGGCAGGCTGAGGGTTCTGAACCTGGCCAGGAAAGGAAGAGAGCTGCATGGAACAGCATCCATCAGTAGCAGCTCTGGCACTTTGTTCCTATATGCCAGCTTCACAGGGTACAGAAAGCAGCTGTGGCATGGGCATCTGGCAAACCCTGCCATCACCTGCATTCAAGCACTGAAATCTCTTTTTCCTTCTTCCATATTCACCCGCTGAGCAGCTCAGAGACTGGCAGTGTGACTGCCTGACACGCAAAGTACCCAGCATCACAGGAAGCCTTCTGGAGGTGCAACCACCCTGCCTGCCCAGCTTACCCCGAGCACCCTCCTCACACAGACTTGTCCCTACAACCTCAGCATGGCTGACAGAACCCCTCACTCCACAGCTCACGCCAGCAACACGAACAAAGCATCCTAGGCCTAGGTGGCTCTTTGGGACTTCCCACACCAGCCCCAGAGGCTCCATATCCCCCCAAGCTCTCACGTCATGACCCACAGCAGGCACGATGCCACCTCAGCATCCTGCTCTTGCACCACTGCCACCTTGGGATACCCAGAGCCAGCCCTCCCCATGCATGCACAGAAACCAATACCCTTGTCCCACAAGGGGACTAAGATACAGATTAAGTGCCATATGTGTGAGTGAAAGCAGACAGCACTAGTGCTAAGCAGGTTGGAAGACAGGCAGTTCATGCCAGCAGGCTTAGACATCGCGTCCTGGCATACCCACCTAAATGCAACGCCTCCATAGATACATACTTTTACTGCTATGCATGTACACCCCTATGGTATAGTCTCCTACTTACCTAAGGACTGTCACTGTTCCTAGTTTCCTGTTCTATGCAGTAGATAAGTTATATATGCAGTTATAGAAAATCAAAATGTTTGCAAAAGGACCTTCTGCAGTTGGTACAACTGTTAGTTTATCAGACATCTAAGCAGTTTCTCGGCCTGTGCCCCCCACTTCCCCCCACAGCATTAGCCTCCAAACAAATCCCAGAGCTGAATCAGTTTCCTCCGTTTAGAGGCTCCACTCAAATTATTTCTAGGATTCCCATCTTTCTCTCCTTTTTACTTTACAAATATATAAATAGTCACATCGCCATATGAGACAAGTAGAGACTGACTCTTACGGGTAAAAAACAGATGTTTCCCAATCTTCCCTAACAAAGTAATATTTTATATATGGCTCTTCAATGGATTTATAGCCAATGAAGGGATGTTACTACATTAGCTCATGGAGGGGGTGGGTGATAAAAACTGGAAAGGAAGAGCCAGACAAGGAAAAAAGAAGCTATCCAGAGCGCTGCAATTGGAGAAGCATGACAAATGGGCAGCACAGTTTTAGAGGGCTTCGACAGCAAGGCAGATTGCCTGGCTGGGAGTGATTGTCCACAGCTGGAGCATCGCAGAGACCATCTGGTATTTCTTAAACATGCTTTCCCCAGGTGATCCAATTCTTGGAGTGCCCCAGCAAAGAGAAGAAAAAAGGCTTGCAAGTCTCGGTCCCATTTCCAGGGTTTCCCTAATTAGTTAATAGAATTATATTTGAACCGGTTTCAGTTTCTCCTGCAAAACCTTTGCTTTTGCCACCTTTTCAACAGGAAAAAAAAAAATCAATTTAAATTCATGGAGTTTTTCATTTCTTTAAGAAAGTCAATGATTGTGTCTCTTGGCACAGCAACCCAATATAAAACTTAATGAAGTAAAGAGAGATCCAAAATTTCTTTTGAACACCTTGTAACCTCGCTCTTCCCCACACCACTTTTAGCTGCACAAAGCATGCATATCCACAGGCTCTCACGTTACTCTCCCACCCCAGCGTATCCATCCCCAGTATGAGTCTCTGAAAAAGCAGAGCATGGACTGCATGGGGGACTCTGAGAACTTCTCATTTCCAGGATTTTGACCCTTTTTTCAATTCTGAAAAGATGTTACATAATTTAATTAACTGTGCATGCCACACAGTCCTATCCCCACAATAAGGAGGGCTGGCAGAGGAGCAGTACAGCGGTGTTTGCTGCTGCCCTCACATTCTCCATAACACAGCCCCTTCCTGAACCAGGAGCATCAGGAACCAGCTAACATAGAAAAGAGCAAGAGAAAGCGGTAAATAATAAATGAACAGACAGATGGAAAAGGGGTTAGAGCAAGCAACTGGAGAACAAGCCTTGGGAACCAAACTGTGTTCCCACCAGCAGGCAGTGCCCCCACCGAGCAACACAGTGCAGGCAGGAGCCAGGGTCCGGCCACAGAGATTATCCCCGCTGCTCACCGCCAAGCCAGGCTTACCAGCCGCGCCTCTCCCCTCTTTTCACCATGAGTTAGCCCAGCCACAAGGCATGGGTCTGTCAAAGATGTGTCCCGCACGCCACAGACACACATACCCAGTTCCCGGCTGCAAGCTTCCCAGCAACGCATGAATAACCATTCCTATTATTTTTCAGAGGGAGCAAATACACAGGATGGTGTCTGGATTGCTGAAGATGTCAATACTCCTCCAACTGTAGCAAAATTTGTTGCTGTGTCACAATTTGCTATGATTTTTTTTTTAATGCAGGGAACTGACATCGAGTTCCCTGCTCTGTCTGCATCAGCGGCTGCCTCCTCAAAGCCTGCACTTGAGAAAAGCTAATAGGACCATAATGTATGTATTTCTGACTGGGATTAAGTGCTTCAACTTCTCCAGGCTGAGGAAAATTATCCAATTACGTTACTGGGAAGAAAATACTGGACAAAAGAATCCAACGGAATATTTAAAGGCTTTTTTTGCTTTATTTTAGATGGCCAACATCAGCATATTCCATCACCATGCTGGAAGGGGATTTTGGCTGGAAACGCATCTTTATCCAGTGGTATAGACAGCAATAATAGAAAACAATATAAGCCATGATTGTAAAGCTAAAGAAATAGCAACCAACTGCAAATTGCAAAGTGTAGAAAATTAATTTAAAAAACATGATGGAAAAATTCATGACTTGCCGAGTTAGTGAGAATTTAAATATAGAGGAAAGAAGGGAAATGTGAACAGAGATGTAGAAACATTACTCTGTGCACACAGTAAAATTACCAATGTAATTACAAAATTCTAAATGTACATGCTTTGTATTGGGGGGGAAAGATAGGATAATGAACTCATAAGACTATGATATACTTCACAGTTTACTAATGACCAAGAGACATTAGATAACATCTGCTTTAGATAAACACTGTTTAATCACCCACCCTGGATAATTTGCACCTCCGAGTGCGCTAAGGAGATCTCTGACCCACTGATGCTAATTTTTAATAAATCTCGGAATGCCAAGTAATTCTAGAAGGGCAGGAGAGCCCTAACCCCATGCCCGTGCTTAGGCAGGACTAGCTGACCAAGGGGGTGACAGTCAGTCAGCCTGAAAGCAGATCTAGACAGAGTAATTAAAAGCCAATATGAGAATCTACCAATAATTCATTATATTCATGCCTCAGCTAATTACCAGCCAACATATGTTGTACAGAATCAAGTCCTGTCTAACCGATGTTATAGCTTGATTTAAGAACTTGCATTAATAGAAATAATTTGGCATAACTAGGTGGACAGAAGTGGCTGATGAGACAAAAACATATCCATCATCTGCTTCCCATCACACAGGATGCAGTGTTTTTATCAATCGTTCAGGTAAATATGAATATAATATCCTTAGAGGCAGCTTACAGATAGCACAAATGTAGGTTAGTAAATAACAAACAAAACAGCCCCCATTTACCCTGTGATCCAATTTGTACAGCTAAATGGCCACCATCCAACCAAGCATGCTTTAATTCAGCCAAGCACAAGATAATACACGTACAGGAAAACAATATAGAGCTTGTATCTCCAGGATGGAAAAGTCTGTCCTGCATGGTCACAGGACAAAGGAGGAGCTATGAAGGGATTCTAGCAAAGTGAAACTTAAGGAGCCAAATCTATTCAGCTTATGGAAAGAGGAAAATCCACACAATGAGACTGCTCTGCTGCTCACAGGCGTTACAGTAGTGCGGCGGGAGAGAGGTTTCTAACCTGATGGGGGAAGTCAAAGCAAGCTCCAGGGGTTGGAAGTCAGAGTTAAGCACGATGCTGACACAGAGGAAAATTATCTTCAGCACAGCAGATGAGAAATATCACACAAGGTGGTCTGGATGATCTGGGGGCCCAGCACAAAAGCAGGAGGTGAAATTCAGTAGTACAAAGGGCAGGTATAAAAACCACTGTGTAACGTAAGAGTGGAAGGAGCCCAGACACTGGCACACTGGGGGTCTGCTTTAGGCTACAAAATCAGGGAGATCAGAAGCACAGGCTTATTGGGAGCATCTGAAACACAGAACCCACTGGTAATTAGGGACCTTTAACTGCCCACACATTTGCCAGAGAAGGAAGACATCAGACGCAGCCTTGCATCAAGTTCCCGGAACGCACAGAGAAAATAAATGGTGAAAGAAGAGACAGGAATAAAACTAGGAAGGAGGCTCCTCGAGGTTTTATTCTCATCAGGAGAGAAAACCCGGGAAAAAACATAAAGGTGGAAAGCACCATGGGTGAGGGAGCCCGAGTGTGTGTACTTATTAGGAATAGAAGGGAAAATAGCAGCAGGGTAGAAACAGTGCTTTGTAAGGACTGAGACTTCAGTAAACTCAGGGGGTTGGCAAGTGAGATTCCGTGCAGAATGAAAAGGGAGTTCAGGAAAGATGGTGTTTTGTAAACACACAGCAAGATAAGGGAACAAATGAAAATTATTTGGGGGGGGGGAGGTACGATAAGGGTAAATCACAGACTCCTCCATGGCTGCAGCACATGAAGGAGAAATGGAAACTCCATCAGGCTGATGTGGATGAGCACAAAGGAACAGCATCAGGAGAGACAGACGGAGCGAAAGAGCCAAGTGTTCAACAGAAACTGCACGCAGCAGGGATCACCAGCGGCAACAAGGAGACATTTGATAACTACATCGGTGGGAAGAGGCAGACCAAAGAGTTCATCACCTCCTGAGCAGGGAAAAAAGGTTAATAGATTGGTTTATGCCACTGAACACGCCACAAGCCCTTCCAAAGCTGTTAGTGCATGTCAGCCCTCCCCCCTTCCACCGAAATCTGTTTTCTGTTAGGTTTATGCGTTTTCTTTATTCTCTACAAAGCACCCTGAACTGGCTGGTTCTGGTAATGACATTACATATTATAATATAATTGCTAATTTTAAGATGCACAATTTATAAAATATCTTCTCTTGTGAGGCTAGTTAAATCAGACAGCAAATTGAACTTGATAAATACTGAACACGCTGTACTAAGCCATGTTCCCCACAGTTACAAAAGCAATAACCAAATTGGATAATGAGAAAGCCAAAGTATTGCTTAACAGACTAGAGAGTGTCACCTGAAAAAGAGATTCACCTTCATGACCTCTCTCACACACACACACCCCATCAGTGCACAACGAGTTGTAAAACTACTAATTAGGGTAAGAGGAGGCAGGGGATCCCAGGGGGTTGGCTCGCAGCTGTCTCAGGAAGCAAGGAGGTATAAATTGGGACACAATTTCACAATAGCGAAAAACTCTAAGTTAAAGCTGAAATGTTTAATGCTTTTGCTGGTTCAGACTTCACAAAAAAGGATATAGCTAAGAGCACAAAGTTAATGCAATTAAAAGCAGCAGAGCAGAAGTGTAAGGTACGGTGGTAGCACATGAGCAAAATGAAGATTACTGAAGTTTGATGTTTTCAAATAGGCTGAGGTCCATAAGCAGCTATCTCTAGGAATTTTTGGAAGACAGATGAGGTTTCAAAAGACTGGAAAAGGGCAATGTGGTGGCTATATTCAACAAGTTGAAAAATCAAGGAAATTGCAGGACAGTCAACTTCAAATCCTGGAAAAGTTTTGAAACAAATCATCAAACAATCCATCTGCAAGGAAGGGCTGGAAGCAACAGCCCTGCCACATGAAGGCAACTGCCTTCTCTTAGAGCGAAAGGGTCTCATTTGTGAGATAGAGGCAACAGATGTTCTACACCTTTACTTTTGTAAGGCTTTACCCCCAGTTTCATATAACATTTTATTTAGAAAATTAGGAAAATAGTCTAGAGTTAATTCCATATTGGGAATACACAGCTGGTTGGGAGACTGTATAGAGAAGTGCAGGCATGAACAAGCAATATTGTAAAAAAAATCCATGATTATAGAGGATTATACAGACAGGAGTGTCACGCACAAGGTACATGAAATAACCCTGCTGCTCTTCTCAGTCAAGAAAGGCCTCAGCTACGATACTGGGCTCTTTTCAAGGCAACGTGCTTCAGAAACAGCCCAGACCAAGTGGAGAGAGCCCAAGAGACCCCAACAAAACACAGAACCACAAAAAAATTTAAAGAGGGCTGAAAGGGACCTCAAGAGGCAGCATCAACCACGTACATGTCATTCAACTTGAAAATAACATGGCCATGAGGAAAGAGCAAATGAAAGGCAGTTGTTCGGTGTAGAGAACAAAAGTCTTCGGGGAAACACGATAACAAGCCTCAAATATGTAAAAGATTTCTGCAAAGAGGAAAGGAGCACTGTAAGCTGCTCTCTGTGTCCACAGGGAGAGGACATGCCGTAATGGGCTTAAATTGAAGCAAGAGATTTTAAAAACAACTCCATAATGATATAGATAAATACACCCTAGAACAAATTGTTGTGGGAGGGTACATAAAGAGGTTTAAGAACAAGGATAAAGCCACATAGTTTGAACCAGTTAACAGCGATGTCCCCACAACTTGGGCAATGCTGGTGCCTGGCTGCTGAGCCCCAACACCCTGCTGCCTTCACGTGCATATGCCCAGGAACATGATATATTTCAGCTATGCACCAAACACCTTCAGCAACCTGTGTACTAAAAACAAACAACATTTTGCTTCAGAATGAGCTCATATAAACAACTGATAATGGCACAAAAATACTCAGTCACAAGAGGGTTTTTTCCACACACTTTTTTTCCCCAGCACCATCCCCTCAGCTCTGATTCCAAGGTCTCACAAGACACCTGCAAACCATCCTCAAAAGTGACCCAGCAACACTGCTGGTCATTAACTATGGGCTCAGTACAGATATTGTTTTAATGACATATTACTATTTTCCCAGTCCCTTCCTCCCAGGAAACCCCGCAGTGTTTCACGGCGATTCTCTCACCCTCACTCCTTCCCATAGGACCTGATGAAATTATTGTCTTTGCCTTGCTGATGTGACTTCTCCACCAGTACCCTGGTTGTACTAATCAAGGAAACAAACTCGGGGAAAATGTTTTGTGTACTTAGCTTTGAATGCTACTTTTTCTTCTTCAGCCCCAACAAAAGGTTCAAAACCCCCCAAATTTGTCTGTTTTTTCAACTGTATCAGCTGATTACATAAAATATATTGCCACTTCTTATACACCTTTCCCCAAGTGAGGTCCAGGTACAGCTGATTTGTCATGGAAAAGGCTAGAAGATGCCCTCTGAAGGTCCTTTCCAGATCTATTTTGTACAATGCTCTGGATAACATCTATATTGTAAGGGGCTGCGATGGACAGAAGGGCAGACAGGCTGATCCAAAAGCCACTCACAGGCCTGTTACAGAGCCCCAGACGGCTCTCTCCTTGAGGGAAAGCTGGAGAGCAAGCGCAGCGCGGACCACCCCAAACCAGCACCCTGTAAAACCAGCTACGATGAGCATCACTGCTGTGCGGACCACAGGATGTTTAGGCTGCTGACCCCAAACAAGCTACCAAAAAGGCAAGAAAGCTGTACTACCTCTGCAACAACCCTCCCAGGTCCCATCTCAAAGCAGCTCCCCCTCCAGCCTCATGAAGTTAGCTGTAACTGGGGATAAAACCATATATCTGGGGGAAATTCCAGCAAAAACAAGCGGAGCAGCCTTTCTGCCCAGCAGCACAGGCACCAAAAGCACACCCAGCCCTGCGCCCTGCTCTCTGCTCAGCACCCCTCGTGAGGGCAGCCTCTGAGCCAGCCCCCTCCGGACCCAGCACTCCGTGGGATGGGGTCCTGACCACCATCTCCCAGAACCACGGCAATTCAGCAGGAATCTAAGAATCACCAGGGGAGGTTCACAAGTGCAGGAAGCACAAACACCACAGGTGCTCAACCTGAGCTGTGTGATTCCCTGCCAAGAAACAAGTACAACTATGGCTCTCCCTGTCTTCATGGGGGAGGAGAAAAACATATTTCTCTGGGGCAGCATCTCACTCACAAGCTCTCCATGCAGACACGCTGCCCTCATTCCTGCTCTGTGCCACCCCACACATGACTGCTCTACAGTAGCCACACACTTGCTCTACTCCCCCATGTTCTGCTTCACCCCACTCATCCCACCATTACGTATCCCCACTTGGGAAAAGCTGGTGTGTGCCTTCCATCACCACCACCACCACCACCTCACACACCCGTATACCACTTACCCTGGATGAAGAGGGTCTCTCCCTGGCTGCTAACATCTCCAGAAGTAGATTCTCCCAAGGAAAGCCTCACACAGAACTCACAACTGCTGTTATGGCAGTTTATCTAATGACCTTAGCAGGGGTTATAGGATGACAATGTAAAACACCTGATTGCAGTGTTGGACACAGACAGTGAAATACACTCTGCAGCAGTTCTCAGCTCTGTTCCTATCAGCTCCCACCTGATTTAATTCCCCAAGCCTCTCTCAGTGCAGCTGGAAAAGACCCTCTGCTAACATCCTCAGCAGACTGGGGCCACAGGGAGTCAACTGGGAGCAGTGTATGCCCTGTGGGACAGGCCTCCTCCCTTAACTGCTGTTTTGAGAGGCTGCATTGCATGATGTGTCAGGATGGAGGGCTTCCCATCACACACTCTGCAGTCTCCTCACTAGCTTCTCAGTGCAGATGTGGTGTGGTAGGACAGACTGGAGAGCTGTCATCACTAGTCTCCTGATGCAGTGAAGTAATCTGCACTGTAGCTTCAGGCAGAAGGTAGAGCAGAAGGAAGAGATGTTTTTCCACTGCTCAGGATGAGAAGTGGGGCACTATTTGGTTTCCTCAGGATGAGAACCCCTAGAGGGAAATTTATGGTTTGTACTTGTATCTTGGGAAGCTCAGTTACACTTAACACCTCACGTAAATACAAGAGGGGACAGTTTTTCACATATGTCTATTGACCTGAGCAATTCCCTCTTCCATTGGGCTTAACGGGCTTTACTTAACAGTGCAGAAACCTGCAGATATCCAGTCTCTTCAAGTACAAATGCAGTATGTTAACCCAGCCCAACCTGGCACCACAGGTGGAGGAATTCCAATTTAATCTATCAAAGCTCTGCCTGCTGCTGCTCCGCTCTCTAAAACCTGCATGCATGTTGTGTCTCTGCTGCCCTGGGCAGCTCTTCACACCTCACCTGCTGCCAGCCCGATGCTGTGCATTCACCCCTCAGCTCCAGGGCTCCAAAATCACCTTACTGTCACCTGAACGGTTCTCCTGAGGGCTGCATAGGAGGGAAGCCTGGTGTGATGATTGCAACTTCTACTCCAGATGATACAAGCTATAAAAGAATCACTGCTTGCTCCACCTAACTAGACTAGGAAGGAGCAGAGAAGCACTTCCAGGGAAAGATTCCTCCTCCTCCCCCATCCCACCATGGTCTGAGCTGAGAGCGCCAGTTCCCAGAGAGAAGCAGGCGATGCTGTGCACTCTCCCCCTGCTCTACCACTGGCTTACCCAGAAGCATCAGAGAATGCTGACCCGTGAAATGAGATACCTATCTCTGAGCACCAAGGGGGAAACTGCAAAGATTAATAAGCCTCAAAATGTTATACAGCATTTAAATAGTACTGTCACAGATCAAAGACTATCACTGATCTCAGTGAGGCAGGCTCAGTAAGTCTAGAAAGATCGCGTACAAAAAGCAAATGCAAGATGCAAGGGAAAGCCTGCAGACGGGAGCTAGGGAAAGCTCATACTTGCTTAGAGAAACCAAAGTGGCCTAAGCCAGTCTAACATGTGCTCCTGAAGGAATAAGAGCCAGAAACACTGCCTGGTTTCACTCAGTCTCAGTTGTGTCTTAGCACAAAAAAACACATTTCATTTTAAGACACCCTCTTACCTTGGAGGTACCTGCTGCTGGGAGCAGCTGAAATCCCAGTGCAAAACCACAACCCTGCCTGATCACCGAGATAAGGAGCACACTGGGAACCATGTGCAACTGGTGAATAGATTTGAAAAAAAAAAAACGATTTACACTGATGCCACAGGGACTGCAGAATCACACTCCCTGCACTCAAAGAGCTTTCATTCTTAAAGCCATAGGAAACTCCATGAAAGTTTGATGGCAATATCATTTGCCAACACTTGCAGGCAGTGTGGGAGGCCTGATCTATACTCTTTCAAGCTGTTTGTATAACTATGTCATATGGGAGGAGGAGGAAGAGAAGGAGACTCTTTGTCCAAATCACTACAGTGGTAGTAGCAGGGGAATAAAGATGCCTCACGGTGCTATTCCTACTCCCAAGTTCTCCTAAAGTAGTTATCCCATTGTAAAGCACCTTTATTACCACATGACTTTGGGCAAGATACTCCATTTACATTTCTTTGGTACAATTAAAGTGCTGTAGGAACTAGCAGTAGTAGGATCCCCTCTTACACAGAGGCATGGAGTTGAATATTCTTCCAGTCTAGGTTGGACACTGAGTGCTGAGGGTCATCCGCAGTACATACACTGCATGAGGCCAGGTGACTCCTGGATACAGACCTCCAGGAGGAAACACAGTTCTCAGGGATCCCCCAGGTACTCCGTCCCTGCAAACTCAGTCCTTGACTGTCCCTCCCTAAGCCAGATCTGGATCCTTGCTCCCGCACCTCACCTCACAACCTGGGGACTCCCTACAGCGCTGTACAAAACCACTGTGCAGAGCAAAAAGAAGTCCTCAAGCAAACTCTGGCTGATTGAATTTTGAAGGTAAGGAATGCCCTGCTGCAACAGATGTACAATCCCCTCTGCCCACCCCAAACACCAGATCCATCACGGAGAAGGGAAATATTTACACAAGTTAGTAGAGTTCCAGTTAAATATTATGCTTAGCTGTCTAGAGTCCATGTTCTCAGACTACGTCTATGAAATAAAAGATTAAACTTCATAACAATTACGAAGTTGCTCTGCTCACATTCAAAGGGAGTTAAAGGACATTAAAATAGTTCTTTGGGTAGTATTCCAGTGAAGTTGTTCTCTCTCCCCTGGAGAGTCAGAGCTAAAACCTTCTGAACTATCTTGTAAACACACTTGGAAAGGCTAAGAGCTGAGCTGATAACCAGGTAGCACCTCTGCTCTGCAGGTTCTGTTAAAAATGTGAGCAATGCTGGGGAGCTTTTGAAGCAATGAGAGAAGGAGGATAGGGGAGAGCAGCTTCTCTTCTCGAGGGAAGTTTGTTTAGTGGAAAGTAAGCAAGTTGTCAGGGGAAAAGCTGACAATGTTGATTCCAGCAGTTGTACTGGGAATAAACAGCCAAGTGGATTACGTTACAGAGAATGAGGAATGGCTCTTGAGGATCCCATTTAAATACTCTGCACTCAGGAATGATGCAATTAAGCCACACTCCTGGCCCCGATGCCCACTGGCCCCTGGGCTAAGCCCTCTGCCAGCCCTGGTATCGTCGTCCCACCTCTGTGGGTCCCCCAGAGGTCCAGCACAACTGATGTCCCCAGGAGAGCCAGAGCTCACTGCTGCACTGGTGAGGACGAAGACCCATGTTGGCTTCAAGGCAGAGGCTGGACAGCAGACAGGGTGGGGGAGGAGATTGCCCAGGACCCACTTGCCTCTCCCAGCCCAGCAGCAGGGGAGGGCCACCATGGGGCTTGCCATCTCCTCCCTAGCCAGAGCACAGGGCCCTCCCTCTCACAAAAATTGTTTGCCTCCCTGCCTTTCACAGGAAAGGGACCCAGTGAGAGGAGAAGGGCAACTTGTTTGATTTATTAGTCTCTTCCTCCTTCCCATCGTCTGTGGCTCATCCAGCTGTAGTGATAAGGAGAACAGCTATGAAAGGACACTCATGGCTGCTGGGATCCCGTCCTTCTGCCCACTCACTGCCTGAAGACATCAGTCCTTTATAAGCACCATTAAATGTGTATCCAAAGTGTGGCAGTGTCCTCCATCCTTCGAGATTCTGTTCCCTGGATAATACAAACAGTTGCCAGAAAAAGAGTATCCTCTCATCTCTGTCTGGGCCATTATCCCTTTATATTTGCTCTTTAATATTTACTGGGTTCACACAAAGTGCATGCTCTGGAAAGAAAAAAAAATCAGCTGCAGCTTAAAGGACTCCAAATTTAGTAATTGCTGCAGCCCCATCAACGTGAACTGTTAGCAGGGAGATTTCTCCAGCACTTCACGTGCTGTGGTATTCTGCTTAGGTCAGGCTGTAGAAAACATTCTGTCCAGGGGCACCAAATCTGGAGTGTCTGCGTAGGTGCCAGCCACAGAGGCCTTATGAGTCCACCACAAGCTCCTGCAGGTCCTTTCCCTCCCAGCACCCAGTAATCTTGGTAGGAAACAGAGGCAGCCAGAGAGATGCTGATTCATAGAGAGGTGAAGCACCCGAGGGTTTTAACACACCTGTGAGTTAGCAAGAACTAGCCCCATCTCCTGGCTCCAGAGCTGGTCTTGCAGCCTTACCTGTTAACGTGAGGTTGCTGTATGTGTTTGAAAACTGCTCCTTTAACAAAACCAAGTGCATCTGAGCTGCCTTTTCCCTCTGTAGCTCCAACATTATGTCAGGATGCTGGGCGATCTTACAGCCTTTCTGCTTATCCAGGGCAATGTCGCTGCGAACAATGTCTACAGCAAAAGGGAAAGAAAAAAGGGAGATGGCCAAACCTCAGCTTTTATTTTCACCAGATGCTTGGATCAGCACCAGCCAACACGACAGCCACACAACCATCACTCAGCACGAGCAACCCAAAAAAAGGGTCCAAACCCCTCAGATCCACCTATCCAATGAACCGTCTCTGCTCAAGTCTCCTTTTCTTCCACAGAAAGCTCAAGTCACTGACTTCAACATGCTTACAGGGCCTACTGCCCCTTCCAGCCTTCACCTGCCCAGCAGCTGAGCTCCTACAATGATGACCGCTCTCTTGCAGGAAAGTGCAAAAGTCTCCCAGCATTTATGTTACAACCTTGTTACTGGTGTGTTTGACACTAAATAATGATAAAACACTACATCCCATTCTGGTGACCCCTGGCTTCCATCTACCCTTGTCTGCCGAAGAGGTGATGAAGGAGGCTTGTTCTCACCTTGTTCATCTTCACTGCAGACATCACAGCTAGAGTTAGGTCAGCATGGCTTACAAATCTTTGAACCGGTGTCTATACCCTTCTAATTCCTGACATTCAATTCAGGAGGCAGGTCAATTATCTAACAACTGGTTTTTCTTCAAAAGAGCATTTTATAAGTCATATTTTGAATTAAGAATATTATACTCCCTCTCCTAGAACTACTCACCTGCTAGGGAAATAGAAAGATGGAGGAAGCAGGGTAGAACAAGAATCAAGTAAGATGTGTTCAGTCTAAATAGGAGGGGAACGGTGCAAACTAGTCCTTGCAAGGTCCCTTTCTGAGTTTAATAAACTCTGTAACATGCTCAGATCCACAGGCACCATATGCTGTGTCTAATTCTTACAAAATCTTAGCCAGCCAGCACTGATAAGGAAGGATGGAAGCTGGAGTTCTTCCATCACATTGTATGAGGTCACCCTTTGCATCACGAGGCTGCGCTTTGCTTGGTTTAATTCCCATCTAGCTAGAAGTTTCTGAAGGAGCTTATTGTCTGAAGAGAGTCACATCTTGCTCCACATGCACTCTCCAGCTCCATTATTGTTATGCATATCAAGGAACACAAGTTGTTTCCAGTAGTCATGCTCCTGTCACTCAAGGTGTCAAATCCCAGGTTCAGCAAACCTAGGTTCAGAGCTCTGCTCTGTCTTGGGCCCTAGCAGGGAACCCCCCTCCAAAGGTGAGGTGGAGGCTGGAAGCCACATTATCCTCCTGTCTCTGAGCCTCATCCTAGTTTCCTATAGAGTCACTATACTTGTCTTGCCCAGGTTGTGCTCTGTCCATTTCTTTACTACATAGTTTGGGATTAACACAGCTTCTCTAAACCCCGCCTAAAAAAAGACCTCTCAGAACAGTAACGTCATTAAAGCACCTGTGGTCTGCAGTCAGGGTCATGAGCTCCCTCCTCCACCCACAGCTAACGTGCTCAGGAGTAGAGATAGGGCAGCATCCAGCTAGCATGAAAATATGGCTCCATATTTCCACATACAGCACAGGGGCTTCAATGTGGAGAGATGAGATGGAGCAAGAGGAAGGAATAAAGGGCAGACAATGAGCACCCCCCAACCATGTGCTTTTGGTGCACAGCCTCTTAGGTAGACACTGGGTAAGATTTAGGCCTATCCAAACCCTGCCCAACTAATGAATGATACAATCCTGAACCCCTTTTGTGTGAGATATTTGGAAAACTGAAGACTGAGAAACACAGTCTTATCACTCTCCCACAGCACAAGGCCACTGGTGTCACCCAGAGCTCACGAATGGTCATTCACCTTCCCAGGTGATGGATTTTCTTTTCTACAGGACTGAACACAATTGCTGTACACCCACCCAAAGCCCCAAGGTAAAATGGAGGAAAACACATCTGAACAAGACTGAGGCAGAGAGGTTTGAAACCAGATTGTCAATACACCTTCTCCAATTCTCTTCAAACCACTGTAAAGGAGTCCAGGCTGGGTCAAAACAAGTTTGTTTCCTAAAAGGGATGGAGGGCTGCTAAAACCCAAACCAGAGCCAGCGTGGAGCCATGTGGAGGAACCATGGGCCCAGGACCAGGGTCCCTGCCCTCCTGGAGAGGGGCCAGGACAGCACCTTGGAGAGTGCAAGGGGACGTGGCAGCGGGTCCCGTGCGACACCCCTGCCTCCCTCCTCAGGGACCACGGTCACAGCGAACACACGGCTGGGCAAGGGGTGCACGCTGTCAGCAGGGTCTGGGGACAACAGGCAGGCCCAGGGGACCCGGCCCAGGAATGAGGAGCAGAAGCGGTATTTGGAGTATTTGGAGTCCTGTCGTTCAGTGATGGAGCTGTCACAACAGGGATTAGCACAAGGAAGTCAGGTCACATTCAGACAAATGACTCTCCCTGGGAGAGGTGGGGAGCAGGCCTCCAGGGCACAGAAAGTGGGGGCACTCCGGCAGTCACCCTCACGGGGTGCTCAGAGAGCTGCCACTGCAGGCACTCAGGAAGCAGACACAAGGTCCTGGCTTCTCAGATCGATGAAGGACCCAAGAAACTTGTGCAAGACCTAAAAATGGAGGTGGAGCCCACATTCCTTGTAGCTCCAGCTTAAACGCTGGGCTGACGTCTGGGGTATGGAGCTCCCCCAAGAACCCAGTGCCCGGGCATCCAGACCCCACCAGGCTGTGCTTGGTGCAGGGGAGGAGGCAACGGCACCTCCGCACCACTCTCCTGAACCAGCAGCACCGGGGGAAGAGGGGCGGCAGGCTGCAGCTTCTGGAGCCTCAAGGGAAAGCTCAGCAAGAGCAACCCAAGGGAAACAGCCAGCAAGGAGCCCGCAGCCCGCAGATCTTCAAGGATGAGATAGCAAGGAGAAAGGCCCGAGGAGCAAGGTGCCCCAGGAGGCGGTGGGCAGGGCAGCCCCCGAGCAGGGGCTCCGGCAGAAGGACACTTGCCGCCTTCCTGAACGGCGGTGAAAACAAAAAAATAGAAACTGCCCAGCAAAACACGAGCCCAGGCAGCCCTTGCCAGAAGTGCGAGAGAAGAACTCCAGATGTGGGAGCCCCAGAGGATGCCAAATGGTTTCCAAAGCCGGCAGGGGCCGAGCCCTGCGCCGAGCGGGGCCGGGGCCGTGCCGGGGCCGTGCCGTGCCGTGCCGGGTCAGTACCCTGGCCAGCTCAGCCTCCCGCGGCGGCGGCACGGCCGGGCGGACCCCCGGCGGCGCGGCGCTCCGGGGCGGCCCGGCGGCGGCGCGGGGCCCGCGGGGCCGGGGCCGGCAGACGCCGTGCGGTATGGCGGGAGCACACCCGTGTGGCGGTCAGGTGAGCTGCGGCTGCCGGGACACACCGGCGCACGGCGAGGAAATCCCGGCGGCGGGGGGGGGGAGGGGGGGGGCACCCGCCTTGGGCCCCAGCCCCGCCGGGAGCGGCTGCGGCGCCGGCAGCGGCAGGAGCTCTGCCCCACCGGCCCGGGGCGGAGGGTGCCGCTTGGCAAAGGCCACTTCGGTGCCGAGTTGCCTGCACGTTTCTCCGTCCTGCCGTAGGACCCGCAGACCTCCAGAGCTTGCCAGCATGCCGCCTATGGAGGTCACCCAGTTCAACAAGGGAAATTTCGAAGAACAAGTTAGAAAATACCCCTCGGGGCGACACAAGCACAACACTCCCACCCCAGGGCAAGATGTCCATCCCAGGACTAGCTGAGCTCTAGCAGTTCCTTTCGGGGAGTCACCTGCACCAAGGTGTTGCACTAACCATTTCCCACCGTACCCGTATCAGGCCAGAGAGCTCCCAAGCTGTGAAACGTCCAGGATGGCGCACAGCGCAGGGAGACAGCTCGGAGGGTGTCCCTGACCCACAGAGCGAGCTGCCACCACCTGCCCACAGGCAACCCCCTGCCACATGTCACTGGAGTCATGGAGCACACACAGGTTATCGCGGTTCATCAGCTGGAAGATGGGAGGAGGAGGGCACAGACCCAGGTTTATGTGCACAGGGAAGAGGGTTATGGTTATGGTCAAAGGGATGCACGATGGAAGGCTGAGAAGTCAGTTATCTTTCCATGTGTGTGTGAAAGCGAGCACTGCCCACAGCCATCGCCACTCCAGCTACAGCCACCATCACCACTGTCACAACGCCAGAACAAGCTGAGTTTGCCCACCCTCCTAATGAGACTGTTTTGCTTCAGCTTTCTGGTCTTAGAAAGTGGATTTGGAAGGAAAAAACTATTTTATGTTAACAAAACCCCAATATTCTTACTAAAAATTTGGAATATTAGTAAATGGTGTTGGTGCAGAAGCTAGATAGATGTTCAATGGGCCACAGGCAAAACTCATGAATTGCAGGTTGCCAAACTTCCAAAATACCTACTTTTTTAAATCAACACATTTAAAAATGCTTTTAAAACCAGATTTGCCTGCTGCAGTTCTTATAAAATGCCCAGTGACTGAAATTAGGAACATAGCTTCTAGTTAGAAAGCCTGAAGATACCTGAAGCCAGAAACTGCATCCTCATCATGTCTGTCTTCAGCAGGTGAATTTCTGACACATTAGTGGCATTCCTTTCCTTTAGCTGGGAAAAATTCCCTGATAATGAGTTCCACAACTTATTTCCCACTATATATATATACAAATAATTATATATTTGTTTGTTTAATATGAAACAATTCCACTGGATGCTCCCTATTTCTTGTGTCATGAAAACAAGGAAATAATCATTCCCCAATTACCTCCGTGTATCACTGAGTTCACAGCACTTATCATATTGTCAGTTATTTTTTCCAAGCTGAAAAAAAAAACAATCTGGATGACTGAAAGCTGTGACTTTGATCACTTCTGTCATCCCATTCTATACATATATATTCTTTACACTGATTAGTAAGCCATCACCTAGTTTGCTTATAGCATAAGAATGTTCTCAATTAGTTTCTCCAATTCTTTTCTAATATTCCTAACATTAGATTCATTTTTTTACTTCCCTAAATGTTTTCAGAGACCAATCCATAATAAATTCAAAACATTTTCCCTTAATGGCAACTGCTAATTTAGAATCTATAGCTGTATATGAAAAGTCACACTCATTTCCCCTGTGCATGTAACTTTGCATGAATCAGTTCATAAGAAGAGGAGGTAGCATAGAAAGAAGAAGCATGGAACTAGCAAAAGTATGTAATTTTTTTAGAGAATTTAGCATGTTTGTTATAAACCATCAAACATATAACCATAGAAATCTTTCATCTCACCCATATGCCAGCAAATAGCTAACAAATCAGGATCTAATCATTTGATTGCACCATTTTCTGCAGTTATTAAAAAAAAATTCATGCATGATTCTACCAAAACGGTTTGAAATTTAAAAAGAAAAAATTGAGGTAAACAGGCAATCTTTGGAAGTATCTCCAGCATAGGCGGGATCTCCCTTACCTTGTGTAAGGTGATTTCTGTAGCCTTTTTGTAGCCTTTTTTTTTTTTTCTTCAATTTCTGAGGAAACAGCTAAGCACTGGAGCTTGTTACACAGAAATCCCTGCTCCGCAGAGCAGGTTGCGGCTCCTCCGCTGCAGTCATGGTCCCTGGGAACTAGGGAGCAGGAGGGCTGCCTCAGAGCTCATGCCATGTGCTAAGCAACCTCTGGTCTGGCAAATCCCAGAAAACCAAAGGGCATCAGAGGATGCACTGGCCACAGGGACTGAGTGCTTGCAAAGTCTGAAATGCTGCAGCCCTCCCAAAGGAGCCGCATTCTAAACTCTTGAAGGATGAAAATAACTGTTCCCTCTGCAAGCTCTGAAAGGACAGATGTCTAAACTGTTGAGGGGTGCTTAGGCAGACAAAAAGGGGGCTCTGGGTGACCAGAAACAGAAGGCTATTCCTCAAATGAAGGAAAACTTGTTTGTTCATTTTCACTGGCACAATAGCATGGTTCGTCATTCAGAAACATCTGCTGAAAAGTTTTATGAGCTGGCAGAGCCAAAGGGGCAGTCCCAGCCACATGGCAATAGCCCTCCCTTGCTCTGGCTCTGCTATCCTCATACCCCACGATGACCCTCACGATCCTGCTCACTAAATGCACAGTAAAACAGTTGCCTTTTTTTCCTTAATTGGTTTTCTGCTGGCTTAGCAGAGGATCAGAAATGTGCCAGAGCCAACACAAGAAAAGCAGCAGAACACAGAGCAGAGCAAAAAGAAGGCATGGGGAACAACCTTTTTGGTGGCAGAGAACCAAGAGATGAGCTTCACCACCTTCAGTACAGAGTTTTGCAGGATTTAATCTGACCAAGGCTAAGGCTGCTGCAGTGCCACCTTTCACTGCAGGCTTTCCTTTCCCAACACTGTCCTCTACACCTTCCTGGTCACACACCATTAATCAGTTCAGGCGGCTGAATAAGCTGAAGTGCAATCATCTCTCCACCACCAGGTTTTGGCCAGCTGAGTTCTCTGAACTGACTCACCAAGTAAACTCAGGCTCCAGGCATAGGAGAGGGCACAAATATGCCAGAAGGGACAGAAGAGTGGGAGCAGCAGCCCTGACTGAGGTCAGCTCCAGCCTCTGTGCAATCCCACATAAATATAAAAGAATCCTCTGATCATTTAGCAGATTATTATCTACCTTTCCACTCGATAACTTACATCCTCACACATACTCTAAAAGCACAGCATCCTAGAAGCTGCCTGTGCAATACAGACTGAGCAAGGGTGAAATGACATTCCCCCTGCTGCACAAATCTTGAGGTTCAGATGCAGTGCCAGGTATCTGAAGGCATCTGAAGGAATGGATTCCAGATGGAAAGGACACCCAGAAAATCTGTGCCAGGATTACACAGCACAGTGTGAAGTTTCCCACGCTATATAGCAGAATCTGCAGACTAGTATGGAAGGCTTAAGAAACATGTATTTTTCCAGTTTTTTGTGGTAATTGGCTATTTTTCCAGATGCCCAGTATCCTCTCCAAAAAAGGAGATAGAATAGAAGGAAGTAAGTTACCAGCAATTAAAAGAGTGTTTTTGAAATGTGTTGTCCATATGCACTTCAGCTCAGAAACTTTTCTGACGCACTACCTACAGTGTGCATATGTGCTCCCCTTCCCCTCTCTCTCCCATGACCCACACAGGGCCGTACTGGCTGTGTGTGGTAAATGTCCTTTGGTCTCAGCCACACAATCCCAATAGGCTACACAAAGCCTGAGGGACAGCATGGAGCAGCTGTGCATTTGGGTCAATACATTTTGAAGAACTCCAGCTATGAGTAACTTTTTCCCTTGAGTTTTCCTTCACAGCACATATGCACAGGGGGAAATTCTAAGCAATGTTTATACCTCCACAGGTTGTCCAAGGCTGGTCTGTGTGGCTTCAAGATGAGAGGCAGTTGAAGACTGCCTTGCAGATGAGGAGGTTCCACATCATCCCACCAAACTCATGCCGTACCACCAGCAGAGATCTTCTGAAATGGGCTCTAGGTTCAAGCACTGAGGCAGCACCTGCATCATCCCTTGCTGAACTAACACCAGATCTCCACACCACACGTGACACCCCAACACGAAACATCAGGGCAGCACGTGAATCAGATTTTATCAAACCAAACTTCAGAGGAGTTTTTGGTACCAGCATCTACAGCAAACAGGCAGCCCTGTGCGTTTGCTCCAAAAAACAGCTGCTCAAGCCAAGCCTGTTTTCCTGGAGACCAATGTATCTTATTGTCCCATTCCTCAGACCCAGCTGCTCCTTGGCACGCGTGAGGCAGTTGAAAGGACAGGCCAAACAGATTGCTTGGTATGCAATCCAACAGCAAAAGGAGAAGCATGTCTACTACAAAGCATGAGACCTTACACCTTGGTACCTGCCCAGCGATCATATGTGCCTATGGCAGGAGATAATAAAACACAACTCTTAGCACAGCTGGTGAAGAAAAACAAACTCAGCAGGGCACATACAGAGAAACACCATGTAAGGGAGAGAAAAGTCTCTCAGGCTAAAAAAGTTACACCTCTTGATCATCAAATGTCAAAAAGTCTCTGGCACAGCCCCACCTCCTGGTACCACAGAGCTTGACATACATTAAACTGATTCTCTAACAGACCTGAGGCTGGCCAGTGCCATACCCAAGTAGGGTGGACTCCAGGGCTGACCACGCAAAGTAGAGGCTGCACAGGATGGCAGCCCCCTGGTGCACACTATAGACAGGGGTGTTAAAATAACAAATTAGTTAGACGACCTTCTAATATTTAGCAGACTTCAGCAGGCACATATAGGAATGCTGCCAACAGCAGCGACTGCATACCCTATGGCTCACCTGAACCGTTCATCATAGGCAACCACTTTTACAAATTGCTCTGTCAGGTACGGACAAATCTGCCACCAGGTGATGAAATTGCTGGGCCAGCTTTATATGCAGTGCTGAAACAAGTTGCCACATGCACCTTCTTCATGGGCATTCACAGGCTGCCACTACAGATCACTCACCACTTCATTACCTTTACTGCCCAGACATGACTGGTCTGGACTGGGGTGAGGCTGTTCTGAGTTACAAAGGAAAGATGCCATACACACCTGGTATTACACAATACTTCCAGGTCTGTGCTTCCAGGAAGAATTTGTACAAGAAAAGAATGACCCTGAAGCCTAAAGGAAACACCTCATTTCAGAAAAATGAAGTACATTTTAGATACAAGTCAAAAGCAACCTCTATAAACCCTCAGAGAGTACCCATGCTCTCTGTGGAGGAAAGGAGAGGAAAAAGATGGGCTGGGGAATCCTACCTTCGGATACCTGTCTAGGTAAAGACAATTTTCAGAAGGTGGACTTATGCATGGCTGTAACAGTTTGAAAGGGAAATCAATATAATTTTAAACAGAAGAGAAAGAGTAGGGCGAATCTCTGAGGAGGTCCAATCATCAGGAAGGTGAAGGCAGAGATAGAAAAGACCATCAAAGGCAGCAGCAAGGAATAACTGATCTGGAGGGCAATGGGGTAACAGAGGAGGATTTACAGCACAAAGATCCCTGCACAGACATTCACTCAAACTCCAGCAAGCGTGGTCACAGGGCAGAGGACTCATAAAGGATGCTGCAAAGCAGTCCTGTTGCTGCTGCTGCCCATCTGAATGCCTGAGATGGCCACAGTGGGGTGGCCTATGAGCACGCAGAGGAGTGCAGCCGCCTGTGATGTGAACTACTCACAGAGTTACTTGCTAGTAACTGCAATTCTGAGCACTCTTGTACACATGCTCTTCACCTCTCAGTCCTGCATGCTATTGAATTGCTGCAGCTGAGAGGAACATAAGATGTGCCCTTCCCTCCCCATCTACGTGCAGGCTACATGGGAACATGAGGCTCAGGAACACCCGCTGGGGCTGCAAAAATAGCCCAGGGGCTGGGGCCACAGGCCTGGAGTCTGTGTGCACCCACCGGGCAAACAGACAAACACTTGAAGCCAAAAAACACCAAGCTAACCTTGTCATTCACTGAAAATCACTAAGGTGATGCGTAAGACTTAGAAAATTCTCCTTTAATGATTTTCTTTTTTAACTAATGGAGCCCCCCATTTTCTTCCTCACTCCTGTGCCACTAAAGCTTAGACAAGAAATTTCAGAAAATAGATGCTGGACATACAAAAGCCCACAGATGTGGAAAACAACCCCAACCACACCAGATAACTCGGGGAGGAGGAAGGGTACCTAGCAGGATGCTTGCTGGCTTCCCCCACACTCAGGTGCTGATTGCCATCTTTTTTCTGTGCTGTCTGCCCAGGCTGTAAGTTCTTTGCAGCAAGGGCATCTGCTTGCATGTTTGTGCATGCCCTGATCCCAGGCAGGTCCCAGGCAAGCCACAGATGAAGGAACAAAAACCAGACCAATGCTCCAAAAGGAGAAGATGGCCACTCAGATCCAGTACAGCAGGGCAGCAAGTTGCAGTGGCATCAGGATTTCATTTTGGAGAACTGGATCCCTCTAGTGAAGCGCTCAGTACAGTCTCAGCACAAAAAGATGCAAGCTACTAGCAACTCTAGCCCTGGAGTTTGCACACAGATCTTAACAAATACGAAAGCTTTGCTTCCAGGCAGGAAATCCCTTTTGCCACACCTTTCTGATTTACACCGATGCTTGATACACACCACATGTGTCCCCTCCTTCCCTCACCCACATTCGCAATGGTTCTGTTCCATATTTAAGTGATGAAAAGTTAAGACCTGTGGTTACAACTTCTATGAAAAGCTTCATTTTGAAGGGCTGCTACATTTCAACTTTATTGCCACGAGGAAAACTGAAAGAAGCCAAAAGCTTGCAGTCCTTCCTAACATGAAAGCTGTTGTGAAGACATTTAATAAGTGTAAGTTCTCTCCTGCAAGCTGTTGAAATATTGAAAGTGGGAAAATTTATTCCTACAAATGTTTCGGATGAGTCCCATCCACAATTTTATGCACTACACTTAATTTCTTCTGTTCAAGGTGGCTGTGGCAGGTTTGGTCAGCATTCTCTCCCAAAGTGCTTCTCAGTAGGCAGAGCTTACAACAAACCCTTCGCCTGAGATTTGTTACAAGAAAAACAGGGAATAACATCAGGATTGCTCCAATTAGGAGACCAAGAGAAAGATGGAGCACACAAACTTACCCACCTGCCTGCGTGTGGGAATAGAGGGACATTCATCTCAGTGAGATCAGATGTTACATGGGGGAACAGCGGGAGCAAGAGCCATCAGAAAACTGGCAAATGCATCTGCTTTTTCCATTCAGCACTGTACTGCTGACTAGATCTCTGCAAAACTTCCTCTGTTCCACAGATCTGCCCATTGGGATATGTCTGGCATTAATTGGCCTTCAAAATTACTTATGGAAATATCTTCAACTAATTTTTGTAAGATGTTGAGTAAGGGGAAAAATGGTTTTTGGAAAAAAAAAACCAAGCAAGAGAGAAAAATCGATAAATTCTTGCATGCGGACATGATCTTCTGCTTTTTAAAATAAATGCCCTAGGAGAGACACTTGGCCCTGACTATTCTACGAAGTTTCTTTGTGTGAATTAAGGGCCGCAAAAGGTGCGGAAAGCCTTTTGTGCAGCTGCGGAGCCCTGGGGAGGCGGGCAGAGGCGCGGGCAGGAGGGGAGCAGCAGAAAGCCGTGGGCCAGGCGGCGGCTCTCGGCACGATCTGCGATGGCAGAGCCCCCGAGGAGCGAGCAGCCTCGTCCGGGCACCCACCGGCGGGGACCGAGCGGCCCAGCCACGACCGCGCCCGGTGGGAGGCCCGGGGCTGCGGCGGGCGGCGGAACGCGGCACGGTACCGGGCCCCGGGGAGAAGAGAGCCCCATCCCGGGGCCGCGGTGCCCGGTCCCCGGCAGGAGCCGCGGCAAAGCCCCCGCTGCGCCCGACGGTGCCCGCTCGGGGCTTGGGAGCGGAGGGAGCCGGCGGGTGCGGCGGAGCGAGCGGTGGGACGCGAAAAGCTCCGCTCCCCGGGGCCGGCCTTTTGTTCCCGGGGGTCGGCGTCCGCCGGATCCACCGGCAACGGGCGGACGGGCTCCGCCGATCTCCCGGCTCCCCCCGTTCAGGAAGGGAAGGATTCGTGGGAGGCTCCCCTGCCCGGTGCCCGGCAGTAGCACGGCCCGGGCGCGGCACGGCCCCGCCGGGGCACGGGGAGCGCGGGGCAGGCGGAGCGGGACCGCCCGGCGCCCGCAGCCCCCCGCCGCCGCGCCCGCCCCCCGCCCCGGCCCCGGAGCTCACCGTCCTCGTAGTTCTTGAGGTAGTAGTCGGGGCCGGGCCCGCCGCGGCTCTTGGCCGGGTTCTTCACGTT
The DNA here is from genome assembly GCF_963210335.1 of Falco punctatus. Lineage (NCBI taxonomy): Eukaryota > Metazoa > Chordata > Aves > Falconiformes > Falconidae > Falco > Falco punctatus. The sequence goes on along the minus strand of NC_137589.1, from coordinate 28,505,723 downwards.
GTGGAACTGCAGAAAGTCCGTCCTCTTGCCCGCGAAGCGCAGGAAGGCGGGGGCCAGGCCCCGCGCCAGGGTCACCAGCCGCCGGGAGCTGGGGAGAGCAGAGAGCGGGCTGAGGGCGCCGCGGGCCGGGCCGGGCTCGCCCTGCCTCGGGACCGGCGACGACCAGCGGCCACGGGGTTTCGGGGAGCCGCCGTTGCCCTCTCCGGGCCCTGCTGCCCCGCCTGGCGCGATGCGCACGGGTACCTCCGCAGCGGCGCCCGGCTGCGGGGCTTTGCGCCGGCCGAGCGGCGCGGCCCGGGAGCGGGGAGCCGCCCCGCCTGCCGGTGGTGGCCCGGAGGCCGGCAGGACCCGGCTACCCCCCGACACCCCCCCTCCCTTGCCCGCCCCGGCGCCCCCCGGACAAGTGCAGCGGCGTCCCGGCGGCAGAAGCGCTCAGCGCCGCGCGGGACCGTGCGGCGGGCCGAGCCGCCGGGGAGCGGAGCGGGGAGGGGACGGGAGGGGAGGGCAGCGGGAGCCGGCCCGGCTCCGCTTCGCCCGCTCCTTCCCTCTTCCTCGCCCCGCTCCTTCCCCGGAGGCGGAGGCGGCAGCCGAAGGGACCCTTGGAGCTGGCGTGCTGGGGAGACCCGCTCCCCGACTTACCCCGCAGGGAGAGGGCTTTCCGGCCGTCCCAGCGCCTCCAGGCCGCGGCCGCTCCGCACCGCCGGTGGAGCCCAGCGCAGCTGCAGCCTGGCTCTGCCCCCCGCGCCGGGCTGGAAGTCCGGGGAGCGGAGGGCTCTGAAGACCTGGCCGGCACCCCGCTCTCCGCCCGTCGGGACCTGGGGAAGGCTCGGCTCGGCAGGCGGCCCCGTTCCTGCTGCTGGGTTTTTTTGGGCTGGTTTGTTTTTGGTTGGTTGTTTTTTTTTTCCCTGTGCTGCCTCGGCCCCGTGTTGTGCTTTTTGCAGAGGAGCGGTTGTTGGAGCGAGGGGAGCACGACATTTTTGCAGTCATAACTGATAAGTCTCCGAAATGCTTTCTCCATTGCAAACATGTGCATCTTAATGGAAACCATGGCCTCGCTCCCTCCGTCACAACAAGCGCCGCCAGCAGCGCGGAGCCCGGCGGGGCTGGGCGGCGGGGCCGCCGGGGCGCCCCGCGGGCAGCGTGGGGAGGGCGCCGGGGGGCTCCTGCCTTACCTTAAGAAATCGAGCCAGCCATCATGAATGATGGAGGGGTCCAGCTGTAGGGAGAGGAAATTCTCACTGATTATCCTGACAGGGCTCTTGGTGTTGACATCAAGGAGAATGAGAGTTCTTCCCTTCACACCTGGAGGTTTCTCCACTGGCAGCGCTCTCCTGTCCCCGGCCTGGGAGGGCAGCGAGAAGGTGGCCATGAGAGCCAGCCCAGGTGCCATCAGGGCTAAGAGCCCGGGGGGGCAGGAGCTGGGACAGGGCATGCCGGAGAGCAGGAAACCCCTAATTAACTTGCTGTCTGCAGGGGCTCGCTGGTGGCTAATTGTCCTTATCTAAAGTGTGGGGCGCTCTGCCTTTTTTTGCAATGTTTTGGTGCTGGTGGAGGGGAACTCACGCCCCTGACCAGCCTTTCTCGCAGCCGGTGCCAAGACTCCTTGCAGCCAGCACCGCCCCTTTAAGAGATGCAGGCTCCAGACATTTTTAACTTTTTGAAGGTAAGGGGAGGCTCCTGGTTTAACCCCCTCGGCTCGGGGCCCGCCGGCCCGCCGCAGCCCCGCCAGCACCGAGCTTTCGCTTTGCGCCGGCTCTGCCGCCCACCGGCAGCCGCTTTCCGCCGCGGGAGCTCCCGCACCGCACAAAACCGGGCCGGAGCCGGGACACCGAGTCACCGGGGGGGTCGGGACCGGGGCCGGAGCGCGGCGGCCGCCCAGCCCGGCCTTATCTTGTCGCCAGCTGCAGGAATGGCCGAGGCGGTAAGGCAGCGGGGCGACCCCTGGTTGGGGGAAAGGGGGATTAATCACACCGGGGGGCGGGGAACCAAACCACTGAGCGGGACCGGCAGGGCTGGGCGAGGCCCCCGGTGCTGAGCGCTGACGGCTCCGCGGGACTCGACGGGCGCAGCGGGGCTGGGCCGCCGGCACCCGGAGCTCCGACGCGGCACGCCCGGATCGCCCCGCTCGGAGCCACCGGCTCGGCCGGCGAGTGCACGGAGGCAGGTCGGGCACGGAGGGGGCGGGGGCGCGGGAAATCGGGCCGCCGGCCGCCCGCTCCCACCGGCCTCTTGGCCCAGAGTTGTCCGACCCGCGGCGGGGAAAGGAGGGGAGCGACAGCGGCAGCTCCCGGTGTGGAAAAGTCCGCATCGGGGGTGCAAAGGACAACAGAGCTCGATGGAACCGACGATGTCCCTCGCGTCGGGGCCAGCCCGCGGCCCCTGCCTGCGAGACGGCCCGCGGCAGGACGACCCGGTCTCGGCGCGCTGCAGAGGTGCGAGCGGACGCGGGTCTCGGCGCTGGGCGCAGGCTGGTGACACCGGGCCTGGGATCGGTGACGGCTGCCGAGCACCCCGGGAACGATCGTTCATCTCAGGAAGTGTCCACCCCCAATGGGCCATGCTCCCTCACGAGCACCGGGCAGCCTACCACGCCAGCAGCCGGGTCCTGGGCAAGTCGCGGGCTGCCGCATGCCAGCAGCCGGCGAGCTCCGGGACGCATACAGCGCCCTGCCTGGGCCCTCCGCCGCGGCCCGTCCCCGTTCCCGCTTCGTCCAGGCCAGGCGGCACGCAGGGCCCCGGTGCCGCTGCCCGGACCGGCGACGGAGGGCTGAGAGAGGCTGGACTGAGCCGGGCTCGGTGCGGTCCGTCGGGGCCCCGCAACCCCGGAGCCCCGGGGATGGGGCGCCCGCAGCACCATCTGCTGGTGAGGGGCCCGGCGCGGCGGGGAGCCGGCACCCACCTGCGGACGCCGCCGCGCCGGGGTCGGGAGGTGCCGGGGCCGCGGGGAGCAGCGGGACTCCATAACAGAGGCACACATGGCGCCGGGAGCCGGGCCGCAAGGACCCGCACGGAAGAGCGGCCAGACAGCGGGCAGCCGTCTGCGGGGAGCCCGGCCCGGCCCGGGTACGAGCGGCAAGCGCTGCGGGGCGGCCGCCCCGAGCAGCCCGGGCCAGGGGCGATTCCAGCGCACGGACGGCCCGCTCTCCCGGCTGGGCTCCCCGCGGCTGGGAGCCCACTCCCGCTCCTCCCGCTCCCCGTGTTGAGCCACCTGCGGTCCCCGCCTGCCCCAGCCAGGGCCCGGGAGGCGGAGGGAGCGGAGCCGGTGTCTCCCACGACGTCTCACAGCTCGGTGCGCTCGGCGGAGCCCCGAGGAAAGTGGAGGCACTCGGGCCTGGGTCCCGAGGAAGTCCGCGGGCAGCGCCTTCTCCCCTGGAAATCTCCTGTCTCCTCGTCTCTGTGCCCTGCGAAACGCTCCAAGCCCCTCGCCCCGGGGGGCAGCCCCCCCTGCCCCGCTGCCAGCCCCGGGCTTGCCGGGGCACGGAGTCACCGTGCACCGAATAGCAAAGGAGGGGAGGGGATGAAACCTACCTCTGGCTCTGCTAGGGGTGAGCAGGGAACGCACAAACCAGGATTTGTCGTGACACCATCCCGGTTCGACAGAGAGGGGAGCGGGGCTCAGTGAAAGGCCGCTCGGACGAGGCTGCCGGGCGCGGCACGGGCTGGCAGCGAGCGGCACGGGGGCGCCCGGAGCAGCGGGGCTTCGAGCGCTGCAAGTAAGAGGATCCGGGGGAAAGGGCTGTGCAATTTCAGCTGTGCAAAGCCCTGGCATCCCGGGACAGGAAGAAGGCAATTTAAGCCTGGAAATTTGTGTTCGGCTGCAAACACTTCAGCTGCAGTTTGCAATAGCGCTTAAAACTGATGCAGGACCTGAAGCCTTCGCTTCAGAAGCTGTTGAGATTTTTGGGTCACCTCCGAACGAGGGACACGAGTTTCTGATTCATCTCGTTATTTTATGTTTTTTTTTTCCTGTATTATCAGATGTCAGAAAGGCTTCACGGGCATTTCTTGCTTAAATTGGTGTGGTGGTTGCAGGCCGAATTTTTGTATCGCGCCTCCTGCTAAGGATGTCTGTACTTCAAAACGAAACTCTAGAGCATTATATAGTAAATGACAAGAAAGAAAACCAATTATCCTGTTTAACCTCCTTGATATATTTTTTCTTTCCTTACAAGCAAACTACTTTGGAAGAGAAATGTGTTTATTCTGAAACGTTCCTCGCAATTAGTCTCCGCTTTGAATGCAAACTCCGGATGCAGTGAAGTCACTTATCTGCGGAGATATCACCAACAACATAAAACAGCAGGGGAAGGAGCAAAAAGTCTCCCAGCTGCCAGGGTCAGCTTCCAGATTCTGGGAAGACGGCACTAAAGGAAATACTCACTTACCTGTCTCAGCTTTCCACACCAGTAACTGGAGCCTGCCCCGATTCGGTGGCCTCGCAAAAGCAATTGCACCCCACTTTGCACCTGGCTGCAGCGATGGCAACTCGAATCTAAAAATAAACCTGTTTGGGGAGTTCTGCGTTTTGTTGCTTTTTGGCTTTTTTTTTTGCCTTTTTTAATGAGTTGTAGTTTTGCTGTAAAAGCCCTTTAAACGCTAAGAAGGTCTAGCTGCCTGCGAGCAGTGGAGGTGCGGGGAGCCCCGGGCCCCCCGCGCTGCCGCCCCCGGAGCCGCTGGTGCCGCCCGGTGCGGGCCCGGTGCTGGCCCGGGGGGCTGCGGGGGGGTCCGGTACACCCCCTTCCCAGCAGTGCACACCAGATAGGAGGTATCTCAATTTACACCAGCTGCGACCCTGGCTCGCCGTCCGCAGGGGCGGTGAAGCGCTGGTCCTTTCTTATATTACGATAATTACTTCAGAAAGCCTGACTCACATAAAAAGTATCTATAAAGATTTACTCGCGGTTTTGTCGATTTGGAAATACGTTTCTCCATTTTCCATCTACTCTAAACTTGCTGGTTTTAATCTCCAAAACAGTCATTCGAAAAGAAAACTGGGGGAGGAGAAGCATTTCTATAAAGAGTTTAACCAAAGCACATTAAATATTTTCCCAACATCACCAAATAAACAACAATCCTCCAGCTCCCTATAAACTATTTAAAGCATGTCATATCATCTCTTCTGCTCTTGCCAATGTACTTTCCTTTTAATTTACAAGCCGATTAGAGCAGGGGCCTGTCTTTTTGTGTATATTTGCAAAATGTTTGGCACCCTTTCAGTCAGTCGCAATTCACAAACACTTAAATCTGCATTTAACTTCGTTATTATAGGTAATTACTTCGATTTCTCCTCACTTTTGTAGAGCTACTGCCTGTGAAAGTGCTTGTCGTAAATGGTCTGAGCAGTTTTTGAAGGGTTTCAGCAGAAGAAACCTCTTTGGATGGCAAGGCTGATTAAAAAAGATGAAGAAAATGTACAATGGAAATTTAAACTGAGATCTCAGGCTGTACAAATCGGCCCAAAAGAAAACGGGGAAAACCGTCTTAGGAGGAACATTTTTAGTTCACTAGAAAATAAACTTCTGCTCATAAATGATGAAAGTTATTATCATCAGAGGATGTCCTGTACCAAACAAACCTCCATTAGGCTGGGAAGGATAAAACAGGCTAGACAGCCTTTTTAAAAAAAAAAATAATCATGTCTTTGATTCCCAAGATATCAGCCATGTCTGTTTCTGTAGTGCTGTCAAGTAAACCTGAGTTATGGATGCTCTAAAAGAAGCCAGCAAGGAGAAAATTCAGCAAGTGAAAATTAAGAGCATTATCCATAGATACTTTACCAAAATACATTTTCTTCCCAGACATTTAAGTTCCTGCCCTGTACCATGGCATGACAATTTCTGAGAAGAACAGCAAGGCCCGTGAATGTGGTAAAGCTGTGGTCATCAGAGCATGCAGTTGCATGACAGATTCTTTTTACTGAGGTTTTTGCTCTTTCTGCACTGCAGTGTCCATCATTTTCACCACAAGAGCCTTAATGTCTGGAATGCAACCTCCTAAAACTGCCAGTGCCTCAAGGTGGGTGTTGCACAGTCTGAACTCCACTGCTGAAACCATTTTCTAGCATGTTTATATATCACATCTAACCTGAACAAGCAGGCAGAGGACAGTTGCCTGATTTAATACAGTATCTGTGCGTTGCTCTTTAATGTAGGTAACCTGGGAAGTTCTGTAACAAGCAAAGACATCTGTCTGGGCTAGGAGGACTGGCTGGCAAGGGAGCTCGGCAACAGCAGGAGGAAAGCAAGCCTACTGAGAGCGCTTCCTCCCTCCATACGTGCAAAAAGCAAGGCATCAATCAAAACCAACTGCCTGGTCAGGAAAAGTACAGTTGGCAATTCTGTCTTTGCATTTTTGCCAGCATGAAAGCAACACAAACTGGTATTTCCAAATCTAGCCATAGGAAAATAGAGCACAGTGGTGCCAGGCTTTCCTTTGAGAGTCACTGTACTCACTAGCTGCCTAATTGGGAAACATATTAAAAAAAAAAAAAAAAAAAAAAAGGGACAGGGACAGGGACAAAAACAAGGCAGAAGTCCCATAAAGGTTGGGAGTGTGGGAGCGTGGGCTCTCCCTAGCTGGCATACCACGGGAAGACATATGAGAAACTGGGGGATGAAGTTGGGTTTTAGGCAGCTGCTGATCAATGATCTTTTTCTTTTCTTTTTTTTTTTCTTTCTGTAACTTAATTCCCAGTACTGTTAGATATCATGTACTCTGTTAGGTATCTGTTAGATATCATGTACATGTTAGATAGCAGTTAGATATCACGTACTCTGCTAGAATAAGCTGCATTTATTATTTTCTGTAACCTGCCTAATTTGACATGTGGTGTCAAAATTACTCTGACAAGCCCAGGGTACCCTAACCCTGCAGATTTGTCTATAGAGAGAACTAGTGGGCTCCCAAAGTGTCCATCTCCCAACAGGTGTTTTCATGTTCTTGAAAAACTGAGATTCATGATTTCCATAAAGCTTTGGGAACTGCTCTAGAGGCTGGTCAAACCAGGTGCCATCGCAGCAGACAGAAATGCCCTTTGCCCAGCACCTCTTCAGCGAGCAGAAAAAAACCCCAGTGACTGAGAATACCTACGTGTATAACAACGCCCTTTGACAGAGAATGCTCTTTGCATCCATGAACTTCTCTGTACTCATCAATGGCTGGGACTGATTTAGCTTTTGTCTTTCGATCTTGAGTAGCAGTAAATGTGGCAGCAATTTGTCATAGTCAAAGAGATACAGAGGAAAAACACAACAGTGAGACCTGGAGCTCTGCAGCGCTCCAAAGACCACAATAGCCTCAGAAACATTTTCCTCAAATGGAGCCCAGCACTGAGGAGCAGAGAAATGTGTAGAATTATCCTTGCTTCACATCATCACGTAAAAAAGAAAGAGAAGTGAATACGCCAGTTTTACAAGCCTGAGAATGAATGTGAGCAAGTATTTGTCCCACCATCTGGGAGGAGATGATAGAGGTGAAGGAAGAGGGAATATGGGGGGTGGTGGTAAAAGTTCACAGAGACCTTCTATTTTTCTGGAGGGATGCTTCACATTCCAGCAGCAAAAACGAAGGAAGCGGACATGAGGAGCAGATCAGAGAGGGGGAAATAGGAAGATGGATGAAGTGCAAGGCTAGAGGAGCAAACGAGTCAATTATGAAAAAGAGGAAGGGGCTGTGTGCAGAAACCAACGAGGAGATGGAGCTCAGGGGAAGAAAAAGCAGCCAAAATGCTCTCAAGTTAGAGATGTTGCTGGGGTAAGAGACAGGAAAAAATGGGAATCTTTCAGGTAATGATAAAACTGTAAACCTCTGTCCTCTGTATCTATGCACTTATGGCACCTCTGTCACCAGCTCTGTCAGGACAACTAAGCACAGCCCTGCCATAGACAAAGACAGGATAAATCAGCTATGTCAAGGCTGCAGACTGTTGGTTTGCTTAGAGAAATCAGAAACTCACAGCTAGAGAGCAAGAGGAGGAACCACTGCACATTATGGGTCACACCTGAAAACCAGACAAGTAGATGAAGGAGAAATAAAGTAAAATGCCAGTGGTGTAGAAGCACTGAACGCCCAGAATGAACACAGGAGATGAGGAGGGTAAGGAGTGAGCACCACCCAACAAGAGGGGAAGGCCAGCAGTACATCACTGAACTGTACTAATGGAGGGAGAAGACAGACTGATGCTAGATAGACCTTAAACGGGCTGACACTGGATAGACCTTAAACCAACAGTCTGCTTTCATCACCCATCAAAAAGCTCTCAAATCCAGAAAAAGCAATCCTCTTTCTGCATAAATTCCAACAACAACAGTCAAATTCCTGAGCTGCTCCTCTTTAAGGTGGTGATTGAGAGACAAAGGTCTGCAAGCATCACTTCTTAGGCTGAAACCATGCAAAGATAAGGTCTGCCTGCAGCTTCACATGAATCTGATATAAACCCTACCTCTCCTACTGACAAGGAACAAGCAGATAGTTCCTTCCCCTACCTTGGGAGTAATGGGGCAGGAGAGAAATGTTGCATGATGACAAAGAGCCCCGAGAGAAGCATTTCCACAGTCCTTACAGCACCATAGCCTTACCTCAGCACTGCTTCAGTGCTGCCATGTCTGCAGAAGCAAGGGGGAAGGTGCAGGGTCCCCAGCACAGACACAGCAGCTTACTGCTCAGAAACAACTGCAGGGAAAAAGCATATATTCATAGTGCAGACATCTCCTTCATCCTTTCTACCACGATCTGGGTGTTGCCTGTTGTTGTTTCTTCTCCCCAGTTTCCCTTCTGTTAGCCCTTTAGTAACTGCAACATGGAGAAAGCTAAAAATAAAGCTACATAAGCAACATAATAGGCATGCAATTGCATGTCTATTTTCTTTGGAAAAAAAATGATGCTTTATTTCCTGTACAATGGAAACTACAGTTTGATGTTACAACTATTGGGTCTTGACTGAATGCAGAAATTTGCCTTAAACAATGACATTTTCCCCTGTATTTAGTATTACCATATGTCACTGATTATATATTTAAGTTGCAGAAATGAATTAAATTTCATGGCTTCCTCAAGTTAGATTCTCTTGGAGTGGACTGTCTTTTATTATTAACCAAAATGCTTGGGAAACCGGTTTAAATCAAAACAGCAGACTTTTGGTATCATTTCAGGAGAAAATTGGTTATCACAAACTGAGTGCTTAACACGTCATCATCCAGAAGGCTGGGTAAAGCTTCGCAAACCTGCAGCAACCATGGCCAGGATAGATAAAAGGGGTTAATTGAAAACCATGGACTCAGAGATGGGGGAAAAAAAAGACACAGTGCACTGTTTGGAGCTCCCTTGCCTGGGGTCTTATTCCTTCTGCCTCATAAGTTACTATATATCCCACATCTTAGTGCTAATTTCACTTACTTGGGGAAAGTATCTTCTCAGCCAGCTACAGAACATTAGTGACAATCATGTTGCATATGTATTCTAGGAGAAGCCAGCCTTGTCCTCGCTAGATTTCTTCCCGCTTTCTGGGGAGAAAAAAAGAAATCCAGATATTCTTTATTCCTTCTGTTTCCCATCATGATTTGGATTGCTAACATTTCTATCCCCACTAGCAGTCCCCCAGTGGCTCCTGGCCCTTCCTGGAGGATCAGTAGACAGCAGAACCCCTGGGCTCCCATCAACCAGGAAGGAAGCAAATTGCAACCCACAGCCTCTGGGACCCTGACTTCAGGCCTTGAAGTCAAGGTGATGCGACTTTACAGAACTCCCCATGTCCATGCTTCCCTCCTCCTGGACCTGCACATTCAGAGCTGGAAGAGGACAGCCGTGATTAGATATGTCACCACTGGTAGGGATCATGGGTGTCGCAGCCTGTGACACAGAAGCTGCAGAGAGAGCTCAGTGGGGGCACACAGGGTGTAAAGCCGAGCAATGTTGTAAGCGGAGAACAGGTAAAAAAAGGAGACTTTGGCATAAGAAGAAAACAAGGATAGCTATGCCGTGCTTGCTGAAGGACTCAGCAGGCAGGATACAGCTGGGACAGGCCTCGGTGAGAGCCTTGCAAATTCATGTCATACTTGCCAAAGACTCCATCAACTGAGCATGTGCTAAAGCTTAGTTTGTTTTGTCTTATTTGGAACTTTGGAAGATATTTCCTATCTTGACTTATTGAACATGCTCCAGCCACACACCTGCAACTTCTGGAGTGCATCCTCTCAGCAAGAGGCTGGCTAGCACGTCGTCACTTATGTAGGGCAAATCCTACTGAAAGCACATCAGACCACAGCTTTCGCACCAGTTTACTTTTACATGTAGCACATGTAAGCTAACATCTGGCAAGAACACAACTATGTCCTGATCGACATGGAGCTCATTGCAGCAGATGGTGTTTGATACTGTAGGACCAGGGCAGCTCCACCCCAAAATGAGCATTATTTCTCTTTGCGTTTTTACACCCTCTGGCCACATCTTTTTAGGAGTGGAGCTATTGTCACTAAGGCTTTGCAGTCCTGTCAAGACCATATGCCACACTCAGCCCGCAGGTCACTGCCTAGTCCTAACATCCAGGTTATTTTGCTCCCATTGAGGCATCTCAGTGCCTGAAGCAGGATCCTGATGCAACTGTTACATTATACATTAATATATCATTATTATTATTATCTATCCCCACTAGCAGGTTAGCAATACTCTGAAGTAGATAGTGCCTCCAGTGCAGGAGGAAACTTTCTCTCCCAGCGCACAGTAGCTCCTACCAGCACGCACGCAAGCACCACTGGTAGTCAGCAAGCAATGTCTGGTGCCCATTTTGGGACAAAGGATGGAAAAGCCAGCAAAAAGCAGCCTCCAGTGCCACCTTTTCAAGACTGAGGGTTTCAACCTAAAGGGAAAAGCGTTCAGAAGAGAAAATCCAGCATCGAAATGAGCGTTGCTGGGACTCTGGAAGATACAAGACGTGACCATCCGTCTCTGCAGCTTTACACAGTTACTGTCCGAGATTCTTTTGCCAGAGGTTTCTTTTGCCAGTACAAGTACGGAGAGAGATTGCCACCTTGTGGTTCCTCCTCCCGCAGTGCCATGGGTTGTTTTTTATAAATCGTACTAGCCTAGACCAGTGGTTTCCAAATGGCTGGCTGAGGACTTCTGTGACAAAGGTACTATGGACAAGAATACTTTCCACTTACTTAATGCAAGTCTGTAATTCACAGTCTTCGGTTCCCATACTGAGAAACTGATCGCCAGAAAATCTTTCAGGAATCTAATCTGCAAGTTAATAAAGATGAGTAACTGCTGGCATGGGCACGCAGCTTCCAAAGAGCAGTCCAAAATGCTATGGCAGTGATGCACAAAACCGGATTGCCTTTACAATATTCTCAGCATCAAGAAATCTGTGAGAAATTCCAGGCGGATGACAGCCTGCAGTTTCAAAAATTTGGGATGATCTCAGACAGTAGTTCCCACAGGATCCTAATAAGGAAGGAGCAGCTATGCGCTCAGCCACACCACCTGCAGACAGAAAGGCAGGAGCAGACTGAGCTTGTCCCTCGTCGCTCTGAGTACCGCTTAGGACAGTTTGAAATCTGGTTGTCAGATGGTGTAAGTTGGGTAGGGTCTGCAAAGGCAGTTGGCTCCTCCATAAATTACGCCCAGGCAGAGCACCAGGCAGTTCCTTCCTCACTGGAGCTAGGGGGGAGTTAGAAAGGGGGAAGATCAGCAAGCGCTTGTGAAGCACCACACAGCCCCTGTGAAATCCTTGGAAATTAATTGAATTTGGAAAAAAATTAGCTGCCTCTCCCAAAGAGGGGGAAGAGTCTCTCCTAAGGCAGCAAGGAGCACAGATCTCCCTGGCAGCTTTTCACGCCTATCCGCCTGCTGACATACTGACACAGAAAGTGGCCCAGTTTCATGGGTGCAGTAATGGAGCACCTCCTTTTCCTCCATGACATTTTCTGAACCAGCTTCCTGCTTTCCCATAGGCCTGTCATAGTTGTAAGCAAGTGACTCTTTTCCAGTTCCCCAGCCTCTTAAGCCCAGTTTAAGGTTGTTGTGGACGCTAGTCAAGGGAAGACCCAAAAGTTTCAACAGTCCCCAAGTGCCTTCATCAGCACATACTTCCGAAACTGGTAAATGCTGTTCATGCATCACATTCCCCATCAGGTCTAGAAATGAGAGTAGCTGTTAGGTACAGTTGCTTCCTAGCAAGACCGCAAACCTAACAACTATACTCCGCCCTTGGAAAAAAAAAAAAAAAATCAGTCCCACAGGAGGAAGGGCGATTAATTTGAACCGAAAAGCTGAAGAGCTGGGCCTCGGCAGATAGCAGAGGTAGGCTGTCCGCAGATCCCAGCTCCAGAGCCCGCCGGCAGGAGCCTTCCAGCAAACCGCGACTGCAGCGCGCACGGGGAGGCGCAGCCCCTGTCCGGTCCCGCCGTGCTCCCGGGACGGAACCGGCGGTGGCGGGCGGCCGGGGCAGGGCTCGCCGCTCGGGGCCGGCAGCCCTCTCCAGCTGCCGGGGCGGGTGGCGGCCCGTACCCCCGGGGGTGGGCTCCCGGGCAGCCCCGCCGGCGCCGCGCGGACGTAGGGAAAGGGCGCGGTGCGGCCCGCCGCGGGGACGGGGCAGTGCAGGGCGGGAGGGCGGCTCCCCCCGTCCCCCGCGCCGGGTCCCCGGCAGCCGCGCTCCGCCGGCCCCTCCCGCCGGGGCGCCGCGGGCCGGCTCCCGGTCGCACGTGGCGCGTCGGCTGCCCGCCCCCCGGCCCACGTGTGCCGCCGCGCCGCGCCGTGCCGGCTCCCCGCTGCAGTCCCGGGGCGGCGGGCGGGCGCTGCGGTGCCGGCGCAGCGGCATGGCGGCGGCGGCGGGCCCGGGACGCGGCGGCGGCGGCGGCTGGGGCCGGAGCCGGGGCGCCGTGCTGCTGCTCTTTTTCTCGCTGTCGCCGCGGCCGCCGGCCGGGGCCGCCTGGCTGCTGGGGCTGCGGCCCGAGGACACAGCGCCGGGCCGGGTGTCCCTGGAGGGCGGCGCGGTGCAGGCGGCGGAGGGGAGCCGCTTCCTCCTGCGCCTCTACTTCCAGCCGCCGCCCGAGGGCAACGGCAGCCGCGGGCCGGCGGGGGAGCGGGAGCCGCGGCTAGTCTTCATCGAGGAGGCGGCTCCGCCGGCGGCGGCGGGCGGCAAGGTGGCGCGGGGCCCGGCGGAGCGGTGCCGGGAGCGCAGCGCCTGGGCCTCGGACGTGGAGGTGGTGGGGCCGCTGCGCTCGGGCGGGGCGGCGGGCTCGGCGCTGGCCGAGGTGCGGGTGCGGGAGCCGCGCAAGGGTGAGGCGGCGGCGGCGCCGGGCGGGCGGCTCTTCTCGCTGTGCGCCTGGGACGGGCGGGCCTGGGCGCACCACGGGGCGGCGGGCGGCTTCCTGCTGCGGGTGCGGCCGGCCGCGCCGGCGCTGGGCGCCTGGCTGCTGCCGCTGCCCGAGGCGGGCTGGCTGCGGGCGCTGGGCGCCCTGCTGCTGCTGGGGCTGTCGGCGCTGTTCAGCGGGCTGCGCCTCTCGCTGCTGTCGCTGGACCCGCTGGAGCTCCGCGTCCTGCGCAACAGCGGCTCGGCCGCCGAGCGGGAGCAGGCGCGGCGGGTGCAGGCGGTGCGCGGCGGCGGCGGCACCTACCTGCTGTGCACGCTGCTGCTGGGGCAGGCGGGGGCTAACGCGGCGCTGGCCGGCTGGCTCTGCGCCTCGCTGCCCGGCGGCGGGGCGGCGGCGGCGGCCGGCGGGCCGCGGGGAGCGCCCTGGCTGCCGGTGCTGCTGTGCGCCGCCGCCGTCTTCCTGGGCGGCGAGGTGCTGCCCTACTCGGTCTGCTCGCGGCACGGGCTGGCCATCGCCTCCCGCACCCTGTGCCTCACCCGGCTGCTGATGCTGGCCGCCTTCCCCCTCTGCTACCCGCTTAGCCGGGTGCTGGACTGGGCGCTGCGGCAGGAGCTCAGCGTCTTCTCCACGAGGGAGCGGCTGCTGGAGACGCTGCGCGCCGCCGGCCCCCACGGCGACCTGGTGCGGGAGGAGTTGGCCATGGTGCAGGGCGCGCTGGAGCTGCGCACCAAGGTGGTGGAGGATGTGCTGACGCCGCTGGCCGACTGCTTCATGCTCCGTGCCGACGCCGTGCTGGACTTCGCCACCGTCTCCGAGATCCTCCGCTCTGGCTACACCCGCATTCCTGTTTACGAGGGCGACCGGCGCGACAACATCGTCGACCTGCTCTTTGTCAAGGACCTGGCCTTCGTTGACCCCGATGACTGCACCCCGCTGCAGACTGTCACCCGCTTCTACCGCCGCCCGCTCCACTGCGTCTTCAACGACACGCGCCTTGACACGCTGCTTGAGGAGTTCAAGAAGGGTGAGGCTGCCCGGGCTCCCCCTGCACCCCTCTGCACCCCCAGTGGTTCCCAGGTCAGCAGCCCCCACAGCCCACCCCCGCATGGCCTCCTGGCAGGACCTGGCAGGTACCAGGGATGCTGGGGGGAGTTGGGCCCTGCATGTGCTGATGACCCTGGTGTCACCTGGTGAAACAGCATCTGGGTGGATTGAGGGCCTGCAGTGCTCGTCTTGCCTGTGATGTTATGGAGACTGTAAGAGCCTTTGGCCTCAGAGGCTGCTGCCTCAGCAGGTGAGACTGTCCTGCAGGGCTAGTGTCTCTGGGGGGGCCTGACAGCGTGGGCACGGTGCCCGCCTCACGCCCCTGCCCAGGCAAGGCAGCATTCGCTGCTGTGTTCTACATGGAGGAGTTTATGGCAGGAGATTACATCTTGCTCCTTAGCTCTCACGTTTTCAGCTTAGCAGTGAGAAGCAGGTCTAGAAAGTATTTCTGTCCAAGTGGTTTAAAGGAAGAAGAAAAGCCTAAACCCTTAGAAAGAGCTGTACTTTTTTTCAGCTGTGACAGTATTCATAATGCAGCAGCTGCCAGCAGCCCCAGAGATGCTGAGACCTGTAGTGCATTAACCATACCTTGAGAATACACACAGCATGTGTTTTCTCCCCCCACTGGGAATTGTGTTTTGCTGCATGTTACTCGGTACATCATACCGTGGTGAGTGAGTCTTTAAGAAATGGCTGCAGCGGTAACATCCTGCATTATGTAATGTGGGAGGACAGCACTTGGCTCCCGGCTGCCTGGGGCTGCTCTGCTGCAAGCAGAGCTGATCATGTGAGAAAGGCCAACCTGGTCCATCCCAGATATAGAGAAAGCCTCCCCCTGAGTCATCTCCGTACTCATTTTCAGAGATGGGAGGAGGGAAGGATAGAACGTTTCTTGTGTGCCAGGAAAGCGATCATCAGATACATGCAGGTCAGCATCTGCTGTGGAGATGCACAACCATGTCCTCACTGCCTCCCAGGATCACAGGGTGAAGAGTTCTGCATGGCAGACACCACCTACCCTCTCTGCCCCACACCACTACTGGAGACTCTCAACGGTGCAAAATCAGCACATTCCTGGGTTTTATACCAAGACTGTTAGCAAAAGCATTAAGATTGGTCTCTGGGTTCAACCTTTATGAGCCACAGTACTCCCCCTGCCCTGATGCCTCCTCTAACATAATCAGTCTCTCCTCTTCCTAATTCTTACGTGCTTTGCAATTCCTTCTTAACTGTGGCTTCCCGTGTGATACTACATTGCTGAAGCTCACCTGAGGTCTCTGCTGCCTCTCCGTTGTCTAGGGGGCTCGGTGTTACTGAATATCAGAGGACTTTGGCATAGCCCCCCTTGGTCAGCCTCCCCTGCACTTTATCTTGATTTACTTTGATGTATTCAGCTACTTCCCCCACCAAATTTGCTACAGCCTGGTACCCTGTGGATCAATAGACCTATAGAAATGGACTTGTGGTTGCTTAGCTTGCTGCCCTTTGTTTGCCATCCTCTCTGCTCTGCTTAAACAGAGATGTTTTGTGTGTGTCGCTCCCTAAACTGACAGGTACATGAACAAGCCTTGCTACCTGCCCTATACTTTCACGTGCTAGTCCTCATCTCAAATTAAGATTATCCATCCTTCTTTAGTTTGCTCTGTTAAAACTCTTGGCATTTAACTTCAGTTTCTTCTTCCTTTGCATCTCTTTGCCCTCATGGCCTTCTGGAGCGTTTTGCTGCAGCCTCTCTGTTGAGCTCTGCCTAAAATTTATTTCTGTTTCTACCTAATTTCTCTGTGCTTTCTAAATTACATGGATGAAAAGCCTTGCTTTTGGTCTTAGTATCTAACTCAGCATGCTGTTAAGCAATTCCAGCTCTTCCCCAAAATGTTCTTCTCCCCAGGTGTTGCTGTCCTCTTCTGATTAATCTTCCCCTACTTGTAGGCATTTGGTCGCCCCCCAGCACCCTGTGTTTGCAGGTAGTCACGCCCCAGCCGAGCCCCAAACCCTCCTAAACTCTCTTTTTCCCAGTTCCAAATATAAGTTCCCATGCTGGCTCCTGCACCGCAACAGATATTCATGCCCAGCTGCCTTCAGTCCCATCCACTGCTATTGCAGCACTTGACTATTTGATTTTAAAAATAAAGATTTCCCATTTGTAATTAAGAATCTTCATCACTGTCTCCTTTTCTGTGTCCATTTGAATTACGGTGAAGTATCTTGTTTGATCCAATCAAGGTTGCTTTTCATGGCCAGGTCTTCTGTGACACCTCCACTAATTAGAGAGTAGCCTGATTGCTTGTTGATTCAGTGAGTGCTTAATGAAGACGTTCATCACATCGCACATCCAGGGTGCCCGCAGGACAGCAAATGCTCCCACTGATAAGGCCCGGTCTCTTTCTAGGAAATTAAAGGCTCTGGTAAGGATGGGCGTTGATGACCACCTCCGGGTCCGTAGGTCCCTGACAAACCTCTAGAGAAACCTTGCCAGCTTTCTTTTCCTTCTCCTGTGATTAACTCAAACAGGTTTTGTATCCTTTTTTTCTTTTTGTTATTACAGTGTTTATACAGAATACTCATCACATTTTATATCTTTCTTTCCTGGATAGCAATGTATACTCCTGATCTGTTTCACTAATGATTAATGTTCTGCCACATCCACTATACCCATAATGTCATTTTTTTGCATAATGTGTAAGTCACACAATTTCACTGCCAATGCTCCCTGCCACAGTACACAAACATTTGTTCTTTCTTACTGAAAATGTCAAGGGATGATTAAATACAGCACTCCGGGACTCTTGCTCACACCTCCGGCAGCACTTTCCCTTTTCTGTCTCTCCTCCTACTCACCGATATCACACTGTTATCCTTGTTTACCTGATGGATTTCTTTTCTTTCATCATGCTGTCCTAGCTATGAAGATGATCAGCTTCTTTCTCCTCCCTGGTCTTTTATAGCGGGGTTTGAAGGGAAGTTTTCCTTCCTTGGTTTCTAGGTATGCTCACACCTAACCTCAGCAGAGCTCAGTTCTGTTAAAATGCATTGATGTTTGCCTTGAGTTTAATCCACAGATGAGTCACAAATCCCCTCCCTCCCAGCAGGACGCTGTGTAGATGGGATTATCCTCCACGGATCTGGGGAAGGGCACTGCTGTAGCATCAGCTTGCCAAAACATTTCAATCATATGAGAATAGTAGCATACACTGCAGTAGCAGATAGGGAGCTAATGGCCTGGTGTGGTTACAGCACCCAAGAGCAGCTGTGAGCTCCTGATTGGCAAAAACTGCCCCCTGCCACGTCACAGCAGAACTGGTCAAACTCTTCACATCTGCTCCTTCACAAGCCTGCTGCTGCTGCCATCGTTTGGAGTCTCTTTTGGCATGAATTGCTGGAGAAAGGCGGTTAAATCGTGGGCGCTAATGGGAACTGGGAAAAAACCCAGAGAAAGCTGCAAACAGCAGCAGGGGACGGGGACTAGTAGCTTTGGCTTTAACCCACAGCCCAAAAGAGAAGGGTAGCTGCAAAAACTGTATTGAAAAACAATGTTACATCAGCATGAGACACGTTCAGCTGAAGGAAGGAAATACTTGTGCTGGAAGATGGTTTTGTTTCTGTCTTCTCATCAAAACTCAGAAATAATGAGGCCTGGACACCCAATTTGCCGTCTTTTCAGGCAAGCTAGACAAGGGTATTCTAGAAGGCATGCATAGTTGTGCAGTGTTTACATGGAAGTGCTAAGTGGAGGACACTACACAAAATGTGCCCCCTCTCCTATAGAAATATGCAAATACATACCAGTACAGTAATTACGCCACCTGCAGCCTGAAAGAAGCTGCAACTACTGAAGGAGTGAAAAAATTTGGAGACAGTTTCTCGGCAATTTATATTGGTACATGTCAGTGTATCTGCCTTTATTCTAGGCTCCCAGGAGGAAGTACCTAATACACCAGAGAAATAACTGCACCAGATTTAGCAAGCTACAGCAATGCAGAGGGGCAGATGAGGTCCCAGTAGGATAAACTTCACCTTGGGAATATGGAGCTAGAAGAGAAGGTTTATGCATTCATTCAATGTGAAATGCTGTGGGTGATACAGCCTGTTTCTCCTCCATCTCTAGAAGATAACCAAAGCAATGCATGTTGCAGCTTCAGTCCTGTGATACAACTCCTCATGGGGAGCTCTTTTGTGCAGTCCACCTCCTTGTTCTCTAGTGCCTTTGGGAAGTCATAATCTTAGCCCATTCCTCAAGTCATTTATGGATTTTGTTGACTAATTTCCTGCGGAAGTCTATATACAGCAGTGGCACCTTTCAGCAAATATTTTTCCTCTATGGGAGGAACAGTAGAAATTTGCTTTTAATGTTCATTTTCCTGCAGCAGGGAAGAGGCTGAGGTGGAGCTCAAATTAGCCTTCTGTGGTTTGGCATCTTTTAGGAGTTACTAAAAGTAAATTCTCCAAAAACAAACCTCCTGGCTTAGCAGGGGAAACAGCCTGTCCTGTGGAAGACAGCTCTGCCCCAGGGTCTGTTTTTGCTTTTCAATATTCTCCACAGCCTCTATTAGACTTCTACAAGTTGAACGTAGCTGGAGGAGGTGCTCACACTTGCCAGGAACTGCGGTCAGCACCATTTCAGCTGCTTTTTTTACTGTCCTTGTGAGCCTGCAGTCCATTGCAAGTGGAAAGCATGGCTTGAAATTTAAATCAGCCTTCAAGAGATTTCTGCATGATAGCCGCTATCTTGGGCACCTTGATGGGCTGAAGCAGTGGCCTCCCTAGCCAGTTGTATGGGATGAGGAGCCAGCTGTTACCCAGGAACTATCCCATACATGTCCCCTGAAGGGTGATGGCCAGGCTGAGAGTGGGTGAGGTGCTGATACACAAAAGATGGCTTAGTGAGTCATGCTGCAACTCTGCCTGAAACAGTAGTTTGCTTTCCCCCTCAAACTGTGCGGACCCCGAGCTGCTTTACCCCACCCCAGCAAGCCCAGGAGCAGGCCTGCTTTGGGCGAGGTGTTCCACAAAGAGGAGAACCATGTCCTCAGGGAAGAGGGCACCCAGCCACCCATCTCCCTCTTGAGAACTGTCAAAGGCACCTTCAGGCTGAGCTGTGAGAAAGAGTAAAGTGGCCTATGCTACAGACACCAATGAAAATTGTTTTACATTGGCTCTTTAGAAGTTGGGTTTTTTTAGCTTGAGAAAGCCTCGGCATCCTTGTAGGCTTTTGTAGACTCCAGGTAACATGCAAGGGGACCCACCATTTGTGAGCAGGTGGGGCTGTACCCAGGAGGTCAGAACCCTGTTGTACAGCAGATGGAAGATGAGACTCCATGTCCCCTCTGATCTCCCCTTTACCCTCCTGATCTGTTTTGTCAGTGGTAATACACTGGCTATTCCAAAAATTCCATCTTTTCCCCAGTTTTCTTAGGAATAGGAAAAGCACCAAAGCAGAGTACAAGAAGGGCTTTTGTACTCTGCTAGAGAAAGATGTAAGCAGATGAAGTTCTTACCTCTGAGGAAGGCCTGGATTAGATTAGAATTTACAGTTTTCCCTTTGCATAGCTGTGATTCCCATAGAGCTGGTTGCCCCCACAGCCCTCTTGGTTATTTCCCCCTGTTTAGGTGTAGATGTGGATTGTCTCTAGGTGCAGCTCCTCAGGTGTGTGGCTTCACCATTGGTGCAGAGTCATGGTAACACAAGATCCCACTCACACACAAATTTCCAGTTTAAGAAGTTCAAATCAGGGTCCCCACTTACTTCAGATGCAGGTCTGCAAGGGGCAGGGAGATGCTGGCAGCCCCTGGCTCAGAAAAAAGCTCTGGTGAAAAGCACACAGAAAACAGATTTAAGTTACATCATGATTGTTTCATGAATCAACCTTATTTACCAATTAGTTTTTTTCTTTTCCTTCCATTTTTTAGCTGTAAATGGTTCATGGCTTGTGCCTGTACCTTTGATCTCCTAGAACAGCTTTAGCTCTTACCATAAAATTTATGAAAATTAATTTCATGCTGAGAACACTCATCCCATGGAACGAGAGACAAGGCTAAAGCATCTCTTAACATTCCTCTGGCAGAGCACCTATATAAAAAGATGTTAAGGAAGTAGTCTGGGCTATATTTGCAGCCAACAGCATTTTCTTTCCCACAAGTAAAGACATTTCCATGTGTTCAGACCTTGTTCTCCCATTGGGGAGGACGGTCTGAGGTGGATCGGTGAAGCCCAAGGTCATTTAGGTTCCTATGAAAAACAAGGCTCCTAAAAACAGGCATAAAAGCTTTAGATACCTGTTCAGATGTTTGCTCTATGTGGAGGCTCTCAGCTGTTTATATTAGCTCTGTAATTTAACATTTTGAGGCATTAACTTTCCACTGAAGCTGTTATTTGAAAAGAGCAGATTTCATGTAGCTCATAAAGAATTTAGTACAGTTGTAGCCCATGCTGAGCAGACACTTAATCACCTATAGACTTCCTGTGCGAGAACAGCCCTGCAGAGGCCAGTGGAGCTATTTGCAGGAGTAAAGTTAATTGCCCATTTATTCTAGCATTTGCCAAACAAAGGCTTTGATTCTCATGTGTTTCACTGCACTTTCCTACATCAGCGATAGCCCTGTAAAATCCACATGTGACAGCTTGCTAGTGGGGAAGCAGATCACCCTTATAATTCATTTCATTTAAGCTATCAAGCAACAGTTACAATAGTGTGGTTTTTGGAATCAGTTTTACAGATCTTAAAGCTGTTTTAGATCAGGTTTGGGGGTTTGTTTAAATGATTTATCTCCCTCTGTTGTACTCCCACTGATGCAGAACTACAAGGTGACAACTGCAGAAGAGAATGTGACCCCTCTGGCATCCCCAGGTCTGTCCCTGTGCCACCCCCCATCCCCCTTGGACATTGCTGCTTCCACCTCCTAAAATTACCCAGCTTCTGCCCTTGCACATGCTCCAAAAGCCAGTGCTTTTCCTCCTGTGGAAGCGTAGGAACTCCTAGCGCCAGGCAGGGGGATACAGCTGAGCTTGGCAGCATCCCCAGCCCAAGGTGGAGGGAGCAAGCCATGACCATACAGCCAGGGCACCTGCAAATACCCACCACCCTTACTGCCAAATTTACAAGGACTATTAAGAAACTGATGGGAGGAGATACAGGACCCAGTCAGGACAGGGGGCAGGACTTTGCAGATGATCTCTGGTCCCTCAGATGGGGAACTGGGGCAAGTCAGCCCTCTCCCAGTGGGGGCCAGCTGGAAGCAGTGGTCATTTACAAGTGCTGGGAGGGGGGGTCCGGAGCTTTTTATGATACGGGTATCAGCTGCCTGGGCAGGGGCTGGGATCAGCTCATTCGGCATGGGCCTGGAGCAACCCCATGAATTGCAACAGTTTTCCATTGCTGGGTACCTGCTCCGTCTCTAACATGGGTGTTCGTCTGGAAACCTAAACCTGTGGGTTTATAGCATGGCTAGAAGTGTTTATTTTCTGTGAAAATAAAGAACTCTTGAGTGCTCTAACAACCCTTCTGGCTCTGCCCCCAGTGCAGCAAAACTGTGGGTCTCCTCCCAGGCTAACGGTGCTGGGTTATTTCTAAATAATCTCATTTGCTGCTACGTGAATGTGGAGCTGGAATCACATTTCTCTGAGGCTGCTCTAAAGTAAATTACAGTGTCAATGTAGGTGTTTGGCCAAAAAAAGGATTGCCTCCATTACTCTCTGACTGTCTTTAAGTAGCACCTAAGCTTTTTGTAAGGGCTTGGTGGTTTTGGGTTGCATGTAAATGTCATTAACAACAAGGTTTCGGCCAAAAGAAATAACTTCTCCCCTCTCCTTGCTCACCCGAGGACTTGTAGGAGACCAGATGGCCCCAGTGTTTGGGAGCAGGGTTTGGCAAAGGAGACATTTTCTAAAGCTGGACTTTGCTAAGACGAAACATAGCTGTTGCTGCTGTCTTGCAGCCAACACTGCTGCTTTTTTCTTTTTAAGTCTCAAGTTATGTTGCTTTATTACCCACTGAACAGACAAGATGCACAAACCCGTGTATGAAAGGAGTGAAACAGCCCGGTCCAAAGAACATGCTGAATTTTCAATGCCCCAAGGCTATTGATTTGGTTTCTTAAAGTGCATCTTAGTGTTACTTGCTGCAATGTTATGTTCTTGTTTCTAATTCTGTAGGCGTGGGAGGCAGCGAGCTGCTTTCTGAAATCTTGCAATAAAAGCTTGGTATGAGGAGGAGGGAATTTATACTGTGGAAAATGCCCAAGCTTTGCTGTGAGAAATGTATAGTGCTGTTCTGCGGCTGAGAAATGTCATTTGCTCGTCTCAGATCCAGGGCAGGGTTATTTGAAGGTCGTGTGGTCCCCAGCAAGACACGGTTGGTGGGACTACTGGGCTGCCCTTGTTGTGCTTGTCCCTCCATGGCGATGAGCCAGAAAGTGCCAGTGGGCAAGGAAGAAGCTGTACAGCAAGCAGAAGCCCACCCTTGTTGCATCTTTATGCATAATACTGTTCACATCCTCTCGCCTGAGCAGCAGGCAGGTTAGTTGGAGAGGATTTATGGGAGAAGCAGATGCAGAGGCAGCTGCATAGCAGGAGGGACTTGCCCTTCTTTTAGGTGACCATTGCTGCTCATGGAGCTCAGCTCCGAGCCTGTGTGGAAAATAGAGTGCTCATAGCTTTCTGGAGGTCCCTGCAGTGCCCACAGTACAGTTGGGTTTGTGCAGGCATTGCGACATGAGACCCCAGGGATGTAGAGCAAACAGAGGGAGGGGAAGTTGTTGGCTGTGGTGCCAACGAAGGACGTTTGTAATGTTTTAAGTAAAACTAGAGGTTCTGAACCTGTGTTTGCTGCTGAGCAGTGCAGGAGCTACAGGAGCAGTAAGAAAACCAGTGCTGTTCATTGGCAGCTCCAAGCATGCGTTTGAGCTGGAAACCCAGAAGTTGTTTGTGGCTTGGAAGTTGGGTTCTGGTCAAGCTTCTGAGCAGGAGCATAAATCAGAGCAGACAATAAAGGAAAAGAGAAGTTGAAGATGTCAAAACAGCTTGCAGAAAACTGGACATGCAAAAATAAATAGCAATATTTCAAGTATGCCAAAAGCAAGAAGCCTGAGAATGTGTCAGTAGAGCTGCCAGCTTACTGGGGGCAAGTAAGGAAGCTGAAACTGTGATGAGGAACACTGCAGCTGCCAAGCAGGAGTCACCATTATTGCAGCCGAAGGTCCTGGTCCCAGTCTGCTTGTTTAAGGTAACAGAGAGGAGGTGCTGTCAAAGGCAGGGTTTGGAGAATACATTCAGGTACAAGTTGATGGCCTGAAAAGTGTTCAGCCTCTGCCCAGATGGTTCACCCAAGAGTTCTGCAAGAGTGGGCTGAAAACTGCAAACAAACATACGCATTTCTGCATTAAAACCAGCTGCTTCTCTGAGGAGCTGGAGGTTTTGGCTGTATTTTAAGAAAAGCTTTAGGATCGGTCCAGACAGCGGTGGATAGAAAGATGTGGGGGAGCTGTTCTTGGCAATTTGATAGGAAAGTTAATTAACAACAGAATGTGAAAACACCAGGAGGATGAGGGAAACCAGTAGAGCCCAAGGACACACTCACGTTTCTGTGTTGGAGGACGCTGTCTCATTGCTCTGTTAGAGTTGTCTCATGCCACTGAAGCTGAGGGTAAGCAAGAATCAGCTGCTATAATGTGCATTTCATTCCTGCACAGGAGGCTGTTGAGGAGCTAAACAGAGTGGCTGGCAGCAAATTGCCTGGGTAGAGAAAGCGAGTGGCCCCAAAAAAGAGCCCTGTGACACCTAGAAATGGTCTGGAGAGTAGCAGCCCTGTTAGGCTGGGCTTTGTGTCCAGCCCTTCTCCTTCAGTTAGTACGGTTGGGGTGGGTTGGGGTGAAGTGGCTGCTTCTGAGGTTTGGCTGCGATCTGTGCCTCTCACCGAGCCCTGTCCTCCTGCCAGCCCGCCGTGCTGGGGACCCCTCTCACCAGGGGTGAGGTCTCACTACTGCTCTGCTCTCCCCCTGCAGGAAAGTCCCACCTGGCCATCGTGCAGCGGGTGAACAATGAAGGGGAAGGAGACCCGTTCTACGAGGTGATGGGCATTGTCACCCTGGAGGATGTCATTGAGGAGATCATCAAGTCCGAGATCCTGGATGAGACGGATCTGTACAGTTAGTGTCCCAGAGCAGCTACTGCGGTTGCAGGAGCCAGGGTGGGAGCCCGCACAGACAGACAGACATGTGGGTAGGAAACAGGCCAGAGCAAATTGTGGTCCCTCCCCAGAGCAATTCACAGTCATGGTGGGAAAGACAAGAATGATGGAGAGATGCTAGTCAGATGTCAGGGAGGCTTGAATGCTGACGACAGAGAAGCACCAGCTTCAGCAGCCAGTGGCTGGGCAGGGCCTGACTCAGGGACACATGTGTTGGGTATTAAGTGCCCATGGGTGGTTCCCAAGCTTCTTTCCAGCTCTGAGTGATCCATCCAGCCAGGGCAACCCAGGACTTGTTCCTGAGAAGGAAGCGTGTTTCGCCACCCTGCTCCCTCCCCAGGGAGCTGCTCCCAAGGCTGTGATGCACAGCATGTTCTGTGTGCGCCACTGCTCCAGCTGCTGCTCCACAGCAGCCCTGCCATAGGGTGCAGCAAGATGTGCTTTTCCATATGTGTGTACATGTAGTATGGGGCCCTGCAGCTGCAGTGGCTTTGTGGCTGCTGCCGATGGGCAACCACTGCTCTCTGCCCCACAGCGGACAATCGGAAGAAGGAGCGAGTGCCCCACCGAGGACGAAAGCCCCAGGACTTCTCCATCTTCAGGCTCTCGGACAGCGAGATGAAGGTGAAGATCTCCCCGCAGCTGCTCCTGGCTACCCATCGGTTCATGGCAACAGGTACCCTCGCCTTTGTGCAAGCCCTGCACCTCTCTGCAGCAGCACCAGCACCACAGGGCATCCCTGAGCCACTGCTGGGTCCGGCTGCCCACCAGTGAGCAGTTTCACCTGTCTGGACTCCCATCCCATGCATCCCACTGCTCCCCCCGACGCTGCGGAGGCTGCAGGGAGGGGGCCATGCAGCTCAGAGGACAAGGGTTTCCCAGCAGCCCCAGCCCTGTTGAGCAAGTGTGTTGCCTCCCCCCTAGAAGTGGAGCCTTTCAAGACCCCCTACCTCTCTGAGAAGATCCTGCTGCGGCTGCTGAAACACCCCAATGTCATCCAGGAGCTCAAGTATGACCGAAAGAACAAGAAGGCTGCAGAGCATTACCTCTACCAGCGCAACCGCCCCGTTGACTACTTTGTCCTCATCCTGCAGGTGCCTGGGGCAGCGGCGGTTGGAGGGTGGCAGGGGGTGGCCCATCTCTCCTCACTGCCTTGCTCTGGGCTGCTTCTGCCAGCAAAGGTGCTGGTCTTCTCATATGGGGTGGTGGGTGTCCCTGCAGCCCTGGGTGGGTTGGTGGCCAGGAGCATGGGGAGCCTGTCGGAGCAGGTTTTCCTTCTCCTTCCAGGGAAAGGTAGAGGTGGAAGTTGGCAAGGAAGGGCTGCGGTTTGAGAACGGGGCATTCACCTACTATGGGGTCCCTGCTATTATGGCTGTCGTCTCCTCAGGTAGGTGCTCTGTGGGCTCCCTCTGGCCCTGCCTTTGCTCTGGCAGCCTCCACAGGGGCTAAGCCAGCTGGCGGCCAGAGGGGGCTGGCTGTGGGGTGGCCTTGCTGCAGGGTGTGGGGCAGGCAGGAACCTCCAGCTGTTGTTTCAGATAATGACGTGCGAAAAGTGGGGAGCCTGGCTGGATCCTCCTTCCTATGTAAGTATTTTGGGTCAGGCTGGGGCTCTAAAACCTCTCCTGCGTGGCACCAGCTGGCTGGAGGGGTGGGTTTGCATACCACGCAGAGCAGCTCTGTGCCAAGATCACCCCTTTTGAAAAGCTTGGGGGAGAAGCAGCATGCTGAGGGGCTGATGCAGCTAGGTCCCCACAGAGGAACTCTGAGGTCCCTTTGAGGTCTCTTTGAGGTGTCTTTGAAGTTTCAGCCATACGCTGGATCCCTGTGGGTGGATCCCGGCATGGCCGGCACTGCAAGGGGTACTGCCCACAGGTAGCAGCATGCCCATGCTGACGGGACCAGTAAACCCTGCAGCTTCTGGCACGGTGCATCTAGTTCTCAGTGTAACACCTCTGGACTCATTTGCCTTCCTGAACCTTGGAGCACAAGCTGTAATGTGGGTCCATGCCAGGGCAGCAAGGGCCGCTTGGGAATTGCAGAGCTGGGTCAATTTGCCTGTGAACTGCTCACATGTGGTGGTTAGCTGAGTTAAAAGTAGATGCCCCAGTCCCCTGCTTGCAGGAGTTAAGAGGGATCTTTGATTACGGGAGACTGTGAGCCCCTGCTTCTTTGCTGTTCACCCCTGCAAATGTTTACTCCCTGGTGGCTTGGAAGCAGGTGGAGGCGCTGCCCACCCCCAGTCTGGCACATCCTTCATCCCAAACCCCAGATGTTGCAGTCAGATCTGCAGTGCTGATGGTAAGCTGAGGATGCTCTGGGTGCTTAGCAATACAAGAACCCACTAAGTTCAACCTTTAGGGAGGTGTAGGGAGCAATGTTGTTGAGGCAATAGGAGGAGTTCCTTAGGGCAGGTGACTGTCACTCCTGTGGGTCCCAGTCTGCTTGCAGCTCTAGGGTTCGCCTAGTTCTTGCTGCTTGCTTTGCTCCATTTGAAAGGCTGGCTCCTGGACTGCTGGATTAACCCCTCAGTGCGCATCCTGCTCCCCCATGCATCCGCAGCACGCTCAGTTTGAACAGAGGAAATCAATGAAGTGGCTGCTTTCCCCTAGGATGTTGCTGCATGGCCTGATGCCCCCATGCTCTCGGTGACTGTTCCCAGGGCCTTGCTGGTGCTCAGGCAGTGAGTGCTTCCCACAGGACAGGCAGGGCACCAGCCACAGTGGGAGCCACGTCAGTGCAGCCACACATCTGCAGTGCCGCCTGCCGGGATGCTGCCACTCAGGGCTCTTTTGCTCCCCATGCTCACGTGTGATGCTGTGTCACAAGTTGGTTTCTGCCATCCAGCCATTCCTGCCTGCCATGGGATGTGTGTGGCATTGCACCCCTGGCCAGCAAGGAGGCAGGCTGGGAGGCAGAGGTCACAGGGCATCTCCCTTGCTGGGCTGGCATTTTCCTCCTTGAAGCAAAGCCCAGCAGAAACGAGTGTGAGTAGTGTGTCACAGCAGAGAATTCAGACATAACCCTTGAGCATTTATGTTACTAATTAACCATTGTTATGCAACTGTTTTATTGCCAGGTGATCTTTGACATTGGTGGCCAGGGCACAGGCGTGTGGTGGCAGAGACCCAGCACGGCCAGCCCTGCTGCCGGAGGGTCGGGTGGTGGGAGCAGGGAGTGAGTGCTAGGGGTTATCAACCCGTCCTTTGCTCCCAGCTGATTGAGGTTGTTACGGGCAGCGCTTTGTGCTATGCCTTTGCTTGGACTTTTATTTGCAGAAGGTTTTGACCAGGGAAGGATGTGGAACAGGAGTTACTGGGGGGGGGAGCAGGGAGATCTGAAGGAGGGGGCTGCAGGGCACATTTCCTGGGGGTTTTACCTTTGAAGCAATTTAAAAACATTAATCACATGGGCAGCTCCGAAGAGCATTGCAGCTGTGCTGCGGGCACAGTGGCCGGAGGGAGGGCAGCAGGCCCTGGGCAGGAGGGCTGGCCGCTGGGGAAGGCATGGCAGTGGCTGGAGGAGGGGGCTGGCAGCCAGGAGCTCACATCTGGTGCTTTCACAGGGGGTGCTGCCAGCAGTGAGGACAAAGATGAGGCATCAGGAGGTGTTAACAACTGCATCCCTCACGGGGTGTTGGTCTCTCCGTGCTCCCCATGGAGCCCTGCCCTCCTGTGCCATGGCCCAGGGATGCTGCGGAGGGCAGCAGGACAGCTCCTGCCCTTGAAATTGTCACTGTTGCTGTAACCCATGGCAATAAAAGGTGGAAAGGGAATGAATGGTCTGTGATTTGCCCTCTCTGTGGCAGTGGGTCAGGCAGCCCCAGATGCGGGGTCCTGGCTTCTTGCAGTTCCCGCACAGCACAGTCCCCGGGGCCTTGCAGGGAGCTGCAGACAGCCTGGCAGGAATGCCTTTGCTTTGCTTCACACCGAGGGGCTGCTGCCAGCCCTTGCCTGCAGCTGTGGGGCTGTGTGGAGTCAGGGGCTGTTGCAGAGCACATTCCCTCCCTACCACTTGCCTGCACACACAGAATCACCCCAGATGCCAAGCACAGTGACTTTGTTTAGCCTCCACCCATCTCCCAGGTGGCACAAGCTGACCACAAAGTCCCCTCTGCTGGAAGTAGCTGGCGAAGGGCTGGAGCAGGGTGCCAGCACAGCCTGGGAAGATGGGAATAAGATGCTTTCTGCCCACACCGTGGCTCTAGGGAGATGTGTGGCTGTGCAAACAGGCCTGGCAAGAGCTGGTCCCCTCCAGCCTCACCTTCTCTTACCCCATCACAGAGCAGCCTGTTGAGTCTGTCCCTGCTGGTCGGTGTTGCTGTCGCTGAGGCTGCCGAGTGACCCCCCGGAGCAGGGGTGGGAAGGGATGCTAGAGACAGTGGTAGGAGCTCAACCCAGGGCTGCTGGCACAGGATTCTTTTTCTCATGCCTCCTCTTGGTCTGTCTCCCACCCCCACCTCTGCCCCTCACCTTTCCCCACCCCCTCCTTCCTTCCCCCTCACTTCTCTCTGCAGTGCCTGTCTCGGTGTCCCGTACCTTCGCCTTCAGCAGAGGGGACTCTCTCGCTGGCTCTCCAGGTAAGAGGGCATGGCTTTGGGCAGAGACCTCTGCATGTGCCCGGCTCTTTACAGCTCCTTGTGCACGGTGCACCAAGCCCCCTCCAGCCTGCATGTTGGGCATTGCCAGGAGGGGGACACCCATGGCACCCCACACTGGGTAGCCCCTCGTGGGTTGGAGCAAGAGTGGCAGACCAGGGACAACAGCCCTGCTGCAGCCTCCCCAGTAGGATGCAAATCCCAGGAAGAATGGGATGTGGACAAGAGGGAGCCATGGGCAGCTTGGGCTTTCTTTGGTGTGCAGTTTCTGTAATTTCCTGCACTCACTACTTGGATTTTCTTGCTACTTGCTGCTTCTGATGACGGTTACCCGCAGCCCTGTTTCCCTTATCTTCTGGCAGTCTGGGTACTAGAAGGGCATTTTAGCAGCCAAGTCAGCAAGGTGTTGACATCACCTATGCAAGGAACAAGTTGTCTTTGTTCCCTAATAAATCATTGACCAGACAAAATCCATTGTGCCACATGTCAGAGGCCATCAGACAACGTGAGTGATGGGCCAGCTTGCCATGGCAGCCTCTGCTCCTGTTCTGTTGGAGTCAGGGTGGACAGGAGCACAGGAGCGTGCTCTCAAGGCAGGTTGAGTAAACCCCTAAGGGCTACCAGCTGCAACCAGGAGAATTTCTGCCAAACCTGTGTGAAGGCCTGTGTTAGCAGGAGAGCTGTCAGTCGGTGTGACAGGCAGGCAGCAGCTTTAACCTCTGCTGCTTGCGCCAGGTTGGATGCCTGCCAGCCCAGTCCCTTTGGTTTGTGTGGGGCTGGCATGGCACAGGATCTTCACCACTAGCATGCACTGAGGAGGGCACCACCGCAGGTCCCCTGCCAGCTCCGGTGTCCACGGGACATAACTGCTGGAGGTGACCGGTCCACCCTGGCCCTGCGCTGGCACCCAAGCAGCACCATGACTGAGAATGTTTGCCTCTCTGCCATCCCCTCCCGCAGTGAACAGGTCACCATCACGGTGCAGTGGGCTCAACCGCTCTGAGTCCCCCAACCGGGAGCACAATGACTATGGGGGCAGCACTACACAGCTCCACAGCAGCAGCAACAACATCTACACACCTGACTACTCCGTGCACATCCTCTGTGACGTGCAGTTTGTCAAGGTACGGGCTGGGCTGGGACTGTCCCACCCTGGCTACCCCTGCTCAGGGACCCTCCCGCCCTGCTGTGCCCCAGGAGCCTGGGGGTGCACGGTGGGTGCTGGGGAATCCTGCACTCCTCCTGTCTGGAGGTTTGGTGCCACCAAGTCACAAGGAGGTCCCAATGGGGCTTGGTGCCCACTGAGCTGGGTGTGCATGTCTGTGTGCCCAGGTCACCCGGCAGCAGTACCACAATGCGCTGGTGGCCAGCCGCATGGACAGCTCGCCCCAGTCCCCCGACATGGAGGCCTTCGACAGGGATTCAACCAAGGCCTCGACCACGCGAGGAACCCCACAGACACCAAAGGAGGACCCCATCGCCCTCCTGAACGAGAGGAACAGTGCCATGTGTGAGTTACTCAGCACCCCTTCCCTGCCATGGGCCAGTGCTGCCCCTGGGGGGCCGTGCTGGGACCGGCTGGCACGATGGGTATGCCACTGCTGAGACGTAGTTGCACGTGGACCAGGGAATGTGGGTGTTTGCATGCACGCTCCTGTGGACATTGTTCTGTGCCTGCACGTGCACACAGGTGCAATCATGCAGGCATGTAATTCTGCATCACCACGTGCTCATATCCCCCGGGGGTCCCTGGCACTGGGCTGGCACCCGGCTGCATCCTGCCCCAGGGCACAGCACCTCCCTGCCCTGCCGCCATGCCTGCCCTGTGTCCCTGCAGGCGGCCGCTCTGAGGGGCTGCGCAGTCCCAGCGAGTCGGTGTTCCTGCGCATGGAGGGCATCCCTTTCATCCAGGAGGAGCTGGCTGACAACGAGGAGAACAGCAAGCAGCAGAGTGAGTCTGTCTGGGACCCACAGACATGTGACCCTGGGGGTGGCGAGGGCTGTGGTGCCCTGGGGCGCTGCAGCCACATTGCGCTTTTGCAGACAGTGAGTGCTGCGACCCAGTCCTGGAGGCAGAGTCCCCTGGCAGAGAGGCTGGGACCAGCTCATCACCGAGCAGCTCTGAGGAGACGCCGGGCAGGAAGCTGCTGAGATCCCTCAGTGAGTGACTGATGCAGGGAGGGAGCACCCAGGGGAGAGCTCTGTCGTGGCACCCTGCTGCCCAAGTCAACTGCTCCCCAGCCCCGTCCTGGGGGACATCCTGCATGGGGCTGGCATGGGGCTGAGAAGGGTAGCCCAGTTCCCTGACAGTACCCTAGCAGCTGGCAAAACCACGCTTAGGGCTAGCTCAGGCAGAGCCAGCTGCCTGGTCCTGGCCCAGCCCTACGCACTCCCCTGTCCTGAGCACCTTTGGCCCCCAGCACCCCAGCCCTAGGCACCCTTGCTGCTGTAGGTGGGCACAAGCAGCGGCCGTCGCCGGAGGGTGAGAAGACGCCAGAGGAGAGCTCCAATCTTGCCCCGTTAATTACCTGAGCAGCAGCGTGGCTGGAGCACAGTGCTGGAGGCCCACGCAGACTGGAGGTAGGAACTTGCCTCTTGGTGCCATATTCCTTCCCCAGCAAATGGGAGGTTGCTCAGTTGTAATA
This sequence comes from Falco punctatus, assembly GCF_963210335.1. Classification (NCBI taxonomy): domain Eukaryota; kingdom Metazoa; phylum Chordata; class Aves; order Falconiformes; family Falconidae; genus Falco; species Falco punctatus. Next base: position 28,473,949 of record NC_137589.1, on the reverse strand, counting down.
ATCGAGTTTCAAGCAGCAAAGCCAAATGATGTCGTTTGGAGCCCACACAAGCACACATGTTGCTGGGGGCTGGAGCAGGGTCAAAGGATGTAGCAGCAGACTCCAACCATCCTTGGGGCAGAAATGGATGTCAGAGACAGGGTGAGACTTTGACTTGTGTTTTCACAGCTAGAAATGTGTGTCTGCACCAATATCCTTGAGCCTGGCTAGGAAAGGTGCTGCAGGCTTGAGTGACAGCAGGTCAGGAAGGGCAAGTTCTGGCCACCTGCACCAGGCTGTGCTTGTGTCTTCCAGGTCTGCAGCATGGGGGTCTCCTGCCGCGAGGCTCATGTTCAACAGCAGCAGGTCTGCACTCGCTCGCTGCCTGCCCGCCCGCCTGTCCACTCGTGCCGCCCCTCCCTGCAGGACTTGTGCAGAGCCCCATCCCCAGGCGAGAAAGGACGTGCCCTCAGCAGGGCTGAACCACCCCGGCGGCCTGGACCAGCTATCTGGAGTCAGAGGGCCCTTGCCCAGTTGCACCTTGATAGCATCTGGTCTCAAGGAAGAGGTGGAAGAAGGAAAAGTGGAGACGTGTCTGGCACGGCATCCCTGCCAGCAGAGCAGGGAGGGGCGGCCCAACCCAGAACTGCCCTTAGCATCATTTACCATCCCCATCCCAGCGAGGCCCGGAGCCCCTCGGTGCTGGGTGCTGCACAGATGTAGTCTCCACCACGAGGAGATCATGCTGTTTGGGGGGCACCACATGCAGCTCAGGGCCCCAGCACATTTGTGCCATGCCTAGAGACATGCACACTCGCAGCGCCTTGTGCATGCTGACCATTGCCACAGCCTGGCACTCCCGAACCCCTGCTAGGCACAGGGCAGGGAGCCCAGCTCACCGCCGAGCGCAGCCCCCCCTCCCTGGGGAGGACCGCTCCACGCTGCATTGAACCATCCTCCTCTCCGCACATTGCTGCCTGCGTGAGGGAGACTTGTGCCGAGCCTTTGGGTTGGTATGGACCGGTCAGTAGTTTTTGTAGAGGCCGAACGCAACAGGGATATTAACATTAAAAGTGATTTCTCCCTGAGCGATGCCTCTGTCTGTGTCAATGTGGGTAGGGAAAGACATGCTAACCTCTCCCACCAGGCTAGGCTGCTCTTGTACCTGTGGCCAGAGGTGGCTGGAATAATAGAACGGAGCATCACTGAAGGGAGCAGGTCGAGGACCAGGTCAGCAAGTGCTTCCCAATTTCTTCCCATGAACCTGGGCTCCTCATAACTCTTGCTTGCTAAGAAAGCACTCAGCAGTGCAGACAAGGACTGGGGAAGAACAGGAGTTAATATCGTGCCCCTGCAAACACAATAGTGGGATACACATGCTGGAGTATAGCCTGACAGATGACAACAGAAATCTCACAGTCCACCAATCCTGATAAAACTTCAGCTGGAATAAGTGCATCCCTGTCTGGGCACTGCCCTTCTAAGGAAACACACAGCAACTGAAATGAGGCCAAAGGAAAGCAAGGGCTGGAAAACAACTTACCCCAAAGGCTGAAGGAAACAGGGTCACTTACGATTAACTCATGAAGGATGTGAAAGGGAGAGAGGAAGTTTTCAAAACCATAAAAAGCTGCTGCAGAGAGGAAAGGAATAATCTGTTCTCTGTTGCCATGGTAAATGGGATAATGGGTAATGAGCTTACACCACAGAAAGGAAGAAATTTAGGTCACTCATTGGGAAAAACAAGGCTGGTAAGGCTAGCAAAGCACTGGTACAGATCACATGTGGGGTGGGCCAGGCTGCATACCTACAGGTCTGTAAGGACAGAAGCGTAAGCAGATGTTAGAAATAACAAAAGCAGAGTTGGTTCCTCCAACTCCTTCTCATGAGATCACCCCTAGAAATCACCCTTTAACCACTACCCCATTATCCCAGCTGTGGATGGACACCAAGATGGAAAGCTCCCCATCTGCAGAGAGGAAAGGCTGCCTCTGGCTCACTCTTTTAAGTGACATGAACACTAATCTGAAAAGGACAAACAAGAAGCCCTGTGCACAGCTTCTTGGTAAACACAGCAAGGGAACAAGGCACCCTTTTTGCTTTTACTGTCCAAGCTGCAGCACAAGCAAAAAATCCATCAGGGCAACAGCGACCATTACTAACTGACCCAAGGAAAGAGGCTGTTTCCCTTTATTCACGAAAAACCTTGGCAGGAGGTTGTTCTGTCAAGGTAGTAATATCAGCTCACAAATAGATCTGCAGTGACTGCAGAGAGCAGAAGCAGATGGTCCCAGCTCTTCTTAAGTGCCAGAAACACAGGCTATTGCTGTCAGGCCCTGCTGAATCCAGGGGAAGTAGGTGGTGGTTCACCAGGAGCCTGGTGAGAAGGAGGAACAGGAAAGATCTGCTTTTTGACATGTAAGCAGCAGGCCACGAGCTCTGGGCCAGGGAGAGGTGGCCAGATGGCTAGGTAACACACGATTATCCAGAAAGCAAGCACAGACAGAGGGACAGGACAAGTTGGACAGAACAAGGCAGGGGGGCAGAAAGAGGAACACAAGACAGACACGGTCAGCTTCACGTAGAGTCACAGGGAGCTCTCGGCTACACTCTCCCAAACACCACTGTGCCCCATTAGTAGCAATTGTGATCATCACAGATGGAACACACCGTGAGGGAGAAAGGGAAAGCCTTGAAACAAACTTTTGAGTAAGACCTGGTGGACAAACCAGGATGCTGAGGCTGTAACCTCAGCCTGGGAAGAGGTTAGCACAGCTTGAAGGTACAACACCACACAAGGCAGGGGTAGTGTTCAGAGATGGAGGTTTAATTTTCTGTCAGCAACACAAAGAAGCAATCATCACAATTATTAATGTTTGCTCGCATAAGGCTCAGAACTTGGGGGGGGGGGGGGGGCAGGGTCGGTGAAGGAAGGGGGGGGTGCAGGGCAGAGCCAGCAACAGCTTCACCCCTCCCCAAAATACTACCGAGTGACAGTTCACAAGCCATATGAGATCCCAGCTGACTGGGCTGTTACCCACAGCGCATTGCACTGGCGCCGCACTTCGCCTAGATCAAACTGATCAGTTACATGGAGTTGATTTGGACGTGCTAAAGATGCAGCTCTAAGTGCCTGAAGACCAGGCTGCTGTCAGTCAAAAAGAGTCAAGGTGGCTCACGCTGCCCCCACCCTCCTGGGGGCACTGGCCTACCATATTGCAAGGGGTACTTCAAAAAGGTCAAAAGATTATTATCCCTGATTGAGCTACTGCTCCCATCTTTATTAAACCTCAAAAGGTGTGGGACAAGGCAAGCCATGAGCAGGAAGAGACATGGACTACACACTACAGCTTTGGTGACTTCATGTAAGTTTGGTTGTTCATGTGCTTCATTGGACTTTTGTGACAGCTTCGTGGATGGACTTGGCCACATAGTCCAGGTTCTTGGTAGTCAGGCCACACATGTTGATGCGCCCACTAGCCATCAGGTAGATGTGTTTTTCCTTGATCATGTACTCCACCTGCTTAGCTGGGGAAACAATTGGACATCAGGTCACAACAGTGATCCCACAGCTCAGAAAAGCCCAAAGAACCAGTCAGGGCTGCTTGAATCTTTCATACCAGGCAGAAAACTTCCAAGCACTGGCCACTAAAACACTGTCTGATGCTTCATCCCTGCCTAGCCAGAGGCAGTGATGCCAGGGCTTCAGTGAGGTCCCAAAGAGATTCCCGCCTGGACCACTTCAGCCCAGTTCACCCCCAGCAAAACTGTGGTCACCCAATTCTCCCTTCACCAGGCCACTCGGTACTTACGGTTCAACCCTGTGAAGCTAAACATGCCGATCTGCTCTGTGATGTGGTTCCAGGTGCCTGGGGTCCCAAGGGACTCCAGTCGAGACCGGAGCTCTGACCGCATCAACAAGACCCGATCTGCCATCGTCTTCACATTTTCCTTCCTGCAACAGGCAAGAAGCAGAGCATGAGGACAGGCAGCTTACTGGTTTGGAGCCATCCAGCCAAGCCTGGCACTCAGGGAGACAGCTTCCCCACACCTTTTCCCTCTTCCACCGGCCCTGGCAACACATACCACTCGGCAAACAGCTGTGGGGAAGAAAGTGTAGTTGCCACAATGCGTGCTCCCTGTGAAGGAGGGTTGGACCAAGTAGTGCGCACAATCTTCTCCATCTGGGAAAGCACACGCTGCACGTTGTCTGCATCCTTCCCCACCACAGTCAGGTTCCCCACACGTTCATCTGTGGACAAGCCAAGAGAGGTGAGCCATTGGTCCCACACGTCATGGCAAAGCAGAGATCTCCCCACCCCCCAGCATGCCAGCCCCATCTGTCTGGGTATGATGCTACTGGGCTGGCTACTGCCAGACACTCACTGTAGAGCCCAAAGTTCTTGGAAAACGACTGTGCACAGAAGAGCTCAAAGCCCTCGGAGACAAAGTATCGCACAGCCCCGGCATCCTTGTCCAGGCTGCCAGAAGCAAAACCTTGGTACGCTGAATCGAAGAATGGAAACAGGAACCGGCGCTGCAAGGAGGAACAGTGTTAGAGGGAAACCCCTTCCCCATAACCTTCACTTTACCCCGCGCTGTCCCTGCAGGAGGGAAAAGTGACCATCGAGCTTCCGGGTGATTACAAAGGAAACATGGTCCAGCAACATCAAACTGGGTTATTTTCTTTCTACTGGGGTGAAAGAATAGGAAGACTAAATCAATCAATAAAATGTCAAATGCAAGAGAAAACTGCATTTGAGGACACAGGCATGAAAGATGCACTGCCTTATATCCTACTATCCAGCACCTGTGAAAAGCAGGTGCCTGTGGATAATCTTTCCAGCATGAGAAACCTCACTGCAGCCATGCCACAGAAACTGAAAGCAAGAACTTGGAGGCATGAGCAGAACTTTGTATGTTTCTATCCTCTGAGCACAGACAACCAGCATCCTGTCAGCCTCTCCCTTCAACACCTGCCCTGCAGGACTCTTCCAGCTCCTGTCACATCTCATGCCATTCCCTAGAGCCCATTTTGGATGCAAGTGCTCTGGCTGGCTCAAGAGCTATTTGTGCCCTCAGCACTGCTTTAGTCCAGCAACAGCCCATACCTTCATAACAGCAGCAATCTGCTTCCACTGGTCAGGAGTAGGGTCTGTGCCTGTTGGGTTGTGCGCACAGGCATGGAGGATGAAAATGGAGAACTCTGGGGCTTTCTAAGGAGAGAGCAGGTCTTGGTCACACACCCGGATGAGACTGGGCACCCGCAGCAGAGAGAGGTCCTGAGCTGCTCTGGGCACCACCAGACTCTTTTTGCAGAGATCCATTTCCAGGCACAGCATGCAAGAACCCAGCCAGCTGCTGACAGCACAGCACCAAGCTCAGCCTGTCCCACGCCAGTTCTGCTCACCTCCATGTCATCCAGCAGCCCCTGGAGATCGAGACCCCTCTTGGCAGCATCCCAGTAACGGTAGGTTCTGATATCTTTAAAGCCAGCATCCACAAACACAGAGTTGTGGTTCTCTGAGGAAAGAAATCACTTCAGAAAAGCAGGCCTCACCTCCAGGAAGCCACTTTCTCCATTCTGAGTATCTCCTTTTACCCACAAGACAAAGGCCCCCCTCTCACTGCCCAGGCCTCTGGCAAGGAGCTCAGCCATGCCTCCCTCACCCACTGACACATGGCGCTCCCTGCAAGGAAGCAGCAGCACTGACGACAGCACTCACCCCAGGACGGAGCAGAGATGTAAACCGGGGTCGCTGTGTTGTTGTTTCCATTGTACCACCGCCTCAGAAACTCTGCGCCGATACGCAGAGCCCCTGTCCCGCCCAAGGACTGAACGCTTCCAATCTACAACAGAGAGAGTTGCCAGCAGGGTCCACGCAGGCCAGCCTCGCTATTGGGGTGCACAGAACAGCAGCGCTTGCAAGAGCGAGACGAGATCCCAGATGTGCTCCCTGTGGTCACCCCAGCCAGGATAGCAACCCCTTCCAGTGGTCTTCAACCTCCTTCAGTGCTCAGGCCCATCCTGACACTTTCTACAGTTATTAATAGACTCCAGTTATTCCTGTTACTTTTTGGCACGGAGCAGATTCCCAGCTAGCAGCTTATTTCAGGAAAGGTGGCCTATTATCAGACTTCAGTCTCCTGTGGGGCAACCATCAGGAGATGAAAGAAAAAAGTAATTCCAATCACAGCCCATGTTCGGTCCTTCCCAAAAACTACAACTACTTGTGCAAACGGCTTGAGGTACGTGGGTTCACCAAGTAACCTACAGCCAGTCAAGACCACATCAGAGGAAACCCCAAATCCTGCCAAACCACAGTTACACCACATGTCTGTGCCCTCCTGCCCAGTCTGCTGAAGACTCCCCAGGGTTACCAGCGGCCCGGGGCAAGGAGTGGCCCCGCTCCCTGTCCACCACCTACCCGGTTCTCCTTGATGGCGGGGCTGTCGTCACCCAGGGCGATGCGGGAGGCGTGGGCCCGGAACTCGGGCAGGCCCAGGATGGGCAGGTACTCGTGGTTCAGGCTGTGGTCATTGGCGATCATCTGCTCCACCTTCTTCACCACCGGCAGGACCCATGGCTGCCCCTCGTCCGTGCGGTAGGCTGCGAGGAGAGGGACAGCCGTCCTTTCTGCGCCCGGGGGAGGGCGGAGGACGCCGGGCAGGCCGGCGCAGCGCCGCCCCCGCGACCTTGACGGCCACCGGTGACCCGCTGCCCGGCCAGGCGCTCGCCGCGGCCCGGTGACCTTTAGGGCCCGGGTGCCGCCCTGCCGCTGCAGCGGGTGGCGGGGCCGCCGCCAGGGCGCCGGGCGGCCTGTCCGCCGGGACGGGCCCCGTCGGGCCGGGGGAGGCCGCGGACTCACCGCCGACGCCCAGGTTGACCTTCCGCGCGTCCCCGTCCTCCCGGAAGTCCGCCGTGAGCTTGAAGACGGCGACAGGCGGGGCGCGGGGCACGGCAGTGAAGATGGAGGCAGCCATGGCGGCGCAGCCCCCTCCGCTGCGCTGCGCTGCGCTCCGGGCAGCGCGCGGTGCCTGGAGGAGACGCTCACCTTCACCGGCGTGCAGGGCCGCCGCGGGCCGCCGCCAATCAGCGAGCAGCGGGAGGGCCCGCCCCCGGCGCCGGCCAGCGGCGCCCCCCGCGGGGAGCGCGGGCAGCCAATGGCGGCGGCGGTGGCGGCGCCCGGTGACGCGGCGGCGCGGGGACGCAGGCGCTACCTATTGGCGGCCGGCGCCGCCCGGGCCCCGCCCCCTGCTCTGCGCGCGTGGCGGGCCCGCCCCGGAGCTGCCGTGATGGGGGTGCGGGGTGGCCCTGGGGTGCGGCGTCCGGGGTGCCGTGCCCGAGGCAGCGCTGCTCTGCGGCACTGCTCGGGGGTGCGCTGCTCGGCGGGCACGGCACGGTCCCCGCAGGTGACCCGGGGTGCAGCATATTGTGTGGGTGCAGATCAGCCCTGCAGCGCAAAGCTGGGGTGCACGGCAGCCCCAGGAGGGCCGTGCCCGGGGGCGCACGGTGGTGCCAGGGCGCAAGGCCTGGGGGGGGTGCGGGAAGGTGCCGGGGGGCCGTGCCCAGGCGGGCAGCGCCCGGGGTGCAGGGTGGTCCCCGGGGTGCAGTGACCCGGGTGCGGGATGAGGGCGGCTGTGAAGGCGGGTGGGTTCCGCCCGGGCGGGTCACGGGGGGGACCCTCCGGCGCACCTGCCCCAGGATTTTAAGGCACTTTCCCGACTCCCAGCCACCTCCAGGTCAGGCGCTGTGGGGTGACCCCGTGAGACCCTCCCAGCCCCGAGGAAACCTCGGGGTCACCTGGGGGTGTCTCCCCTCCCAGCGAAAGCCTCTGGCCGGTGGCCAAGGCGAGCCCTGCTCTGGCCCAGGGGGAGCGTTTGAGGCCACGTTTGCTCGGGACCCTCCTCCCCGAGCGCAGGGGCCCCGGCGCACGGCCGGGCACGGCGGCTGTGCCGGGGGGTGTCGGCAGAGGGCAGAGCCGGCCCGCGCACCGCCGCCGCCGGCAGCGCCGCCCCACCGCCCCGCCGCTCGGCCCGCAGCCCCGCGGGGAGCGGCACCGCAAGGCGTCACCGGCTCGGCCCGGCGGGAGGTGGCCCGGGGCCGCCCCAGCAGTCCTGCCTCCCCGGGGAGGGGGCTCGCAGCCGCCCGTGGTGCGTGGCCGGCCCCGTTAGGAACCCGCCGCCCGTCTCAAGCGGCTTTTGAAGTTTGTGGGAATTCGCCCGCGATCCTGCGGCATCTGGGAAAGGCTTCCAGGGAAACGGGACGGACGTCGCGAACAACAGCCCCGGCGGTGCGACTCCCCCACCCCTCGTGACATAAAACACGGGGATACGGGACGGGAAAGGCCGTGCTGTCCCCAAACGCTTTTGCAGACAACCCGTGTCATCCACTCCCTTTGTTAGCCCAGCCAAAATCCCTCTGAAAACCAGTTCGGCTCCTGGCCCCCCTCCCATGCCGAAGGTGGCTCCACAGCCCTGCTGCCTGGGAGGGAGCCCGGGGGCACAGCCCTCGCCTCCCGGCTCCGGGCAGCACCTGGAAGAACTGCCCAGTGCACTTTCCGCTTAGCATGAGAGTGGGGAAAAGGCAGAGCTGCCCGGCGGCGGCATGCCAGTGCTCCTGCCTTTGGAGAGAAGAGTAATGGGAAAGGCAGAGGAGCGAGACAGCAGTGCTAGACCAAAGCCTTGGCCCCGGTGGGGTTTTTAGGCCAATTCAGATAAAACCTCTGCCGGGCCTTGAGAAAAGGCTGCGTGAAAACCCAGAAAAGGCTTCAGGTCTGCTCCTTGCAATAGCTGTGAGCCCCTGCAAACGCCTGAGACCCTGTCAAGGTGCTGGGAGGGCATCTCTGAACACTACCTTTAACTCTAACCCTACCCTTAACTCTGACCCCAACTGGTTGAAGAGCGCTTGGGTTTCCTGAGGTCTGTGGATGCTGCTAAATGAGAGATGCTGCAGTGCTGGGCAGGGAAGCAGCTAATGAGAACAAGCACAGCAGAGGTAAATGAGGGTAGCTCACCGCAGGGTGAGTCTGCTCAGAGTGAAGCAGTGAAACAAGTGGGATGCTGCGATGGGAAAAGCTGACCAAGGCTGCTTAGAGAATCCTATTTCTGGAGCAGACAGCAGTGCTGGGGAGTCCCCAGACTGGCAGGCTCTCACTGCACTTACTGGTTTCTAATCCTACTACTCTCCAAAGAGCACTGGGATATCTGGGGACATGGCCAAGCACTTTCCCAGTGCAGAGCAGGGAAGTCACGAAGGCACAAGGGTGCTGCCTGCCAAGTTGGCTGCACCAAGCCACTGCTTGGGACTGCCGGAGCAGGCTGAGCAGTGCCAGTTGCAGGAAAAAATGCAGTTCCCCCAAATCAGCACCATCTTGGTCCCCTTCCTTGGGGGCTCCTGGGCAGTGTGAGCTTACTGCTGCTGGTCTGGTGGAGACTGTCTGTGCCACTGCCTGTGCCTGCGAGGCTGGGGTCACTGACCCAGCAGGAGTTACCTGCCAGTGCACCTGGCTGCCCCCAGCCCGGCCGGTGTCCCCTGCCCTTGACAGCACAGAGTGGGGCTCCGCTGGGAACAGATGCAGGAACGAGACAAACAGGCACGAAGCAGCAGGCTGACGGGCCCCCGAGCCGGGTGGCTGTGTGTTAGCAAGATCCCTCTGGCCCTGAGCTTTCATCTCCCCAGCCTACACAAAGGGTGCCACCAAAATATATGTAAAAGCAGAAGAAACATGGGAGCCAGCCCTGAGGCATCCCTCCCTTCATCTCCTGCCTCCGATTGACAGCCAGCAATGACCTGCCAGTCAACGGGAAGGCTCACACACCTTACCCAGAGCGAAGGAGCCCCCCAGGCATGCACTGCCATGCCGCACGAAGGCACGGCCCCCCGCACTCAGCCCCTCCTGGGCGCCGGAAGCAGGGGGTCTGAGCAGCCAGCCCAGCTCCTGCAGAGCTCAGGCTGCTGCAGTGATGTGGGGACTGCAGGGGGGCAGCTGCTGCCCTCCCTGCCCTGTTGAGCCTCACGCGGGCTTGGAAAACAGCCCATTCTTGGAGGGTGCAGATAAGCTCCACTCACCTCATCGTCTTCATCCCCTCTTGCAAGATCCACCCTCGCACCCCTCTGGCCTCTGCCTCATCCTCTTCCTCACCAAAGAGCCCTGCCCAGCACTGGGGCACCCTGGATCGCAGCATCTCAGCAAGGGTTTAGGTTGCCCTGCCCGGAGGCGCCTGCCTGCTCCGACCGAGGCTGGGTGCAGGCAGCATGTGGGCAGGGAGCAGAGCTGTGGCTGTTCCCAGGGGGTGCTGCACAGGGGCTGTTTTCCCAGCCATCCTCTAAATACAGATGTTTTCTCAATGCAGGATTCAGACAGAGGAGGGTAAAATGTTTTCATTCCAAGCTCCTGGGGTCAGGTCATGGTTTGTCTAAATGGCTTTTGTTGCTGTAATTATCAGATTAGCTGATCTCTGGCAGTGTGTTTAGGGGCAGCTACATTAACTGCGAATCTTGACACCCCCAACCCCAACACTGCCCAGCTGGGGCAGTGGCTTTGCAATGGGGCAACGGGGATCAGGGATGCCCAGAGAGCCAAGTGAAAGGCTTGTGATTGTTTTCGAGCTGGTACCCAGCTGGACCCTGGCCCAGGAGCAGTCAGCACATTTGGGGAAAACAGCAGCAAGACTCCTTGACCTCTGTGGTGCACATGATGATGCTGAGTTGGGCCTGGTCCTTTCCTCCCGCTCCAACCTGCAATGCACTGCAGCCACAGAGCCCCATCCCAGGCACACGCCTGCCACTGTGGCTGGTGCTCAGCCTGCAGACATGGGATGGGGGCACCTGAGGTGCCTCCCCTTGCATTGAGCCCAGCAGGTCCTGGAGGGTGTCCGGGACCCTGTGCTGCGGCTGGGATGGGGGAGCCGAGGGCCAGTGCCTGGCCATGGGATGCTGTGAAGGGTGGGCAGCCCCCAGCAGCTGGGGAGGTGCAGGAATAGGAGCATGAGATACCAGACGAGACGGAGAACATGACGGGGAGATGAGAGAGCAGGGCGAGGGGCAGATAAAGAAGGATCAGGAGCTTCCGGCCCCCGCCAGCCCCTCACCAGGTTCGTCTGTCAGCACCTGGGAGCGCTGACGGCACCAAGCCCTGGTGGCAGCCGGGGCTGCAGATCCTGCCGAGGGGCACTGTCAGGGGCTGGGAAGGGGCCCCGCTGCTGCCTTCCTGCTGCACCAGGGCACTGACAGCAGCTGAGACCCCAGCGCAGCCAGGGATGGGCAGTGACCATGCACAGCCCCATGAGTGCCCCCAAGGCTGAGCCCCCAGCCACACTGCCCGGCAGCACCCACCTCCTGACCTCCCACCCCACCAGCCCCACTGCACACACACATAGGGAGTGCCAGGGATTTCTTCCACTGGCACAAAATATAGAATCAGTTCTCACTGTGCTGAGCTGCTGATGAACAGGCGGGTGCTTGGTAGCTGCTCACTCGGGTACTGTGTCTGTGGCAGCTGCCTGCCCCCGACACATCGTTCTTTCTCCTCTCTCACCTGCTGTAGGTGGGAGCAACAGGAGTTTCCCTTGAGCAAGGCAGAAGCTCTAAAGAAATGAAAAAATTACAAATCAGAAAATACTTCATCATTTCTCCATAAAACAATTCATTTCAAATGCATTGCAGTTTCTGAAGTCGCATAATGCTGGAGCATAACACCACACTGAATGAAAACTTCTGGAGCAGAACATCTATACCTTCTCTTTCAAAGAGCATTTCAAGCTCTTTAAATGCTTCAGAAAATTTCAACAGCAAAATTTTGCTTTTAAACATCATATTCTTGCAGGAAGTTTTGGCTTCAGCAAAACAATTTAAAAAAAAAAATAATGGAAGCTGTGTTCCTGGTATTTTTTCTAATTGCCACCATGACAGAGCTTGGTTAGCTCCAAACCCAACTTCTTTACTTTCAGCTGAAAGCCAGAGAGCAACCGAGAGCAGGGAGGACAAAGCTCCTTCCAAAGAAGGAGCACATCCACCAACCCAATAAGGCTCAAGCCTCTCCTACCATCGCTGCTGCCCTGGCACAGCCAGAAGTTCACCATTTCTCTATTTTAACCCATTATGCACATTAGTCCTGCTGTCCCTGGAGTCCCAGCACAGCCCATGGACCACTCAGGACCTACCCCATGGCCATGCTCACCTCCTCTGCATCTGCTCGTCCCCTAGGCACCTCAGAGGAGCACAGCTACCTCAGAGCAACACTGGCCCTGAGAGGGGCAAGGGACGGGCTGGTCCCAGTGCTCACCACAGGACGAGCCACTGGGGCTAGAAAAGCATGTTTCAGAGACCTGCTTTCCCCTAATTTTTCCTTTTGCATCAGCACCTACAGGCAGATGTTGGGGGACCAGCCCATGGACCACGACCTGCCCAGGTGCTGACACCCAGTACCCTGGTGCATTAAAGATGGCTTCCCAAGGCTACAGAGGACCAATGGAGAAAAGACTGGCCTGTTGGTACCTGAGCCAGCCCCAGAAGAGGACAGGCACCACTATGTCAAGGCATGGACTTGCAGAGGCAAGGAAGCTGTTTTCTGGAGGTCTGATGCAGAGAGATTGCTGCCACCCCCAGAGGCAGCGAATCCCCTGCCCAAGCCTCTACCCCTTCACCAGCAACACTGGCTCGTGCCTTGGGACAGACACCAGATGTGTCACAGGGAGCTGCCCTGCTGTGGTACAGCCAGGCTGCTGGGCAGCTGCAGGAGCCTGGCTGCACCCCTGGGGCCAGCAGGATGAAGGCATCTTCAGCACAGCTGGACCCAGCTGAAGCCCTCTGGGCAAGGCATGTGCCCTGGCACAGCTGGGATGAGGCCAGGAAAGAGAACTCCAGATCCCTTGCAGGGAGCCTGGTGCTGTGGGTAGCTACTGGACCTTGGTGTAGGAGCAGATTTACTGAAAACAATTTATTTAATATGAAAAATAATTTCTTATGGCATTTTGGCTGGCGTCAGCCAAGCGCTTACTCACCCGGGAATTCAAACAAAGGCAGGGCTGGCGCCCAGCCAGGGGATCGGGCGCTGGGTGGTCGTGTCCATCCCGGCCTTGGACCCACCTCTGGGTCACTTGTGGGCTTGTGGCATGATGTCTCCATTTATTTATTGGAAATGTTTGAACAGGAAATGCTAATGGTTTGGGTTTGTGGAGACAGCTGGAGGGGTCCGGCTGGAGCTGCTGGGAAGGGGAGGGTGCGCTGGGATGGGGCAGCCTGCCAGAGAAGGGGGAATCAGTGCTGCTGGTGCTACCACTGGGGATCTGTCCCCCGTGTGTTTGGGGTGGAGGACCCAACGGGAGGTGAGAGCAGGGAGGGCCCCGCCAGCTCTGCTGCCTCCTCCTTTGCTGCTGCTTGTAGCTGCCACTGCAAAACGCATGGCCATGCTGCAAGCACGAAGCTGCTGCCAGCACTCTGCCTGCTGCCTGTGGGGTGCATGGGAACGGCGCTGCCGAAGTGATGCAGGGGGAACGGGGACCATGGGGCATGGCATGTTCCATCTCCAGCCCTCGGGCTCGGGCCTGGCGAGTGCCCGTTAGCATGGGAGAGATGAGAGAGCGCTGCCTCCCCCTGCAAGGGGGTCGAAGGTTCCTACACAGCCTGGCTCTGGACCGGGCTGTTCCTGCATTTGCTGATAACAGCGGAGGTAAAGCCTGACCCAGGAAAGCAGGCAAGATCCGCAGAGATAAACTCCCTGCAACAAGACAAAGGCACTGACCTCCACGAAGCCCAAGCCACTGCATTCCCACAAGCACAGCAACAATTGCCCAGGAACAGAAGGGAGACCTGCACCAAACCCCACCGGCCAGCCGCCGGGAAGAGCCTGCATGGCAGCTGGTAACACCTCCTGCCAGGATCACTGCACAGAAACCACAGCTTGGGTTTTTTAACTAGATCTACTGCAGATACCAACTGCCCAGGCAGTGACAGCAAAGAGAGGTTGATGTTACTGCTTGCTCCCTATTCAGCAGTGCAAAGGGCTTGGCATGGCCTGCCTTGCACAGCCAGAGTGATGCTGCACACGTACCCCCTTGTATTCCCCACCTTACACATTTATGTGCAGGTTTGCAGCACAAAAAGGCTTTAGGTTTCATCCCTAAATGCAGCCAAGGATCTTACGCACTCATGCAATTCAGGTTTCAGAGCCTGCTTTGAGCAGAGGCTGCTGTGGCACTGCACACCTGCAGTGCACCCAGGGAAACTGAACAGCAGACGCGGGGGTCAGCTCTGTCTCCCTCTGCCCTGCCTGTGCCCACCTCATGAGGCCGGGAGCCTGGAGCCTGCCTGGCACCTCCACGGGTCCCTGTGCCAGCTCTGCCCGAGACAGCACCAGCTGAAAAAGGCAGAGGCACTTAATGGGATTTGCAGAAACACCCAGCTCAGTTACATGCCATACGCCTGCTGTCTCAGGCATGTTTTTAAAATCTTTATCTCTGCATCATTAAACACTGATCTACATTTGAAAAGAATCCCTTCAGTTCCCTACCTCTGAAATGAGGATAACTATCCTTCACCTCATAGCGGGGTTACGAGGATAAACAGATTAAAGACTGCGAGATATTGTGGCAAAGAAGGTTAAACAAGCCCCTGTGACAGACAGCCCAGGGGCAGGGACCAGCATCAGAGCGATGCACAGCATAAACCGTCGACCCACGTATGCACCATGCTAATGACCCAAAATCCCAGCGCTGGGTTTGCCTCTGTCTGCCTTCCCAGGACATGGTCCCCAGCCAGCTGAAAACCTGCCGAGGGGCTAATCCCCCAGCCAGAAATATGCACCCGTACCCTGAACCTGGGAGCAGTGAGCGTGAGGGCAAGGGGGGACAGGAGGTGCCTGTCAGGAGCACGAGGCTTCGGGAAGACATCAGTGACTCAGGTGCAGCAACAAGGGGCTGGGGGGTGCACACGCAGTGTGGGTGGTGGGGCGCAGCTGCTCCCTCTGCACATCCATTGCCACATCCTCAGAGCAGAGATACACTTTGCTACTGCCTACGGTCCTGCCCACCCCTGTCCTGCCAGGCACCCAGGCAGGCAGGGACAGCAGGAAGATGTGCGCTTCTGCAGCAAGAGCTGGTGGGGGAGAGGATAAGCCAGACAATTACTGTCTGGAAAGTCTCACCCGGGTCCCTAGTAAAATAATGGCACAAATATTAAGAAAAGGAGCTCTGTAAACATCTAGAGGATAATGAAACCATGAGCTATAAGCAGGATGAGATTTGTAAATAAAGGACTATGCCAAAAACAACAAGCCCTCCATAATTGTTTTGGATAGAAGGACAAGATTAGTGCGGGAAGAGAACTTGGCGGATCTCATGAGAGACCTGGAAACACCAGGTCTGTCCTCCCGCCTGGCCATTAGAGAGCCCCTGGCACGTTTGGGCAGGTTTGGGGGGGCTGGCCTACACAAAAAGATGCCCCTGATGGCATGGCTGGCACTTGGGGATGTACCTGCCCTCCAGAGCTGGGCACCTGCACTTCCCCAGCCTTGCACATGTCCCACTGGCACTGGTGCTGCTGCTTACACCTTGGCCACCTCCAAGCTGCTGGCAAAGAGCAAGGCTAAACCTGGGCCTCAGTGCAGCTGGGGCTACGTCCCACCACAATTCCTCACAGAGCTGGGACCCATGCAGTGCAGGAACAAGCCAGATGGACGGTCATGGAGTGGCAGAGCGAGAAATAAAACTGAATGAAGCCAGGAGCAGGAAAGTAATGCTGGCACCTTCCATGCTGTTCTCCAGGTTTTGGCAGTGCTTTGTCTTTTGTGAACATCAAAATGGCATGTTCTATGAAACTGTAGGGTTCACTGACGCTCTTAAGTATTGGATTTTTGGCCAGACGTACAGGAAAAGTGCATGCACCTCCTTGCAAGCAGCCCTTTGAAATGCTACACTATAAAAGCACACGTAAGCGCTAGCAGTCATCTGCACTGCACAGGCCAAACCCGTCCAGCATTGATATTTCATGGAAGGAAAAGCAGGGGCCTGGCCCAAATGTACCAGGTTTTGTACCCGAGCCTTGGGTCTCTGCAGTGCACGGCTGTGCTATGCTGGATGACATGCAGTCACTCACAAGCAGCTGGCTGCATGCTGCTGGGTAATGCACGCTCACAAACTGAAGATGAGATACACCATATATGGTGAAGATATTATTAGTCCATAGTTGTCTTCATAGTATCTTCCAAGGGAATCTTGCTTGAAAATGGGAAACAGAGGTCTCTGTGAGACTCAAGCAGGGATGTGAACTGCCTGTAAGACCAAACAACAGCTTCAGAGAAACAAGGAGCAGTGAGGCTGTGGGTGTCAGACCCTTAGGTATCTGCAAGGTGCGTAACAATATTCCAGTTAAGTATCTGTCCTAATTAATGCTAATTGCCCACCCACTACCTACATCCTAACCAGACTCTAGAAGTTCTTATTAACAGGGTGATTTTGCTGAAATGGTATCAAGAAAAGCCAGCACTGGACTCTGGGTACCCAGCACAGACACAAGCGAGCTGGAAGTCAGCACCAACTCATTGCTGCCAACCTGGGCTGCAATCCCGTGTGTGATAGAGGGGATGGAGTCACCTGGTCATGGGTTTTGACCAAGCCAAATGCTAAGTTGGGTGTGCTGGCATAGGAAGTGTACTATCCCTCTGGGGTGGCTTGGGGTTCCAGGGGTGAGCAGCTGGATGTGAGCTCAATGCTAGGATCACATGGCAAATGAGTCCTGAGCATTAGAGCAGGGAGCACAGCAAACAGGAGTTACGAGCCAGTGTCTTATACAGTGGGGGATGGGAAGCCAGCCCTGATATACTGTGACTAGCCTGGTGCCCCACTTTAAAAAGATGCAGACGAAGTTGTTGTAGATGTGATCCCCCAACTGCGCCCCTTGTTTTCACTGTCTCCCACAGCATTCTTGCAGCCAGACCGAGGAGATGTGGGCTGGAAGTGGGGCGACACAAGGTGGGCTGCACAGCTGAGTGCTGGCACAGGGACCTGCATCTTCAGACATTTCCAAAATTTGGTGGATCGAGGCCTGACCAGCGGGCTGTACCACCAGAGAACCTGAGGCCAAAATTATTCTGTGAAATGAGAGAGGATGCAGAAAACAGCCACAGAAAAGGCACAAGGGCAGAATGCACCCGACAGTGACAGAATCAAGCTCAACCTGTTTTCTTCTTAAAAAAGCTTAAGAAATTTGACTGCTATGCACAAGTACTCTCATAGTAAAAAAATACTGTGAGCTAAAGCTTTTTTATTCCAGCCAAAAAAGGCAGAACAAGAATCAATGGCTGGAAATTAAAAGCCAGACAAACCTGCGTAAGAAACATGACATACATTTTCTGAGCAATGCTGATTAGCTGGTGGATTAACCATCAGTGATTAAGTAAGACCAAACCATGAACTCCCTCGCTCCTCCAGACCAGATGCCTTCGTGCATTAGCAAAACCCCAAGTTATTCGGATCCAGAGTGACAAGACAAGGCAGTCAGGGAGATCAGCATAGGTGATCTAATGACTAACTCTGATCTTAAACATCATGAGTCAAAACACATCGTGTTACCAATATGCACAGAAAAATTCCCATTGCACGAACTCAGCATAAACACTGAACAGTCGACATCTGCAAACCCACAGATGGAGGGGGACAACAGTTGTTAGTCCTTTTTTAGAAACAGAAAAACACCCAGCCCACGGACAACCCACAGGGACCTTGTGATGGGAATGAAACCATGAGCGAGACATTAGCTTGCAACACCAGGAGTCTGTCACCAGGCAAATTCAGGAGTGAGATGGGGTCTGCCCCAGGATGCTCTTGGATCCCAAGTATAGGCATATGGTCCATCAGGTGGGGAAGAGAAGGTCTTTCTCTGCAGGGCTTGGGAGGACCACATAAGACATATAACCATTCCAGGAAAAGTAGGACCACAGGGATGTACAGAAATGGGGGAAAAACTGCATAGAAAAAAATGCTTAGGAATATATAACAAAAAAATGCTGATGAAGATGATGGAAACCTAGATGACGTTTACAGCTGAAGCAAAACACACCTGGCAAGGACCAGTCCCGAATAGACTTGCCAGAGGCAAAATGATCTTCTGTCTTTTTAGTATCTGTATTCACAGAATTATAAAAAATAAGCCTAGAAGGCCCTTGAAAGGTCACCTAGCCTGTCTGCCTGCCCCCAGATGAGGCAAACCCTTCCTGGTGGAGCTTATGCCTAAATTCTTCCTAAAAGAAGCCTCTAGAGGTGAAGACGGCTCCCAGGAAAAACAAGTTTTAATCTCTTTTACCACAATCATTGCAGGGTGAGCCTATGGCTGCTTCTTCTACGCACCCTCTAAAGAAGGAATAACCCATTATCTCACACTTTGTGGCAGGGCTTTCTGCATTTAAAGACTTTTATCTTATTTCCCTGCAGTCTTTTTGTCTTGATACTAAGCTACCCTGGTCCTTCAGCCTTCTCCAGTATATCATGTTTTCTGAATTTCTGATCTTGCTCTTCCCTGGGCTTTCTCCAAGAACCACAACTTGAAGCACTGAGCCCCAAGTGGGATTCAGTGCTCAGACTAACACTTTCTAAGTGCAGCAGGATCACCACAGGTGTCTTAGAAACACCTTGTTTATACGTCCTGGTCCTGTTTTGCTCTTCTCACTCGGGCTGCTGCTGCCTTGCGCTCCCTGCGGGACCCACTGTCACCTCCAGATACTTTCCCACAGAGCAAGCCTGCTCATTCCTCAGCTAGGGCTTGTGATGTTGGGAAAAATCAACTCATAAAAATTTGTTCTTATTGGCAGGTTTATTTCAGATTTCTCCAGTTTCTTAAGAAAAACACTCTTGCAGGCCCTACTAGGCTGGTGCTGCAGGTAAAAATCACTGATGAAAGCACTGACTGGCCCTCAACACATACCAGACCCCGTGTGAGGTTTGAGCGCTGCCCTTTCAATAGTTTTTCAGCCAGCTGTGCTTTCACATAGCCACACACACCTCGACCACGTTTCTCCATTGCGCACAAGAATGACACATGGAGATGGCACTAAACTCCCGTGAAAGTCATGATTTAGCACATCTTGATTTTCCTGTGTCAGCCAGCATAGATATCCTCAAGTAAAAGAAAATTCAGTTGGTTCAGCTCTTAGCTGATGGCCAAAATTGTCACTTACTGGTTCGTTATCTCTACTTGCATATTGTGTCCCTTAATGATGTATTTGCTGTCCTCAATCTGTTTATGCCAATGGCCCGTTTTCCCTTCAGTTCTGCACCCCTGATCTTGAGTAAAGCTCAGGAACTTGGAAAGCCACAGAGGTTCATTTGGGAAAAAAACCTTCTCAAAAACAACTAAATCCTCGGAACTCGCCTGTTTATCCAAATTCATCTGAACCTTCTGGGGACAGTGACTTTTTAGGGTAAAATAAAAACAAGTTCAAGTGAGTTTTCCATCCCTGTGACATTACGGTGATTACAGCCAATCTGAAATAATTTTCCAAGAAGATTTCCTGCAACCTCACAGTGATTAAAGGAAATAACATTGTGAATAAAGGAACATTCTTCAAAGTCAATGAAGGAGCCACAAACTGCACATTCTCACAGAGAGCCGGAAAGCGCCGGCGCGAGGTGGATTTTGCGGTGTGTGGCCCCCCAGAAGGAAGAGGGTGGGATGCCGGCTCCATCCCTCTTCCCCGAGCAGGGGTTGTGACCGGGCTTCTCCCAGAGCAGACGGCAAGGGAAGAGGGCCTCCAGCCTCCCCATGGTTGGGGGCGAAAGGCTTGGCCCCATGGACTCTGACTCCCTGGCTCTTGGTGAGCATCTGCTGGGTTTGGGATCAGGGGCAAGGAGCTCAAACAACATGTAAGAGCCCATCAACCCTCTGAAAACCCGGAGCGACCCTGCAAAGAGCAGCATCCCACCACAGTGGCTTCACGCCACAACTTCTTTCCTAGGAACCTCCCTGCTCCTCACTTTGCCTGAATCAAACCCTCAGCACGTTCACTCAGCTGGGCTCTGAGATTGACGTGGAAATGTGAACGGGCTTGAAAAGCCACTTTGGCAGAGGTGAAAGTGCTGCACTGCACCACTGGGCAAGTAGGGTCCTGCCCACTGCAGCCCCAGCCTGCAGCAGCCCCCCGCACTGGGGGTACCCCAGGACTGGGACTGGCGGAAAAGGAGGGATGAGCGTACACCCGAAAATGGCTGGGCCAAGGGGACTTTTATCAACCTGCCTTCTTAGCTAAAACAAAGGGAAGGGAGTATGAGGAGGAGAGAAGAGCTCGGGAGAAAGGCGAGAGGAGGCTGCCTGGAAGCCCAAACACACATGCTTCAGTTGATGCTGTGTAATAAGGGAATTAGCTAATGAGCTTACTGTGGCACATGGACAAGTCCTTTAGAAATATCACAGCCACCTGGGGAGGCTCACAGAGGAGCTGGGCAGCCCTAATCTGCAGAGCTGGAAAGATGAGCCCGAGCCTGCCCCCCAGGACCAGCCTTGCTCCCTGTCCCTCGCTGCCTGTCTGGGGGTGCCATGGGGGGCTGACACAAACCCAAGAAGAACTGATTGTGGAAATGGTAATAAACAGTGTTTTGGAAAAACATCAGCCCACCTCACAGCTGATCTTAGAGGGCTGCAGCTCAGCAGCCCCGTGATGCCTGTGCAGTGGGGCTGGGGCTGCCTGGGGACCAGCGCAGTCCAGCTCCCCCGGACAGGCAGCGCTGCCCAGGGCCACCAGCACAGGGGCTTCCAGAAGCACAGATCGCCTTCTCCTGCACGGGCAGCTGTGACAGATACGTCATACAAAACTGAATCATTCCAAAATCTGGATTGTTTTTTTGAAAGTCGTTCAAATACAGCTCTATAAAATGCAAGCCAAACACAAATTCAAATGTAAGTGCATGTGAACGTGCTAACTCGAAACGAAAGTGGGTGACAGAACCTAATGTTAAAAGTCACTTAGAACAATGCAAACATCAAATATACAAATACTCATCAAATACTTATTTAGAAAGTGGCTTTTAGACAGTGATCAGGCTGGGCTGCAAAAAAACTTATTTGCTGATTAATATTGAACTCATTCTGGAATTTGTGCGTGTGGCAGTATTTGCAGGAATGAACAACGATAAAGACAGAACAGTCCTCCAAAGAAAAAAAGAGAAAAGCAAAAACCTGAGCCAAAAATGAGTCTCCACTTAAAAAATTACTCCTGGACTAGTGAGGATGGGACTGAACCCAGACATTTGCTGGAAGTGTGGAAATTGAGGATTTTTATTATTATACCGAGGTAGAATTATTATTATTAATGACGTGAAATATAAACTATAAAGCCTATACTTTTTCCGTATAAAAATTACTGAAAAATTTTGTACCCAAAACTAATTAGATTGAAAACTATTCTATGGAAACAATTTTCATTTAAATTTTTAATAGCGTATTTTGAAACAATTTTTTCCTTTCAGTTTCCTAAACCAGAAAGCTGTTTGAAATTTGGAAGCGCTCTGTTTTCATGTTTTCCTTGTCTTGTTTTTCTCTTTTTCTCCCCTGCCCCAAAGCTGCTTGAAGACTGCCTGACATTCATGCTGGATTTCCTCCTCTCTTTTCTCATCTTTTATTCCCTACGCTGACACTTTTCAAAGCTTTGAAACTCTTGTAAAAGGAAAAAAAAGAAAACCCTTAAATGCAATATCACTTGCTCAGCTATTGAAGGATTGTAAGAACAAAAGTAATAGAAGAAAGAAGAAAAGATTCTCAAAGTTTTAATAATTTCTCAGGTGCAGCAGAAGCAATTTGTGCCTACCTAGAAAATGGTGGGACTTACAGCTGAATAAGCCTGGATTTTTTTCCCTTTTTTTTTGCGAAGCTATTTTCTGAAATGCTTTAGTTTGATTTTTTTTTTTTTTTGTAGGGAAAAATCCGGAGCTATTTTCTGGAGAACTGCTCTCTGATGAGCTGGGATAATTCAGGCCCAGAGGATGCAGGGGCAGGGCAGAGTGCTGGGAGCAGTAGCAGGGCAAGGGAGCGGTGGTGCCCCAGCCCACCTGGGGGGCTCAGCTCCCGTGCTGCTGGGTGAGAACGAAAGCCCCGGCTGCAGCACCAGGAGCTGCCACTTCTCCCGCAGCCAGACCCTCCAGCGGATGGGGTGACACTGGGGGGAGCATGTCTGTAGGGCTCAGAGGTGACATGAGGTGCAGGGATGACCCTGCAGCTGCCACAGCAGCACCAGTGGGGGGCTGCAGAGCCCCCAGCCCCACAGCAGGGGAGATGCCAGTGCTGGGCACAAGGACCTTGCACACCTGAGATATGGCTAAAGGGAGGCAAACAGCCACAGCTGGTGTTTGGGAAGGAGGGTGAGATGTCCCCTTGGCTTTCCAGCTGGTCGCCTCTGTCCCAGCTCTGAGCCCAGGCACCAGGAGTGCTGCGAGTGCTGCCCCAGGTCCCCACCCCATTCAGGGACCATGGCTACCAGCATCGCTGCTTCCCGATGGGCTCAGCCCCTCGCCCCCTCTGCACTGGGGTCCCTCCCCAGCTCCCCGCACCTCCGAGGGTCCCTTGTGGGACAGGGCACAGACCTATGCCAAGGCGGGGGGACAGTCGCTCTGCAGCAACAAAACAATAGTCAGCAACGATTATTTATTTTCCAAATAAATCAGCGGCTCCTGCAAGAGAAGGGCTGGAAAACAGTGAGTTTAGATTAGACCCTCCCCAAACGCCGGCTGGGCCTTAAGCCGCTGTCAGGGCTGCAGAGAAACAGCAGCGAACTCTCACGCAAATGGCCTATAAAAAAGGCCCCTGTCAAAGGCACCTTGACCTGGAGGCTCGCTTTGGTGCTGGGCTCCCCAGCGGCCCTCCCCTCCCAGGGCTGCGCTCTCCTCGCATGATGTATTTCCCCTGCCTTTTTTAGAGCTGCATTATGTTAGCTCCAGGAAACAGCCTCTTCCTTCTTATAAACACAGCCCTGGGTTACTGACCAGCGGCCCTGCCACTCCACAGCCACTCTCTGTCCATCCATCACACCTCGCTGTCACCCTGGCAACATATCTCTTGGACCGGTCCGGCTCCAGAGATGGGAGAGGCGGGCGGTGGCGGGGGGGAACCGGGCGGGGGGGTTGTCACATACGCAGAGCACAATTCCAGCCTGCTGACTAATTCCCTGGAAACCCTGGGGCTGCACAATGAGAAAGCCGTTCCGAGGGTTTCTCGAGCCTTACTGGAAGGTCAGGCGAAGGTCAGTGCAAGGACACGGCTCCTACTTTCCCTGCTGTCAGCAAGAGCGGACGGACATGGGCGAGCCGCGGGGGTACCGCGGGCACACAGCCGGAGGGATGTTTAGAGAAGGGCACCTGGGCCCGAGCGGCCCCGTGATGCAGCATGGTGCCCGCTCACCACTGCTGGGCACAGGGCACATGCCTGGGATGGGGCCAGAGGGGTGTCCTGGCAGCCAGGCAGGCGTCAGTGCTTCCAGCAGGATGGGGCACAGCCGGCAGCGTGGCCTTTTGCTTCCCTGGCAAAGCAGGGAACGAGGAAGGCAAGAGCTGCCTTGGCCCCACGCTAACTCCTGACCACCTTTGTAATGGCCCCAGTGCCCTGGGACAGTTGGCCTGACACGGCATCGCTGCACAGGTCATTCCCAGTGCAGGACAGGTCCTGGGCAAGAGCACTAGGATGGGTCCTGGGGAGACTGTCCCATCCATTCTGGGATGCCCACGGCCTCCAGTGCACTGGGACATCTGTGGCACAGGGACCATCAGGAGCTGTATCAAGAGAGCCAGGTTGCCCTGTCACAGGGACGCATTTTGGGTGAGCCTAGGGTCCACCCGGCCTTTTGCATGCACGACTGAAGCACAGCAACTGAAGGAGGGGTCCAGCAGTGCCCTGCTCCCAAGACACCACCCTTGTCCATCTCCACCTGCTCATCCTTCACGTTAAGCCTTTGTCTCCAAGAGGAAATGCCATTTAAAGGCAGGTATTTCAAAAGAAATGGGTGATCTCTGCTCCCTGAACAACACAGCACTTCACTTCTGCCCATTCCTGGTGTAATGCTGGGAGTCAGGTTTACATGAGGATAAAAAAAAAAAAAAAACAACGGTAAAGCTTTTAAGGACAGATCTTCACAAACCCAAACCAAAGCCCCATGAGGGCAAATCCTTTCTAATCCATGCTCTTCCTTAGAGGTGTAAGTGGAGTGGAAGGGTAGGGGCGGGGGGGGGGGGGGGGGGGGCGGGAAGGGGGATTTAAATGTGGAAAACTGAGTTCCACATCCCTTTGGTCTGGCAGAGAGCCCACCGATAGACTAAAAACAAGTCTGCAGAGAAGCCTGTGTGGGATAATCCAGCTCTGGCCCCCAAGGGGACAAAAACAATTAGGAATCCTCTCTCAAGTCTCCACTCCAAGATAGAAAAACAATTTATAATTTGGCCCAAAGTTGTTGTTAGAAAGTTCTGAATCATCAGGATACACTAACAATTTCTGTGCAGTAATTACAAGGAGAATTCATTAGGTGGACTCAGAGATAAACTATTAACAGAAGCTTTCAAATCTCCCACCTGCCCTCCTGCATGCAGGACCCAGGGGCTGCTCTATTTATACAGTGGCCATCAACGAGGAGCTGTCACAGGAGGGAGCAACTTGAGCAGCCGTGGCAAATATGAAAAGTATTTTAAAGGAAAACGAAAGAATGGGTGTTTATTAGACATGTGCAGACCAAGCGCACACTCCACCATTAACCCTTCCAGGCACAGTAGCCAGCCAGGGAGCTGTTTGCCTTTGCTGTCCCTGAACATTCCATAGTCCCCACCCATGGCAAGCGTTCTGCTTCCAGAGAAAAATGCACTATGGTGTCAGAAGCTGGCTCACAGTGGCCTCTGGAAGCAGTGAGCAAAATGCAACTGAGCCTGCCAGGCTCTTGTTCCGTATTTACCCAGAGGAGACAGAAAGGATGAGGTTCCCCAGCCCCTGTCTTCCTCCCTAGCCCCCAGCTGCAGGTTGCTGTAAAGCAGGTGGGTATTTGTGCACAACCCTGCTGAGCTGGCAGGTGGTGAGTTACAGCTGAGAAGATGAAGCTGTGCAACAGCCCCTGACTGTGGGTGCCCCTTGGAGCCTGTGGTAGCCCCTGTAGATGAATGCTAGCAGAGCTGAGCAAGTGCCACCACAGCGAGGCAACTGCCTGTGCACCGCCCCACACATGCTCAGCCAAGGTTGCAGCACAGTTTATGCCGAAGCTGCTTTCTCAGCCCAATTACCCCAAAGCCACCCCGGCAAACATGCAGCTGTGTGCCAATTTTGACACAGATTTGCCAGCTCTGGGGGTAGCCATGCCCAGGATGGCCTCATCAGCATGGGAACAAGCCCCGCTTGCAGCCAGAGGAATCTTGATTAAGCAGGGAGAGAAGTGGGGACTGGCTGCCAGGCAGATGCCCTAAACAAGAGGAACTTATCAGCCCTGTTTCCAAGATGAGACATGTGTCATCACCTCACGCAGATCCAGCCTGGCCACTGGGTCCTCACCAGCATGCCTGTACAGAAGCATGAGGGCTTCCCTCTCCCTGAAGGACGCCATAGAAATAGCCACTGAATAATTTGCGCGATTTCTTCTAGAAAAGGCTTTGCTCAGGGCTAAGAAAAGCATGGCACCCACAATGCTTCGGGGGAAGGCGCTGGACAGGACCAGGAGCCAGCGTGCAGCTGTACTCACAGCCCTGTGTGTTTGCGGTGGGCCGGCCACAGTGGCAGCGCAGGGAGGTCCCCAGCCCAGAGGAACACTGAGTGCCGCGGACAGCAAGGAACTGCTCCGCCAGCACACACAGAGCAAAGCCTGACATGGCTAATTCCTCCTGTTTATTATGTAATAAAACGCTTTCCAGACCTGTTAAAATTTAATTGGTTTAATTTCAATTGTTCCCATTTTCTACGGCGCATGCAAGCACAGAGCCTGACCTTGCCACTCTCGTGTGAACTGTCCCGCGGGCTGCGGTGGGAGCAGGATGAAACCTGCTGACCGCAGCAGGATTACATGCATGAATCAAAGCTGCAGGCCTGGGCTCGAAGCTGAAATCCAGCACTGGGCAGGCTGCCAGCGCAAGGCCCAGGGTCCACTTAGGCTCCACTTAAGCCCTATGGGATGCAAGTGGTACGCAGGCCTGTGGATGTGAGCGGTAAGCAAGCCTCATACTGGGCCTCTGCTGAAGGATGAATTTCAGCCCAGCTTCTTAACCATATGGACGCAAACATGCAGCAATGGCTTCCAAGGCATGGAGCAAAGATGCTCCCAGAAAAGCTGTGGGTTTTGCCCTAGCAAGGGTTGGTGTATGTGTGTCTGCAACAGTGTTGTCCTTCTGCTGGACAGGGGACCTTCTCATCGCATGAGCAGTAAACAGTGATTTATGACAGCTTCTCCTCCAGAGGAAGAGGTGTTTTGCTACACTCTGCATGTTCACAGTCGCGGGGTTGTGTTGTGCAGCAGGGTGGCTTTGTGAAGCCTGGATACCCTTTGCGCACGAGAGATGCCAAATAAAAGCAGGCGGGAGGGGGACCTTGGCACTGACATTTCCTATCCTTCATTGCCTCAGATGTAGGATGACCTTTACCTGTTCCTGCAAGTTGGTTTTCACTAAGCTCGACATGTCAGCCTCAGCTTCAGAGGTCCATCAGGCACTGAAATCAAGGGCAGCCTTCCCTTTTGTTCCCAAATCTACCAAGCTCCCCTTGCTACATTGACCAGCACCCTTGCATTCACCACTCCTATCCCCCAAAGTGCTGAGTGTTGTACACAGGTACTGTACTCCCCCAAATCAAGTTCCCACCTTGGAAACATGCATTTCTCAAGATGCTAAGGAGTCTGGCTCTGACTCTCAGAAAACACATTTCTCATCGAGGCTTTGCATTTGGGACATATCTCCGAGCCATACATCCCTGCAAGAACTGCAAAGCAGAAGTAAATCAGACAATGCCAGTGGAGCAAGAAAATACTCAAGAAAAGCAAATATTTGCAGTGATGTGTTTCTCAAGAAAATGGGCATTAGATGGCTGGTTCTTGGCAATGCCAAGGCAGGTGTTCTCAGGACTCTGCGAGGTGCAGGCAAGTGTCAGCTGGCAGACCCGAGTGGGCAGGACAGCCTGGGCACTGCCTGGCCAAGGCTGACAGAGCCATGGGAGACGAAGATAGCACATTGCGGGGCAAGTGTGCAGCATCCCTTGCCTGGACCTGGCTCTGCTGCCTGCAGAAGCCCTCTCGTCTCCTGGGGAATGAAGATAACGTTTTGTTTCAAAAAGATGTGAGTCATTCCTGGGCAAGCGGCGGGGCTGGGATAAAAGCCACCCAGGTGGGCACACCGGAGCAGCATGCCCGGAATGGAAGCTGCTGGCTGGGCCACTCCATGCCCGCTCCTCCCGGAGCCCCCCAGTGCGCGTCCGCTGCGCACCGAGGCTCGGTGCGGGGAGAGCACGGCCCGGGAGCGGACGGAGCGCCGTGCCGCGCCGCGCCGTGGGCACCGGCTGGGCCCGCTGCCGGCAGGTGTTCGGGGCGTGCGAGGCCGGGCCGGGCCGGGCGCGTCCCCGTCGGCGGGTCGCTGCCCCGGGCCCCGCCGTCTCCCCGCGGCCCCGCCGTGCGGGGGCGTCCCGGCGCGCTGCGGTTCTCACATAAATCAGGGCCGAGCCCCTGGGAAAGGGCCATCCTTCACCGGGCGCTGCTGACAGAGAACGAGAAACAGACCGGCCCTGAGATAAACCACGACGCGCAGCGTTTACACAAGGGCAGGCTCTGTGTAAATAGAGCCGGGCGCGGGGGGCAGCTCCCGGCGGCGCGGGTCCGCACCGGCCCGGGCCCGCCGCGCTGCCCGGGGCGGCGGGCAGGTGGGTGCCGCCCGCCGCGGGCCTCCCGCAGCCGCGCCGGGGCCGCGCCGCCGTCCCCCGTTGGCTCCCCGAGCACCGGGGCCGGAGACAGGGCCGGATTAGCGTGTTTGTTTGTTTACGGCCATTAGCGCGGGGCCGGCTCCAGCGCTCGGCACCCGCGAGACTAATGGAGCAATTAGCAGCCCCGGGGCTGATAGCATCGCCCCGAGCGAGGCTCCCGGCCGCGGGCCACCGGGCTGCCTGCGGCCCGGGTCCCGGGAAGGGGGGGCTGCCCGCCAGCCGCACTGTGCGCGGCCGCTGCAGGGCTGCTCCCCCCTCCCGGGCCCGGAGGGGGCTCTTGGCTCGCTGCAGCATCCGTACGGCGAGCTCCATCCATTACAATAATCCCCTGTCTAAACAGAGCGCAGGAGCGGCCGGGACAACAAGGCCCCGCTGTAAACAGAGCTCAGGGGACGCCGCTAATGATATAAATAAAATAACCATTAATAGCCCGGTGACCCCAGCCCAGCCGGCTTGGGAAAGCCCCGGCGCCGCATCCCGGGGCTGACACCCGCCGGCAGGTACCGGGGCTGCTCCCTCCCCTGGGTCCTGCACCCCCGCGCCGCGTACCGGGGCGTACCGGGTACCGGGTGCCTAGGCGCACGGTCGGGCCCGAGCATCTCCCCGCTTCCTCGGCTTCCCCATCTGGGAAATCGCCGCTCGCGTCCCGCCGAAGCAGGCCTGATCCTGTCCTACTACCGAAGAGGGGATGCCGGCAGGGAGGGAAGGCGCGGGCTCGGTTACCGCACAGGGAGGACTGACGGGGGCCGGGGCTGGGATAACACCGGGGTGCCCCCGCGCGTGTCGGGGCCCGGCCGCGGCTTGCTCCCTCCGCGGGGCGTGGGTTTCCCGAGCGCTCCCTCTGGCTGGCGGCGGCACGGTGGACCGCGTCCCGGCGGGAGGACCGCTCCCAAGCGCCGGGGAGACGTCCCGAAGCGCCGGTTCCGCCCGGCTCGGGTTCCCCGTGCCCGCAGGCCGCGCCTGGCGCTCGGCCTGTTCGGGATCCCGCTGCGGGCGGGAGCGCGATGGCGCCAGGCGAGCCAGACCCCGCCGGGCCCAGGCCCTCAGCTCGGCGGCTGCTGCTCCCGCAGACGGCCGGGCAGACGTACACTAGGCTGTGGCCCGGCAGCCCTCATTGCCGCCGCCACCGGGGGCACCGGCCGCTGCCGCTGCTCTCCCCACCGCGGGGTTCCCGGGGAGCGCGGCGCCGTGCAGAGAGCTCCAAGCCCCGCCGCGCTGCCGCTGGGCCGCCGCGCCTGCACCTCCCCGGGAGCGGGGCCCTGCGGCGGGCGGGAGCCGGCGGGGCCGGCGGCGGATGTCCAACACCGATAACAGGCTAATTGTTACTAATTGCTTTCGGGGCCGCGGCAGCGAGGCAGCACCGGGCTTCTTCGCGCACCGGCGGACGGGGCAGATCCGGGCCCCGATCAGGCCTGGTAGCGGCGAGCGCCGTTCGCCGTCCACCGTCCGGACTGGGCGGCCTCCGTACGGGAGGAAGACGGCCGGCACCGGCAGCGGGGGGGGAGCGTCGAGGAGAAACCGATCCGCCGTGATTTATGGCGAGGGTTTTGAAGCAGCGCGGTGGGAACGATCCGGCGCGCCAGGAAAACGGCAACCGGCCCCGCCGCGGGACCGGGAGCGCCCGAGCTGCGGCGAAGAGTGCGGGACTCGGGCTGCGCCGCTGGTGAATGGGCTCCTCCGGGGCGTCCGGAGCGGCGGGAGCCGGGGAAACGAGGGCACCGACAAAGCCCGTAAACGGCGGAGCCGCCGGACTGTAACAACCCGAGAGAAGCGCCCGGGAAGGCCCCGCGAAGCGCCGGCTCCGGGACACTCACCTGCGCGGCGAGCGCGCCCGGCTTCCCTTGGCCTCGTCTCGGCGTCGATCCGAGCCCTGCGGGGCGGCAGGATTTTAATCAGAACGAAATATATGGCCTGGGACCCCTCGCCCCCCCTTCGGTGCGCCAGCTTCACCCGCCGCGACAGCGCGGAGTCCTCGGAGGGGTGTGGGGGCCGCGGGTCTCCGGTGCGGGGCTGCGGCACCCTCCGCCGCGCCGCTCCAGGGTGCCCGGCCCGTGCCCCGCGCAGCCCCGAGGCCGGGGGCTCGTGGTACGCAGCGGGCTCAGCAGGCTCGCTCGGTGAGTCCCCCGCCGGCACGGCGCGTGGTGTCTCCGCGGAGCGACTCGCCGCCCGTTACCGGCGGAAGAAACGAAACGAATCGAAAGAAAACGAAAGAAAACGAAAGAAAGCACCGAAGGGCGCGGCATAGCGCTCGCAGCCCCAGGCCCGCACCACCGCGGCCCCGGGATGCCCACCCGACCCGGCCCGGCGCGGCCTGGCGGTCGCCGGGCTGCGAGAACCGATCGCGGCGGCGGCGGCGCGCGCCTTCCCTCGGGCGAGCGCGCATGGCACCGGCTGCGGGAGACAGGGGCGGGCGGCAGGTTGGTCGGTCGCGGGGGGATCAGCCGGGGCACCGGGAGTGCCAGGGCACGCGGAGTGGGTCGGCTACGTGTACGTCGCACGGTGACAGTCCACCCGGGCCGGCGGGGCCGCCGTCGGCTCCGGGAGGAGTGCGGATCGGCGGGAGGCGCTTGCGGAGCCGGGCGGGCGGCAGGCGGCCGTGCCGGCGGGGCGCGGAGCCCGGGCCGGCGGGGCCGCACGTGTTCGCTCTGCCGGGGCCGGGCCGGGCCGGGCCGTGTGCGGGCAGGGGGCAGCGGGGCGCGGCAGGGCGGGGGTCCCTACCTACCTACACGTGCTTAGCACTGGGAGGCGCGGCGGCGGCGGCCGCGGCTCTCTGCGGGGACCCCGGCCCCGGCGCACAGTCCCCGCGGCCGCCGGGCGGGTGCCGGACCGGCGGGGCGCGCTGCGGGGAAGCGGCCTCCCCGAGCGCAGCCTTAATACATTGCTATTTCTGGCCGGGCGGCCGGAGCCGGGCAGGGGGCCGGCTCTACCTCCCCCTCCCTCCAATGGCGAGGCCGCCCCCGGCCCCTCCTCGCCGTGACGTGCCGGCCCGGGGCAGAGGAGGCTCCTGAGCCCTTGGCTGTCCCTGCAGAAGCTGTAACAAAACGCAGACCCCCAGCGCCGGGCTAATGGAGGCAACTTAGAGAGGAGCAGGCGCGGCCCCTCGTCTTTCGGCGCTGCCTGCTCCCCCCGCACCGGGCGCGGCGCTCCCCGCCGAGCCGCCGCCCGAGCGCCGCCGGGCCCGCGGGACTGCCTGGGAGCTTGCGCTGCCCCGATGATGTTACCGAGCCCCATCACCTCCACCCCCTTCTCTGTCAAAGACATCCTCAACCTGGAGCAGCAGCAGGATCCGCACTATGGGGCCCAGCTCCCGCACCACCTGGAGCACCACTTCCACCCCGCCGCCTGCCTGCTGGCGGCCGCCGATGGCGCCCGCTTCTCCGACGGCGAGGAGGAAGAGGAGGAGGAGAAGCTGTCCTACCTGAGCCCCATGGCAGCGCCCGGCAGCCAGGCGGACGCGCGGATCTCCGCCGACAGTTACGTGCACGCAGTACTGCGCGGCTCCTGCGAGGCCCCTGGCCCGGGAGAGGAGCAGGACCCCGCGGCTCGCGACCCAAGTGAGTATCGGCCCCGCCGCGCTCCCCCGCCGGGACGGGCCCGCGCTCGCTCCCCGCGATGCATTGCTAGCCCGCTGGGCATCGCCCCGCTAAGGTCCGCTCCCGGCGCTGCAGCCCGCGCCGCCGCGTCCCCTGGGCACGTCGAGTCGGGACGGGCACGTACTGGGGCTGCCACCGCCCGCCGCCGCGCCCTGCTCGCCGCCTCCCCGGGAAGCGCCTCCGCAGGGCCCTGATGCGGTGCTGCCGGAGCAGGCCCGCGCTCCGCAATTTTTGTAGCGGAGAGGGAGGGAGGAACGGGGCGGGTTAGGCCCAACCCGCGCCCGCCGCGGCGGGGCCCTCCGGGAACGAGGCGGTGGAGCAGGTGCCCGGCGCCGTGCGCGGCGCGTCCCGGGGCTCAGCTCCGCGGGGCCGCGGCAGGAACGCCGCAGCCGGCTCGGAGGCGCGGGGAAGTGCCCGGCCCCGCCGGCCGAACCGGCCCCTCACTAACATAGGCAGTGCCGGAGGCGGCCGGTCCCGGCGCTGCCTCCCCGTCCGCGCCGCGGTTCCCCGACGGGCGCGTAGCGGCGCGGGGCCGGCCGGGACGCGGCGCGGCGCTCTCGCCCGCCGATGTGGCCCGTCGATGCGGCCCGTCGGGAGCAACGAGCGCCGTGCAGCGCTCGTCGGGAGCGAGGTGCAGCCGTGACCTGTGCTCCCCCGTGCAGAGAGCTGCGTCCTGAAGAAGCCGCTGGATGCGGCGGAGAAGGCGGAGGAGGCGGAGAGGCCGAAGCAGCGGAGTCGGAGGAAGCCGCGCGTCCTCTTCTCCCAGGCGCAGGTCTTCGAGCTGGAGCGGCGGTTCAAGCAGCAGCGTTACCTGTCGGCGCCCGAGCGGGAGCACCTGGCCAGCAGCCTCAAGCTCACCTCCACGCAGGTGAAGATCTGGTTCCAGAACCGGCGCTACAAGTGCAAGCGGCAGCGGCAGGACAAGTCGCTGGAGCTGGGCGGCCCCGCGGCCCCGCCGCCGCCGCGCAGGGTGGCCGTGCCCGTGCTGGTCCGCGACGGCAAGCCGTGCCTCGGCGGGTCGCAGGGCTACAGCTCGGCGTACAACGGGCCGTACTCCTACAACGGCTTCCCCGCCTACGGCTACGGCAACGCCGCCTCCTACAACCCCGGCTACGGCTGCACCTACCCGGCGGGCACCGGCGGCGCCTCCATGCAAGCCGCTTGCAGCCCGGCTGCGGCCGCCGGTCCCTTCGTGAACGTGGGCGGCCTGGGGGGCTTCGGTGGCGGCGGCCAACCGCTGCACCAGGCGGCGGCGGGGCCCTCCTGCAGCCAGGGCGCACTGCAGGGCATCCGGGCCTGGTAGCCCGCACGCACTGAGGGCCGGGAGCGAACCGGCAGGACGGCCCGGCGGCTCCGGGGTCCCGTTATCACCCGCACCGACGCCCGGCTGCGCGCCGCGCAACGCGCGCCATGGACCGGCGGCGGCGGCGGGACGGCGCGGCGGGACCTCAGCGCTCCCGCGGGCAGCGGTGCGGGGCCGGCGACGGGCGGAGCGGCGCGGCGGGACGAAGCCGCCCGAGCTCGCAGCGATGCGCCGCCACCCCGCGGAGCCCCCGCGACGGCCGGGCGGGCCGGAGCCGATCGCGCCGCGCCAGCGGAGCAGCTTTTCTTGTAAAAAGCCGACGGCGGGGCCCAGGGGTGCCGCGGCCCCTCTATCTACTCTGTATCTGTTACTGCCAGCGCCAGCTCGCCCAGTCAGTCAATAAACCAGGTGCAATATCCGCCGCCCGCTCCTCCTTCGCCCAGCAGCCGGTGCCCAGCGGCGGGGCCGGGGTTGGTGCCCGGCGGCGGGGCGGCCGCAGCGGCGTGCCCGCGGGGCAGGGCGGCCCGGCCGGCTTGTGAGCGTGCCAAGGGCGCTGAATGGGGCCGCGCAGCTCAGAGCCGGGCCCATTGTGGTCGCCGGGCCGGCGCTGAAAGGAGCCGCTGAGGAAGGTAGCGGGAATAGGCGCTTATTGGATTCGGGAACAAAAGGTGTGGCAGGGAGGCGAGGGACAAAGGGGCCCCGGCGCCAAGATTGACGGGCCGCTTTGCCCCCCACTGAGGCCCAGGCCCGGCGCTTTATGCGCGGGGGCTGCAGAAACGTGCTGGGTTTTGTTCCCCATTCTGGGAGCGCAGGGGGAGAGGAGGGGGGTCCGCGGGCCGCTGATTAGGGCCGGCCGGGCCGGGCAGCCTGAATGCTGGGGCATTATTGCTACATGTTCAGCCATTTCGCTCGGCTGCAGGGGGAGGGGGCGGCCGAGGCCCCCGAGCCCCGCGGGACCGGCCGCGGGGTCGTCCCCTGCCCACCCCGTCCCGGGCCGCCCCGTCCCGCCGCCGCCGCCGCGGAGCTCTTGGGGCGGTCCCGGCCCCGCCGCGGCCGTGCCTCTGCCGTGCGGGTCCCGCCGAGTGCCGCCGCCGGGTCCGGAGCCGGAGCCGCGCCCGGGGGGGGGCGGACACCCGCGGAGCCCCGTCTGGCTCGCCCCAGACGGCAGCAGAAGCCGCAGGCTCCGGGAGCTCTCCTGCACCGTCCCGCACATTTCCCTGCTGCGACGCTGCAGCTCCCAAAGGTGTTTCCAGTGGAGCCGCTGGGACTGACACAGCCCAGGGGCTCGGTATGCCTCTCCCCTCGGGCAGCGATGGCCACCGTGTCCTCCCCCTGCCCTCCCTGTGTGGTGTTTGCTCCACCACGAGCAGAGGGCCAGGTTTCTGTAGCCTGCCATTGCAGAAGCAGCAGGTAGTGACCGCTGCTAAACCTGTCTTTGCACTGCACGTTTCCACTGTCCAAGCTGAACATGCACCCTCGGGGTCTGCTGTTTGAAAGGAGCTAGAGGAATTCTTTCCACAGCAGCACTGCAGGTACAGAGCAGGCAGCCAACAGGCCCCGGCACTCAGCCCTGGCTCGGCATGGCACCCCACTGTCCTGTGAGCCACTCTGAGGCCGGCAGGCTTCGCGGCACTGGCGCTGGGAGAGGATGCGGCACGCCCAGCCGATTGTTTGTTGGATGGCAGCAAGGTGTCACGGGAGAGGAAGCCCAGGCCCACTCTTGGCTTTCAGAGATGAGTGGTTAAGGCCCTGTGGTCTCGTGGGTAGAAACAGGATAGCCAAGAACAAAGATAGGTAATGCTCTCTCTCCGCAGCAGCAGTCAGGCTGGGGAGATCTGTCCCTGCCATAGGAAAGATGCATTTTCCTCCATGTTCTGCCAGACCGTTGCCTAAAAAACAGGGGACCCATGTGAGTTCATGCCTTGGTATGCAAGCCAGAGGAATCACAACCACAGTACAAGCTCCTCCAAAACTGGGGTGTGTGAGAGGAGCTCCCAGCTTAGCATGTCCCCTCCAGGTACATGGCAGCTGGTTAGGAATCCACTGCCCCCTCAGCAGCACCCAGAGGCTCTGGGCAAGACTAGACTCCTGGCACAGGTCATGCTGTCCATGTCCATTGCCACAGTGTCCAGGGCAAGGACAGTTAACTAAAGCAAAGGGGCACATTATCAGCAATGTTGTAGGTGTGAGGTCAGAATTATGCTCACCCCACTTGGGCCTGGTGACACCCACATGTGCTCCTCAGCTCCGGTTTCCCTGCACAGAGCTGGAGGAGCACCCAGCCAGGGGATGCCGAGGGGCCTGGCTGCCGGCCGATGTGGCATGGTGGTGGAAGGCGGTGGAAG
This sequence comes from Falco punctatus, assembly GCF_963210335.1. Classification (NCBI taxonomy): domain Eukaryota; kingdom Metazoa; phylum Chordata; class Aves; order Falconiformes; family Falconidae; genus Falco; species Falco punctatus. Next base: position 28,438,825 of record NC_137589.1, on the reverse strand, counting down.
TTTCTAGACGTCCACCATCGCAAGCCCCATTCCTGGGACAGATCCCAGCTGTCCCACCAGCTCAGACTGGGGGGAGGGCAGTGGGTTAGTGGGAGGGACCCCTCTGCAGACTCTCTCCCAAAGCCCCTGAGCTGGTGGGCAGGCTGGAGCAGCACAAAGAGCTGGCGGTGCTGGAGGGCCTGGAGCAGGGCGGCGGAAGTGAAGTGCTCCAAAGAGGAGGAACAGCCGGAGGAGGCCGGTGGGAGGGAGAAGGTGGGAGACCGCAGATTGGACAGGCTGCCCAGGGAGGGGAGACACAATGGAGGGAAGTTGCTGCGTGGCCGTGCTGGAGGCAGTACCCGCCAGTGACGCACTCCGTCCCCCACACCCTGGGACAAAGCGGGGTGTTGCTGGTGGGGTCAGAGGCACAGGGTGCTGGTGGGACTCCCTCCCACATGGTCCTGCTGTGGCAGCTGTACAGGCAGAGGGACACTGGGGAGAGAGGGATGGGGAGGGCCATGCTCAAGGGGCAGAGGGCGTGTGTTGTTTCTTCATGGATGATCAGGGGATTTACTGCTGTTTGGGAGTTGGAGTGGAAAAATGCCGATTGATTTCAACAAGGAACAAGATTCTCTAAAACAACGCACCAGTTTCAAGGAAAGGAAGGACTGTTGGAGCAGCCAGGCTTTAACTACCAGGCCTCAGGCCTGCTCTGTGCGTGGGTTCCAGTTCTGGTTTTGATTCAAGTTTCCTGGCCATGGAAGAGGCCATGAGTAGAACTTGCCTCTGTCTGGTGGTTCCTAGGGAGGCGCTATCCAAACCCCAGTGCTAACTGGTGTTCTGTGGCCTCTCCTCCATGCTCAGGAGGAATGCTGTTCCCTCTGCAGCACTGCAGATGTGCTCTGGTTTCCTCTTCTTTCTGATGTCCTTTTCCATTCCTCCCTCCCCCCACGCTGTGGTCAGCCGTCCCCCTTGTACCCTTCATCCTTCTCTCTTCACTGCCCACTTGCTGCCATCAGCAAGGAGTTCACCTGGGCGCAGAGTGAGACGCCTGCTCCCAGCAAGGCCGGCCAGGCTGCCTGAGGACCTGGGCAGACCTTGCTGAATTTGAGTTCCATCTACTTCAGCCTGGGCACAGCCACCTCCTGCTGCCTCAGGGCCAGGAGCCCAGGGACCCAGCTGCGTGTTGGGACGGTGCCTGGTACTTGTCCCTCTGTGTAGGGTATGGGTTGGAGTAGCAGCTCCTGCTCTGCAGTGCTCCCCACTGCAGCTGCCCCATGCCACAAGCTGGGAGATGCTGAGGCTGCTTGGCCACCGGCGCTCTGTGGAGATGTCAGGGCTTGGAGATGCTGGAAGCTCCTCCTGGCAATGGCAATGTGGGGTTGTTGTGCGAGTGTTCTTCAGTGCCAAGAAAGCTGTGGCCAGCCATGGACTGGTAATTAAAGTAAAACATTGGTACTTGTGCTGGGCACCCTCCAGTGAAGGTTTCTCCCACTACTTGTCTGCCAGCATGAGGGCCAGGGACCTGCCTCCCTTTCTTGGATGAGCCACCGATGGCCACAGACCCTCCCTACCCCTCCAGCCTGTCCCAAGCATCACAAGACGACTACATCTGACTAAGCAGTGTGGGGAGACCCCCGTGTTTTAGCTGTTCCTTCTCTCCTCTCTACAACAGGGAGACCGGACACAGCGCTGCTGCGAGGGATTCAGGTGACCCGCCGAGAGCAGGGGACCGCATCTTTGTCCCCCCCAGGGCAGAGCGCTGCTGAAGGCTGGAGCTGTCCCTCGGTCCTGCCAAGCCCTTGCTGGCTGCCCCGTGCCACCTTCCCCTGCCGGGGCAATTGAAACCACAGACCCCTTCCCGGGGGCCATCCGTCGCCGCGCCCGGGGCAGCTGCAGGCGGGCGCTGCTGAGGCCAGGGGTGTCCCCGGCTGCCGGCGGGGTGCTGCCTGGAGACCCCAGCTCCCTCCGGCCGCCCGCAGGGACACTGCTCCCGGGGCCTGTCCCCAAGCGAGATACGCCACCGCCATCTATCGGCTAGCAGCCGGGGACAGGGAGCGACAGGTACCCCTCTGTCCCCGCCGCCCCGCGCCGCAGGGTGCCGGCCGGGTTTGGGGGTGCCCGGGTGCCCCTGCCAGGCTTGGAGGGCTGCAGGGCCGGCGGGCAGAGTTGCTTCCTCCCGCTGGCATCGCAGCCCGGCGCTGGGGACGGCAGTGGGACACGCTGGCTGGGTGCGGTGGCTCTGGGCGGGCTGGCGCCTGTCCGCGGCGGGGCTCTGCGGGAGCGGGGGGCGCCGCACACGCAGCAGCTTTGCGGCACCAGGCGGCATCGCCGGGCGTGTACACGCCGCGAAAGCACCCACGCGTGCCCCGCTGCGGTGGGAGAGCTGGGGACAGGACCGGTGTCCCCTCGCAGCCTCCCGTGCAGGTCCGTTCCTAGCGAGCCATGTTTTGCGCTCAAGTGTTCTTACAACTGCGCGCAAGCATCCAGCGTCGTTGTGCGAGATCCAGCAGGCTCGTAGCTCTATCTCATCTGCCCCAAGACGTTGCAGTTCACTCAGTGTCGGGGAGTCCTCTGGGACACCTCCTGTCCTCCCCCACCTACCGATGCCCTGGCACTGCCCGCAGCCTCCAGCTACCGCGTTCAACTCCTGCAAGTCCTTGACCAAGGACAGTTGGGATGGTTGTGGCGTCCAGCGCCTGGTGCCTGTTGGAGCTGCGTCCTCACCAGAGGGAGCTGTGTCCCTAGCGGAGGCACAGCCCCATTTCGGCCCGGTTCCCTGCTCCCTCGCCTTTTTAGAGTCCCTGGCAATGCGCCGGGTGACATACCGCTCAGGTCTAATGGGCATCTAAAAGCTCCCGGAGACAGAGGAGAAGCCTGCTTGGATTTGCATTTCTCCCGGCACCCACCTAGCCGTGCCAGGCATGGTCTGTGCCCTGCCAGGAGGCTCTTATGTCAGCCCCCATGCCATAGGTGTCCTGGGGCGGGGGCGGGAAACTGCAGGGTTTCTCCGGGACTAGCACTGTCGTCAGTGCAATACCTGCAAACGTGCTGGGCCTTGGAGGTTGGGGCTGGAGCCCCCCCGAGCCCCCAGTCTCCTGGAACAGCCCTTGTTTCAGCTGCTTTTGAGACTGATCCCAGAGCAGGCTCTAGTGTCACAGTACACTTGAGCTGCCTTCACCCATGTGCCCTTGGGAGAGTGACCCTTGCTGCCACCCCATCCAGCCCCGAAGCAGCAATTCTCCCACCTCTGCCACCTCCCCAGTGCAACATGCCATCTGACTGCACTCCAGCTCCAGCCAGGCAGCATCTTCCCAGGGCCACTTTGCAGTCTTTTGTCAGGGGACTTTTACGCACACCCCTGCACTAAGAACGGGTATTCCCAATATCTCCCAGTCAAACCAGACACGCCAAGAGCAGTCCCAGCCCAGCCTGCTTCCTCCGGTGGCTCCTTACAGCCATAAAAGCAGGTTTTCAGCCTCAGCTTTACCTTTCAGGCTGTGTTCCCTGCCTTCCTCAACACTGATGCTCAGCTGGAGCCTGGCAGGCTGAGACCAGCTCATCCAGGAGTTGTCTCTCAGCAGTTTAACCCAGGCAGCAACACGGATCAGAAGAAGGTTTCCCAAGACCCACCAAACGCAATGTCTGTTCTGTGTCCAACAGCCCTGGCGCCCACGTTTACCACCGCTGTAAGGCCATGGGGTCATGAGAACTTGTATGAGTTTATTGGGGTCTGACAGAGCCCTGAGGAATCCCAGAGCCGGGGTGGGTCGGGGCTAGAGGGAGGCTGGGAGCCCACCTCTGTGTTCCTTGCAGGCTCCAGCCACCTCCTCCCACCAAGCAGAGCTGTCAGGCACCCTTTGCAGAGGAGCTGGGGACAGGAAAGCTCAGGGTAGCCCAGGGTGCCAGCAGAGGACGGGCAGGGATGTGGTTTGGCAGGGCAGCACCCTTGTCCCCCACCATCTGCCCCTGAGCTGGCCTGGCAACGGCCCCTGGAGGCTGGGACTCAGCACCCTGTGTGTGGGTCCTGAGGCAGGAGCAGCTCAGCAGCCTGCTGGTCCCTGGCTGAAGGCAGGGGGCAGATATGCTTGGAGGGGTCCCCCCTTTCCTGCTCTGCAGGGAATTCAGCCCTTCCCCCCCCCCAGCTCCCCTCACCCCAGCTCTGCCCCTTAACCTGCAGGAGTGCAGGTGTCTCCAGTTACCCCAGGAAGGTGGCTAGGGGCTCCTCAGCTGCTCCTGGCGTGGGCTGCCTGAAATAGCTTGGGCTTGTGCCATGGCAGAGCTGTGGCAGCCCCGGATCTATCACCCGGCACAGTGCAAGGCTGGCAGTGCTGCCTGGCTCTGCTTGCTCGGGGGCTGTGGGGCTCACCCCACCTGGGACCCCCTCAGCACCAGTGGCAGCACACAGGGCTTAAGGGGCAGTCAGACATGGGAAGGCAAGGCAGCAAATCCCTGCCTGTGCTGGATGTAACTGGGGATCTTGCAAGGAGGCAAAAGGAAAAGGGATTGTCTCCAAAACTCTCCCGGGCTGAGCGTGGCTTCCTTGCTGGAAAGCCAAAAATAGTCTCTTTACTCAGAAGAGGCTGTAGGAGGGATCTTACTCGACGCACAGCCAAATACCTAGGAGGCCATAGGACAGACCCAGACCAGCATGGCTTCACTTGAGGCATGATCAGACCTTGGAAAGGCAGCAGCCATAGCTGAACCAGTCAATAACTCCATTACCTCTGGGCATCTCATCATGTCAAAGGTACCGGGGGACCAGGCTGGCTGGCAAGGGGTCACCCCCACCCTGGCAGAGCTGGGGAGCAGCTGCTCACTGCCCTGGCCAGCCCTCACTCTTGCAGCAGGGCTTCAGCTCAGGCGATGGAGACTGCAGCAGAACGGGGGATTTTTCCAGTTTTTTGTGGCCTGGCCCAAAGGATATCTGGAAACCCCCTGGGTGTCCCTGCCATCCCTGCAGCACCAGACTCCTCACAGGCAGCACCATCCTCTGCAGGGATGTTGCTGCCTGCAGCTGCCTGCACTGGGTGACACTCAGCTGCTGCTGGGTAAGCTGACAAAGTGCCAGGAGACCAGAAAGGCCATGCCCTTGCCAGGAGAGCACTCAGGCCAATTGCTCACATGGTAGCATCTCTGTGACACTGTGCTGACTTATCATCTCCTTGTTCCTGGGGGTCTCGCTCCCTCCCACCACACTTCTGTGGGCAGTTATTCCTGGAAACATCCCAGAGTCACCTTCAGTCATGACTTTGCCCGCTGACATTTATAGAGCTTCTTCCAGCAGCTGATGGATTTAATAGTGTGAATCTCCCCCCAGCCCATGTTTATGCCTTTCCCTCTGCAGGATTTGTCATTGTTCCAGCATGCAGCGAGGGCTAAAGGCAAAGCTGCAGCTCCACTGCCAACGGCTTTTGGCTTCTGGGCAGGGAGACCCGTCCTAGCAGAGCCCAGTCATACCCGTCTTCTGCAAACTCCTGTCTAATGCCCTGCCCGCCAAGCTAATCCTCCCCTGGTCTCTCCCAGCCATTTCTGCTTCTCAGATTTCTCTCTCTTGGGTGGAGGAGCCGCAGGGCTGCCAAATCTTGCAATACTTAGGCTATTTCTTAAAGCCCCAGCTCCTGAAATGGTGAGAAAACTGGAGGCTCTAGAGGCTTTTGCTTCTTTAAGGAGTTTCTCATCCAAGAACCAGGAGCCATGCTAGGGAGCAGAGGATGGGCACAGCGTAAACCCAGGTGGACCCGAGCTGCAGAGCAATGGCTGTGGCTGTTCGGTGTCCAGGGACACCCAGACCTCTGGGCAGCCATTGAAAATCCCATGGGCAGTCACTTGGCATCCATCACCCACACTCAGGAACTTGGGCAAGAGAGATGCTCAGGGTAAAGCTGGAGATGGGGCTGGGCTGGGGCTTGGGTGGACTGTCAAGCACCCTTCAGTGTGGGTGCCCCTGTCCTCCAGCCCCCCAACAGCACTGGGGCCCAATGCTCCTGGAGATTGCACATTGCCCTTGCTCACTTAGCAGCCTTTCCAGCCACAGGAAAACCCCTCTTTCCCCTTGCCACAGCCCACCCCTGCAGCCCAGGCCAGTGGATCCTCTGGAGCAGCCCTGAGCCAACCCAGATGCTTGCTGGCAGCACATACCACAGGTGTGAATGCATTTCCTCCAGGAGTTATTTTGGGCATGGCACTGTGGGACAAATGCCCCTCCTACAAGCACTATGGGAGCATCCTGTGAGAGCCAGGATCATCCATGGGCACTTGGCTCAAGGAAAGAAGGTCAACACGACTACGTGGTAACTTCAGTGCTCAGTACAAACCCAGCGAGGATGGCTCACAGGTCCAGGTTCCCTAAATGAAGTCAGTATCTAGACAGATATTAACATGTACAAAAATAAGCTATTATATTAATGTGATTAGAAAAAAATTAGATTGGACAAACACACTAGCACCTTGAGCAAGTGTGTTGGTAGAATTTTAAGATGTTCATTGAGCATCAAACTAGTTTAATTACTCAAAATCAGGGAGCAAAATCTCTGCTGAACCCCAAATTCCCTGTGTGAGGTGCAAAGCCCTCCAGCCTGACCTAACACCAAAATTCCTGTTCTGTTCATGACACACACAACCCAGGACCCTCCTGCCAACACCTGTTTGGAGCAGTTTGGAAGCATCCTCAGGATTCCTGGTCAGACTGAGGGTGCAGGACTGCCTGGCCAAGGAGCATGAACCTCAGCTTCTCCGGTGCGGTCACAACTCACGCCAGCAGCAAGCAATGGGCCACAAGCCAAAGGGGATGGGGACCACCTTCCTCCCTGCAGATGGCCAGGGTGGCTGAGCCAGGCAGGCCCTCTCCTCCCACCGCCACCCCCAGATGCCACTTCCCTTCACCCCCTGGCACCTATCAGCTCAGCACTGGGCCCAGTCAGAAAGGCGCAGTGCTGGGAGCTGGGCCATGTGGGATAAGAAAGGGCCATGAGGATAGAGCAGAACTGTTTTTATTGGAAGTGTCAAGAGCAGGAACAAAACCAAACCTACAGTCTCCCCTCAAGTGCCATCCTCTCCTCCCCTCCCCACCACCACCAGGGCAGTCAGCATCACATGTGCGTGCTACAAGACAACGGCAAGGCTTACGCTTTGCTTCAGCCAAGAGCCAGACAAAGCCCCCAGCATACCAGCCAGTGCCACCTCCCTGCCCCCTCCTCGGTGGCTGTGAACTCAGCTTGGCCCTGCCAGAGGCAAGGTAGGACATTCACCTTCTCCTCAGAGGAGGGGCAATTTGCATGAGAGGAGGCTTTGGTTAAGGGAAGGACAGGAGCACAGCTCCACTGAAGTGCCAGGGGATGTGACGGGGCTGCAGCTCCCAGCAGGACATCTTGGACTACCCTGGGAGAGAACAAGCCGCGCTGCCTGAGCAGAACTGCAGCAGCCACAGGCAAAAACTGGCATCACTAAACCCCAAAGGGCTTCGCTGCCCCCTCTTGTCAACACAAACCAAACCAGAAGGGAGAGGGGTCAGAAGACAAACCAGGGGGGGAGGTGAAGCAGGTCTGGAACAGCGTTTGGCTCTGGCTCACTTCCCAGCCCGCCGCTCCTCCTGGCGCTTGGTGAGGATGTATTTGAAGAACTCGTACACAGACCAGGCAATTGCTGTTGAGGGCATCTGATAAATGACTCTTGCCTGGACCCCTCTGAAGTAGGCGGTCACGCCACCCACTTGGTACACCGTCCTGAAGGCATTGGCCATGCCTGTGATGTGTCCGCTGATGTTGGAGCTCAAGGCCAGGGACTCCTGGGTGTTGAGCAGTGTTTTGCAAACGTCCAAAGGTGTAGTGGCAGCAGCAGCAACAGCCCCTGCGCAGGCTCCAGAGACCACATGGGAGCCTGGGTTGTACTGTCTGTGGGGGTTGAGCTGCTCTTGCAAGAACTCGTAGGTCATGAAGTGAATGGCTTGGAAGGGGATGTTCATGGTGAGCTGGGTGGTGTAGCTGCGGTAGAAAGCTCCAGCCCCTTCGTTGCGCCACACAGCCCGCACACAGTCCGTCACACGCTGGTAAGGCGAGTTGTACATCTGCATCCTCTGCTTGACCACTTGGGACAGACGGCAGCAGCCAACAGCAGCAGCCCGGACCCAGGCACGGAGGGGAAAAGGGGAGAGAAGGGTAAGTGCGCAGCCAGGTTTCCTCCCAAGTGCCCGGAGTTTGGTCACGCTGGCTTAAGAGCTAATGATGGACAACTCAGACCAGCAGTGCCCTACATGTCCCGCAGGCAGGACTGCAGCCGTTTTTATCTGCTGGACCACCTGCAAGCCCCACAGCTGCGGCAACCCCAGCAAACATCCCAATACCCAGGCACTTATTGTACACATCCACCCTCGCTCCCAAATGACCGATGTCTCCCCATCCACCACTGCAGAGCTACTGTGCAGTCAGAAGAACCCCCTTCCATCTATTATCTTCCAGACAGCCCTCAATCTGGACGAGCCTGTGCCTCCCCAACCACCCCCAATGTAGCCCAGAATAACCACAGCACATTGCGGAGCCCACCAGCCAGTGATCATTAGCAGCTGCTGCTGAAATGCAGCCACTCCGGGGCAACAACCAGAAGCCCTCAACACATCCAAGAGTAGGGCGGGAGAGCCCAGAGTGCAGCCTGCTGCTGTCCTGCCTCCCTCTATTTCTACAGGGCCACAAGAAGCTAAAAATGATACAACAGCTACAGCTGTGATAAGAAGCCGGGCTCCGGGGAAGGAATGATAACAATCTGGCCATGCAGCTGCCTGCTCCTCAGGGCCCCAGCCAGGCAGTGGGCTGGCAGAAGCCTTGCTGGGCCCAGATCAGCTGGAACCTGCACTGTCACAAGCCCTCGTTTTAAGAAGAAAAAATGTGTTCATGACTGGCCTTTCCTTGTTATTCCTCCTTCTCCCACCATGTTCACAGACGTTGTAATAATTACAAACTCCCTCTGCCTTTTTCATACATACCAGGCTCAAGAAAAATAGGTACCTTCCAGACATTCCACAAGAAAAGATCTCCCTTCTCCTGACCTCTCAAGCATGCTTCTCATACCCCATTCTTTTCATTTCCTTCTTGAACACAGGCCCAGAACTACACCACATCTTTCTGAGATCTCACCACAGTAATGCCAAATTCCCACACACTGAGAATAACTTCAGTGGTACAGATCACACCTCTCTTCCCTTCTCTCCTGCTCAGCCAAACCCCTAGGTGAAAGGCTGGTGCCCTCCTGGCTCCTCAGAAACAGGGGTTTGCTGTGGTCCCCAGAATTAATCTCTTCTACCTACCCCCTCCATAATGGGCAGCCACAGGGCTCCCTAACCAGAGCCACAGCCCCCAGCGGTTCCTTGCAGTTGGGTAAGCACTGAGGAAAGCACCTTCCATGCCGCAGAGGGGACCCAAGCGGCCTGGGCAGACCCTGATCCTCCCCTCCCTGGCAGGCCAGGACCATCGTTACCTTCGGCAGGGTTCATGGCTGCATCGTGGAGCAACGTTGCTACACACCCGGCTGCACCTGCAAAACAAGAACTGCCACATGTGAGGGGGGGTGTGCGTGTGTGAGGGACCCCGAGGCTCCACCACAGCCCCGAGTCCCCTGCCGAGGGACAGGAGGAGGCCCCTGGAAGAGGGTGCGATATGAAAGCGGCTTCTGTCTCCCCTCCAAGAGGCTGGCCAGTCCTCAGCAGTTCCCACCCGGAGAGAGCTCAAGAAAGAGGGGGAGAGGATTGTGACAGGCTGTCAAGTCCTGTGGGCTGACCAGGACTTACTCGGGCCCAGCCCTTGGGGGACAGGCCAATGCCACCTGCTGGCAGGGGCCCCGAGGATGGCCAGTGTCCCCAAGCCCCACAGCAGAGACACACGCCGGCACACCGGCACACGCCTGCCGAGGGCACGCTGTGCCCCGCTCCCCTCAGCCTCACGCCTTCCCCACCGTGGCGGCTCCATGAGACGAGTGACGGGCACCGAGGCGCGATGGGCTCCAAAACCATGTGGCACTCCTGGGGCGAGCTTGGGCATGACCAACCCATGGGGCCGCGGCCGGTCCCAGCTCATCTGCGGGCAGCTCCCGTCCACCGGTACCCTTCCGAGCCGGGGCCACCGACCTGCTTCGAGCCAGACACCTGGAAGCGGCCACGGCGGGTGCGGGACCAGCACGTCCCCCTGCCCGGTGCCAGGCCAGCAGGCACCGCGCAGCCAGCTGGCAGATGGGGAGAGCGCAGGGCTTCGGCGGGGCCGTGGCACCCCGGCCCCGCAGGGGCTGATGCCCCGCGGCCCAGTGGGACGGGCCCAGCCCTCCCTGCCACTCCCCACCCCGCTCCCCGGCCCGGCCCGGCGGGGGGCGGCCCCCGGTAGCCCCCACGGCCCGGCGGGGCGTCGGGAGCAGTACCGTTGGCCACATGGCTATTGCCCCCCGCGTGGATAACGTTGCTCAGCGTCTTTTTTAACTTTTCGTAGCAGGCGAAGTAGAGGGCGTGGGCTGGGCCGGCGCCGGTGGCGGTGATGTTCAGGCCCCGCATGGGTCGCCAGACCCCCTCGGTGCGGGCGATGCGCCACAGGGCCTCCAGCACGTTCCGGTAGCGGGCGGCGGGCTCCGGCCGCAGGCTCTGCATCCGCGTCTGCAACACAAGGCCCCGGCGGACGGCCGTCACCCCCGCGGGCCCGGCGCGGCCTAGCCGGGGCAGCCCCCGCCTCCCTCCCCCGCCAGGCCCCAGTCCACCGCCCCTTCGCGGCCCCGCCGCGCCCCCCACCGGTACCGGCACCTTGACGCAGTCGACGGGGTACATCACGCAGTGCTCCATAACGCCCGCCACGGCGCCCGCCAGCATGTGCGTAGAGACGGCGGCGCCCTGCGGCAGCGCCTCGTAGTCGGGGGCGGGTGGGGAGCGCGGCTCGGGACTCCGCGCCGCCTCGGGCCCTCCCGGGCCGGCACCGGGACCCGGCTCTGCCTCCGTCTCCGCGCCGCCCCGCCGCGCCCGGCCCGCGCCGCCGCCGCCCATCAGCAGCAGCAGGACGCGGCCCGACTCCGCGCCACCCCGCGCGCCGGGGCCCGCGCCCGCCCCCGCGCCCGCCCCCAGCTCCATGGCGCCGCCGCCGCCGCTGCCGCCGCCGCCCCGGCCCCGCGCAGCGCCGCCCCGCCCCGCGCCCGCAGCTCCGCCCCGCCCTGCCGCACCCATTGGCCGCCACCGCCCGTCGCCCACCCCTGCCGCACGCCCATTGGCTCGGCCCGCCGCCCACCGCCCCCGGGCACCACGCTCATTGGCCTCCGCCGCCGCGGCTCGAACGCCGCCACTGGCGGCCGCTCCCTCCGGCGCGCTCGGGCGCGCTGCCTGTTGGCTGCCCGTAGTCCCCGCCCCGCCGGCGCGCGCCGCCCATTGGTTACCTCAACTTCTCGCCCCGCCCCGCCGCGCAGCCCATTGGGCGACGGGCCCGCGACCTTTGCCCGCTCTCGGTGCCTCTCTGCAGGGCCGGGGAGCCGCCATTGGCCGCCGCTCCCGCCGCTCCCGCCGCTCCGGCTCTCGGCGCGTGTTGTTTATTTGGGCGCCCCGGATTGGCTGGGCACTGGAGGTAGGCGGTCTCTAGGTGACGTCGTCCGGCGAAGGTCGGACGAGGGAGCAAGAACGAAGCCAGGCGCGCCCTCGGCCGCCTGGGGGCGCCGTCCCGCCCCGAGCCGATTGGGCGCTGCTGCCTCGGGGGGCGGAGCGCCGCCCGGCGGGGCTCGGCTGCGGGGGCCTCTATTGGCCGCGCCGGCGGCTCCTGGTGACGTGGCCGCCGGTGCCGGCGGCGGGTGCCGGCAGCGGGGCGATGCGCGGGCGGGCAGCGGCAGACGCGCATGGCCAGGTGAGCGGGGCCGGCCCGGGGGGCTGGGGCCGGGGCCGATCCGGGGCCGGTGCTGAGCAGTGGCCTCTACCCGTAGGATCGGCGTTTCCTGCCCGTCGTGGCGGTCGGCGGGACCGTGCCCGGGGCCGCGGCAGCGCCTGGCCGCGCTGGGAGCGGCCCTCGCCGTGGGGCTGCTGCTGCTGCTGGCGGCCGCCGCCCCCCGCCGCTGGGCCACGCCGCCCCGCGCTGCCCGGCGCGACGAGAGGTGAGCGGGGACCGGGGGCTGCCGGGGGACCGGGGAGCTGCCGGGGGACCGGGACTCAGCGTTGCTCGCCGGGTCTGAGGCGCCCTGTCCCCTGTCGCCCCCCGCTCCCCCGGGCCGCAGGTATCTGGCGCGGGCAGAGGAGCTGACGGCCACCGACACGGAGGACCCGGCCCTTAACTACGGGGTGGTCGTCGACTGCGGGAGCAGCGGGTCCCGGGTCTTCGTCTACTTCTGGCCCCCGCACAACGGGAACCCCCACGACCTGCTGGACATCAGGCAGATGAGGGACCGGAGCAGCCGCCCCGTCGTCAAGAAAATTAAGCCAGGTCGGTGCCGCCGGTCTCTGCTGCAGCCCGCGGTGGGGCTGGCCGGCTCACCGCCCCCCTTCCCCGGGCAGGCATCTCGGCAGCGGCCCCCACGCAAGCTACGTCCTACCTGCGCCCACTGCTTCAGTTCGCCGCAGCCCACATCCCTGCGCAGAAGCACAAGGAAACGCCGCTCTACATCCTGTGCACGGCGGGCATGCGGCTGCTGCCCGAGGGGTGAGCTCCTCTGGCCTCGTCCGGGGTGGCCAGGGACCTGCTGGGATCCCTCAGCCGTGAGAAGCAGGGGGACAGCTTCCCCGTCTTGACCCTTATGGGAGAATTAGGAATCCGGGGGGGGTGTGTTGGAGAAAGGAAAGGGTGCGTTTTTGGGGCAAGCGGCAAGGGCTGCGGGAGGAGAGTCTGAACACGCTGGGAGGGAGCTGAGAGGAGCCGCATTTTACTGAAGCCTCAGATGAATAGATCTAGTTCCTCGTGTCCAAAGTGCACTGGGTGCAGCAGCAGGACTTGTGGGGCTGGACGTGGGGTGTATTGCAGAGGGATTCCTGCTGTCTCTTGTGCTCCCCCAAAGGAGTGTCACTGGTGAAGGTCCTTCAGTGTGTGCCCCTCTCCTGTGCTCTTGCAGGCAGCAAGCTGCAATCCTGGAGAACTTGGTGAGAAATGTGCCCCTGGAGTTTGATTTCCTCTTCTCCAAATCACACGCAGAAGTGATCTCGGGGAAACAGGAAGGTAGGAGCTGCCACAAAGCACTGCTTGGTTCCGTTTAGTGTATTGCTGTAATGACCCTTTCTGTCTCATGCAGGTGTCTATGCTTGGATCGGCATCAACTTTGTCCTGGGCCGGTTTGATCATGAGGATGGTGAGTCTGGCTGCTCATAGAGCAGCTGGGAAGGTCTGAGTGCCCCAGCACTGGAGCTAAGAGCAAGCTCTGGAGCAGGCAGTGTCTGCCCCTCTGGTCAGGCAATGCCTGATCCAGCCACATGTGTGAAACTCTCCTGAACCTGGAGGGGCACCTGCTCCCGTCACAGGAACAAGTCCCTGTGTCAGGGGAGCACCTGCAGCATTTTGGGAGAAGAACCTGGGAGAGAGGGTTTGTAGCGGTGTTCCTGTGGTGGCTTCCAACAGTGGATGCTTTGGGGGAACCTACAAAGCCGGGGGGCAGCCAGCTCCAAGTGCCAGAACGTGCTGCCCTGCAAGTGGTCCCTGGGGGCTGCTTGCAGGGGTGGAGGAGCCCCATGAGGCTGCTGGGGGGCGTAACGGTGGAAGGGAGGAGATACTGCCCCAGGTCCTACCCATCGCTGACACGCTGCTGTGGGTTGCAGAGGAGGATGTGGTGGTCACTGTAGCGCTGGGGGACCAGGGAGAGTCCCTGGTTCGGAAACGAACGGTTGGGATCCTGGACATGGGGGGTGCCTCCCTGCAGATTGCCTACGAAGTGCCCGACTCTGGAGCCTTCTCCCTGCAGCAGGTGCGTGTCTGGCTGGCCAGCCTTAAGAGCAGCCCCTGCCTTCCCTGGGTCATTGCTGATCAGGGACCTCTCTGTGTTCCCAGGAGGAGGCTGCGAAGAGCTTGCTGGCAGAATTCAACCTGGGCTGTGATGTGCAGCATACTGGCCACGTGTACCGTGTCTATGTCAACACCTTTCTCGGCTTTGGGGGCAATTTTGCTCGGCAGCGCTATGAGGAGCTTGTGCTGAACCAGACCTATGTGCACAACCGGTATTGCTGCCTCACCTAGCAGTGCCCCTGCTGCAGCATTGCAAAATGGGGTGCTGGTTCCTTCAAGCCACCCTCTCCCCCTTGGATTTGCCCCAAGAGCCGCCCGTGGCGATAACAGCTTCTGAGTCACAGTGGCAGCAGCAGATGCCTGGGCTGGCACAGGGTGTGCGGGCGCTGCCCTTCTCCAAGCCCAGCACGCATCATCAGCACTGCAGCTCCCTGCATTCCTCTTCCTTCCCTCGTGGCAGGCTGCGGAGGGGCCCCTCTGGTGGCTTTTGGCTTTTCCTGCTCTGACTTTTCCTGCTCTGACTTTCCCCCTCCTTCTTCAGCACTGCTGATTCACTCAGCACATCTTTCCATTGCATCCCAACCTCGAGCTCTCCGTCTCCTGTCTCTCCTTCCCTTCCCAGAGTGCTACGTGAAGCTGTCGCCAGAGGTGGAGAGGTTTGGTGCTCAGGTACTCCTGTGCCAGGAGCAAACCCTGCCTCCAGATCCACAGGGGCTGCACAGGGGCACAGTTCCCCGTGAGCTGGGTGGGGTGGGCTGTGCCTTGTTACACCTCGCAGGTGCTTGGGGCGCATGGCCACCGGTCAGTGTGACAGCTTTGGCAAGTTTGGCCTTGGCAGGAGGTGGCAGGGTGGGTGCCAGCACTGCCGGGATACAAAGGGGCGCAGCCTGGTCTGGTGCAGGGGGTATATGGATGCAGGGCAGTGCTAGACTGGGCTTCTGGGGGGTGGTACAGGACCTCTTGTGCAATCATCTTTCTTTCCTGGCCTGTTTTCCAGCCTGCATGGCCAGCAGACAGGGCTGAGCCCTGAGACACCCTTCCTGGACCCCTGCCTGCCTGTAGGGTTGGAGGACACGGTGGTGAGGGGCAGCCGAACCCTGTACGTGCGGGGGCGAGGGGACTGGTCAGCCTGTGCAGAGCTGCTGCAGCCCCTCCTGGCTGGGCCCAACAGCAGCCAGGCCTCCCTGGTGGGGGCCTACAAAGCGCCCATCGACTTCAGCAACAGTGAGTTTTATGGCTTCTCTGAGTTCTTCTACTGCACCGAGGACGTGCTGCGCCTGGGCGGCCACTACAGTGCCCCCACCTTCACATCTGCTGCCCAGGTGGGTGCTGCCCCAGCCTGGGGCTGGGGAGCTGCTGTGCCTGCAGCTGGGAGGGAGCAGGGGCTGTTTCACTGCTGAGCCCCAACTCCTGCCCCCAGGAGTACTGCAGCCAGCGATGGCAGGTGTTGACCCAGCGCTTCCGTGGCGGCCTCTACTCTGCGCACGCTGATGAGCACCGGCTGAAGTGAGCAGCTTTGCTGGGCGAGTGCCATGGCTCAGCCTCCTGTGGGGGGCTTTCACTGGGGTAAGGGACCACGGTATAGGTGGCAACATCTGGCTGATGCTCCCACGTGCCGTGCCTGCAGGTATCAGTGCTTCAAATCGGCCTGGATGTACCAAGTCCTTCACCAGGGCTTCCGCTTCCCCCTGGACTACCCCAGCCTACGCACGGCCCAGCTGGTGTATGACCGGGAGGTGCAGTGGACGCTGGGAGCCATCCTCTACAAGACACGGTTTCTGCCACTCAGGTACCATGGGCTCGCCGATGGCATTGCTTAGATGGAAGGGTGCTTGGGGAGGAGCTGGAGTTACCGTGCTGGGTGAGGGCTTTGCCACCCCCAGTAAGGGGAGTGGGAGTGGCGGTGCAGACCCTGGTAGTACCCCATGGCATCTCACAGCTGGTCCTGACTTTCCACAGGGATCTCCGACAGGAGAGCATCCGGCAAGCACATGCCTCCTGGCTGCGACTCTCTTTTGTCTACAACCATTATCTCTTCTTCGCCTGCATCCTGGTTGTAGCGCTGGCCATAGTCCTCTACCTCCTGCGGCTGCGCCGCATCCACCGCCGGCAGCTGCGCTCAGCCCAGCTCTCCCTGCTCTGGCTGGACAAGGTGGTGGTGCCCCTGGGCCAGGGCAATGGGCCGTGATGCCGGTGAAACCCACCATGCAGTTGCACCAGCAGAACTAGGACTGGCTGACAGCCGGGGCTCTGAGGGCTTGGACTCTTCCCATCTCGACTCTGCGCTCCATCTCCACATCAGAACCAGAGCCTGTGGGCTGAGGCAGCTACAGACACCAGGGCTTTCCCTCTCTGCCTCACCCCAGTGCTAATCTTTGCATTCCCTGGCCTCTGGCCTTTGCCTCAATATGCGGTGTAGAGCAAAGTCCTCTGCTGCCGGCAGGCTCAAGGCTGCAGCCCTGGCAGGTCCCTCAGATAAGCAGGACACTATCATAGATGCGGCCAACCCACGACTGTGGCCTGAAGCACTGGGCCACCCCATGACTCAGCCACCAGCTGGCAGAGCCAACCTGGTGGGTTGTGCTGTAGCTCATCACCTGGGACGGCCTTTCTGCAGTCCCTCACAAGCCCAAAGACCAGGCATGGCAGTCAGCTGCGAAGTTACTGCAGGAACCAGGTGAGCTGAGTCCCACCAAGCCATTCTGCCCAGCCGGGCCCCTCTCCGAGCATTCCCTGGGACACGTCCTGCTCTTTGCCATGTCTTCCTGTCCTAGTCAATGTCCCAGGCACAGTCCTGAGGGCTCAGAGGTTGGTTCCTAAGGTACCACCTAACTGAGCTGCCTTTCCTTTCACGCATTTCCTCCTGGGCATGTCTGCCCTGTGGCATCCCATGTTAATCGGGCACTACCACCAAGACATGTCGTTCTCTCCCCTGTGAGTGCGGGCTGGGCCTGCCCATGGGGGAAGCACCTCACTCCAGCCCAGCTCACTGCCCCAGGGCAGGTCTAGGCTGTGGCTGTACACACAGGCACAAGCCTTCCTCCCCTGGGGCTGAAGCCCACCAATGACCCGATGAAGTTTGTCACTTTTTACTTGAACTCAGCTGTTCTCACTCCTGTTGCAATAAAACAAACCCCTTGAGCCATCCAGCACTAGTCTCGTTTTCTAGCAAGTACCTCCCCAGCAGTGACAGCTCCCACCCGGTGGCATGACTGGGGTTCACAGCGTTGCTTTGTACCACCACGGTGGGACGATGGAGCTGCTTTCTTGCCAGCAGACTGACAGCTGAGCTCAGCTGCAAAGCTAATAGCGGCAAGGGAAGCTCTGATCCAAGCTGAACTGTTTGATCCCTGGAGATGGCATCCTTTACTGCCCTCCTCCCTCCTCTTAAGTGGAAAAGCCAGGAGCCCCTGGAAGATGTTGCTCCCTGCCATTTTACCTTATTCCTCATCCCAGTCTTGTGGGGCTGCCTGGGAAAGTGACCACTAAGCTTCCCCAGCTGCTGCATGGCCATGGGGATGGCCTCAGCACAGCTGCCTATCACAAGAGAGGCTGGGCAGGTACCCAATTCTCCCTCTAGCACATGCAGTTGCCTACCTGTGATCCTGGTCCGACAGGACAAGTGCACAGGTGGCATCAAGGATAAAACTTTCCATGTACCACTGTGCTGCCAACCACCTGCTCAACAGCTGAGGATGCCAGCCTTGTTCTCATGGTGCAAGAGCACAGTTAGGGTGAAGGGAAGAAGTCTGAATAAAGCCAAGACTTCCCCAGCCTCAAAGTAGCAATTAACTCAGTCTCCAGCATCACTTACTAGAAAAAGGATTTATTTCCACAACACAAATTTAACACAGACAAATAAATACATACAGGCAAATTGTCTAATAAATAAGGGGAAACATAAAACACAACGCCCTATTCTGTTCTCAGAACCTGAACACAGACTGGGAGGTGGTGGTGATACCTAGACACTACCGCAGCTCCCTCGCTGCTGGGAGGGATGGGAGGAGACATAGCAGCTCCCTAATCCCCTCCAGCAGGCTGCCAAACAGAACCCCCTGCCCTGTACCCCAGCACCTCCCTCATCACACCCAGGGGGATCTGCATGCTCCTCTGGTGTCAGCCCTCCCTTCTCCCACTCACAGCTAGAACCTGTCTTAGCAAGGACCACCCCTACTGCAGGGAACTCATCATACTACAGAGGATGCAACGGGCTCCTGCCTTCTCAGAGAGGCAGCCAGTGCCTGAAATGACCACAGATATGATAACCAGTTGGGCAGCTTGGGCTACGAGCAGGGGGTTCACTCGAGGGGATAGGACTGAGTGTACTGGAGGGAGCAGGGCAAGCACTGCAGGGACAGGATCTGGTGGCACTACACACAGATCTCTCTCAGGATGGTGCTCAGCGTCAGTGACTGCAGCACTCTGACAGCTGAGGGGGTCTCTCCCTGGTAGCGTGGCTGCTCCCAGGGCAGGGCTTACTAGGACCTTGTCCCAGGGGCACTGCCTGCCATGCTCAGGGCCCCAGCCATCACTGGTCCAGGTTGCAGTGTTCAGGGTACACTGGGGCAGCGGGTCCAGCCTCTGTCCCAGCACCTCTGGGGGCTGCCAGGTACAGGAGGGTAGAGGCTGGAACAGCAGCAAGAGCTGGGGAAGGGAGAAAGGAGAAGTTAGCACCAAACTGTACCCACAAGGGAGCCTCCACAAGTCTAGAGAACCCCCGGGGCAAGTGCTCAGTTTGCTCAGGCCCAGCACAGAGCCAGCCGCTCCACATGGAGACCAGCTGCCCACAACCGCAACGCGCAAAGGCCAAAGCATCTCCCACCCAGCAAAGGCCAGGCTGCAGCTCCCACCCCCGCCAGATATGAGCAGGCAAGCAAGGCCATCTCTGCCACCCCAGCCCTCTGCCCACTCACAGTGACAATTCTGGTGGTGGGGGGTCTCTGTTCAGGCGCCGGCCACCGGGGACTGCTCACTCCCAGAGGAATCGCACATACCAGATGGTTTCGTTCTTCAGTTGCGGCCCGAACAGGGGGTTGGCCTGGGCCAGGATGGCGATGAGCCAGCTGCAAAGGGACCCAACCTGCCATCAGCCCGGTAGCATGGGGGCAGGGCCTAGGATGCCCAGACGCTGCCGCCTCAAGGGGGGGCTGGCAGAGGGCCTGCTGCCCCGGGGGGTGAATACCCGGGAGGGAAGCAGGCCACGGCCCGGGGGCAGCCCCATTAATTTACGGGCAGGAAGCTAAGCGGCAGCCACCGGTCCCGGCAGGGGGGGTGTACCGAGGCCCGGTCCGCAGTACTCACAAGAGGTAGCAGCACACGGCGGTGGTGATCAGCATCGTGATGATCACCCTGCGGAGACACCGATGTCAGGCCGGGGAGGCCCGGTCCCGGTCCCGGCCCCGCCCCACCCCCGCATCCCTCCGAGTCCCTCACTTACCCACGGTTCGGCCCCTTGGGCACGAACCAGGGGGCGGCGATGCCCACCAGGCCCCAGAAGGCGGAGAAGAGGACGAGCGGCAGCGCGAAGCTGTGCGCCGTCATGGCCGCCGCGCACCGCCAGGCCCCGCCGCCGCCGCCGCCGCACCGGAAGCCGCTGTGCCCACGGCCGCGCGCGCCGCCGAACGCACGGCGCCCTGACGCCACCGCCGCCTCCCATTGGCGGAGCCGCGCAGCCGCGCGTACGCCGGCCCGCCGGCAGGGGGCGCCACGGGGAGCCTGCCCGCCGACCGCAACCCGCCCCCCCGCCCCCGCCGCCGGGGCTCCCGTACCCCTCCCCGCCTCACCCCGGAAGGAGGCACCCAGCCAGACACCAGCCGCTCCGTAAAAACGCCTTTATGTTACAAAGTTCGCACTCACACCTGCCGCCGCCGCCTCCCTGCGCGCAGCCCGGCCGGGCGCGCAGCCCACCGTGCACCCGGGGTGTGTGGGGTCTCTGCCGGCTCCGGACCCAGCAGCGCAGCTCCCCCGGGGGTCTCTCCCTCTGTCCGGTTACTTGGGGACCCGCCGGAGCTCGCTCATGAGCCAGAGCGCCATGCTGAGCAGCGCCAGGGAGCCTGACTGGTGTGTGGCGGCCAGTGGCGTGGGGACATACAGCAGCAGGGTGCTGATGCCCAGGCCCACCTGCCGAGAAGGAAGAAGGGGTAAGAGCTGCCGTGGGTGCATCACCGACACACAGCCCTGGCCACAGCCAGGCCTCCCATCCTGGTGTTCAGACTGCACGCAGCTCTCGGCAGCTCCACCCTCACAGCTCCAGGCCCCTGTGGCCAGCACAGAGCCAAGCTGGGGACAGCTCTGTCTTGCAAATATGCTACAAAAGACTACGGGGAGAAAAGTAAAATAGATAGGGGGGAGGAAAAAACAAAACAAACAAAAAGAGAGACAGTACCTGCATATAAGCCACAACCAATAAGGAAGTCACTGCCATTCTGGTCCTGCGAGGGAGTGGGATCTTCCGCGAGAAGAGGTACAGCGCTGTGACAGCAGTGACTGAGGTGATTCCCTACAGAAGGGAAGAGAAACAACCACTCTTCAAGAAAAGTTCAAAGAAAGTGTGTGCAGTGGCCTTTGGCTGCACCTTCCATGCAGCATTCTTTCTTCCACTCTTCATTCTGTGAGCAATATTTAACTGTAGAAATGTGTTAAGGGCCATGACCAAGTCCTGGAATTTCCACACCCACCAGGTTAATGACCCAGAAATGTAACTAGTTATAGAGAGCTTTGTTTTTCTCCAAATTAATGCTTCACCTTCCAACAGCTTTTCCTCATTTCTTCAAGTCATTAGGGATTATTTCTGCTCTCTCCCTATCTGTCACCTTGACAACTGAAGGTGGAAGATGTCATCTAGAAAACTGATCTCATTTTCACCACTTGGCTGTAGTTCACCAGCATAATCTTGCTGTGCAGGGTCACCCCAGGTGATGCCTCTTCTAAGCCACCTAATCTTCCTTTGTAGTCTTAGCGATGGCTTAGTCCACAGCAGTGCCGACAGTGGTATTTAGTATCTGGATTGCTCTAACTAACCAAGATATTTTCACAGGGTGCTATGGGTGTAAACCAAGTTCAGAAATGCTGGAGGAAGCATTCAATATTGGGATTTCCAAGTTTTATTTCACACAACTTTCCCACACATTTCAATAGCAAGGGCTACCCTGGTCTGTAGCTCACGTTACGGAAAGAGAAGTCATGAAGAAACAAGGTCTGTAACTTGTGCAGGAAGATGTCCTTAAGGAAGGAGACCACATTGAAACTAAGAGTGCTAAACTTCCTCTTTTCTGCAGAAGCAAGCTGGTAACATGCTCTCAGGACCTCTGGACACCCTGGATATCACTCAAGCTGACAGAATTACAGCCAAAAGAGAACACCCTGGCTGCAGGAGGCAACAGAGAAGCTGCACAGACATAGCAGGAAGACAGCACTTACCAAGATCCTGTGATCAAACTGTACAGTTGTAGGATTCTCAAAGATATTTCTCAGCACAGGGGAGAAGGCAAGGAGATCATCTGGGATCCAGCGCTCCCCCATTTTGGGGAAGGAATTGTACACAAGGCCAGCATCTAGCCCTGCCACAAAGGCACCTGCAATTCCAAAGCAGAAAATGACTACCAGAGTAGGCAAAGGTGGCACTCCGGGTTGCGCAACTCCGACTCAAGAGCTCAGCTTGACCCTTTCTTTCAGAAACACATACAGAGATCAAACAGCAACAGGCAGGCTGGAAGATGCACCTCTGCTTGCTCAGGAAAGACTGGTAAGGGATGTTCTCAACTGTAAGCTTCCTGGCAGCAACAAAGATTTCCCACAGAACATGATGGGGTTGTTCACAGACCCTGCCAGACTAGGGGAGGAGGGGGAAGGCAGAGAGGAATGAGCTGCAGATGGGACAGCAGAAGCAGTCTTACCTGAAAGAGCAGTAAGAAAAATAAGAGCTGTAGCGCCGTGAGCATATTGTCTCAAGCGAAGGAGCTGATGGGTTTCAGGTAACTGTAAAAGTAAAAATAAATAAATAAAAAAAAAAAAAGAAAAAAACCAAGGCAAAGCATTTCCAGTGCTGTCTGCAGCAGGTAAGAAAAGCCTTCACTGCATATATAGGCTAAGGGGTTGGCCTGTATTTTACAGGAGAAATCTGGACACCACCACACAGCACAGTCACACTTCAGTGGTTCCTCAAAACCACGACCATTCAAGTCCAGCCCTGTGCAGAAACTGAAGTGGCCACTGGACAGTTGCCGCCACAAGCCATTGAGCCCAGTCAGACACACCCCTGCCCGAGCTTGCAGAGGCTCTGAGACTCGTCACTTTTGAGCAGACCCACCAAGTCAAAGGAAACGTCCCATAACCAAGAAGTTTACAGAAACGGTATTTTGTAGCACAGTATTAGACCAGAGTCAGGAACAAAGACTAAAACAGAAGTACCATCACCCTCACCCCAGCCCTCTGAATTGACACTACCCTGTGCTTTTGACTCCTGACATGCCATCTGTACCTTGTGTCGTGGAAGCAGCAATGACAGCCCTGTCCACAGGCTAGCAGAGTACAGAACCAGTGCGGAACCGAGATGTGCTGCGAGACGGTACTGACTGACCCTAGGAATGTCGTAGGAGTCTGGCTTCTCTTCCAGCCCACTCTTTACCATATACCATCCCAGCAGCCCCTGACAAAACAGGAGAGGTGTTATAGCCAGACAGGGCAGCAGCAACTGCATAGACCAGATAAACATTAGGGGCAAAGCAACTTGCTTCTTCCACTTTCAACCAGCTACTAGCACCAACACCCCCCAAGCTTTCACAAATCTCACTGTCTCAACTACACTTAATCAGAAGATATTCACAGAAGATGCTGCTGCTAACCCCTGTGGCTGCAGAGCTCGCTCACCTGGAAGCACACCAGCCCGCAGAGTGCAAGGACGCAGCCCTTCATGGGGCGGCTGAGCCAGCCCTTTCGCCAAAAGTAGGTGGCAGGCAGAATGTATGCCAAACCCACAACACGGCCCCACATACGGTGCGAATACTCCATATACCAAATGAACTTGAACTCTGTCAGTGTCATGTCATGATTCAGGCTGTTAAAGACAGCAGAAAGAAAGAACTGTTTTATGTAATGCATAGTCCTGTACCGTACTTTACATGACACAGGATCACCTTCCTCAGAGAAAGGAAGCGACAGCAGATGAGCCACAGTCAGACAGGCTTAGCATGCCTTCCCAGTGACGTTAGAAAATATTTTCCTTCTTACTAGAGGTCCTTGAGTGGTTCAGTCACAGGAGAGATGCTCCCAGCCCACCCTTCTTCCACTTTTGCACGCTCACATTTTAAATTCTGGGAACTTCTGGTACTTCTGGAACTCGGCTTCCCACTCCTGCTGCGTTCTCGGGGGTTTCATCTCTTTCACCAGGTGCCAGTCAACCATTGAAAGGCCTGATTCTGTCAGCCTGGGAGCAGAGACACAATCAGGCACAATTCACTCCCTGACAGTGTGCAAATCTACCAAACTGCAGCAAGAGCTGCTGGCTGCACCAGTCAGCTCTTATGCTCAGTCAGGAACAGGATGGAGCACACGGAGCGAGTGACCAAACAGGCCGAAAGTTACCAGGAACGTGTAAGAGTTACTGCCAGCTGGCATCAAGCGCCATAGCCAGTCTCCCCGGTATTCCCAGCCCTGCCCCACGGTGCCCCTTTGCAGCCAAAAGGTCGCCAAAGGAGCTCTCGCAGCCGTACTCGGGTGGGCTCCGGGCGTGGGGCAGCTGCAGGCCACAGGGGGGGCCTAAGCGGGTCACCAGCGGCGGGGACCGCTGCATCCTCACGGCCAGAACTGTGAGCCCCCGCAGGGGCCGCGGCTCGGTGCCGCCGGGCTGGGGGTGCCGCGCTCACCTAGTGACGCCGCCCAGCACCACGGCACCGGCCACGGCGCCGCTGCAGACCAGGAGCCATCGCCCCACGGCGGGCGGGGCGGCGGGCGGCGGCGCCTGCTGCAGGAGCCGCCGCTGGAGGCACCGCTGCGTAGGGAGGCGGGGGTGGGCCGGCGGGGCGGCCGCAGGGACCAGGCCCCGTGCCGGCACCCCCCGCCCCTCCGCAGCGCCGCCGGACAGCAGGAGCCGGACACTGCCGCCCGCCGCACGCAGCATCCCGAGTGACCCCGGAAGTGGCGTGCGCCGCCGGAAGCAGGACGAGCACTTCCGGACACACCTGGGCGTCACCATGACAATCCCCGGCACGTGACCGAGAGCCAGCAGCGACCCCCGCGCGCCGCCAGCGCAGGTGAGGGCGCGTGCGAGGCGGGGGCGGGGCCCGGGCAGCGGCGGGGGCGGGGCCGCGGCGGCGGGGGCGGGGCTTGAGCCGCAGCGCGCGAGCGAGGCGCGCCGGCTCTGCCCCCCGCCTCCATCCTCCCGCGCCCGCCCTCGCGCCCGCGGGCGGTGCGGGCCCGGGCCGCGAGAGGCGAGGCCGGAAGCAGGAGCGAGGGGGCGGGGTCCGCGCCGGAAGTGGGGCGGGGCCGCGGCGGAGCGGAGCGGTGTGGCCGCCATGGGCCTGGGTTGGCTGACGGTGTCGCTCTCCGCTAGGTATGGACGATGGCTTCCTCATGGAGGTGTGCGTGGACTCGGTGGAGTCCGCCGTCAACGCAGAGCGCGGAGGTAAGGCGCGGGGGAGCGGGCGGCGGCGCGGCGGGCCCCGGCGGGGCCGGTTCTAACGTGTGTCTCCCCAGGTGCCGGCCGGATCGAGCTGTGCGCGGGCCTCGTGGAAGGAGGGACCACGCCGAGCATGGGTGAGCCTCGTCCGCCCGTCCGGGGGCCGCCTGCCCGCCGCCCTTCCCGGGCTCCCTTCCCTTCGCCGCCTCCCGCCAGCCTCGCTTCCCCCTGTCCCGCGCACCCCGCCCCGCTGCCTCGCCGCGGCTGGGTGCTGGGGTGCCGCAGCTGAGTGCTGAGGTGCCTCTTTCCCTGCCCTGCCCAGGACTCCTGCAGGTGGTGAAGCAGTGCGTGCGGGTCCCCGTGTTCGTGATGATCCGACCCCGCGGCGGCGATTTCCTCTACTCGGACCGGGAGGTGGAAGTGATGAAGGCTGATATCCGCCTGGCCAAGCTGCATGGGGCTGACGGGCTGGTGTTTGGAGCCCTCACCGAGGATGGGCGCATCGACACGGAGCTCTGCACGGCGTTGCTGGGTAAGGGTGTCTCTGGTCAGAGGTGCTCTGCTGAGCTCGGTGCCATATCTGTGCTGTGACTGTGGGCATGAGTTCAGTGCTGCTCTGGCTGATGAGGTGGAAAGAACTGTGCAGGGTGTTTTGGTCTGCATGTCTTGTCGTCTCTCTACCATCTTCGCTTTCATTTATTGTGATACCTGTGAGACATTAAATCGCTAAAAAGCTTTGCAGACTAAGGGCCGCTACCACCTGGGATGCAATAGCAAAGTCTAAGAATGGTAGAGGCTTAGGTGAGCTGCTTTGGGGGCATCAGTATATTAAGCTTTTGGATTTTCTTTCTCTTTCATTTTCTTTGCCCTTTGTTCTTTTCGTTACATCCTTGCCGTAGGTGTCTAGGATATGTCTTTCATGGGCTTTGGCCTCATGAGTAGCTGGCAACTCATCTTCATTTTTTCCTCTAACGCACTCAGGAAAGTTAATGGGAGAGAGGTGGAAATGTATAAAAGGCTACTGAAGCTGCACTGGAAAATTGTTAGCCCAGACCTCTAATAGGTAGAAAGAAAGACAATTTGTTTCCACATCTTTTCTGTGAGCTACAGCTAAAGCAGGCTGAGCCTTTCCCTGGTGGTGTGGTGCTGAGGTTCTCTCATGAAGATGAATGTGCAGCAGAGAGTGCAGAAAAGAGAGGGGTCTTGTCAGGATTTGCCTCCAGATGCAGAAGGATTTCTTTTCATAGAAAAAACTGAGCTTTGCACAGTCAATAGAGCACCTCTGCTAAAGTTTGCTGTGGTCTGAGAGCAAAAGTTCTAGGTAGCTAAATAAATCACGAAAATCAGCTCTCCTGTTTTCAGAGAGCACTGGTCCTGTCCCTTCTCCAGATAGATGATACAAATTCCCTGTTTCCTTCCTGCAGAGAAAGACGTTTCTGGTGGGAATGAGGGTTCTGCATGATCTAGATGAGGTGGGGGATTTTGGTGTTTCTCATAAAAACAAAGATTTGTTCCTTTGTCAAAGGGCAGAAGAACTCTCTCCCACCAACGAGCAGCAGCTGTGTTGTTCCAGCAAGTACCGCAACTCTTTTGAGCTCCCCAGGAATGGCCTGAGAAGCCTTTGTCCTCTTTCATCTCGTGTGCTTTTCTGGTTCTAGCACAAGGGACTCTCTGTGCCAGCCCTGACTGACCGTATGTCTTCTTATTGCAGCGGTGTGCCGTCCCCTGCCAGTTACATTTCACCGAGGTGAGTCACCTGGGACACTGGCCCTGCCAGAGACCAGCCTCTGCCCCGCTGCCAGGGGAAGGTGGGATGGGAAGGGAGCTGATCGTAATGTACTTTGGTGTTTTTTTGGAGGGGGGAAAGCTCTGTGTGCTGTGCAAGAGCAGGCTGTGGCTGTGCTGTTCCCCCAGGAGGGGAAGTGTCCAGGCTTGGTCACTGCCCTGGGTGGAGAGGAGGTGTCTGAGGGCTGAGCATCGTGGCCCTGCCACTGCTGCAAGGGGGACATTATAGTCAGGACCTGTGGCTCCCTGTGGGGTTGGCCAGCTGTGAGAAGTAGCCTTCCTATTGTTGTCTCCTGGGCTCCTGAGCCGGCTGGGGGACAGAGCTTGAGCACGATTAGTTGAGTGATTTCTGAGTTGTTGTGTTGGTCTCCCAGCTTTCGACATGGTGCACGACCCTCTGGTGGCACTGGAGACCCTGATTTCTCTGGGGTTTGAGCGGGTATTGACGAGTGGCTGTGACAGCTCAGCACTGGAAGGATTGTCCTTAATTAAGAGGCTTGCGGAACAGGTAAGTGTTCCCAGTGCTCCTCTGGGTTGCTATGGCTGCTTCTGGGCATTGCCTGGGAGCAGCTCCTCTATGATAGACCTATTTCCATAAGGGAACTTCTGTCAAGGAGCGATTGCCCTCCCTCTCTGGCTTGGCCTTAATGTGTATTCTCAAGGCCATGTGGACTAGACCCCAGAGTCTCCCACAGCAAAGACTGATTGGCTTGTTCTTGCCCTCAGTGGGAGGAGGGCATAGGAATTGGTTTCAGCAGCTGGTGTGATGAACCCACACAAACAGCAAAGTGAAGTCCCTGCTGGGGGGGGTCTCACAGTTCCTGTTTAGAAAATGCAATGGATATACCTAAGAGGTAGCCAGATGGGATAGAAAGATAGGAGGAAATGATGTCAGGTTTTCTTAGCTGTAACTGCAAATTCTTTTCCACTTTTTCTTGTAAAACTTGAGTAGTACAAAAAAGATGGGTAAGAATGCACGAACTGTAAGCCATGGTGACATCCATGAGCTTATGGGAAGGCAATGCACATAAGGTTTCTTTGCTGCTCCACAAATGCATGTGCGGCTGTAGTGCTGAGCAATATCACCAACATGTTATTCTTCTTTCAGGCGAAGGGCAGAATTGTGGTGGTGCCAGGTAATGCTTTTTTGTCATCTGTAACAGCTCCTGTAGTCCCTAGCCCCTGCTTCCTGGGCTCTTGCCCTGGGATACACTGTTTTGATGCACCCGGATCTCCATTGTCCCAAGGGCTGTCTTTTTTCCCTTCAGTGTAGATACTGTGTTTGTCCCTTAGGGTATAGGGCCCGGGTGATGTCAGGTCTGGGACAGTGCCATCTGGGCTGTGTGTGACATCGGGATTCTTCCCGCCAGGGGGTGGCATCACAGAGCGGAACCTGCAGAGGATTCTGGAAGGCTCTACTGCTTCTGAGTTTCACTGCTCTGCTCGCTCAGCCCGTGACTCAGGGATGAAGTTCAGGTAACTGATTATGTTTTAGCAGAACTGTGAAAGAAAAGCTGGATTAATGTGGACATGAGTTTGTGGAACAGGCATAAATTTCAAACAGCTTCGTGGGTGCTAATTGCACTGTTGTGGTTGGGATCATGATGCCTGGCTCTGTGTTCTGCAGTGTATGAATCTAGCGGCGCTCATCATCTGGACATGAGCTCCGTGCAGAACTGGGTTCTTGGGGCGTTTCTACTGCTATTGCTGCCCTAGGACTTGTGAGTGTACTGGTGTGGCACTTGAGAAGGCAGGTTGAGGTGTAGTTCCTTAGGCGTTTAACACAAGCATGTAGGATTTGGGATGCCTGCAGGATGTGCCAGAGGAGTGAGTGAGGAATGGCTTACATTTGTCCACAGGTCTGCACTTTGGTTCTGTTGATGCTGTTGTTTCTTTGGATTATTCTTGTATTACTGTCTCACCTTTGGTTTGGGTGGCACCAGGAGGTTCTCTGGCTGCTGCTGAGATTAGGGGAGACAGTGGGTTTTTCTTTGTGTGTCTTACTTATCTGTATCACCTGCAGATAGTAACCCGTGGTTTTCCTGACAGAAATCCGAACGTTGCCATGGGAGCGTCCTTCTCTGCCCCTGAATACTCCATAAAGGTGGCAGATGTGGCCAAAGTGCGGACCCTGAATGCAATCGCAAAGAACATTCTGTAGTGGAAGGCACCGTGCTGGGACGAGAGCACTGAGACTCCAGGGTCTTCCCTGCCACATGGACAGATGGGTACTGCTTCCATCCTCAGGCTGCAGAGGATGTGAACTAGGTGATGAAGCCTGACACCTCTTCCCTTGGCTTCCCCTGAATGACCAGTCCCTGGCCTGGAAACTTACGTTGGCCATTTTAAATAAAAGGACTTATTCCCAGGTGTTGCGGCAGCAAGCTGTTCAGCAGTATTTGGGAGGAAGGGAGCTGAGCAAGTAGGGGGACTGGATTGTGTAGCACTGCATGTGATTGTCAAATAAACACTGCAGCTGCCTCCCTCTGCTGTGCTTTTGAAAAAAATATTTATATTTTACAGGTAAGACCATGATCTGTCTTGCATAGCCTGAATTAATCGGGCCCCTACTGCACCAGAGGAAAATGCCATCACATCCAGAATGCCAAGGAGGGAAACATCATAGCCACAGCTGGAAAACAAGTCCTGCTGTGGTCAGCCAGTAGGATAGCTGGGCATCAGCAGCACAGCAGCTGCTGGGTGGAGAGAAGTGCATTGATACATAGAGGTTTTAAGACCTCTCTACTATTAAGACAACTTAATGAACACATTAAGTTCTAATGGGAAGGAGCTTATAACTGCCTGACTGATGAGGTGAGGAAGTTGTGAGGCATCCTGGGCTGTGGGTGGTGAGTGCTTGAGGTGGGGTGATTGTATGATGGGATTCCTTGGGGGAGGCTAAGGCGTTTTTTTTAAGGAAGTTTCCAGGTCTTTCAACGTGAAGCACAAACTGTTTGTTCTCCAGACATTTCTCAGGGGAATGTGCCTGTTGGGTTATGCTGCCTAACAGAATTGAAGCCTTAGACTCATCTCAGTTACCCTGCAAAATATCCAACAAAAGATCTGAGCAGCATCTGGGTGGTCCATTAAAAGAGTAGATAACCAGAGATAAAGCACCTTTGTTCTTGCTGCCTGCTCTTCTCTAAAAGGTCCGCAAAGCTGAAGAGAAATCCCCTTGACAGCAGAGATAGCAGACCTTAGGAAGCAAAGTGCAGGGTTCAGATTTATCTGCCTGTCTGCAGTAGCGTACAGCCTGTGAGGATGTACAGGAAAATGTACTGTTTGACAAGGTGGCAGCATCTTTTGTCACCTTAAGCAGAATCAGATCACTGAAAACCTATCACCAAGACTAACGACATATCATCAGCTCAGAGGGTACATCCACCTTTTCACATGGATCCGTCAGAGGTATTGCAGTTTCCCAAAACACACCTCGGGAACATATGTATTAGTTCTCAACACTGAGCTGGGAAGGAGATGGCTGCTTAGTGCTGGTGTCAGACCCTGCTTCAGTGCTGACACGTGCAGGCAGTAGTAAGGATCCAAACTTGGAAGACAAAATGATTAAATTTGTGGTTATAGTCAGTATAGTTCAGAATACCTGATCTAAGAGTTCATGGCTTATGTTGTGAGTTTTCATGAGTCATGGTGATGATTAAGATATTGGTAGCTCAACATGAATATTCTGCTGACCCAGCTCCCCCACCCCTCATAAACAGAGAATTTGGTTCTCTCTTTTTGTGTAAAGATTAAAAAAACAAAACAACAACAAAAAAAAGGCTTTTGAACTCACGGGGTTACAGCGTAACAAAGCAGAGAAACAAACCCTTCAGAAACAGAGATGAGCAGTGAGGGTGGGACTGATTTGTAGATTGCCTTGCAGAAGCCTCTGTCCTGGACCAGGCTGTGCGTAAGACGGACAGTTGAAAACTTACATTTCCAGCAAGATGATGGACAACAGATGGGTAAAGGCAGGGGAGCATGGGGAAATGTGGTATTGTTGGCCAAAGGTGCCGAACTGCTTTGATTAGCTTGGTCCCAGTCAACATCATCTGGGTATTGTAGTGAAGGAAGCTTTATGTAAGGAGCTGAAGGACAATGTGGTAGCTTGGTGGGTTTTTAGGAGTAGCATATCGCAGGTATGAGGGTAGAGAAAGTGGGGGTGTGCCTGCTTTGAACGTTAAAGATAGCTGGGGTCTGGTGCTGAGCAAAGCACTTGTGCTCTGCTTGAGAGACCAAAGATGGGGTGAGGATGGGGCTGTGACATCTACTGAAAACAGACCAGCGTATGGGACAGAGCATTAAATAGGAAGGTGTCATGAGCAAGTGGTCCCCTTGGCAGAAGCGCTCCAGGTGGGTACAAGCAAGGCCAGAGGACACCTGTGCCAGTGAAAAGAAAGAAGACATGTCACCACTCTGGATGGAGAAGGACTGAGGAAGTGACTGCTCCATTCATTTTCTTATCCGTTACATCAAATTGCTGCTCTCACCTCAGTGTATTGGTTCCAGCCCGGAGGACCTAGCACTACGAGTAGCTTTATTTACAAAAAACAAGTGGATTTAATCAGACAAGCCAATAATAATTAACCAGCGAGCTGGACGTTGAACCTTTCTCTGCTATTGATGGTGAGGGGGTTGTTCCTGAGCAATTACTCATTGTGTCACCCTTGACTTCTGAGCTATCTACTAACTCCATGGACAATGAGACAGCAGAATCCTTGTGGTCACCCTACTGTCCCCTTCTACCTAGTGCTCCTCAAGAGCATGCGTGATAAAGCAAATTCAGTTCCAGCCTTAGAGCAGCACCATTCTCACCTGCCCCCACACCACCTTTCTAAGCAGCAGGGTGATGATTTAGTGGCAGTCATGCTTTCTGGGGATGGTCCTCTGGCTGTCTCAGATGTTGGGGGTTGCTTTAGAATGAAAATGCAAAGTCTCTTTTAGGTTTTGTGGTCAGCTAGTTGCCAGAACATGCAGACAACACTGAGATGTGGGAAAGGGAGAGCTGGGAAAGTCTCCAGGCTCTGCAACCCAGAATAAATTGCTAAAAGGAACACGGATCCTGGGGACTCGGACCACTGCAGCATGCGGTCTGCTGGGCTTCCAGATGTTGCAAGTTCTCAGGCCTGTAGCACTGCTGGTGTCCTGGGCTTCCTTGCTGGATGGCACGTGAGGAAAAGGGTGCTGTCATCTTTGACTCCTGAGAGACCAGCCTTTGCTGGACCTTTTGGCAACGTTAAGCAGGCTTGTTCTGGCAGGAGAGATCTGCTGCACTGAAGTAGCATCTGTAGTGGGTCCATATAAGCTTGTCTCTGCTGGTATGCACTGTTGAAGGCTGTGATTTCTGAGCAACGGCTGTGATGTCCTGCAGTGACTCCACAACAGCAGCTTCCCTGCATCTCCCCTTTGGCCTCTTCCTTGGATCTTCCTCTCCTCCCTTCCCCAGAGCCCGTGCAGTTTCCAAAGCCCTCGTGGTCACTGCTGTGGTCTGTGGTGTTGTGCAATAGCATCAAGTTAACAATTAACTGTGTGTCATCAGGGATTTTGTCCCAACACCACTTGAGGGTGTGTGGGGACTTTTGTCCTAAACATCCACCCAGGACATTCACAGCCAGGCAGAGTGAGGGGAAGGAGCTGCTGTCTCTTCTGCCCTGAGCCATGTCGGCAGCCCTGGAGGAGTTCTGCGGCTCCGTCTTTTGGGTGAGTGGCTGCATCACCCCCGCTGCCTGTTCTTGGGGTAGGAGGCTTAGTGGAAGGGGAGAGCAGTAGTTCCCAAGACTCACAGCTTGTTCAGCCAGGGAGACCCAACTGGCAGTGGTCAGCAGAGGTTCTATTTATCCAGGACTGCCATGGCACTGAGCGCTGTGCACAGCCTGCGTAGTATCTGCGAGCTAAAGATGAGTGACAGCTTCTGGAGTGAGCCCTGTCCTGTTTTAGACCTGCAGCCCAGCTGGGAACATGGGACATCCTGCATGGACCTCTCAGGGAATGATCTGGGTCCAGCTTGGGGTGGTTGTGGGGGAGGCCCTCCCAAGTTCAGGCAGATACATGGGTAGGGGCACATCACCTGGGACCTTGGCTGAGCGCTGCAATGCTCAGCCAGGGAGGTGGTTGTTGAGGAAAGGGGGTGTGATGGGGTGGAGCAGGGTGGGCAGGAGCTGTGGGACTGCTGGCTTTCGTGCTGTGAACCAGGTGAGGGTCAAGTCATACCAAGTGACTTGGTTGTCTGTCCTTGCTGCCCCCAGAATGCCTCCTACCTTGCTCGTCCAGATGCCGACCTGCCTGTGTGCTTCCAGCAGACTGTGCTGGTCTGGGTCCCCCTTGGCTTCTTCTGGATTTTGGCTCCTTGGCAGCTCTTGCCCATGTGCAAATCCAGAACTAAGAAATCTTCTGTGACCAAACTCTACATCATCAAACAGGTAGAGTGGGACTGAGGGGGCGTGGAGGGCAGGCTGGAGCAGCCTGGGCTGGACGGGTGGTGAGTGGAAAAGCCTCTGGGCTGGAGTCGGGTGTGGGCTGGGGAGATGAGAAGTGTATGGGCTGGGGCACCATCTGGGACAGAAATGTAAAGAGGAACCCAGAACTAAGGTGTATCTGGGACAGAGGGATCAGCAGGGCTGGGATGCACTGGGAGGGAGGGCAGAGGTGTGTACTGGGGCCTCTCACCTTGTGGGCTGTTTTCCTCAAAGCTTAAAATGATGGCAGTGATCCTGTGGAAGTGCTGCAGCTTCACAGGGCCCTAGAAAGCTCTCCTGGGCCAGGTTTGTGTGGAAAGGGTATAATGGTGTACGGGGAACAGTGCTTTTATGCCCAGCTGTGTTGTCTCCCAGTGGTTTCCAGTGTCCACAATAGGCTGGGTCTCCCCTCACGGCTGCCCCGCTGTCCCATAGGTGCTGGCTACCTTGCTGATGCTGACCGCAGTGGTGGAGTTGGCCCTGACGTTCGTAGAGGACACAGAGCAGGACCCCCTGCCAGCTGTCCAGTACACAAACCCCAGCCTGTACATCGCCACCTGGGTAAGGGATCAGCGGGTAAATGTGCTGTGTGTCACCAAAGAGACAGGTGTGAGACTGTGGGGTCAAGCAGCAGAAAACTTTCCTAGCACAGAGATTAGCAGGAAGCCATGTCCATGAGGGAAGCATAGCCTGGAAAATGGGTAGGGACCAGCCCTGAACACGTGCAGGTGGTGCACAAGGGTGACAGGTTGCAGGCAGGTGTCTGGTTGTACAGTGCTCCCTCCCTTTGTCCTTAAGACTGGGATAGGTATTATGCCTGTGTATGTGTGTATATATACACATATGTGTACATGTGTACGAGTGTAGCTGAGCTTTCTGGCAGGAGCCTCAGCAGCAGCAGTGTGGGCTTTGCAGGACTGATTGCACAGCGTGAACATCAGACCATGGCTCGCTGCTCTGATGTCTCACAGCTTCCCATGGGTTGCTGCTCAGTTTTGTGCAGTCGGGAAGTGCCACAGGATTCCCAGGCAGAGGAGAAAGCTGAGGATGTAGAGGCTGTTAGCTTGATGGAATATGTGCGTGGAAGCTGCAGATATCTTGTGTGAGACATGGGATATTCTAGCAATCTTAATAAAGCCAAAATGCTCAGCAGCTACAAGCAAAAGCAGCACCCCCATTTGCTATCCTCCGTATTTTGTCATGTTGTTTAGTTACATGTGCAGAGTTCACGTGAAATTCTAAGCAAGAGGACTGCCCAGGAGGTGCGCTGCTGGCACTCTGACCTGGCTTTAGTTCCCGGTCTGGAGGCAATACACAGGAGGCAGGGTGTGACCCCTCACAGCTGGGCACATCTGAGAATTTAAGGTGAGAACAGCTAAAAAGAGAAACAGTGCCCTGCTGTGTTGTCGGGGTGCCTTCAGACCTTGCTTTTCTGATGAGGATCCTGATGTAATGTCTTGCTGAAATAAACCTTTGCCCTATGCAATTAACTCTGAAGTTTCTTTAGGGTTGGCAGTAAGCTCAGTGTCTTCAAGGCAGTGAGTCCCAGCAGAACACGTGTGCTGGCATCCCAGGACACATGTCCCAAAGGCACGTTTATAGCCCAGACCTAGTCCTGCAGCCCTACCTGAACCTCTGACTGATCTTTCTTCCCCCAGCTCCTGGTCCTGTTGATCCATGATGTGCGGCGCTTCTGCTTGTGCAGAGACTCGGGGATACTTTTCTGCTTCTGGACACTCTCCCTCCTCTGTGGGATATTGCCGTTCCAGTCGCTCCTCCGGAGAGCCCTGCAGGTTGGGTTTGTTCAGCAGGAAGCTCTGTGCTTCCCCACAGTCTTGTTCTGTCCTCAAAGAAAGTCCCTTCAGACTTCATCTCTTGACAAGCTCTCAGTGGTATCACTGAGGTCCCAGCTGCTCTAGGAACCAGAAGAGACCTGAGAAGTAATTGCTGTTTGAATTCATCCTGTTTCTTTGAGGGAGGCATAAGCTTTCCAGGACAAATTTCTCCCCTTACAGACCTATGAGAGGAGGTCAGGGAGAAGCAGGGAGGGGTGGCAAAGGGAAGCTGAGTCAGGACCCAGAGCAAGTTTTGCATGGCCCTGTTGGGCTCAGCCACATTCACTGTCCTGGGGATGGATCTTGTCTCTAAGCACCAGATGGCCTTGAAACAAACCCCCAGCAGTCTCTCTGGGCTCTCCATTCCTGCAGGCATCAATCTCCGATGTGCCACGGTTTGTCCTTTTCTTCATCTCCTACGGGCTCCAGCTGCTGCTCTTCCTTGTCTCAGGCTTCTCAGATATTGCCCCAGAAACAAAGGAAATCAAGAAGAAGGTGTGACATCCATGCGGGACTGTGCTTGGGGCTCGGGTACCACATCCTGGCTCGTGTGGCATGGGGGTAGGGTGAGCTCCATGCAAAGACTCCTGGCCCCTGTGGGAAGGAAGACCTGAGAGCTTCAGCGAGAGCCACGGCAAGAGCTGGAGCTTGCAGCCTGGGGCATCTGCTTGTATGTCCAAGGGGTGATGCTTCTGGGTGTGAGATGGGGTTCCTGGGGCTGGAGCTGGCACAGTTTGAAATTTCCGGGGTCCTTAATGGCAGGGGGTGCTGAGTCAATTCTTGTCAACACTACCCCTCATCATCTCTTGGTACCCATTTTGTTTTGTACCCTAGAACCCAGAGGTGACAGCCTCCTTCCTGAGCTCCATCACCTTTGAATGGTACACCAGGTGAGCTGGGCTCTGTGGGAGGTTGGGCTGGCGAAATGTAGGGGTGCTTTTGGGCTGGCCCATCCCTTTTTGGGGAAGCCTGCAGCACAGGCTGCTTGGAGTTAGTCATGAGAGGCACTGCATTCGGTGCAGCCCGAACTCAGGGCCAGGCTGGGTGTGAAGGCTCTGCGTTTGCAGTAAGGGCTCGCCAACAGGTGTAGTGTGGAAAGCTTGCTGAGAGGAGATTTCTCTGCTCCACAGCATGGTTTTCAAGGGCTATCGCAAACCCTTGGAGATAGAGGATATCTGGGAATTGAAAGATAAAGACAAGACGCAGGCTATTTATGCTGGTTTGGAGAAGAACATGAAGACTGCTGTGAGGAAGGCCCAAGCAGAACTGGAGAAACGGAAACGCAAGAAAAGATCCCGGGAAGGTGACCTGGACCACGGGAACAACATAAGCAAGGCACAGAGCCAAGACATCCTGGTGCTGGTAAATTCCTTCCTAATCTTGGCCTTGCATGGGACTGAGAGATCCAGGTCCAGCCCTGGGAAGTAGGGTCATCTTGCCTCCCTGCAGCTCCCCTTGCTGGGTTTTCCCCTCTGATTCTGCAGGGCTGTGGGCAAGGATGGAGGAACTCATGACAGGGTACTTGACATGCCCTGTACTTGGCAGATCCCCATGTTTTGAGAGACCAAGAGAGTCTTCATCCTTCTGCCCTACAGAAGGACAGCAACCACCCTCAAGTCTGCAGTACAAGCAGCTCCCTTATTTCTGTTAGAAATAAGGCCAGATACCTCCAAGCAATGAGGTCAGAGTGAACATCACTCTGTGATCACCCCCGGTTTCAGATTCTTCCTGGAATGTCTGATTTTTGGAGAGATTCAGACTGGTCTGGGGTTTGCAACAATTGTCTTTGACAGACAAGAGAGGTGTTACTGCTGGGGGTGTATGACCTGAGCAGAGATCAGCGAGAGGGAACACAACAGGAGATAAATCTAAGGCTTCATTTGGGATGCCTGACCTGGGGGGTCTGTGGTGCTGCCCTAGAAGCATCCTTCCAAGTGCAGGAAGCCTGCACGACCAGCTCCTTTACTTCTGTGTGGGGTTCCCTCTAGGAGGAGAAGCAGCCTAAGAGGAAGAAGAAGGGAGACAAAGGGGACTCTGCCCCTCGCAAGGATTTCCCCAGGGGCTGGTTGATAAAAACTCTGGGCAAGACCTTCTGGCAGAACCTCCTGCTAGCAGTGGCTTTCAAGCTGGTGCATGATGGACTTGTGTTTGTCAGCCCCCAGCTGCTGAAGTGAGTCCTTTCTCTCTGTCCCTGTCCGTTCCCTGCCTTGGCTTTGCACCCAGCCCCACCACCTCTCTATGTGCACTGCATCCAACCCCACCATCTCCATAGGGGTACTTCTCCCAGCCCCACACTCTGGGGACTTCTTGTGTCCTCACCAAAGGTGTGAGAACGTGTTGGGTTAGTATAGTGAAGAACTGATCTGAGCTGGCTGCCAGCTCTTGCAGGGGATATCTTGCTCCCTGCTCCCAACATCGTTCATTATGCAGTCCTACTCCCTCCCTGGAGACAGTTCTGGCTCTTCTTTGGGGCCCTTCATGAGTCAGTCCAGCTCAGCCCTGGATTTGTTTTGCAGAGCTGCACAGTTTCTGTGGATGATCTGACATTAGTGACCCATTGCTGTACGTGAGATGCAGGTCCCTGGCAGAACAGGGACACCCAGCAAAACAGGGGTCCCCAGCTGGCTGAGCACTGAGCCAGCTGTCTGGTACAGGGTCTCTGTCACTGGTCTTGTGAGGGTGCTCTCCTTGTGTTGGTTTGGGGCATCTTAGGTCTGTCTCAGTAGGGTGGGGTTCTCATGGGCTCCTTTATCCTCCAGGCTGCTGATTGCCTTTGTGTCGGATGAGGAGTCCTTTCCCTGGCAGGGCTATCTGTACTCCATCCTGCTCTTCCTGACAGCGCTGATCCAGTCCCTCTGCCTGCAGCAGTACTTCAGCTTGTGCTTCCATCTTGGCATAAATGTGCGTGCCGGTCTCATTGCTGCCATCTACAAGAAGGTTGGTATGGCCCTGTCATCACCCCTGCTGGCTTTCCTCCAGCTGGGGATACCGGCATCCGTTGCCTGCCCCATCAACCTGGGGCCACTGGAGTGTGCGCCCTTCACTTCCCAGGAAGGCGCAGGGAGAACTCTGCTTGTGGGACACCCACCAGCACTGGGACACTGTGGGTGCTAGTTCTGCCTGGGACCTGCGTGCTGCAGCCACGTGTTTGATAGCGACCAGGGGCTGAGGGAGGTTTCTCTTCAAAGCAGCGCAACACCTGGGGCAGCAGCCACTGGCATCCCTGCCTGGGAATGTGTTTCTTTCCTCCAGCATCCAGTGGTTCCTGGTGTGCAGGCAGTAATGACAGCACTTGTGGCCAGCAGAGAGGCACCAGGAGCAAACTCCATGACCCAGCCTGGCCTGCTAATTCCCTGCTCTATGCCATGCTGCTAGCAGCCAGGCTGCTCCCAGACTGGCTTGCAGCGACTATGCTTTCTCTCTCTAGGCACTCACCATGTCCAGTGCCACCCGCAAGGAGTCCACAGTGGGAGAGACTGTGAATCTGATGTCAGCTGATGCCCAGAGATTCATGGACATGGCCAACTTTGTTCACCAGCTGTGGTCATCCCCCCTGCAAATTATCCTGTCCATTGTCTTCCTCTGGGGAGAGCTGGGCCCCTCTGTCCTAGCTGGCATTGCAGTCATGGTGCTGCTCATCCCCATAAATGGGTTCCTGGTTGCCAAGGCCAAAGCCATCCAGGTCAGTGGTGGGTGCAGGATCCTCCTTGGCCTCCCACTCCTGAGGCCCACTGTTAATCCCCTCACTTGTTTTCCACACTCCCCAACCCTTTCCTGATATGCTGTGGATCTTCTCCAGCCTGGGAAGCTCATCTGACTTGGGCTGGGGGTGCCTCTAGCCTGAGCCAAGGGGTGATCAGCTGAGATGAACAGGAGGCAGGCGAGACCTGTTCTACCATCACAGCTGAACTTGAACAGGGCTGGGTGCAGCCTTGAGAACTGAAAATGAGATTTTGCCAACCATCAAATAAAGCTTTAGCTTCTACCTGATAACAGGTTGCTGTTTTTCCCAGGTTGTCCAGAGCCCCAGGGGCCAAGGTCCAGCCCACCCTTCCCATTCCTGTGGCAGCCCAGACGTATTTCCAAGGGTGAGTTGCTATCTGGTTTAGGTGATCTCTGGCTCTTCTGTTTGTAGGTGAGAAATATGAAGAACAAGGATGAACGCATGAAAATAATGAGTGAAATCCTCAATGGAATCAAGGTGAGCTGTGGAGTGGAGACCCCCTGGGAAGTTGCTGCACTGCTTTTCTTGGTGTACTCTACCTGGAGGCAGCACATCTGTAAACCCTGCAGCACCAGCGTTACAGTGTAGTTTGGGGCCCCTGTGCCTGGGATAGCCAAGCCTCAGTCTCTGCAGCTCCCTTGGCTTCCTTGCCTTCCTCACCTTTTGAAAGGTTGGCTGGGGAGGAGCTCTGGGTACCTGGACCAAGACTTGGGAGACAAAAGAAGGCTTTCTGGGGGTTTCCTGCATTGCTGTGGTGGTGAGCAGGCTGCCGTGGTGGCAGAGGGGCTGGCAGTGACAAGTAAGCCGAGGACGAGGGAGTGGGAATGCTGTGGAGAAGTGCTGTAAGCCATGGGGCAGGACAGGAGGGAGGAAATGCAGTGACCAAGCAAGGTTCCAATCGAGCCAGGAGCTGGTGATATGGATGTGCTGGCCACCAGTGAGCTGAGTGTGCAGATGGGCATTCCTGTGAGGCCGGCACCTGCTCACCCTGCTCATCCCACAGATTCTGAAGCTTTTTGCCTGGGAGCCCTCCTTTGAGAAGCAAGTCAGTGAGATCCGGGCACAAGAGCTCAAGAACTTGGTGAAATTCAGTTACTTGCAGTCAATCTCTATCTTCGTGTTTACGTGTGCCCCCTTCCTGGTGAGTGCCAGCAGGCCTGGGGAGGGCTGCCTCTTCCTCAGGGCTGGGGATGGGAAAGATTGGGAACCTCAGCTGGAGTGCTCCTGCAGCGAGGAAGGGGCTGGCTGGCAGATGCCTGGGATGCAGAGTATGGTCCTAGTTGCTGGCAGGAGAGCTGTGGTGGAAAGGGATCCCATCAGGGTGGTGAGGTGGGACTCAGTGGAGAAGGGAAGCAGGAGGGGGAAAGGTCCCCAGTGGGAAGGCACTGCTGAGGGCTTAGGGGAGCATGAGGGGCTGGGCTGTGCACAACCACATTGATGGTGGCTTTCCCTGCTGTCTGTCCTAGGTCTCCTTGGCCAGCTTTGCTGTCTACGTGCTAGTGGATGAGAACAACATCCTGGATGCACAGAAGGCCTTTACTGCCATTTCCCTTTTCAATGTGCTGCGCTTCCCCATGGCCATGCTGCCCTTGGTCCTCTCTTCCCTGGTGCAGGTCAGCCCTTACATAGGGCAGGGGGTGCAGGGAGATCTTATGATACTTCTGTCCAATCCAGCACATGGGGCTCAGGTGTGTGATGGACCTGGGCCTTGGACACCCAGGGGCCAGTGCACGGGACTCTGCTGGCAGTGGGGTGGGACAGGACTCATACGTGACACGGGCTTGGTGCTCAGAGGTTGGGGTGGGGGCTGTGTGTATGGGGTGCTCTGCTTATGGGGGTCCTGCCAGCCCACCCAGCTGTGCCCAGTGCCCACATGCCATCCTCTTTCTGCCACGGCAGACCAATGTGTCGACTGAGAGGCTGGAGCGCTACCTGGGAGGAGAAGACCTGAAGACCTCAGCTATCCACCACAACCCCATTGCAGGCAGGTGAAGCTCCAGGTTACTCCTGTGGGTCACAGGCTGGCCCAGCCCCGGGCTTTCCCAGCCCTGAGGGACGGCTCTCTGCTGGCAGGCAGTGCTGTGCGTTTCTCGGAGGCCACCTTTGCCTGGGAGCAGGACGGCATCGCTGCGATAAGAGAGTGAGTGCTCCGTGCCATGCTGGGGACGGGCGGCTGGGGAGAGGGGGTCTTTCTGTGGTGTCAGCCAGGGATGGCAGCCACCTCTCGCAGTGCTGCTAGAAGCGTGTGCCCCAGGGACACTGCTCCGTGCTGGTCCCACGCAGGAGCTGCCGGATGAGCTGGCAGTGCTCAGCCCTCGTGTTGTTGCAGTGTCACCCTGGACATCGCACCTGGGAGCCTGGTGGCTGTGGTGGGTGCTGTGGGCTCAGGCAAATCTTCACTGGTGTCAGCCATGCTTGGGGAGATGGAGAACATCAAGGGGCACATCAACATCCAGGTGAGAGGAGCTGGCTGGCACAGCGGGCTGTGAGGGCTGCTTGGGAGCCCAGCAGGGGGGCAGCAGGGCAGGGCTGGTCACAGCGTGGTGGCTCAGGGTGAGGCCAGGCTGCGGGAGGTGGCAGTGCTCAGGCAGATGCTCTGCAAGGTAGCTGGTTGCACATCTCTCTTTTCAGGGCTCCCTGGCATATGTCCCCCAGCAGGCCTGGATCCAGAATGCCACACTGAAAGACAACATCCTTTTTGGGTCAGAACTGGATGAAGCCAGGTATCAGCAGGTCATCAAGGCTTGTGCTCTCCTTCCAGACCTGGAATTGCTGCCTGCGGGTGACCAGACAGAGATCGGGGAGAAGGTATTAGCCCTGGGCACTATGGGTTTCCCACAGCACCTACAGCAGAGGACAGAGCTGTTGCCCTGTGCCAGCCCAGTGCTCAGGGAGATCCCGTCCCTTCCAGGGCATTAACCTCAGTGGGGGCCAGAAGCAGCGAGTCAGCCTGGCCCGGGCAGTGTACAGCAATGCAGACA
The DNA here is from genome assembly GCF_963210335.1 of Falco punctatus. Taxonomy (NCBI): domain Eukaryota; kingdom Metazoa; phylum Chordata; class Aves; order Falconiformes; family Falconidae; genus Falco; species Falco punctatus. The sequence continues at coordinate 28,397,526 of NC_137589.1, read as the reverse complement.
TCTACATCCTGGATGACCCATTGTCTGCCGTAGATGCTCACGTTGGCAAGTACCTCTTTGACCACGTGCTGGGGCCAAAAGGGCTGTTGCAAAAGAAGGTGAGAGCCCGTGCCCTCCCCACCACCACCCAGCCAGGCAGAAATGGCACTAGCCTGGTGTTGACCACCCAGGGAAATCTGAGGTTGCTTGCTTGGGACAGAGAGGGGTCCTGTGGCTTTCCTGTGGGGCTGCAGCAATCAGGAGAGGCCTCCATGGGTCCCCAGAAGGGTGCCCCATGTCCCCATAGCCAGGAATTGATAAGCAGAGAGGTCCCCAAGTAGGGATGGAAAGCCTGCAGGCCCATGGATGGGGAGCAAGGGGTGCTCTGATGCTCACTACCCTGCAACCACTTTGTTGCAGACACGGATCTTGGTGACACACAGTATCAGTTTCCTGCCCCAGGTCGATAACATCGTGGTGCTGGTGGAAGGAGCAGTGTCTGAGCATGGCTCCTACAGCACCCTGCTTGCAAACAGGGGGGCCTTTGCCCAGTTTCTGAACTTGTATGGCAGCCAGGAGGAGGATGCTTCAGAGAAAAATACCACAGGTACTGGAACACAATGGGGCTGTGGCAGTTAGAGGGGCTGCGTGTGACCTGATCTGTCAGCCTGACCTGGCTTTATCCAGCCCAGGCACCAGTGGTGGCTGCTGTGAGTCCTTCCCAGCTTCTGGCAATCAGCAGCACAAGGACTTTCTGCTTCAGATTTGCATCCAGACGTGATGTTGAACAGCCAGCATAGGACCTGTCTATTTTTTTACTTCCTTTTTAGTTTATTTATGTTTGTGGGTCCCATACTTTTATGTGGCAGCAGGCTCCCTACCTTAGTGATGCTGGGGTGAGAAAGATCCTTTGGTTTATTCTAAATGTGCTGTTGGATAACGTTTCATCTCTATCATGTCCCCCTGCGCTATGGGGCGGAGAGGTGTCTGGTCAGGCAGATGCTCACCTTGCCTGGGCTCAGCCTCGTTGCTCAGCTGGAGCCTGGCTATTCCCAGTCTGTTGCCACAGGACCCATCTCCACCTGCTCAAAAGGATGCTCCTGAACTGGAGTGATATGACCTACTAAACTAGCATAGATCTCTGCTTGGGGTCCCACCAGTGGTACTGGTACGTCAGCAGCAGGAACTGCCTCCATGCAGTGGAGCCCTGTGTCAGTTCTCCTGCCAGCACAATGGATTTCTTCCTCCTGCTGTATTGGGCTTGCAGCAGGGCTGGAGAAGGTGTGATGTGTAGTGGTAGGACACAGCCTGGGCCTGGGGTGTGGGATGGAGCTGGGTGCAGCAGAGGTGTGGTGCATGGGATCTGCTTTCTCCTCCCTACCTTCCCTCATCCTTGTGCTTGTAGCTGTTGCTTTAGCTGAGGATGAAGAGCAGGGTGATGAAGACGTTGAGCCCTGTGTGGAAGACGGCCCTGATGATGTGGTGACCATGACCCTGAAGCGAGAGGCCAGTATCCATCAGAGGGAGTTCAGTCGCAGGTGGGACTTGACCTGAGCTCTCAGCTCTCCCTCCTGCCTCCTGCACTGCTTCCCTGCAAAAAGGGGTCTGGGGGCTTCCCGCTGGGACTCTCTCTACCTGCTCCTACACCAGCTGGGCTGGGTCAGGAGCATCTGATCTTGCCTTTACTTGTGTTAGTGTGTCACAGCCTTAACTCTGTGGTCTTCCCTGAAACTCATGCTGCTGGCTGGTTCTGCTTTTGGGGATGAGTGCGATGATTTCAAGGCTGCAAATGACTAGGGCTTCCACAAGGCTCTTTCAAAGCTGCTCCAGTTAGGACATTATTTCCCAGAGGGCTCCAGCACTGTAGTCCCAGGGCAGCATAGGGATGGACCCCCAGGAGAGTAGGACCCATCCAGCACCCTGTGACTAACAACACCTCCCTGCAGCCTTAGTAAAAGCAGCACCAATTCCTGGAAGAAGACCCAGGAGGATCCCCCCAAGAAGCTGAAGGGTCAGCAACTGATTGAAAAAGAAGCTGTGGAAACCGGCAAGGTGAGGAGGATGGATGGATGGATGGATGGATGGATGGATGGATGGATGAATGCATGGATGAAGCACAGGTACAAGACCCCGACCGTGTCTCAGAGAAGCTGGTGCTAGCTATCTGTGGTCCCACTGCAGCCAAGAGACACTGAAGTAGGCAGAGCTGCCTGGGACTGGTGGGCAAGGTGGTGGAGGGGAGCACTGTGGGCAGCAAGGTGGGAGCCCCGAGGCTGTGCCGGGGTGTCATTGGCCACAGTTTGCTGGGCAGTGGTGATGGGCTGAATCGGTTCACAGGTGAAGTTCTCCATGTACCTGCGGTACCTGCGTGCTGTTGGCTTGTGGTATTCTTTCTGGGTTGCCATGGGCTATGTTGGGCAGTATGTCGCCTTTGTGGGGACCAACCTGTGGCTCAGTGCCTGGACTGATGATGCACAGCGCTACCTGAACCAGACCTACCCCGTGGAGCAGCGAGACCTGCGGATTGGTGTCTTTGGGGCACTGGGGGTGTCACAAGGTGAGCGTGGGAGCACAGGGGGTCCCACTCACCTCAGCTGTGTGGCCAGAAGGGATACGGCTTGCAAGGCCTGCAGCCAGGGGTGCAGCAAGGGGCACGGGAGCCAGCACTGCGCTCTTTTGCCTGCTGCTGCCTTCCTTCTGGTTCCTGGCTGAACTGAGGACAGAGATCAGTCTGAAGCCAGCATAAATTGCCCCAAGAAGTCACCATCCTTAATCAGTTTGGAGATAGTGCTATGGCTCAAGGCCTTCCAAAGGGTTAGCGTTCTTCCCCTATGGTGGAACACAGTTACTGGGGCCTCCCGAGAAGGTGGGATGCTGGGCTATCACAGTGGCTCGCTGCAGAGCTGCTGGCTTGGAGTTCCTTGATGTGTCCCTTGAGCCAAAGGGTGCCTGGGGCCAGAGTCACACATGAGCTGGTGATGACCGCCTTGTGCTCTCCTTGCAGCTCTCTTCCTACTCTTTGCAACCATCCTTTCTGCTCATGGTGCCATGCGAGCCTCCCGGGTCATGCATCAGCAACTGCTCGGCAACATCCTGCGTGTGCCCATGAGCTTTTTTGACACGACCCCGACCGGCCGCATTGTCAATAGGTTTGCCAAGGTAAGAGAACAGCCCCAACATGAAGAAAGTGTTCCAGCAGGTCTGGAGAGCATTGGGTGGTGGCATAACTCTGTTGCTGTTCAACACTGCACAGATGAGCCCAGATCAGGGCCTGGAAGGGACAAGAAGGGCACGGTGGATGCGAGGCTGGCTGTGAGGCAAACGACATCTTGGGCTATACTAGGAGGAGAGTGGCCAGCAAGTTGCAGGAGTTGTTATCTCCTCGGCTCAGTGCTAGGGAGGCCACACCTGGATACTGTGTCTTGTTCTGGGGCCACCTGGTCTAGAGGGATGTTGAGAAATTGAAGAGGTCCAGAGTAGTTTACCAAGAGAGGTGGGAGCCTAGAGCTCATGTCACACACTGACATGTCCTGGTTATGGACTTTCAGCAAAATATACGTTCTTTTTTATGTAAATGAAGCTCATTAAAAAAAAAAAAAAAAGAGAAAATGAGAAAGGAGGGAGAACACAAACAGATAGTTTCAAGTGTGCTGCTACTCCACTTCCTCCTTTGGTGCCACCACTTGATTTTTGGAAATAAAAATTGCTCTTGAGATCAAACCTATGGGCCTGCTTGGTTTACTCTGAGATGAGGGAGTTTGTGGTGCCCAGCTAGGAGACGGACGATGACTAGCTGGAGACCTGGGTGCACCTGCGTGGACCTGGAGTCAGCCCTGTCCCTCTTTCTGCCTCAATTCCTGCTCGTGCATCCTGGGTCCGGATGAAGATACAGTTTCCAAAGCTGGTCTGTGCTACAGGGGAATATTATAGAAAGCTTGTCTGTTAAATCAGCCGTTCCCAAGCTAAGAGCTATGGCCCTAAATGGGGTTGTGATTCTAACACCAACTCACTGTCATCCAATATTTTTGCAAGTGTCTAGCACTGTGTTGCTACATGAGCAACCCTGTAGGTTTGGGGCCTTTGGGTTTCTCCCTCTCGCTGGGATTACTGACTGCTTCTCCCTACTTCTTTGAATGCTCCAGGACATCTTCACAATAGATGAGACCATTCCCATGTCCTTCCGCAGCTGGCTCTCCTGTTTCATGGCCATCATTAGCACATTGCTCATGATTTCCTTGGCCACCCCATTCTTCGCTCTCGTTATTATTCCTTTGACCATCTTCTACTATTTTGTGCTGGTGAGTAACCAGAGCTTGGAAAAAGCTTCTGCCCTGCTTATAGCAGTATCTTTTGTTGCTGTCAGGCTTTGTGTTGGTAACCAAGCTGTGTCCTTCATTTCAGCGCTTCTATGTCTCCACGTCACGCCAGCTACGGCGTCTGGATTCTGTCACCAGGTCTCCCATCTACTCCCACTTCGGTGAGACAGTGTCAGGGCTTTCCGTGATACGTGCCTACGGACACCAAGAACGGTTCCTGAAGCAAAATGAGAGCACCATGGACATAAATCAGAAAAGTGTTTACTCCTGGATAATCTCAAATCGGTGAGTTTTATTTCTTATGCCACAGCACAGCCTGCAGCACCTCTGTCCATGGGCTTCTCGGTCTTGAGGGAGGTCCCTGAGATGCTGCAGTCCTCCCTCTTGATCTTAGGACAGAAGGTCTGTGTAGGAACTGGGGAGCTTGGGATTGGGACACCATCTGTGGGAAGGGGACATTTTAGGGTGATTTTGAAAACCAGAGTGTTGCCCCCCACAAAGTGCCCAGAGCCTGAGCAGGTTGAGCTGCACTGTCAAGGGCTGAGATGCTCTCAGTGGGTTCAGGGAAGAGGCTGATACTCCAGGCCAGGTGGCGGTGCCATGGGGGCACTGTGGTGTTGATATATTACTGGTAGATGCTTTGGATGTTTGAGGGTTGTACAGCTGGGGCTCCTCTGATACATGGCATTACCAGCACAGGAGGTTATGTGTGAGACACGGGGGGACTGACAGATGCAATGAATCTGCTTGCAGAATTGGCCACAAATCACATGCTGTGTGGGTGCAGATACCATGTGTACAGCACTGGGCTCAGGGCTGGATGCGCAGGGATGGTGGTGGGGTGCTGGACTTACTGGTGGGCCCTGTGTTGATGATTGATGCCTCTCCCACCACCCCTCAGCTATCCTCTCCTGGTACAGGTGGCTGGCCATCCGTCTGGAGTTTGTTGGGAGCCTGGTGGTCTTCTTCTCTGCACTTCTGGCAGTGATTTCAAAGGGCACTTTGGAAGGCGGCATTGTGGGTCTTTCTGTCTCTTCTGCCCTCAATGTGAGTCAACGAAAGCTTTTTCTGATTCCAGGACAGGACTGTTCCTGGGAGCTCTGGGCTGGCTGCAGGATGTCTCCAGCTTTGATCCATGGAGAGGACATTAGTTGGGGTGTCCCATCAGCTGGGGAGCTGCTATGGAGCCAGGGGAAAACACATCCCAGTGTGAGGGGGATACTTGCTGCTGTGGGAAGGAGCATGGTCCTGTTGGGATCAGAGAAGCTGCAGCAAAGCTTTTGAAGGGCTGGGGAGAGGGGGCTGTTGCTGGGGAGTGGAGAGTTAGGGGCCAGGCCAGGGATGCTCGCACCCAGGCTGAGTCCCTCAGCTGAGGTGGGAGGTGGTTGTTCCTGGGTCCCACTGAGCTCTGCATCTTCTGGCTGTGCCATGCAGGTGACGCAGACACTGAACTGGCTGGTGCGGACCTCTTCAGAGCTGGAGACGAACATTGTGGCTGTGGAGCGTGTACATGAGTACACGAAGGTGAAGAACGAGGTGAGGAGACCAGGGTCCAGACAAACACCTGCTGCACAGCTTGGTGCTAGCCAGTATCACAGGGTGCAACCCCTCTAATGCTCTTATGCCTCCAGGCTCCATGGGTGACAGAAAAGCGACCACCTCCTGGCTGGCCCAGCAGAGGTAAGATCCAGTTCATTGACTACAAAGTTCGCTACCGACCTGAGCTGGATCTGGTTCTTCAGGAGATCACCTGCACTATTGGGAGCACTGAGAAGGTGAGGACCTCTCTGCCTTCACTCCACTCTTTCCAGAGCAGCACTGTGTTGAAGTTGTTTCAGTCTGTAGGCTGGGGAGGGATGGTAACAGGATTGTGACTCCTGGGAACTCGAGCTGCAGGGCAGGGACCAGAGACCATCTGGGAGATGGTGATTTCAGATGCAGGGCTGGAAGTCCCACCAGACCAAGATGGAGAGCATATGCTCTGCTTCCTTTAACCCTGTCAGCTGGTCTAAGTAGCTGCTTCCACAGGTTGGGGTTGTGGGCCGGACTGGGGCTGGAAAATCCTCCCTCACCAACTGCCTATTCCGTGTGCTGGAGCCTGCTGGAGGGACAATCATCATTGACGAGGTGGACATAGCGACAATTGGCCTCCACGACCTGCGCCAGAACCTCACCATCATCCCCCAGGTGAGCTGATCCCTGCCTTTCCATGTTCCACTGCTGCGCAGCCTCCCTGGCTTTGTTCCCTGGGGATGCGTTGCCCTTAGTGCATTCCTGGGTGCTGCAGAGACTCCAAGGGCCTGTGAGCATGGCACCACCACCTCCTGCCCAGCTGCAGCAGCGGCGTGGGCAGGATGGGGCCAGCCTCGGGGGCCTGGAGCCGTCGCCCCTGCTGAATGGCTGTGGTGTGACTGAACACGGTGCTGTCCCTGGCAGGACCCCATCCTCTTCACTGGCACCCTGCGGATGAACCTGGACCCTTTTGACCAGTACACAGATGAGGAGGTCTGGAAGGCCCTTGAGCTAGCCCACCTGAAGACATATGTGAAAGACCTTCCTGAGGGGCTGCTGCATGTTGTGAGCGAGGGAGGGGAGAACCTGAGGTGAGCAGAGCAGTGGAGGCATGCCCAGCTCCCGCCCTTCCCTGGGTCCCAGGGACCAGCCTGGGACAGCAGCCTCCAGTAGAGTGTCTGCCCAGGGACAAGGGCACAGAAGCTTCTGGGAGGTGAAGGTGGGAGAAGAGGGTCCAGGAATCAGAGCTCTCACAGAGCCAGTGTGAGCTAACCCTTCCATGGTGTGGTGGCCCAGAGAGCAAGATGCTGAGGGACACGGTGCCCAGGGTGGCTGATGATCAGCTGGAGGAAGGCCGGGCAGGCATGGTGGTGGGCTCAGGGCAGCATGTGGCAGTAGGCTTGCAGAAGCCGTGCTGGTGTCTGCCTAGTAATTCATGTTCTCCATGTCATCCCAGTGTTGGGCAGAGGCAGCTGGTGTGCCTGGCCCGGGCCCTTCTCCGCAAAGCCAAGATCCTCATCCTGGACGAAGCAACAGCAGCTGTAGATCTGGAAACAGATCACTTAATTCAGACAACAATCCGGAACGCGTTTGCAGACTGCACTGTCCTCACTATTGCCCACCGCCTCCACACCATCATGGACAGCAACAGGTACCGTGGGGCAGCATGGTGGGGCAAGGGTCGGGATCAAGGATGCAGCCAGAGGGGCAGGGGTGGATGCAGTGCCCGGGACAGCAATATACAGAGGTTCTAGGAGAGAACAGAGGGATGACAAGGATGGCCATGCAGTAGTTACGCCTTTGTGGCGAGAAACATTTCTGGGGATCCTTCTTTACAGTAACAGGCCATAGAGGTGTTTGCTGTTGACACCTTAAGTGTGTCACCCTGCTGGCACAGGGAGGAGAGCTGTGCCTCGCCTCTGTGCCGAGATGAACCGCATGACGTGGCTGTCGGAGTGAGGGTCGGTGGGGCCATGGTGCTTGTGCCAGTGCTGCTACCAGCTCAGATCCCGGGAGCTCAGGCCTTTTTGTTCCTGCTGCCAGGGTGATGGTGCTGCAGGCTGGGAGGATTGTGGAATACGACAGCCCTGAGGAGCTGCTCAAGAAGCAGGGTGTCTTCTCCGCAATGGCAAAGGATGCCGGCATCATGAACACAGAAACCACCATGCTGTAGGTGGAGCAGAGCAGTGTGTGGGTGCTTGCACGGGCAGCTCCCTCCCACTGGCACTCACCAAGTAGGCACCGGTGTCTCCCTGCAGCCAGGCAGCGGAGAGGGTGGCTTCTCTGGCTGTCAGGGACAGAGGACCTGGACCCAAGTGAGCTGTTAACCTTGCTACCTTGCACGCAAGGGTCTGGAGCTGCATAATTTATTCCGGTATAAAGGGAAAAAGTTACCTTCCAGGCAGGGAGACCATGACCCCCTTGGGGGTCTTAGTTTTTGTATTTCACCGTGCCAGGGGAACCTAGCTGAGATGCTTCATCACTGTAGAATGAATTGTAAGGTTTAATCTAAAAGTGAACGTTACCATTTATTTACTTTTTTGTAACTTTTTAGTGTTCCAACTAAAAGTCTGACTTTAAGGCATGCTAAATAAGCCCTGGTTTAGCTTGAAACCTAGCCAGTGTTGGGGGGAAGCTGCTAACACAGGTTTGGCAGACAAACGTGGGTGGGGAGTCCCAATCAAGTAGCAAAGCTATACCCAGGTATGAACACTACTCTCTGGCAGTGGAGGTGGAGAAGCCAGAGCCTGCCTGCCTTCCCTGTGGCTACAGCTCCCTTTGCTTGTAGTGCAAATAAATGAGGAAGTCCCTGGAGCTATTGTAACCACTAATGGGGCAGATTTTGGGCTGTGGCTCCAGACTACAAACCTGATGGTGGTGGAGACAAGTTGGGGAGGTGCAGGCTCATGTATGTGCTACACTGACATATACACATGCAAAATACAGTGGTTACTGTTGACAGACTCTTGACCCTTCCCTGTTCTTGGGCAGGAAAGCCGGGAGCTGTATCAGTGACATCGGCTGGCATGCAGGTAGCCTGTGCCCATGTGCATGCTGCCCACCCCACTCACAGCAGGGCAAACCCCTTCACCCCTGGCTGGTGGTAGGAAAGCCCAAAGCCACCTGCAGCCCCAGCTGAGTCATGTAACACGCAGTGGGGGGAGAAAGCAGTGCAACCGCTTCATTTTAATGAACTTTCCTCTGAGTGTTTCCTGCAGCTGGCACAAACACCAAGGCAGAAGCATGCTGGACCCCACCGAAAGGTACATGTTCTTCCTGGCCCTGCAGGGTCTGCATGAAGTCTGTGGGCTTTGCCCTGAGCCCAGAACTGGCCAGGCACTCCTCCCGACTGTCCCGACACTTGCACAGGCACCTCCTATACACAAGGGTAGATCTTTATTTACAGAGCAGCAGTACAGGGGATACAAACACTACCCCAAGAGAAGGGAGCTTCCCGCTTCCCTCCTCCAGGGCACGGCGGCAGCATCGGGTAAGACACACCACGCCAGCAAAGGGCACCGCATTCCCTCCCAGAATGGCAGCAGCGTCTCCGGTGCCCTGCAGGAAGGCACAGGCTAGACAACCCTGGTCAGAGCCCCCAGAAAATCAGGCTGTGATTTTTCTGAAACACAAAGCCTGTGCTTTGCCTTCTGCCCTGCTCCAGCCCAGGGATACCAGTGTGAAGACAAGTAGGTCTTGGGCACTGGAGATACTGTGCTGTCAAGGGAAGATGGTGTTCTGGACCTCTGGCCCACCTGGAGGGTGAGAATCCAATGGCTGCTGCTAGCAGCAGAGCTGAGAGAGGCCCAAGCCCCTGGGAGACAAAGCACAGGGATGAAGCACCTGCTGTAGGGGGTTTCAGAGGCTGGGCCCATCCCAGCCCTGCAGCTCAATTACTCCCACAGAACCTCAGAGCTGATTCTCCAGGCAGCGTGCGGATGTCCCATGCCGAGGTCCTGCATGGACAGGCGAGACCAGGCTTCTGCTGCTGCTGCCAAGAAGACACAGGGACCAGATTCAAAGGGCCCTGGCTGCTTTTAACACTACTGGGCTGAAGACGGGCTCCAGAAACTCAGCACTAATCTTCCACAATTTAAACCTACAGCAGCTCCTCAGCCCTGGTGGAGCCTTACCCTCCTGGGTCATGGCCCCAGGCTTTGCTCCCCTGCTCCTGGACAGACACAGGAGACTCAAACAGCATAGGTGAACTCACCCCTGCCCTCACAGAAGCTGCATGCTCCTGCCTGCCCTGCCAGCCCACCCTTCTTCCTTCCCAGAAGAGCAAGTGGCAGCCAGCATGCTAGGGCCCAGGAGCACTGCAAGGCTGCGAGGGACACAGCCTCAAGGCGAGCAGTAGAGGCTGCAGGGCTGGCCAGCCTCCCTGAGGCCCCTGGCAGTCCTGGCAGGAACAAGGTATGGGGTGCAGGCTCCTGCCCGCTGCCTCACGTGTACTCTGTCTTCCGGATGTAACTGGAGGGCACATAGCCCTGTTTCCCATGCGCCTCGGCCAGCCACCACTCCTGATTGCCTGTGATGTCCTCAAACTGCAGGATCCTGAGTCTTTGGTTAGCTGACACACTCAGCTCGTTGGTGTTTCGGCCTTTGAAGGTGTAGAGAGCATAATAGACCTGCCAGACAGAGGGAGAGTGTCAGTTGGATGGCCGTGCAGGGTCTGCATGAAGTCTGTGGGCTTTGCCCCCAGCCCAGCCTTGCTGTGGCATTGCACAGGATGTGTCAGTTTTTGTTCCTCTCCCCAAACAGCGACACCACAACCCTGTCTTGGCCTCTGCCAGAGCTGCCCTGCCTTCACGTGCCCACCCCTAGGCAGCCTAGTTCTCTGCCTCTGCACTTCTGCCACTGGAAGAAAAGGTCCCATCCTCCATTCTCAGCCTTTTGGGACAAAATAGCCTCCAAGTCCCACCTCTCCCTGGTCACTGCTAGGAAGGAGGATGATTCAGCCCCCACTCAAGCAATAGGACCAGTCCTTGGCATCCCCAGCTGCCTGGGGAGGTTGAGGGGCCTCACCTGGTTGCCTTCTGACTCACTGCTCTCCAGCCCAGAGTCTCTGTCTTCCACCAAGGCTGCGGGCCTGAGATGTGCTTTGGTGAGGTGCCCGTTGCGAGAGCTGGGGCTGCAGCTCAGTTCAGGGCGGCTGTAGCGGCGCTGAGATGTCACTGTACCAGCTTCTAGTGGGGCTGTCCTGTCACCAGAGCCAAGCTGGGGCAGAGAGGGGGAGTCCACCTCCGTGGCAGGCTGTGGGGACTGGTAAAGGTCTGCCAGGGAGGCTGAGTCCTGCAGGGGTTTCTGAGTGAAGGTGACGGCCGCCCCACTGGGGCTGAAGGTCAGTGTGGTGTTGCTCTGGGGAGAGGAGCTGCTGTGCTCTGACTCGTTGGAAGAATGGCTGCCGACAGAGACATCTGACTGGCTGCGGCGTGGGTTGTAAGGCTTCAGAAAGGAGCTGTACACAAAGCCCTTGGTCACTGCAGAGAGGGAGAGGAAGGGAGTTCAGACTGGGGCACAGGGGGACCAGAGGAGGGGACACACAGCAGGTGCCAAGGGCAGGGAGCAGCCACTTACCCCCGTTGTCTATGAGCCAGCGATTCTGGCTGCCCATGGGGTCCTTCTTCTTGATGACACCCACGATGTCTCCCTCCAGCAGTGAGACATCCAGGTCTTGGGCAGCATTGAAATTGCGGTCTGCCTGGAAGAGACTGTCTGGGGGATAGCGGGCCAGGAGGGCAGCTCGGATGTCATCTGACTGCAGGAGGTAGCTAGGCTGCAGAGGAACAAGGTGGGCATGAGCGGCTGCCCTGGGCAATGCAAGCCCTGACACGGGGCAGAGGGAACTCACCAAGCCAACAAGGGGCTGCCGCCGGGCAGACTGCCGCTCCACACTCTTCCTTTCAAAAGGCTTCTTGGGAGCCGCCTGGGACTCTGGGAAGAAGGTGAAGGACTGAAGCTGCTGGAGGACTCGACTGTGCTCATCCTGGAAGATAGCAATGAGGTTCCCCTCCCTGCTGGACACCTTCAGTAACTGGAACCAGAGCAAGTTTGGAGGTCATGGTTAGGTGACAGATGCTGGGAGAAGTGTTCAAGAGCTACAGCAGAGACCACATTAGCTCCCAGGCCAGGCAGGGCTCTGAGTCTTGCCTGTGACTTGCATCAGGCCCACATTTGCAGTCCTGTCTTGACCCAGCTCTGAGTTCTCCCCAAACTCATGACCTGAGATTCTCCCAGGCAAATCCTCTCCTGCCACTGCTCCAGGAACAGCCACAGCATTCACCATCTCTGTGCACAACTGGATTGTGACCCCACAACCCTGCCCTGAGAGCATCCCACAGCAGCCCTCCCCAAGGCACTTGGGACCTGAAACTGAAGCAGCAGCTTCCCCCGCAATTGGACGAGTCCCAGGGAGGCTCGGGGACAAGCCCCACGCAGGGATTAGTGCTGGCTGTGCTCCAGGAACCCACCGACAACAGGGGTCTCAGCTCCTCCAAGGCCAGGCGCACAAAGTCACAGTGTGCCTCAGCATAGCCCCGCACGCAGCTGGCAAACAGCTCCTTGGCGAAGCGCAGGAACTTGGGCAGCTCGTCCAGCAGCTGGGCGTTGAGGGCCTCATAGTTGTTGCGGGCTGACTGCAGCTCCTCCAGCGTTCGCTTGTCCTTCAGCTTCTCCGCTCGCTCCGTGCAGTTGTGGAAGTCAAGGAGCTTGTCAAAGCGTTTCTGCACCAGCTTGTGGGGCCCCGCAAACATGCTCAGCAGCTGGTTCAGGGGTGAGCTCACCAGCCGCTCTGTCCGCTCTTTCTGGTGGGCAGAGATGCAGAGACCAGGTGAGTCAAGGTGCGCTCTCTCACTGTGCAGTGAACATAGTAGCTCATCCTCCAGCACAAAACCTCCCCAGGGCAGCACGGGGTCCATCTTCCTGATGGCACCCACCAGAGCTCCACAGTCCTTCCAACAGGAACTATTCTACAATCTTACATAAATATGCCAGCATGGGGCAACTCTATGGGAAGTACCTGAACCACTCACGTAATGAGCTGTAACATTTCAGTTAGGGCTGAAAAAATGTGTAACTAACAGGCATACTCAATACACATCACAAACCCACAGGCATCAAAGCTCTCAGGAGGGAAGAGCCAAACAGGAGCACTCACACCTCTTCCACACTGTGTTAATTCTCCCTGCAGCCTCCCAGGGGCTGCCCATCTGCAGCCGGCCCCCAGGGAGGCCCCAGAAGGGTGCCCCCAGCACACTAGAACACAGCCTCACTCACAAAGTCGGAGAAGAGCTGGTCGCTGATGAGCCGATTCACTTTCTGGAACTGGTCCAAGTCCCCACTGCCCTTCTCTGTGCACAGGTCCCACATGCTCACTGCTGCCAGGGCCTTCATGCAAGCTGACTCCTGCACCAGGGACACACGGTCAGCACAGCCATGCTTGCTGCCCGGGAGAAAAGGCCTCCCAGGGCAGCCCAGACTCTCACAGACCACCCCAGTCGCAGGGCTGAGGGCAGGAGCACTGGCCACACACCATGCAGGCAGGAGGGGCAGTGCACAGCAAGCCCCTTGGGTTAGGCATCACACCCAGACTGACTCACCCGGACATGCTGCAGGTAGAGGGAAAGGTCCCGGATGAAGGACTTGATCAGCCGCTCCTGCATTCGGAAATTTTTCTCTGTCTCTTCAAAGGCTTCATCCTTCAGCTGTGAGAGAAAACATCTCAAGGGAGGCAATGCAGGACTCCAGCACCCCGCAGAGTGCAAGATGTGGGGCCTCCTGCTCACAAGCCAGACAGCAGAGATGGGTGGTTCAGACACTCTGCCTTGCTGGCCAGGATCAGAGTCACTCATCGGGGAAGTAGCAGGTGTAGGGGGACAGCAGATACCACCACAGAAGCACTGCAGGGTGTAAGTGCACTTGGCAGTTGATGTAAATTACCTGGGGTGCAAAGCCTGTGAGATGCTTGAGGTGGCTGCTCACACGGTTGGACTTCTTGATGATAGAGTGGAAGTTGAGCTTGGAGATCTTCTCCATAAGGCTATCCTCATCCCCTTTGCGGTACTTTAGTACTAAAGAGATTGATGTAGAAATCAGAACCCTTGTCAGCACAACACCCATGTCTTCCAGTGCCTCATCAACAATTGCCTTGCTGGCTCTCCCCTTCCCTAAGCCTTTACAGTGCCAGGTACCCCACATATCATCACAGAATCATGGAATGGGTTGGGTTGGGAGGGACACTAAAGGTCATCTAGTTCCAACCCCGCTGCCATGGGCAGGAACATCTTCCACTAGACCAGGTTGCTCAAAGCCCCATCCAACCTGGTCTTGAACACCTTCAGGGATGGGGCATCCACAGCTTCTCTAGGCAACCTGTTCCAGCGCCTCACCACCCTCACAGTAAAGCATTTCATCCTTGCATCTAATCTAAATCTACCCTCTTCCAGTTTAAAGCCATTATCTCTTGTCCTATCACTACATGCCCATGTAAAATATTGTATCATACCATACATCATCTTGAAATCCAGCACTGTGCCACCTGTAATACCCTTTTTGGCTCCTGATATGCCCTACAGTTTGTAGAACCACCACTCAAATTCTTAAATAGGATTATGCATAGTGTTAATGTAAGATGACATAGGAGATGGTGTACAATAACCACTGTACACACAGAAGGTATTTATTTTGCTTCTTTAGCAAATATAAGCAAGCTTTACAGGCAGCATATGTCCTCTCAGCTTCAGTGGAGCTATGTGGAAAGAGTAAAGTGTTAGACTTGTGTAAGTCAAGAGCTTCAAAGGGAAAACAGGAAGGGTGGCTGGCAGGTCAAAGGAAATAGTTTTCTCCCTCTGTTCAGTGCAAGGCGGCTGCACTTGGATACCATGTTCAGTTTTGGTGCCCCCAGGTCAAGAGAGATATGGGGGAGTCAGGTGGGCTCAGCCTGGGAGAAGGCAGAGTGGGATCTGCTCACATCCAGCAGCCACTTGAATGGCAGCTACACAGATAATGAAGCTGAACTCTTCTGAGCAGTGCCAGGCAACACAAGGAGGGGCAATGGCCACATATGGCAGCTTGGGAGCTTCAGGGTAGATCAGGGAGCACAGCTTCACTGCTTCACCCTAAAGGTGGTGCAGCCCCGGCACAAGAAAGCAGAGGCTGTGAAAGCTCCATCCTTGGGGGTCAGTGAGAATCTGCTGGAGGGAGCGATGGCTGATCAGAGCCAGCGTTGGGGACAATCCTGCTCAAAGCAGGAGGAGGTTGGACCGCAGACCTCAGAGAGCTCTTGCTGCCAGCCCCTCTGCGATTCTGTCCTGTCTACAGATATTCCTTCAAACTTAAGTCTCCAAATATCAGTAACACAGAGACTGCCCTAGCAGATTAATTCCCTGCTTGTGTTGTTTAAAACTGCATTTTTAAACTTTAAATATATATTCTTTTGTCTTATTATTTTTGTTTTCATTTAATAGTCATATGAACAGCAACTGCATACGTTACATATCCCTGTACCACAAGAAACAGCTGAAGTCAGATGTATGCTGCATTACTTTAAGTACTGTACTCATGCTCAGGTTTTTTAAATGCAACTCTCCCACTGCCCTTCTGTGAGTGCACAGACTTTGGGAGCAGATTCCTTCCACGACTGTGGTTGCCAGCCAAGGCTCAGGAGCCAACAGACACCAATCTCAACACAGCCACTCCTGTCTCCCCCTAGTACTACCCAGCTACTCACCCAGGTCCTTCCGGCGCTTGTACTCGTTGATGTTGACGTTGATTTCTTTGACTGCGAGGACAGCAGCTGTGAGTGGTGCCTTGTCAGGGTGAGCCTCAGGGGTGGCATTCAGCAGCTCCATCAGCAGCAGTGGGTACCTCATCACCCTTTGCACTGGCTTGATGAGGAAGGAGCCTAAGTTAATGTAGTTTGTGCAGCCCCTGGGAAGGTGGGACAAAGGAGATGCACCAGGTTTCAGTCCAGCTCTGCCACACAAATTCTGCCCCCTCAAACCAATGCCAACCAGACCCAGAACACCAATGCCTCTAAACCCACCATACTCCCTAAGTCACGCCACCCTCACCTCCAAACTCATTGCACTCCTGAACTCTCAGATGCTCTCACTCATAGGCGCTCCCAGATCAACCCCAGGTTTTCAGACCTCACTCACACCAAGTGACCCTTCCCAGTCAGGATCCTCTCCATTACCAGACCCACCGTGAAATCCCACATAGGTACAGTTACCACAGTTACCAGAACACAACTTGCTTCAGACTGTCCCACTATTCAACTGCCCAGATCTGTCCCCCAGTGCAGGACAGACTGACTGTGTTCAGGACCACAGTCAGTGCAGGGCCTTCCTGGCTCCTTGGGGCTGATGGCTCCCAAAACCTGTTTCCTGCCCAAGACTTCCCCTCACCTCATCATCTGTGCTGCCTGCCTGTGTAGCCCACCCATTGCTTCTGCTGTGATCATGCCCCAGACATCCCACTCCTCCCAGACGTGCCTCCACTAGGCACAGTTAGGGCCCCCCAGCGTGCACCTAGCCGGTGGTAGGAGGTTAGTTACAAGGGAGCAGCCAGGCTAAGACAGACAAGCGGGGGACTAAAAGGAAGGATGCACTTACCACTCACTGTACAGGCTCCTGCAGGCCCACAGAGTGCCAAAAAGCAAAGAAAAGCAATGGGTTAATGGGGTGGCAGGCGTGCAATCCTGCAGCCAGAGCCTTCTCCCTGTCCCACAGTGATGCTGCCAGGGCAGTGGGCAGCCCTGTCCCCCCAGAGCAGCAGCCAGTGTTGCTGGCTCCTGGGGCATTAACCTCCACAAGCTGGAGCTCTAGCAGTCACTGAGCCAGGCAAAGCGGCTCCTTCCTCACCAGCCATGGTGGGGTAGGGCTTAAGAAACAGGAGCCCTCAATCCAGGACATGCCACCTTCTCTGTACCTTGGTGGCTTCTGCTCAGAGCTTTAGGGGGCCTACAGGTGTCCCAGCACCTGTGCATCGGGGCAGGGAGCTATCTGAACCCAGAGCCTGGTCAACTATGCAGTGACACAGCCAGCCTCCTTCTCTGTTACCACCTGAACTGTCCAAGCACTGCTAGTAGAGGGGCAGGGACGCTGGAGACTAACCCCCCTAGCCCAGCCTGTTGGCTGCCACAGCCAGACGCTCCAACCTGAGACTATCCAGCAGGTCCAGGAGTAGTTTCTGCATCTTCTCATCCTTCTCATAGGTTTCCAGCAGTGCGATGGCCTCATCATGGTTCTGGCAATACACCCTGTAGACGCTCTCCAACTCTGCACGCTGTGCCAGGAACACTGGCCCTGCAGACAGCAGCAAGGCAGTATTTCAGTGACTCCTGGTCCCCAGCTGCCTCCAGCAACACCAGCACATCTCATGGTGAGACACCCAGTATCCTCATTCCACACAGAAACTCAAGAAGACAGTGCTACTAGAGCACCCAGAATGTCTCCTCATCACCCACTAGTACAGACAGCTCAATTGATCCAGGTCTCCCAGGGGTGAGAAGTGGGGACACTGGCCACTGGAACCACACAGAGAGCAAAGGCACAGGTTGCCCAAGGCCTGAGTAGCAAAACCTGGCAGCGCAGAAGCAAGAAGTGGGGCTCACGTTGGGGCAAGGGGCCATGGAGGGCCACAGGCACCATGCTTCTCAACATAGCAACTCATGGGGCAACACAGATCTCCTTGGCTTCTTTGCTGGATGAGTGGCAATGGGGACCAATGGGGAGGAAGCCCAACCCCTGTGATCCTCTCCCACCATTTACATTTTTCTGCCCCACCACTAGCAAAACCCATCCCAATCTACTGAGAAAAGCTAACAGCAGAATTCATACCGATGGCATCTGAAGCCTCCAAGGTGGACAGCAGCTGCTTGGAGAAGCTAATTACCATGTGGATGTTTCCAAAAAGACCCTCAAAGTCTATGTTCTGCATCTGGGGAACGGGAAAAGAGACGTCCTGGATGGGGGAACATGTCCCTGTCAGACCCAACAGCCCCCTCCTTGCTCCTGCAACCCATCAGTCCTGAGTTTCATAGCAGCCACCTGATGTGACCTCCTCCCATCACAGTGACTTCTGCACTCACTCCCTGATCCCCTAAGTGCACTGAAACTTGCAGTCCTTATGCATCCTTCTAGAGTGTCCTCCTTCCCAGCAATTTCATCCCTGCCTCTGTTCACCTGTCATTCTCCCTTTCCTCTCACCAACTCTGTCCCTATACCAAGACCCCATATTTTCTTTCTCCTGACAATGAATTTAATCTACAAACCAAATGAAAAGGAACATTTCCTGCCCCAGAAAATGAATCTGTGCTACTTTCTGCCAGGTCTCTTGCTCTCAGCAATAGTGAACTCAGCAGGATCCCAAAATAGATGGACTATTGCTGTGAGTGCAGGGAGCAGTGAGAACCATCCTGCTTCCCCTCAGCATAACTGAATTTCCTCCATGGGTTCCCATCCTGCTGCCTGGCTGCCTCTGAGAACAAAGTGCACTCAGTATCCTTACCCCATCCCATTAGTGCCGCACCACAGTTTGTCCCCCCTGCTCCTACCTGTGCCTGCTGCAGGGGCACCATGATCCTCTCCACACACATCTCCAGGTCTCTGATATAGTCCCGCTCTGTTTGGAGCAGCTCCTCAATAACCTTGGATCTCTTCTCCAGCATCCTTTGCTCTGGGCTCTCAGTGGCAGCTGAGGACTCCAGTGATGGTGTCTGGGAGGACAGGAGAGTCATCTCTGCAAGACAGACAAGTAAGATGAGCATCCTCCAAAAGGAATGCAAGGACAGGAGACAAGTAGCACCTGAACCGTGCCACACTCAAATCTATGAGACTGCCAAACATGACTGTTAGAGTGCAAGACCGTCCATCCAAGGACTTTTCCAGAGAGGCCATCCCTGGCACTCCCAGGCAGCCCCCACAGCTTGCCCCCGCAGCACCAGCAATGCTGCCATGTCCCCGGCGCCAGGACAGCGGGCACCAGGCAGCACTGCGCTGCCCCAGGCCCCGGCCCCAGATGACTGTGCGGGCCCCTCTCCCACCTCCGCTCCCCAGCTCTGCCGCTCCCGCAGGCGCCGTGGGGCCGCGCAGCCCCGCTCCCCTCCTTACCGCCCTCCCAGCCGGGCAATGGCGGCCGCCCCCTCCCCTCAGGCTGGGAACAGGGTCTCCGCTCTCCAGCCCCGGGGCATTTCCATCTGAATGGCCGAAGGCGGCCTCGGGCACCCACAATAGTGCTGCCGGCGGCAAAGCCCGGAGCTGGAGCCCTCGCTGGGCCCGGAAGGCCGGGGTGGGCACTCGGCGGAGCGGCCCGGCCGGATGCACCCCACGGGCGGCCACGCTGCCGGGCCGGGCGGCCCCGGGGCGGGGAGGCCCCCAGCACAGCCCCGGGGCCTGCTCCGTGCCTGGGCCGCCGCCCCGCCCGCAGCAGCCCCCACAGGCCGCCGGGGCGCGGAGCGGATGCCCGCGGCTCCCAGGGGTGCCGGCAGCCGGCCGCCCTCCTCCCCGGCCTGGGGCCCCGGCAGCGGCTTCTCTCCTGGTTTTCCGTCCCACCTGCGGCTCTCGGGCGGCCCAGCCCCCTCCCGGTTTCACCGAGACATTTTATCCCCCAGCAGACTCCTGGGCCCCAGCTATTTTCTACCCCACCTGCCCGCTTTGGAAAGCGTGTGCCCCCCGGCCAAAGGCGCACCCCCGGCGCACCCCCGCTCACCCCCCAGCGCAGGCAGCGCCCCCGCAGCAGCACTGCCCGGAGCCCCGCGGCAGGCCCCGGGTACCGACCCGAGGCCGATGGCTGAGCGGACAAACGCCCGCCTGTTCCAGCCGTCTCCCACGGATCCCCGCTGCTCTCTCTCCACGGGATTTTATTAAGGGTTGCTGGCATGCTCCAGCTCAGGCATTTGTAAAAATATTTTTGCTGGACAGGCACTTCCAGATCCCCACGTCCCTCACCTCTCTGGTTACAGCCTCAGGCAACAGCCGCACAGCCTGGGGGGGTCCCGGGGACACCCCGCAGGGCTCGGGACATACCCTGGTACCCCGGCACTCACCAAGCACAGCCCCCAGAGACCCCTGTGCTCCCAGGCGCTGGGCAGGCCCTGCTCCGGCAGGCAGCCCCCAGCCGTGCCCTGTGGGGCGATGGCAGGAACCAGCAGCAGCGTGAAACATGGGATGGGAAAGTGCTGCCTCTGCCCAAGCATCCTGCCTGCTGCCCTGCCAGGCTGGGGTTTTTGCACTGAAATGACCTAAGAAAGAAAAGAAAGATGGCTGAGATGAGACAGCGACTCAGCCCATACCTAACCGAAACCACGCAGGCCTTCCCTGCTGCAGAGCAGCAGCAACAGACACCACCAGCACTGGCATCAAACAGCAACTTCTCGCAGCTACCTGGGCTGCAGATGAACTGCTGTGCCTCTTGCAGAAAGAACAACTTTGAAATCAGTCCCAGGCACCTCCCCAGCCACAGCAAATGGGAAACCCAGCTGAAACCCCACTCAGAAAACATCCAGAGAAAATACCTGTCTCTCTAAGCTGTTGGCTGCTGCTCTGCCTTGAAATTGAGCCTGGGGAGAGCCAAAAGGGGCAGCTCCATGGAGGAAGATTTAGCAGCACAACCAGCACTACATTTAGCAAGCAATTATTGAGAAAAGCAGGCTTCACCGATTCCTATCAACAAGTATCCTTAAAACTACCCCCCAACAGAGCCAAACTGCATAAGCGAAATGGGGAGGTTCAGCCAAGCCAATGGCTGTCTTGGCTCCCCGCCAGGTAAGTCCCCAGTGATGAACTTTATCAACTCATATGCAACAGAAGCCCTTGAGGAGGGCCTGGGAGCAGCTGCTGGGTTTAACGTTTGCTGTTTGCATTTCCACAGCATCTGCAAAGCCTCATTAGCAGACTGTGCCCTGCCGTGCAAGGCCCTCCACAAACATCCAACAGCGATATCCTTCCCAAGACACAGCGCTTGGAGCCTGAAGAGACAGACACATGTACAGGAGGGACAAAGAAACACCGAGACAATACAGTCAGCAGGTCTCTGCAGCTGAAAGAGTTCAGAAAGTAACAAGTCATTTTAAAGAAGGATACTTTTTTTTTAAGGAATGGCATTTGTTTTGTGGGAGAGCAAGCTCAAGTGGGAAGGCAACCTGGAAGAAGCAGGAAGGTGTTAATTTACAATGCAAACAGGCATGCGAAACCCAGAGGAGGTGGGTGGATGAGCTGACACTGAGGCACCGGGTGGCCTGAGAAAAATCTTGAAGACTCGCCAGAACAACTGCCAGAAATGACCCATGCAGCAGCTTTTGGGAAGACAAATGGAAAAGACTACATCTGCTTGGCCAAAGAATAGGATTTTGCATTTATCTCCAGGCAAAATGCCACCAGATGAAGCTTCGTACAGGACATCTTGGGGGTTTACCACCAAACAACCCTGCTGTTCTTCCAGCTTTTGCCATAGCTAAATTGCAGCCACATGATGTATCTGGCTCCAGCTCACCAAAATGTAGATGGGGATGCCCAGTGCTGCTGGCAAATGCAGCAGGTCCCCACGCTCCACCAAGCAAACCCCAGGCAAGTAAATCTAGGTCAGGCCCTTTCAGAAAGCGCCCTGCAGTGAGGATTTGACTGACACTCGTGAGACTGCCAGCTCTGTGACACCCTTCCTCTGCAAGTCTCAAATCCCTGCCTGTGGAAGGGAAATTAAAACCTTCCCTGCACAGTTTTTAAGCCCACAGTAGTCATCAACTCAGCCTGCCTGACCTGGCATGATGTAGCCATCCGTTCTACACTCTTACACCGTATTAGTATTCACGTTATTTTGAAAACTCCTATAAATTAATTCTACTCTGGCCTTCTTGCTGTTTCTGAATATTTCAAGATTCTTTTAAAAACAAGGCTACACTGCAGCCAAGTCTCTTAGGACTCTTGCTGTTTATCACTAGTCCAGCATCCTCCTTCAGCAATGAACTCAAAAGTCATCCTGCCTCTTTCCAAACACTAGCCGTTCAAAAAATTCAAGTACCGAATTTGGTTTTAATATTTGGCTCTTCTATCTGACCAATATGTGTAATACTTAGGATTTGTTTCTGGCACCTTTAAAAACTCTCATTTTTTGTATTTCATACCATCTCTGTTGTTTGCCATCAATTTCTTTTTTCCTGTTTGTCACACATTCTTGCATCTCTAGTAGCAGTTTTCCCTAAATGAGGCTTATTAAGCATTTAACTAAACTCACCCATTTCACAGCTGTGGGTTTTGGTCATCTAGTAAATGCTTTTTAAACAGATCCCCATTTTACTTCACAGATTTTCTATGTAAATGTTACCTTTCAATCTGAGTCATCATGCCCATCAGCTTTGGAGGCACAAAGACACACACCACAGCTGGAATGGGCCCCACTAGCCTGCAGGAATGAGACTGGTATTTCTAATGAAGCCACCAAATTCCAAACCAGTGACAAATTTGTGTTTACCCATGACACAGATGCCAAACAGACATTCAGAAATACCCTTCCAAAAACAATGTTCTCAATCACCATTTTCAGAGACTCAAATTTTGTTCTCTTGTAGGTTGCGTGAGCTCTGCAATCTGCCTCTCTAAATTAAAACTTCTAACAACATCATTTTCTCTAGTCCCTTTAGCGAATTTGCAACAAGTCTTTGGCTCTCTGGAATGGTCTGATGGTCTGTGACAGCCTCCCAGGAGTGCCTGCTTTTGAGCTTTGCTAATTCTCCCACTGACACATGGGAGATTCAACACCAAGCTGTAACCCAGCCCCTGGCAGCGAGGTGTCAAGATGCAGCACACTCCCACTTCTGTCCTTCCTGTAGAGGCCATGATTTACTATCGCAATCACACGGCTCATAATGCTTGTCTCAGAAATGCCACTGTCACCAACTTTCTTTCCATTAACCTGCTAATTCTTATTACCTACCTCCTAGTGGGAGCACACGCATGATTAGAGGTTTTCTCCCTGCCCCACTCTAGAAGCATAGTTGACCCATGAAGACCAGATCCAACAGGATGCATGTCCATCACAAACGGGCTGGGGAGCTCACCCAAAGGGCTACATCGCCCCCCAACTCCTCGTCATCGGGGCTCACCTGCCAGCATCCCCCGCAGCACGACACGGCGCACCCTCACAGGGCACCCAGGCTGCTAACACTATCTGGAGAGGGATGTGCTGCCCATCAGCACTGAGGACAACCCCTCGCACCAGCTCCCTAAGCATGAACCTCTGACGGGAGCTGCACCCAGCTGCAAGACAAGCCCAGCCCCAGGTTCACAGCTCAGCAGAGTCAAGCAGTGACTCAGGACAAAACAAACCAGCTGCAAATATTTGAAGTATGTGGACGCCAGGAGGGGAGGAGCCACTGCCTACCAAGAGAGGAGAGGGGATGAAACTAGGGCAGGGAATAATTAATCTGAGGGAAAGGCTAAAACTCGCTGCCAGGAGCACGATCTGGCTCGGCTGAAAACTCTCTCTGGACATTGGTAAGAAGCCTGTAACAGAATACATCCACTGCTCCGAAAGCAACGGACTGAATATATTCAGTGTCTCATTGCTCCTTAGAAGGAAGCCGGGGGTGCAGCAGACAGGTGCAATGTTAAAAGAGGATTTCAGCCCACAGAAGTGAATTCAGCCTTGGCAGAGTCCTGAGACCACGCAGCAGGAGATAAATCCAGACAAACCATAAAAATGAGCTGAAAAGGAACAGAACAGGGACACTTCTCCAGGGCCACTGGAACTACTTGATGTCTCAAAGATGTCTGGTGCAGAGCCTGCTTGGTGGGGATGTCCCTATGTCATACAGGATTACAACCATCAACCCAAACAGCCTGTGGTTGTCCAGCCCCACTGCATTCAGTGTGAACAGAGGATGGTCCCAAGCTACGATGCAGAAAAAAAGTGAAGTAATATGGTGGTGTACAAATGGCGAAAAGGCAAAATTAAACAATAAATATTCTGTTTCTTTCCTCTAAAAAGAAAAGACAAGACCTTGCTAACTGGTGCCCTGAAAAGCTACTGCCAGTGGAGAACATCCATAAAAGAGGGCACTCCTAATCAGGTTCTCCAGGGACTGTATTTAGGCTTGATCCTACATAGTATTTCTGAAGTAAATGGAAAATCACTGCTGTCATGTAGAGAACTGAACATCAGTTCAACAGAATCACAACTAAAGATGAGGCATATGAGTCACTGAGTGACCCAGGGTATCCTGAATGAGATTGAGTTATCCAAACCAAGCAGGT
This sequence comes from Falco punctatus, assembly GCF_963210335.1. Lineage (NCBI taxonomy): Eukaryota > Metazoa > Chordata > Aves > Falconiformes > Falconidae > Falco > Falco punctatus. The sequence goes on along the minus strand of NC_137589.1, from coordinate 28,373,471 downwards.
TTATCGCAGACAAATTCATTAATGTATTAATGGGGACAAGAAATGCAGCCACACGCAGGACTGTATCCTGGGGAGTAATGTTTCTACTTGGTTGGCCAAAACTCAGCAGGAGCTCCCCAAGTGCTGCAAAGCCAGACTGGGGTCCTTGGACAAGGGCATAGGAGTGCAGCAAGGTAAACCTCTGTTCCAGCAAGTGCTGACACCCACCCAGAATGCTTCATGCAGCTCTGAAGTCCACTATTTTAGAAGCATCTGAAATGAAAAATGAGCGAGCATCAGGGAGAATAAATACTGAAGGGTCTTCCTGTGAGACTTTGCCATGACTATTTTAAGACTCTATTCGATACAAAGAACTGAAGACTGAAAAATAACTTAATTACAGTACATGTCTGAGAAGAATATCAACTAAAAAGTTCTAATTTAGTAGAAAAAGGTTGGGGTTCAGAGCTGAAATGCAACACATTAACATGCAAAACCTTTAAGAGTGATGGTGACTAAGCAGCAAAGCTATGACAGGTGGGTTCTCCTTCTGTTGATGTGGCAGGCAGACAGACACATCTGAGTCTCATCCCTGAAGAGATGCTCTAACCAAGTAGCTGTCGCCAGGCTGCACCACAGAGAAATCTGTAAGAAGTGTAATAACTCTGCTTACAGAAAACATCAGACCATCTCGTCTCTACTGGGGCTTTCAGATCCTAAATTCTGTTACTCTGTGGACAGGAGGAGGAACCTGGGAGAGAAGCAGAGCATTGTAAAAGGTGCCCAGAGCAAACACAGAGGGAAAAACAGAGCCAACTTTTTCCTACCAGCTGAGCAGGAGGGTGGGTGTCTGCTGCTAAGTGTGATGGAAGGGCATTTGGGGAGGCTCCCAGGTGCTGGAGAGGTCTTACATTGAGGCAGCTACAGCAGCAAAGCCTATATGCCAAGGAGGGCTGCTGGTGGTCCTCCAGCAGGGCAGGAGGACGAACATAACAGGAACGTAACAGCAACCAGAAATGGGCCACAGGACAGTGTCTCAAAACACCTGGAGCCTTCCTCCCACCTTTCCTGCTGTGGGACACTGGCCCTGCTGGTGAGGGCATCCTGCCCTGCACCTCCCACAGTCATTCCTGCGCTCCTGAGCCTGCCACAGCAGAGAATAAAATCCAGCACCCCCTCCCAGCGCACACATGGGTGTACGCAGCATCTCATTTAACATCAGAGGAGTGAAGGCTCTCACCCGGCATCACAGTCTGTCCCTCCAACTCTCGCAAAAGCTGGCCAGGCTGGCACTGCTCCAGCCTCCTAAAGCTCTGTGGGCTGTTTCCCTCCCCACTTTGTTCCTGGCTCCTCCTAGCTTCCCCACTGCTCTTTGGACATCCTGGCACTGCAAAACCTCTCCCTTCCCTCACCCTGGGGACGCAGCTGAGCAAAGTCCCACCCTACCAGGGCAGCTGGTGGAGCCTGCTTAATCAAATACCTCCAGAGGACAGATTTCATGCTAAGCTGACAGGCAGCCACAGCCTCCAGCTCTGCCATCAATTTGGCTGTTGTACTGTGGTGCTGTTGTCCTCTGCATTTCAATCCCCCTTCATGGAGGATTCACACACAGGTGCCTGCTGGCAGAAAGGGTACAGGCGCAAACTGGTTTTCAGACACTTGGCTGCCCAGCAGGGAGGCCTGTCTACCAAGAAGGGCTCCTTTGGTCCCTCTGCCCAGACCCTACCATCTAGCTGCCCCTTCCCCAACACATATTAATATTCTTGCAACAGCGAGCCAAGCCCCACAAAGCTGTCTGCAGCTGACTCTGTCCCAGCCACAGCATCAATGGAATGATTTTGCCCATGCCAAGACAGCCTGAGCCCTCCAGCTCTTCTATCTCTCCAGCTCCAGGGGTGCTGGCTGATGGGACTGGAGACCCACGGATGGCTCAGGGACACAGGGCACACAATTGCTGTAGCACAGGCAAGGGACCACTTGGTATACCGAGGGGCTGGAGATGCAGGAGGTACCACTGCCATCTGTGACAGCCCCTGACACACAACTGCCTCAATGTCCTGCCCATGTGTAGTTATGCAACCACAAGTACTTGTCCTCCACGTATGTTTCAGTGCTAAAACAACTTCCTCTATTTCCTGCTTTGCGCTGCCTGTGAAAAGCTGCCATACCTGCCCTCTGGAAGGTCAGGAATTGATTCCTACACACAGAATGTGTTCACGATGGCTTATAAAGCAGGCAGTGGAAATAATCCCAGCACCTCACCCTTTCCTCCATGAGGAACCTCCTCAGGGCCCTGAGAGAGCAGATGAATCAGCTCCACAGGTTTTAGAGTGTACCCAAAACACTTGGGGCACAGATGACAGAGTGACCGAAAGGACGGCAGTAAGCTGTGGGTCTGTGCTGCCTGTGCTTCCCTCCCACCTCGGCCTCTGTGAACGGGGAGCAAAAGCCCTTGCAGGGCAGATTGATGACTGTACAGAGGGGTAACGATGATGATGCCCATCTCAGCAAGCCCCAGGGTTTCCCATGAGAGCCCGGCTGTGCTGACCACCCACCTGTGCCAGACTCCTGGTGCTGCCCAGGTGCCAAGGCAAGGCAAAGGCACACCCAAGGCAACCGCTCAGCATTTCCCCACATACCTTGCTGCTTCTTCCTGGTCTGCACAAACTCTGAGTGCCGTAGGGCACTGGGAGCCGTCCGTCTGTAGAAGCTGTTTCGCTGCAGCACGGAGCCCACCCTATTTGTTTCCTCAGCCTCCTGTTCCCAGACCTGGCTCCAGTCTGGCCGGCCCGTGCGTACCCTCGAGCGCTCTGCTCTGCTGCTGCTCCTGGCTGACATCCTGGGTCCTGCGGCTGCTTCTTCCAGCTCCCCACAGCCATAATTGTTGATATCCTGTGTCTTGGACTGTGTGTAGCAGGTGCCTGACTGCAGGCTCACACTACTGTCTCCTGAGGACCAGACCACAAATGTAGGAGCTTCACAACCTCTGTCCAGACTGCTGTGGTCCATGACATGGCCTTTGGACTGCCTGTATCGCTCAGTGTCTTCTTGGTCTGCTTGGTCCCTGACACCTATGTAACACCTTTCCTGCTCTTCATATGCCTCAGAGCCTCCACCCTCTCTATACCAGTTTTCCCCTTCCCTATATACTTGATTGCCTCCATCCTCTCTATACTGCCTTCTCCTCTCCCTGTATTTCCCAGGTACTCTGTCCATTCTGTACCACCCTTCTCTTATCTCAGAACTGCAGTCTCTGTATTGAACATCCTCCCTCTCATACACCCTATAGTTTCTACCATCTATATCCTGGCTTTTGCCTTCCCAAGCACCATCTGCTCTCCTGCAGTCCTTATACTGGATATCCCCCTTCCAAAAACCTCCACAATCTCCGTTCATGCTCCATTGGTCCACAGAGATGCCCTCCCCTCTCCTGTAACCGTCCCAGCCACTGTCTGCTTGCTGGCAGCCTGCACACTGCCTCTTCGCCCTGGGTTTGTCACTGCCGCAAACCTCTTTCCACACAGCACAACAGCCCTCATAGTCACAGCCAAGGAGCTGTGGCTCCTGCCTCAGATCCTCCACACCATGCTTCGTCCCAGGATAAGTGCACATAGTCCTGCCAGGTGCGGTGCAGGGCCTGAGTTCCTTTGCTACCTGCTCCAGAAGCCCAAGCCTGGGCTGACGCCACTTCTCCGCTCTGCTCCAGTGCTCCTGTCCCAAATTTCTCCGCTCTGCTCCAGCGCTCCTGTCCCAAACTTCTCCACTCTGCTTCAGTGCTCCCGTCCCAAACTTCTTCGCTCTGCTCCAGCGCTCCCGTCCCAAACTTCTTCGCTCTGCTCCAGCGCTCCCGTCCCGTCCCAAGTCCCAAGCGAAATGCAGGTACTGCTTCCTGAGAGCAGCCACCAAGGGTACGCAGAGGCACAAGGGCCAATCGCCGCCGGCCCTGGCCTCCTCCACCTGCTGCCCCAAGTAATCAGTAACCAGCCCCGAGGAGGGAGGCCGGGGCTGGGCTGGGCAGCCTCTCACCGCCCAAACCGGCTCCGCGGCTTTGCCAAAGCCTCTCCGGAGGCGGCTCACAGGCAGGGAAAAGGAGGGCACTGGAGCATGTGGAGGCCCAGCCCCAAGACCAACGTCCTCAGGGAAGGGAAACAGTGAGACCGCAGGAAGCCACAAACCAGAGAGGGAATACCACATCTCCTTCCACTGTCTTCATGCTCCCGTTGGCATGGAGGCTGAACGATGTGGTCTAGCAGAGGCTGGGCTCTGCTCCACACCTCACTGGGGGAAACCGAGGCCTTCAAGCTGCCTCTGGCTCAAACCTGGTGCTGAGCCCATCATTTTCCCAGCCCTCACCCACAGGTCCTGGGAAAAGCAGGAGAGGAGCAGCTCTCTGCATGATAAGAGCATCCCCAAGCAGCATCTACACAGTGCCATGCAGCCACAGCTGCCAGGTTCCATGCTCCAGGGCAAAAGGCTGGTCTGATAGGACCAGGAACACTGACAGGAACAGGAAAGGACTATCTGCGTTATGGAGTCCAGTGCCAACACACAATAAAAGTTTCCAGGAGGCATAGAAACACACACTCCAGTAACACCTCTCACTGCAGGGCACAACATATTCCCAGTTTTCCATGCCAAATGCAGGAGCTCCTCTAAGAAACCACTACACGCCCTAGACAGAAAGCAGAAGAGTCCATGAATACCACCCACATCTTAGGTTCTTGCAACATTTGTTAGGAATGCCCAGCCAATACTCCCAGTTGGTAGAAGACAAAACCAATGGACCCACCTATTCCAACTGCAGGAGGGCAAGCACTAACCCTGCCCAAGCCTGGTGATCAGTGAAACCTTCAGCGTGCACACAAGATGCACCCAAAAAGCAACCTGCAGATTTCAAACATGTATTTTAGAAAACCACGTATCTTCTGCTCTTCCTTTGGCTCTCCAAAGGATAAACCAAGGGGCTGGGTTCCCCCAGGACCATGCAGCCCTACTTTGGTTGCTGTTCAATGCTTAGTGAAAACCTTTCTCCCTCCAGCGTGCCTCCATGCTTCCCTAATGGCGACAAGGTAGAGGCTATGCTTTAGGCATGCTGCAAACATGTTTTGCTGAGCTGATCCAACACCGCATTACTGATCTGGCCTGCTGCACTAAAGCTGGGCTAGCAGGCCTGAGGCATGCTCCCTGGCGACGCTCAGATGTGCTAGGAGGGATGTGACAGAGCTTGGGTAGGGCACATCTTTATCACAGGACCAGAGAGGTTACACATAAATCCTCAGGTCTCTTGAAGCTGTGAAAAATTCTCCAGGACTGCCAAGGGGTAAGTTGATGGGTAGGATGTCTCAGGATAGTTTCTCAGATAGTTTAGTGCCTGACTAAAACTTCCAGTTCCAGTAACTAATAGAGCACAGGTTCCGCAGGATCCATCCTCTGTCAGGAGCCACTGGGACAGCAGGAGGCATGTCCCAGCAAGATCCATCCCATCAGAAATTTTCCCTTGAGACCCAGCCTAGATTTTCCTCTTCCTACCTTCAAGCTATTTCACCTAGCCTCAAATCCCCAAAGTCTCCTTCCAAACATCCCTCTCGCATGCTACTGATTCGGAGGTTGTCTGTCACCCTGGTTCCCTGGTACACCCATATCAGCCTTCATTCCCATGTGCTCTGCATCAGACACGATCCTGCAGCAAAGCGCCTGTGCTCCTCAGCACTGATTAAGCAGTGGGAGGATGGAGGCAATGAAGTCAAAGTGAGTAATCTCCAGGCAGGAGCTGGCATTTCACTCCACCTCCTGCATGCAGTGCCCACATTTCCTGCACATCGTGGGTTTCGGTAACAGAACTGCTATGTCAGAGCTCCTGGGAGAAGCTGGGACGGGGACTGTGGGAGATGTACGTGATCTCGTCTTTCCACTTTGTGTACTGTAATATCAAGTATAACACAATTAACAGCACTGACCTTTATATGGCATCTTTGGGTTTCAGAGCCCAAATGTGCTGATATAATGATGGCAAATTCCTCCTCCCTGAGTAATTTTTCTGGGCTGCATGGACAAAATTCACCTTTTCAGCTACAGACATGCCACAATTAAAAGCTCCTTCTGGATATTACAAACAGCACAGCATCATTTTCCTGTCCTGGACTCCACAGGTGGCAGGAACACAGGGGCAGGCTTTACTTTTTGCCTACTAACCCATCCCACTCCCAGGTCAGGTTCAGTGCCCTTCTGTGCATTCCCTCTGATTTGTGTGGTAAGTTCCCAAAGGTCTGTATCACCACCAGAGCAGAAACCACAGGACACCCAGTGCCCTGACAGGCTGAGGGCAGTCACACCACAGACATCAACTCAAATCTCAACTGCAGGACCATCAGCAAAGCCACTCTGACGCTCCTGCTCACTCCCCTACAGCTAAGAGGGGATGAGGCAGGGAGGCTGAAGAAGCACCAGCTGTGTTTTTGCTTGAGAGCAAGGACACACTAGGGAATGGATCAGATGAGGGCTCTGGATGTATGGTGGGACTAGAAGGGGAGATAGGAGAGATGGAAGCAAAAGGGGTGGGGAAAGCCAGGGCTGAGAGAGGTCCAGAGAATGGCACTGTGGTTCTCTTGAGGCAAAATCATGATGATTTGTATCGCAACAATACTTACAAAATTACCAAAATCAGAAATTAAAGAAAGAAAGAGAAGCCTATTTCCAACAGTGCCTGTATGCAGCATGGGCCAGCCGTCCCTCTGAAGCACCCCCATCCCATGCCACTGCAGACTTACCTCTCAGCTCCTGCAGCTCCACGCTGAGGCTTTCGATGTTGGAGTCACAGAACTCAAGGTTCTCCAGGGTCTCTGCCCTCACCAGCTCATCCTGCTGCTCCTCCAGCATCAGGCTTAGCTCAGTGCGGGTCTTGCCATAAGCCTCCAGGTCTCGCTCCACCTCTCCGATCCTCATCAGCAGAATGGAGCAGGGGGAAGCTGATCCTGCCTGTGTCAAGTCCTCGCATCCCTCCTCCACTCTCTGCTCCTGGGTGCTGGGCTGAAGCTGTGCAGGGGCCATGTTTTTCCGCTGGTTGCCTGACGGAGGCCGGGGTGCAGGCCGGGAGGGCTTGACTGAGAAGGACAGAGACCTGCCTTTGGGCACCTGGCCATCCAGCACGTGCACAGGAGTTGTTGCAAGGCTGCTGGGCCGAGGAGGAGGTGGCCTCAGGGCCTTCCTCCTCTCCGGCTGCCTGGCGTGGGGTGCAGACTCAGGAGACCCACGGACAATGTCCTTCTCAGAGCTGTAGTCCAGGATAGAGAAATGGCGGGAGACTTTGTCCTGCTCAGCACCAGTACTCGACAGACTCTTCTCAAACTGCGCCAGCTGCTCTGTCAATTTGGAGTCGAGGTCCGTGCAGCTGTCCCCCTGCACTGTGAGCAGGCAGCATTCCCCCCAGCTCCCAGCCCATGTGTCCAGGCCCACCTGCGCACCTCCCAAGCTGGAGGAACCAGGTTTGGACTTCTCCTGTTGACCGTCCACCCAATTGTCCAGGTCCTGGGCACTGCTCTGGCTCTCCTTGGGCTCCGACACCACCCAGCTGTTAGAAGAAATCACCTGGCTCCCACAGGAATCTTGCGGGGAGCGAGGAGCCTGCGGGGTCACAGTGGGACTACCTCCATCATGCTCAGGCAGGGCGTGAGTTTCTGAGTTTCCTGAGGAGGCTGAAACGGTCTCCTCATGCTCCAACCCACCCGCCTGGCCAGGCCTGTTGCCCTGTTGGGGAGGCAGCTGAGCAGAGGGGAGAAGGCCGTTGACTGCCTTCATGCAGTCAAAGGGGAGGGAGTCCGCTGTGCCTTTGGGACATGGCCCTTGGTGTCCTGTGCTGGGCAAGGCCTGATGCTGTCTCAAGTCAATGCCAAGGGGATCTTCTGACCTCCCCGCCTTGTGAGACAGTATGTTGTCAGGCTCAGGGTATGCAGCTGAGCCATCCTCCTTCTCCCTGCCATCCTTCCCCAGCAAAGGAAGAGCTTTGGAGCAGGTGCTTTCTGGGCCTTGATGGATGGTCACTCCACAGCTGCCTCCACCCTGGGGATCCCCAGCACCTGCTTTTTCCATGCAAGCCTCAGAGGCTTCCAGCCGCACAAATCTGTGTGGAAAGATGCCATGTTTCCCTCTCAGCTCCCCCTCCAGCCACCCATCCTCCAGAATGCCTACGATCCGAATTCTGTCACCCACATCAAAATCCAGTTCCTTGGACTCCAGGGCTTGGAACTGATAGAGGGCAACACCGTAAGTGCTCCCTGGCTCCTCCTCCTCCTCTTTGCGGGGCATCTCCACTGTCCCATTGGTGTCACAAGCCTCTGTGGGCTCTGGATCTGCTGAGGTTCCTGATGCTCGCAGAGGAGTAAGCAGTTCCACAAAACCTTCTGGGAAGATGCCCCTGCGCCCTCTGAGCTCGCCTTCGAACCAGCCAGGCTCTGGAACACCAACAATGTTGATCACATCCCCTTCCCTGAAGTCCAGTTCCTCCTCCAGCTGAGCAGACAGGTCCATCAGAGCCCGGGCTTGGCCCAGTGAGTAGGCAGGTACCTCCAGAAGAGTGCTCTGGGACAGCTGACGGCTCTGAACTGAAAGGCACAGCTCCCGTACACATGATGAGGGGAAAAAGCCCTTGGAACCCCAGCTGCTTCGGCCCTGGAGCCAGCTGGAGGCCAAGGACCCTCCCAGAATCACCAGGTCTCCTGCAAGGAATGAGACACACTAGTTCAAAACTGCCCTCATGATTGCTTCCCACCTCTTATTACTGCCTCCCTGTGTCCCTCCTGGCTACGGGTGAGGTCTGGCACTCTGCACAGAGCGTAGTGCATGCTAGGGACGCAGAAGAGAACAGAATGGGGGTAGGGCATGAAGCATCAGCAGCCTGTTGCACACACTTATCTAAGATACGTGCTTCTGGCTGCAGAGCCATGAAGGTGCACCAAAGCTTTGATTTCTACCTCAAATGCAAGTCTAAGATTTGGGGATTGGAGAGCAGTTAAAATGCAGCTGTAAGTTTATGTGATCGGACAATCCAGATTTTTGGAGTTTCAAGAGTAGTGATAGATCATGAAAAACCAGTATCAGAGTGGCAGAAGCCTGAAGGTCCACAGTAGATTTGACATGGCCCATGTCATGAGGTATTAGTAAATTCCCCTCTCTCTCCCATCACTCTAGGCAAGATGCTATGACTAGGTTCATGCTTCTGGAAAGACAGCTGAGGGCTGTGAGACGCAAAGCAAAGGAATGGAACGGAAATTACCTCTCTGCAATGACAAGCTCCCTGGCTCTTGAGATGTGAAGTCACTGGTACAAACAAACAGTTTTTCCCCCTCCTTCAAAGGGGGAATATCCACAGGTTCCACAAAGCTGCTAGGAAACTGCCCTAAAATGAGAAGCAGTTGTCAGCGATGAGTCTTTCCTGTAGCCCACCACCACTCCCTCCACACTTCTTACAGATTTTGGGATCTATTCATCTCTTGCTAAAGGAAAATACCCAGCTACCCAGGGTGCCTCAATAGCATGGTGGAAGAGGAACAAGTTTGAGAGTCAGGAATTCCTGAGGTTTTAAATACTTGAGAGTTAACAGAGAACAAAAAGCTTTGTGCCCTTGGCTCAGTCCAGGCAACCAGCAGGCTGTGTTCATTGCTGGGACTGTGCCACCAGCATGGAGTTAGTGGGAACAGACATACTAGGTTTTCTCTGCTTTCATTGCTTGCTTCCCAACTCAGAGCCGTGATGAGGACTGAGAGACCCAATAATGCTGGATCATGAGTCTTCTGACTGGGCGCATCCATCTGGTGCTCCTCACTCTGTAAAGCTTGTGCCCTATGTGGCCTCAGCACAGAAATCAGGTCACAACACTCGGGATGACCACATCTGTGAGTGACAGGCTCTGTCACAGCTTCAGTGTTGCTGAGTCTCCAGAGGCCTTCCCCACTTTATCACCTCTGTGCACCTACTTCACCATGGCACCCATTGCTGGATGCCCAGCATTGCGAGAAGGCCACAGCAAGACGGGGCAGTGCACACTTGTCGGCCATCATAAGATAGCACTCAGCTACTAATTTCAGTCTGTACGTGACGTGGCAGAGCCCACTGCAAAGGTCACTAAAAATGTCATTCCCATCTTTTGTAATTTGTGGCAATAGGGTACGATAGAGTATGGGCTAGTAGCACTTCTGGCATTCACTCTTGATGACCTCATATGGCATCCACGTTGTTCAGTAAAACCTGGAGACACCATATCCTAGACACCCAAAACTTTGCACTCGGTTTAGGCAGTTTGGCATCTGCTGTCATTAACCTGAGGTGCAATGAGCATCCAACAGGCTGCTAACCTCAGTGGCTTCCTTCACAGTTTTAACCAACTCTACTTCTTTTTCCATGTCTTTAGTTTCCTGCTGTGTACATGGAAACAACCTAATGCTGTTACAAAGAAAGTCACAGAGCTACATTAGTTATTCCCCACAGAGTTCTGAGTATTATTATTGGTAGGCTGCAGCACCTCCACAGTTTCTATTCAAAAGTGCTTTTTCAATTCCTACAACTTCAGCTTAGAAAACTGGGCAGAAAACTGCAACAGCTGTTCCACAGGAAAGCAGGAATGCAAGTGGGTTTTGAGTTACAGGTCATTAAAAACCATTTGGTTTGACTTTAGCATGTTTCTTGATCTTTGAGCTATGACACACATCTGTTTATTATTCCTTAATAGCTTCATCTTCTTGACAACAAGCACATCAGTTATGCTGGGAGACAAAACTGTGGTCAAGAAGATACTGGTGATTTCTACAGAAGTAATTTGTGCCCAGTGACTTCAGCAGCAGCAGCAGGATCAGGTGCCCATTCATTCAGTGCCATTTATCAGCTACATGGAGCACAGGAGAGAAGTCCCTCTCTTCACTTTTGCTCCTGTCCATCTCTGTTTTAGCCAGGAGACGACAGCTCACAGCTGTTAGCAGCGTCCAAACTGCTGCTGCAATAGCAGCCCCATCTCCATGGCCAGGGATGAAACTCCAGTCCCACCCTCATGCTGAACACAGGCTTACGCTTTGAAGTGGCCTGGTTTTCATCTCCCTGAGAGCTCACATATCCTCTCAACATGAGTATTAAGATGAGAAAGAGCTGCTTAAACAGAGACCACAAGACTTGAAGTGTTTCACTAAGAGCAGTTTGCTGCTTCAGAAGTTTCTCACACCCCTCCAAAAATTTAAGAGACTTGCACACTATTTCAGGTGCCCAGATATTGATGGCAGCTTGTGCAGGAAAGTGCTTTAACGTGGAAAGGAGGAAGTGGAGCTGCGTCAGAGTGCTTGGAGGGACACATGGACTCTGTTGCTGCATCTCCCACTGACTTGACCTGACAAGGTCACTTGGATGTGGATGCATTTCCGCTCTCAGTGCATCTGTTTCCTCTCTCCCCTTCCACTGCCACAGCAGATCAGCACATAAACTAGTCAGGAAACGGGCTGTCTCCCCACAGAGGACAGAGCAACTAGTATTGTGAAGCTCTCACCTCCTTGAGAACTGACCCTCCACTAATCTCTCTCAAAAAACAACAAATGAGCAGTATGAATAGCTGACACAAACCTGGCAGGAGACCAGTAGCAGCAACCCGTGCCCTCAGTCCCAAGCAAAGTCCTTTGAAAGATTTAGTAAATCAGACCTGGTCCTGCACAGTGCTGGCCAAGGGGAGGTGTGCTCATGAAGTGGATGTTTAGCTGGCACATTATGGATCCAGGTACAGGCATTTTCAGCTCTTACCTGTGACACCTTCCTTCTTGCCGAGGAGCCAGAACTCATCCACCACGGCCAGCACCTCAATGACGTCTCCCACAAAGAGGGGCAGCTCTTCAGAGACGCTGGGACAGAAATCAAAGACTGCTCGTACCACGGAGCCAGCCTCCATTGTGTGGGGTCTGGAGGCGGATCAGTACCTCAGGCTGAGACACAGAGAGAAGTTTGTTAGCAGCCAGAAACACCTGAAATTATCACATATATGCTCAGAAAGCAAAACCCTTCCTGAGCACAAAAGGCAGGAACAGTGTGAGGGGGTTCTGTCCTGAGCTCCCTGAAACCCCTTGCCATGTGAAGCATGCTGCAGGAACCAAGGGTCTCCAGCAATGCAGCCCCCATGGTCTAACATGCCTTGTGTAGCCCCGCTGGCTATCTCTGTGGGGACACGTGGTTTTGCTGCAGTGGGGGGAGAAACAGCAAGAAAATTGGAAGTGAATTCCCATCAGGAAGGAAGCAAGAGGAGGGGAGGAAGCTCAGCATTTCCCTGACATGCAGGGCAGGGCCCTGAGCCTGCCAGGGCCAGGTGGGCAGAGAGCACCACTCACTCACATGATCCCACCATGTATGCTCTGGCAGGATGGGCACAGGCATCCCCCTCCCCATGCCATCAGTCGGGGCCACAGGAACCATGTGCTGGAGCAGCGTCATACTTCTGCCCAGCAAGAGAAGAGGCACAAAGTCCATTCAGGCAAGCTCACTCCACCATCCTCTTCCTGTCTCTGCTTGGGTCCACCCAGCCTGGGCTTTCTCAGACCTGGCTGAAAATGCCCCTTCTGCCTTCTAGGTACCACGCTCAGCCATGCCCTGGGAGGCCTCACCACAGCTTTTGGTAGAAGCCAGGCTGAGATGAGGGTGCAGACCCTGTCCAAGCCTCTGGAAGCCAAGGCTGAAATGCCTTCCGGCAGGGGACCTGAAGGCAGGCAAAGACATCCTCATCAAGGGCTATGTCCTGAACTCCCCCTTCCTCTGGAAGCAGCTGGCGAGCCAGGACACTTTACTGTATCATCTTTGCTTTGTACCAAGCAGACTTACACACCAAGGCAGCAACAGTCCTGCAGCTTCAGCTGCTCCTTCCCCTCTTCCCAGACCCCTCGGGAGGGGAACTGAAAGGTGCATCCGTCCAAGGCAACCAGAAACACTAAGATTATTCCTCTACATCTGCACCTCAGATCAGTGAGTGCTTCCCTTTATCTTCCTGTCCCACTGCAATTACAGGCAAAGCACGACACTGCTGACACTTCTCCAAGGTGCTTTCAGAGCCCAGCCCTGTGAAACACTGCGACGTCAGCATGCCCCCACCAGCCCCCCCTACACAGCCTGCTTTCCTCCAGCATTACAAGCAGAGTCTCTGCTCCATCCGGTCAGGCACAACTGCAATGGGACCCAATGTCCTTCCCTCCCAAAATGCCTCCGCGCACGGTGGATGGTCACCCTCCAAGCAGAAAAAGCACAGTGACAACACACAGCACCACCCACAGCAAACACACAGGGCCCCCGGGGACCCCATTTGTCCATAAGCCGCGCATGGCCCACCTGAGCCCGGGAGAGTCAGGAAGAAGGGAAGCTAACACTGGGAGGAGAAAAACATTCCCGATGATGAGGTGCAGCCAACTTCCAGTGAGAGTGCCAGTGGGGGAGCCAGCCAGGGAAAGGCTTTCTGCTGACAGGACCACTCTGTTTATCCAGTCCAACTCACCTCCTGGGAACAAAGCGGGTTTGTGCTCGGCAGGAACAGCTTCCTCAGCACGTCCCTCCCCACCCCCAGTGTGTCCCTGCTGCAGCCAGCACGCTGCACCGCGGCCCCTGGCCACCCTCACCTCTGCCGTCCTGCCCGCCACTCCGATTGCTTTCCACTGCCTTCCCCGTAGCGTGTGGGCTCCTTAGGGCACAGGCTGTCCCTTTGTAGCCAGCGCTGTGCTGGCTGTACAAACAAAGAGCCCAATATCCAGCAGCCGACAGCACTTCGCCACCAAAAAGAGATGAATGGACTGGAGTGAATCAGGAGCACAAAGAGCTGCAGTTCAGGGTAGCAGGAACCTACTGAGGCAGAAGGAGTAACAGTATTAAAAACATGACTATGTGGAGCAGGGAAAAAGATGGAAGAGCCATCAACTAGCTTGGAAACACTAAAGACAAACACTGAAGAAAGGATCATTGCCTTGTTCAAGGTGGGGTGGCTGCGACAGGCTGCTACATGCTCTGACAGCAGCAGCAACAGGCGTAGCAGTAGCAGCCCCTTGCAGGCACCTGGGGCTGCGCTGCACCCTGCAGATCGGCTGCCAGCTGAGCTCAGGGTCCTAGGAATCCTTGCTAGACTCTGAATATGAAAACTTCACAGCTGCACTGAGCAAAGGAGGAAAAAAGTACTGCAGATGTAATTGCTGCCATGGAGTAGTTTCTCCAGGCGCACATGATGGTACAGTGAGATTTCTTGCATTTCTTCTGACCAAAGATGTAAGAGTGGACCAAGGATTGCAAGGATTACAGCCCATGTGCTGCAGACCCAAACCCTGGCTTTGCTGCAGATACTGGGGCTGAGGATACAGCCTTCCCACTGCCCAGGGCTCAGTTCCTGCCCCTGAAAACAGCAGTACCACTTCCTTAACTCACCTGCAGCTCTGGGGACCATTAAAATGTGCAAGGTTTTCCAATGAAACAGAGGATCCAAGATGGGGCAGGCAGGATTGCAGCTGTTCTGCCATTAAAATATGGGCACTAACATATTCATGTGAAAAGCATTCCCTGACAGGCACTCCATGAGGTAAGAAAGCGTGATGTAACTTCTGAAACTGCCAAAAAAAGAATCCCAACAAGATTGTGCTCCCTCAGCAGTATGAAGAAGAGCAGGATCACCCCCTGACTCCATCTGAGTCTAGACACTATGCCCCTATATTTGAAAGCAGCGAATCAGTCTTGCTCCATAACATGAACTGGACACAAAAGAATATGTTTTCCAGGACCTTCGGCTTGTCTTACTCCTTGAAGAGCTGCCTGCCAATGTTTTCTCAAAGCCTTCACCTCGAGAAGGAAGCCTCCCAGCATCTTCCAGACTAGAAACTTACTGAGACCAACTCTTCTGGCTTAATGGTAGACGCAACCTTCTCCCAGATCCACCCTAGATCTGGTGAAAACAAACATTCAGGAACAGCTCGCGAAGAGGCTCCAGCAGGAAAGGAAGACTGCAGGGAGAGCTGGGCTCCGCCTGTGATCCCCAGTGAGTCACGGCTTCTGACAGCTGGCCAAGCACCATCCCCTCTCACCTCAAGGATGGGTGATCCCTGCCTGCTAGGGGGAGGGGGGGAGGGAGGACTCCACAACTGAGCAAACACTGGGACTTCAGGCTGCTGGCAGAGGTCAGGACTGCGAATTACAGGATTCCTGCCCCCGCCTAGCAGCAGACCCATATCCAAAGAGAGCCTCACTGTGCAAGTATGAAGCTGCAGCGCAGCAGCGAGTGAGCCCCGCTGAGAACACACTGTCTCGCTGCCTGGTCCTGCACAAACTAGGTAACACATGTTCCTGGCGTGCAACTGCAGCCTGCCTGGTGCCAAACTCCAGCCCTGACACAACAGCATTGTGCAGCAAGGCAGAGAGTGGATTCCCAGGGCATTAATCACTCCTCCCAGCCTGCCTGCCTGCATGCTCAGCACACATTAACGTTACCTCCATGAAAGACTGCCTATCCCATTTTGCTGCTAGCTCTGGAGCCTGTCTGGCCTGATGAAAGGAGGGTCCAGAACCAAACGACGGCTATTAACTGTTACAATATTGTTTTGAGACCTTCAGCACAGACTGGGTCAAGCCACAGCAGCCAAGAGAAGGCATTTACATACTGACTCTTGACATCCTCTTGTATCCCTCCTCTCTTTTTGCAGCAGAAATTGGGCAGGGTAAGAAGTCTCAGATAATGGACTCACCAGCACCAAATAATTATCAGGCACTTGCTCAAAGCGCCATCACTTAGATGGAAGCAGACTACTGAAAATAGTGACATAAATGCCCTTTTTGCATCCTTTTGATGGTAAGGGTGAGCAAATGAGTCTGGTGAGTTTCTGTACCTTAAAAATGGGAGTTCTTTCTTCCCTATTTTTGCTGAGAGATGCTGAACCAAGGATTTCAAGCATTTAAAGAGATAAGGCAGCAACATGAAGAGACCATTTTAGGCTGATTACAAAAAGTTATTAACAGCCCCGTAAAAGGAGAGACACAAAATGTTTGCAGACAGCTAATCTGCAGACATAATGAAAGTGCTGATCAGATCATGAGATAAACAGTACTAATGGATAGATACCACAAATTTAGCAGCAAGAAAACCAGACTTCACAGGCACTACCACCAGTTGTTTCCCTCTAAATAATACTTTTCAGCTTCTCACTGAAGAAGCACTGCTGTTAGCTATGTATGGTCAGCATAATAGCACTGTAACTGAAAAACTAACATTTCACCAGACTGACCAAAACTGCAGTGTGGGCTTCCACAGGCACAATTGGTTTGCACAAGAGGGACAAGTGAATTCTTGTGCAGCACACACCTCAACCTCTATAAAAACTTTCAAGCCTGTCTGAGCAGCAGACCAGGAAGGAGTCAGATTTCCAGAAATGTTCATAAGTCATTTGTTGCAGAATTATTAAAGAAATTAATATTAAAAATATTAAACAAATACTGCCAGTGAACTTTTTTTTTTAAATTTAAAAACTCCATCAGTTTCACCAAGGTCTTTTCATGACTCCTTCCACTCATTATAGCTCAATGCCTGTTCACTGAAAATGCAATCCATCCCCAGAGCTGGAGACCCCTTTGGCCCCGTTCAGCGCACCCTCCAGCTGCTGGGTCCGGTTTCAACAACAGATCTGCTGCAGCTCTTGCTGTGCTCTAGGCTGCAGGATCAGTACCTAACATGCAGTGGGAGGAAACCAGGAGTGACACTTGCCTTCTCACATCATTGTGACAAGCACAGAAGCTTACCAACTCCATGCCAAGGCATTCCTACCCTTTCCCGCTGTTGCTCCCTGTGGTCTCCAAATCTGGACAGCCCTCTTTCCCTCCTCCTTATCCCACTGCATCTGCCCAGCCCGCACAGTCCTCATCCACACTTCAAGAGTAGGACATTGCCTGCACATCAGCATGCCCCAACTGTTCACACCAGCCTTCAGAGCTGCCATCACCCACAGTCACTCCCCCTGCTCGGAGCAGAACATGTCACACTGTAACTCCCGGAGGTCCTTGCTCGCCTGCACATTCCTGGGTGGAATAAACAATACCCTGTTGAGCCAGGCTGCCTGGGCCCTGGCTGGAGATAGTGCCAGTGCAGGGACTGGGGCTCCAGCAAACTGCAGAGCTGACCCTATAAATCCTGACAGAACGGACAACACAGCAAGCAGGGCAAAACCCCAACTAATGGTGTAGAGGAAAGGAGCCTTCTCTCACCAGGGAAATACTGACCGCTGCAGCCTCTCGTTAGGAACTCTTTGCCTCAGCAGATCCCAGAGTCCCTCCGCTGAGCTTCACACAGTGGGAAACATGAGATCTCTTCTACACTCCACATCCTAACCCCATATGGCTCACAGGAGGAAGAAGAATCTCCTCACTTTAAAAAGAAATATTTTCTTTTGCTTAATCTGTGATCTGCTATACAAAAATCATTGAAATTAACAGCTCTAGGTTGGATCATCAAGCCCTCCAGATCCAGGACAACCAAGGACAAGGGCTGCTTAAGCAAGCTGTGGCTTCCCACCACACATGTGCAATGGTTTGGGGTATTTGCCACAAGAGGTCTGCCACATACCACACAAATTGTTCAAACCACTTCTCTCCAGTTGGGCCCTGGCTGTCACAGTGTTTTCACCTGATCCACTGCAGGACGTGGCTGAGGACACGCTGGTGGCATTTGCATGGGGTAAGCGTAGCGTGGGGAGGAAGGAAGAAGAGCTTGTGCTGGGCCAGACAACAAGCAAATGAAAGTAATCTGGAAAGTAGAGCACAGCATCAATTTTTAATGCAAAGCAGAACACCTTGCCAAAACATGTGAGCAAGGAGACTGTGATGGATATTTAATCTCTGGCACTGGGGACCCAAGCACGCAAAGGCCAGAAGACCAGCTCAGGAGACAGGAGTTTCCCAAATTCTGTATGGAGTGGCTGCAGGCACCTTACAGACCCCGTTACCAAGTCCTGTTTTCTCCCACCCTGAGGCACATGGCTGTCTCTCTTGCCATTTTTTCAGACAGGCTACAATGACACAACTTACAATCAGGAACAGACAAAACCCCAAGAGCAGCACCACTTCTGCTGTGCAGTACCATGGCTGGGCTACTGGGGGTAAGTAGTATACAAATGCAAAATTAGTCATTATACCTTGAGTACATATCCAAAACAGGTTGAACTGGGGCTACAAGGACATTCCTTAACACTGGAACACTTGACTTTGCACCCTGAACCATATTTTTCAAGATAGCTTTTGGACAGAAGCCCATTATGGTGCTTTGGTTGCTGGGCAGGGAGTCCAGAAATCTGGAAATTA
Source organism: Falco punctatus (assembly GCF_963210335.1). Taxonomy (NCBI): domain Eukaryota; kingdom Metazoa; phylum Chordata; class Aves; order Falconiformes; family Falconidae; genus Falco; species Falco punctatus. Next base: position 28,355,171 of record NC_137589.1, on the reverse strand, counting down.
CTTGAGTTTGACTTTGAAGCTCTGCTCTTTGCCCGCCATCACTCCTGTTCTGTGCTGCTCATTATCTCCAAACAACCTAAATCCCTGGCAGGGATTCTGCTGATACCTGGTAACACGTGTACCTCTTCCTTTCAGAGCCCCTAGGTGCTCCTGAGAAGAAAGCAATAGATTTTATTTCCCAACCGAACGGTTCTAAAAATAAAAGCTGTGTCACTCAGAAGTGGGGTTAAGCAATCCTTAGAACATGATTAGAAAAATACTTTTGCTGGAGGTCAAGGGGAAATTATCAGTTAAGGTAGTGAAGTGCAAAGGTAATCACAATTCAGGCTGTCCCACCCAAGCTCACATCACCACCATCACGAAGTCTGTCTGAACAGTCATCACTGCAGGGACACCTCAACTGCGTATAGAACCCCGAGACGTCACACAGCCGTGCTTCCACAATGGCTAGCAGAGCCAGTGCTCTGCAGACTGCAAGTGTCACTCCTTTCCTCTCCCCTACTGCTCAGTTCCTCCTGTCCCATTACTAAGTTAACATTTCTCTAAAATCATTGTATGTTTGTATTGGTTTTTAACATCACTGCTAATCCTAAGCAGAACATCTGGAGAGAGAACTGAAACCTTTGGCCTTGGCAGAGCAGAGATTTCAAGAACAGGACAGCAGAAGCCCGCTTGGAGCTGTGGGCATTATCAGCACTGTGCAGGGCCTCACAAACAAGCAGGACACATGCAGACACAATGCCCAGCATGACTTCCAGCCAGAGGAGTGAGTCAAGATGAGGGGGATGATGGTGACATCCTATAGCACAGTACAGAGGCTGTATTTGGCAAAGCATGTGCACAACTGCAAATTCTGTCTACAAACTCTTTCAGGCCTTTTGCAGAAGAAAAGACAGAACCACAATGGAAGCGGAGGAGAGCACGGCAGAGGCAAAGGGAGAGAAAGCCTTTTCAGAAGAAACTAAAAGTTATGGAAACGTGGCAAACCTCAAAACAGATCTAATGCTCATGACACAGCTACAGCCTTCCGAGATACTGTGGCGAGGAGGACAAGATGTGAAAGGACAGAGGTGGGGGAAGTACTTCAATCGTAAGGAACTGCAGCAGAGACGTTTGAACCCAGAGGCCAAATTGTATCAAGGATGGGATCAGCTGAGGCACTGCTCAGGGTCAGTACAGGAGCAGCAGCAGCCTCTGAGGTGTTGAGCGTTAGCAAAGCCTCTATCCCCTGGTAAGGCCACTGGATTCCAATTCATCTCTGTTACAAAGTACAAGGCGAGGGTGTCATGCTGGTGGCAATGCAGGGGGATTTGCATTTGCCAGTGAGAACCAACTGGGAACTCTTGTGAGTTTCTCTTCTCAGGCTGACCAAGCAGAGCAGATGCTCTTCAAGGAGCACCTGGGGAAGGCACAGCGCTGCAGCCTGCGGCTTCTGCTCTGTGTGCAACCACCTCTGCCACCCTTCACCAGCGCTACCGCCCCTGGCTCATGGTGCCAGACCACTCCAAGTCCCGCACCCCCCCACTGCTTCCACAAGGCCAGGTGCTCCCCGGGCAACAAGCAGCCCAGGCAGCGCCAGCTACCACCAGCTGCACGCCTGCCCGGTGGTGGGTCATCCCCCGGAACCGGTGCCCGCACGGACATAGCCAGAGGCCAAAATCCCTGCGGATGCCAGGCAGGACACACACAGGTGGGCAGCCCCTGCTGTAGCCAACCGCTGCTCCACGCTGCCGAAGTGCCTTAAGTACCCCCAGGGCAGCGCGGGCGCCGCGGGACGGAGCCGGCGGGCACGGCGAGCACCCAGCTGGGCGCCCTGGGCTGCGGGGCCTCAGCCCGGCTGCCGGCACCGGGGGCGAGCACCCATCTGCGGCAGCGGCGCCCACCCGGGGGAGCAGCGCTCCGGCCAGGGGAACCCGCCACCCCCGGGCCGGCCAGGCGGCCCAGGGCAGCCCCCGGGACCGGCAGGGCCTCGGCCTCGGCGGGGCGGCGCGGGGGGAGCGTGCCGGTACGGCGTGCGACGACTGGAGGCGCCAGGCGGGGCGGGAGGCGGCGGGCGGAGGCGGGGGCCGCGGCAGAGGCGGGGGGGCGGGCCGCGCCGGGAGCCCGGCGGCGGGCGCAGGCCGGGCGGCCGCGGGGGCGCGCGGGGCGGGGGGAGGCGGGCGGGCGGGCGGCGGGGGCGCGCGTAGGCCGGGCGGCGGCGGGCAGGGAGCGCCCGGCTCCCCCCGACCGCTCCAGCGAGTCCCTACCTTCTCCCGGCCCGTCCGGGCGCCGCGGCCGCTCCGACCCTACGGGTCCCGCTCCCGCCTCCGCCCCCCGCCGCCCTCTAGCCCCGCCCGGGCCCCGGCCGGCCCGGCCCCCCAGTGCCCGCCCGGCCTCGCAGGGCCCCGCCCGGGCCCGCCGCCTGGCTCCCTCCGCAGGGCCCGGCCCGCGGCTGGGAGGCTGCGGGCAGGGCTGGCGGGACGGGCTTGGTGCTGCTGCGCGGGGCCTGGCCCGCAGCCTGGGGATCCCAGGACCCCGGGTGACATGGGGACATAGAATCACATAGAACGGTTGGGTTTGGAAGGGACCTCTGGAGATCATCCAGTCCAACCCTCTGCTAAAGCAGGTTCTCCTACAGCAGGCTGCACACAGTCACGTCCAGGCGGGTTGTCAGTGTCTCCACAGAAGGAGACGCCACAGCCTCTCTGGGCAGCCTGTCCCAGGGCTCGGTCACCCTCAGAGTAAAGAAGTGTTCCCTGATATTCACATAGAAGTTCCTTCTTGTGTTGTAGTTTGTGCCCATTGCCCCTTGTCCTGTCACTGGGGACAAGGGGCATCCCCCTTTCCAGCGCCACTCGCCCCCCCTGGCGGCCCACAGGGACACCCCGACATGGGACAATGCCCAGGGTAGGGTGCCAGGTGCGGGGACGTGGGGTGCAGACACCCCCGTGGCCACCAGGCCGGGAATAGCACCTGTGCACCAGGCACCCGTGCTAGGGTGCTGGCAGAGCACCCGGGGCCCGGTGCGGAGCAAGGCAGGCAGTTGCCTGCACAAACCCTCTCTGACTTCTTCAAAGCGCTGCTGCCTTGCAGACACGAGCAGCGCCGGGGCTTCCCTTCCCTGCTGTTGCTTTCTCCTGGGAGTCTCTTGCTGCCTTGTGGGCTTCAGCTTCGGCAGCAGCCGACGAGTAGGTCTACGCTGTCCATCTGGTGCAGTCTCAGTTTTACTGCTAGGAGCTGGCTTGGCTGCTTAGATACACCGTGAGATCATGCCAGAGCACCAAGATGAAGAAAACCAAATAGCTCCCCAGCAGAAAACTGTGACAGGGAAGGCCAGTTTGTGCATCACACGCGTTGGGCACACCGAGTACAGTAGGTCCTGCACTGGTTTTCCTGGTAGGCCAAAAAAAGCCTCCATGCCCCAAGGGATACCATCCCTCAGCAACACGCTGTGAAGCCCCTAGTCTCTCAGTCCCCAGAACAGTTATCGCTGTTTGGCACTTGTTTGTGCATTTAGCTACACTTCTCCATAGCAACCACCCAGATCCCAGCTTGGCTTGCTACCAGCTAGGCGCGGGGTGTGCAGAGCATGTTGCACGCACTGCTGTCAGTCGTGTCGGTATGTGCACAGGCTGGGAGCTGACTCCCCGTCTGCTCTCCTGAGGCGGCGACCCACACTGCTGTCATGGTGCGATGCTGTTGATGGCGTCACATCCACCCTCCCCACTGGGGTTTCTGCTCATCCCACAGCTTTGATTGTAAGAGTTTTGGTTCATTCTTCTGGGACTGGCTTCGCTTTGTTTACATGGTTCTCCAGCATCTGCATACAGTTCTGGTCTCCTCATCTCAGAAAGGTTAAAAGAGAATGGAATAAGGTTTGGAGGCAGGCAGTAAGGATGCTCAGGGGCATGGGAACAGACTGTACAGTGAACAACCGTGTAGGCTGGGACTCTTCAGCTTGGAAGAAGGACGCAGTGTGGAGGAAGAGGTCTACAAAATCATGAGTGGCCCAGAGAGGATGGGGAGGACTGTTCGCTGTGTCTTCTGACACAAACCCGTCAACTGCTTTTGCCTTGACTGGAGCCTCAAAAGAATGTGAAACCACTGCACTGCAGATGTTGCGTCCAAGGGTTTAGCTCCCTATTTAGCCTACACTTGCAACATTGGGGGCCAAGTTCATGGCAAGTTCTTTGAGAGCCCTGCTTAAGAGAGTGCTGCCTCAGAAACATTTTGTAACCATGTTTTCGTGTGGAGAGCTTGGCCATGGGCAAGTGGAGCATTACCAAACTGTTCAACACAAAAATATTCAGAGCTGGGAGGAGAATGAGCTGAACAAATCCCACCCCAGAGAGAGACAGTCCTCCAGAAGGTTGTATCTCATAGGAACCCTCTTCTAGGGGAAAAAGCATGCAAGTGAGACTAATTTTACTGCTGCACTGCCAACCCCACAGCAGCCTCTGAGGGTGAGTGTTGTGGCCTCCTGGGCTGGCTGTCCTGTTCTAGAGAAGAAATCCTTCTCCTCTGACTATGCTGGAAAGTAAGGGGAGTTGAGATGGTCCTACATATTCTAGGACCACAAGAGGGCAACATGAGAGCACCCTGCAGCCAAGAGGCTCAGCTAGGCAACCCATGACACTGCTGGGATGCGGGTGGCATGGGCAGCTCTGTGCAGGCTGAGCATCACTCCGTCCAGGGACAGCCTAGCTGAATTAGCCAACTTAAGGCTGCTCCCTGGGAGCCCCTTCCTTGCTCTCAGCTTCATACGCATCCTCAGAGGTGAGCAGTTAGCTCAGCCAGCTGAGCTAGTGCCATGGTTGGGGGCAGCAATATCTTCCCATGTGTGGGTCAGACACATGGTAACAGCAGACCCTTCTGCATACTGCATGGGGCCAAGCTGTGGAATGCAAGGTGGTCTCCCTCATTGTGCCTGCACATCCACCAGGAAATCTTTTGGGTGAATGTGCACTGACACATGGCTTCAAACAGGAGGGTCCAGCATCTGGAGTGATGCTGTTGGGCTTGGCCAGGGGAAAGAGGTGTTAAACCACATAGAACAGGGGTCCTCAAACTATGGCCCATGGGCCAGATACGGCCCCCCAGGGTCCTCAATCTGGCCCCCGGTATTTACAGAATCCCACCACCCCGCCCCCCACCCCTCCACACCCCGCCGGAGGTTGGGGGGGGAAACAAGCAGCCGCATATGACTGCCTGCCTCTTCACCTGCGCACCGGCCCCCTGTTTAAAAAGTTTGAGGACCCCTGACATAGAAGTTTGAACATCTCAGTCCCACCATCCTTTTTCACTTCCTTCTGTCACCAAAAGATACAAAATTAGAGAATCTGAATTCAGCTTTGGTTGCACATGTGGAACTGGCCAGTGTCTCCAGCCCATACTGGCCTCTGTAGACTGAAATCACTCACAGCCAGGGTTAAACGCTTTACCATTCCTGGCACTTTTTTGTAATAGCCTGTATAAATACCCTGCAAGGGACAGTTTGCTCTGCCTTTCCAAGAACAGACATGACAGAGAAACAGCTTCTGTTAGCAGGCAGAGCTACAAGAGAGTGTGTGTATGCTGCTAGGGCTGAAAATGCCACTAGCATCTTGTAGCAGAGACAGAGGAGGAGGTGACAGTGAGGGATGAAGTGCAGAACATTGCCTATGCGGTAGGGTGGTAAAGGTTGCTCACAAGAGATGAAAAGGTGTTTGCAGAAGAGGAGGAGCAAGGGGATGTCTGGGAGACACTTTTTGGACAGGCTTGAGACATGGAGAGAACCAGTGCAATGAAGGGCTGTATGAAGGGGGGAGACTGGGAAAACCAGCCAAGGAAAAAGAAATTGCTGGGGTACATGGGTGGGACTGTTTATCCCTCTGGAGTTACTTATTTTCTATGGAGAATGCTAGAAGGGGTTTGCCTGCTTAAGATATTTTCACCATTTTCACCAGCTTTGTTTCTGCTCTTGCTCCCACTCCAAACCCGCCCACACAGACTAAGCAGCATTTTAAGACCCAGCCTGTAGTACCCCACCTCACTGAACTACGGATCATGTCTTCCCTAATCCAATCACAACTTATGTGGCTTGTGCTGTCCCTGCACAGAACACTGCTGGCATCCAGTGTCCACACTTTCCTGTTGCACATTGACAGGACCAAGGTTCAGGGTATTTACCTCAAAGGAACATCAAATCAGCTGACTTGCACTCCTACTCATCACTAGTTGCCAGACTTCACCTGGTTGCTCCTGTGCTCAGACCAATAGTTTGTGTTGGCTGAAGCAGATCCTTCAGCAAGCCATGTGGTTTGGGTCTGAAGACATAAGGATATAGGACAATCCTTGGCTTTTGCCAGTGTGTATCATTTTAACCTGTCTGACTACAAATAATCCAAACCAGCTACCAGAAAGTCCCATCGGCACATCAAGATAAATGTGACATCAGCCAGGAGACCACACCTCCCAATGCTGTGTTCCTACTTGTGGAATTGCCAACCAGCAATGGCTGTGCTACGTGTGGGACAAACTGTGTTCAAAGCTGGTCACATCACCGACTGCTTTAAAACTGACCTCCCCCTAACTTCATGGTCTACAGGCAGCAAGTGTCCTTACCTGAGGGAGAAGCATGGCACTCACACCCAGAGGACCAGTGCCAGGATTCATGTGCCCAGCTTGTGAATGCAGCAGGTCAAAGACCAGGGCCTGGATTCATCCTCCCTGGTATGCACTAGTGTCTGAGCATCTCATGGGGGCTGTAGCAACTGAGTCCAGGAGTAAAGGGAGCAGAGCTCTCCAAGATGGAGCGAGTGCAGAAGAAGAGCTCAGCAGCTACAGACACACTGCCTGGGGAATGGTAGCCCAGGCACATTTTGTTGAGAATGACTTCACGATTTGCTCAGGGATTAAATACTTCCTCGTTTAATATCATAATAATTTGGGCTAGTTTCATGCTGGACTGTTGGAAAGTTCACTGGCTGGAGTCATCAGCCAAGCCTCGTATAAATGGCTTCCCCCAGCTCTCAGCCAAGTGAGCTGTCCTCATCTTTGGGTCCCCCGGCGGGTAGCTCTTGGCACTACCTTCTTCTGAAGGGCTTTGTTGTTTGTGCGTGTGCCTGAGGTTTTACGCTCCAGGGGCTTCCTCACCACGTCTTGTTTGAGCTGGAAATGCACCTGGAGAAAGAACAAAAATAACTGTATAACACTGTGTGTGTGCTCTGCTGGCTGAGGGGTCTACAGGACCTGCCTCCACTGCTAGCCTTCAAAGCTGACTCTTGGGTCAAGACAAGCAATAAGGGGCCTCAGCCAGTGTTACGATACAATGGGAACTTAGTTTTTAAATAAGCTGGAAACTTTTCTTCCTGTGGAAAATGTTGTACCAACAATCAGCTACATTTCTCATGCAGAGTTGCTCCTGTGGCAATGTGATGTCCTAGGATGGTTTGGAAGATGTGCTGTGAAAGGCAAGGGACTGGTCTATGCTCTTTCTTCATCTTTTCTCACCAGAGAGTAGAGAAATAGCATTGCTTTGCATCTCTGTGAATATTTAATACACAGGATGGTTTAGGACAGACAGTCCTTTTTCAACGGTATCTTGTTAGCTGAAATCTGTTTAATCAGTCTTTCGGCAACCAGTGCTTCCAGTAGATGCAGGAAAAAAAATTCCAGGAAAGAAACCTCCATCCACTATAGCCATGCAAACAGGTACGAGAGGTAGAAGGGGATAAGGAATGTGCAGGACACAGCATCAGATAAATGGCCATACAGAAAGGTGAAACTGGAATGGGGCAGTGTGGGCTTCCTGGCGGAGGGATGGGCTGAATGGTGGGTATAGGAGCTGCTGCAGGGGCAGAGGGAAATGGTCACAAAAAGGCTGCTGTGAGGTGAGAACCTCAAAAATCAGACCATCAGGGAACAAATGAGTCCTCTACAGCAACAGGGTAAAAGGAAAATCTATTCCTAAAAGGAAAGCCAAAGAGCTGGGTGCTTAACCTAGCAAAACAAAAGGCTAGGACTGGGCTTCACAGCTCTATAAATACATCAGGGAATAAATACCAGAGAAGAAGAGGAGCTATTTAAAGCAAAACACTGGCATAAGAACAAATAGGGATAAACTGACCATAAATAAATTTAGGACGAAAATTAGAAGGTTTATAATCCTGAGAAAAGGGCAGCTCTGGAAGAACTTCAGAGGCTGGGTAGGGTGGGATGAAGAGACGGAGGGTGGGAGAATCACCGCAGTGTATTTACAGTAAAGCCTGACCAGTGTGCATGCAGTGAAGCAAATGATGTGCCAGGATGCCGCAGCCAGGGGGTTCTTGCTGGTCCTTAGAGGAGGCTGTGGTGCCACCATGTCCACAAGGCAACAGCAGGGGCAGGAATCACCACGCGTTGTTTTTATAACCAATTTCTAGTTGTCCAGCCTGCCTTCAGAAAGGCACTGTAGGGGTCAAGAACACTTCATCTCCCAAAAGTGCTTGGCTGTTCCTTGTTGGCACCCAGTTCCCATCTGTCTTGGGTGCTCTTAGCGGAATGAAAGGCAAACTTCAGTCTCTTGCTACATGATACATGTTTGGCCCAGGCAGGATGCAGATGATAGCAGAGTACTGAAACCTACAGAACCAGGAGGATAACGGGACCTCAGGGAACAGATGCTGTCTCCACATCATCATGTCCTGGAGAGTGTGGAGGTTGGAGGGAGAGCTAAAGAGGAGCAGCCCCAGTTGGCTGGGGGCTTTCCCCATGGCCAAAAGACAGAGGGACACAGGAGCTGGCATGGCAGCCCAGTGCAGCTGTGAGCCCTCAGTAAGGAAACAAGAGGCACATGGCATTGCCTTCACCCTGTCCCTCTCTGTGAGCTGCAGGGAGCCCCGTGTCAGCCAAAGCAGACAGCCTGTAGCCACTGGCAATACTCTACATCCCATCTCCTTTCTCTGCTACTCACTAGGCATCCCCCACTGCATTTCTTTCTCCCTTGGTGAAGACATTTTGAGACACCCTCATGACTATGCAGCCTGACTCACCAGTGAAGGTGCAGCTGGGCCAACTGTTGTGGTCACTGTCTGTGGCTGGTACCCCTCTGCAGAGGCAGTGACAGTGTAAGTGCCAGGCAGCAGCAGCCGGAAATAATCCCCTGTATCACCTGGAACACAAGGTGGGAAGAGAAAGCACTCAGGATGCACAGGGAGCACAACAAAAGATATTCCAGCAAGTCTTGCTGAGTATACTTCCTCGAGGATGTGTGGCCTTCAAAACCCAGGCATTTTTTGGCCTTCCTTCCAAATCTGCTGGACACTGCAAGGCTGGATTCAGATTGGTAGACTGCAAGTGATGTCTCATTAAGTGCCATGGAGGAGCGGTCAGTCTGTATATAAATGCCGAATGAAAGGGGATGGTACAGCAGCACTGGCTGTGCCTGTGCAGGGAGGCTGCAAATCTGAGCACTTGCCAGCCAGGCAGCAGCAGACCCAAGGGCAATCACAGCTCCAGTCTGACTCCTTATGCACAATGCAGTCTCTAATTCCTGTCATACACAATTTTGCCAGGTTTGGGTTATCAGTAGGGTTTTAAATGCTCATCAGTTCAGCTGCTCCCTGATTCTCCCTGCATAAGGAAGCCCCAGGAGCGCTTTGATGGCCTGTGTACTGCTGTGGTTAGGAACAGGGGACAGGGAGGCAGCAGCACATTATTGATTACTTTGACGATTTGAGTATATTCCCATCTATGGAACTGGATGGGTATTGCAAATTTGAGTAATCATTACAGGCAGCCTGTGTTATTTTGGCTCAGGTGGGGCTAACTGGACACACATGAGCCAGGGGCTTCCAAGGGAAAATGGGGAGGGTGGCTGGCAGGTCAAAGGGAGTAATTTTCTCCCTCTGTTCAGTCCCAGGGAGGCAATGTTGTGGACAATCCCACTCCAAGCAGGAAGCTGGACAGGAGACCCCAGAGAGCACTTTGCAGCCAGCGCCTCTGGGATTCTGTGATCTTTTGCACACTCCCCTTTCCTATGCAGGCTGGCATAGTAAGTGCCAAGTATTAGAGTGTTACTGAGTCACAGACCTACGGCCAGAAGGAGTGTTGATGATTTCACAGTCTGACCTCTGAAGAGCTGGAATATCAGCTATTTTCTGCAGCCAGTCTGTAACGTCTGGTCCAGTTGGAGAAGGATGTTTATGAAAAGGAGGTTAAAATTGTCGAGCAAATGAGAAACCACCACAACTTGGATAAACTAAAGTGGCACTTCATTCACAGTCTAAATTTATCTGGCTTGAACTTTCAGTCTTTCATCTTGTTCTGCCATTGTGTTCTTTGCTATCAGCTATTTCAGCTCTGTGTAGATATGATACTTGAGTAGATTATTCCCTCAGTCTTCTCTTTGGATATATACAAATGCATTTTCTCTCTCTTTCAGGTAATAGTAGCTGACTTTCTGAAGTCCTTTAAAATAAGGTTGCAATCCAGTTCTCACCTCTTTCTTTCCTAAGCTTTCCTCAGACCTCCCTGGTCCAGGATGCACAGGGAACATTTCTCACAGCTAGTGTTTTTGGGAAGCAAACCATGCTGGCCACACATATTACAGCCTTGCCTGCTAACCTCCTCCCACATATCCAGATAGCCTCCGAGAGGCTGTATCCAAAAGGGACAGCATGCAAGGGGACTGACAACCCACCAGAGGTGATGTCATGGCTGATTCCCTGGACAGAAATCACTGCTCCTGCAATGCCGTTGTTGTTCTCATCTGACACCAGACCTTTGATGCCCTGGTGAACCTGCAGGGAGGGAGACAGACTGCTGGGTCAAGGACCTTCCTTTGCTCAAGAGGATATTGCTGAGCACTGGAAGAGGGCAGAGCCCTGGTGACAACCCCACCTTTCCCCAAGCCCTTGGCTCTCCTCTTTCTCCCTGGCACAGCCAGTCTAGGACACAACAGTATCCCCAAAGGCTACCAACTAGAGCACCCAGCGAGCTCCAGGACCACCTCCCTTCCACCTCTAGTGCCTCCTGGTCCCCTACTATCAGGGCCCATGGGGGCTTGCAGAAAGGTGTAGGTCTCAGGACTTCCCCCCTACCTCTTCAATGAAAGCAACAAGGGCCTCTCGGTTGGCCATCCACTGCCGCTCCAGGTCCTCCTCAGGGGGGAATTTATTGCAGCTCAGTTCCAGGGTGATTTCAAAGCAGTTGGTATAGAGGTAATTGAAGTCCTGCATGCCTGGAAGAGAAAAGCAGCATCCAGGGGAATGCAAGGCTCCCTTCCCTCCCCAGTCCCATGTCCAGGCATCCTGGCCCCTATCTTCAGCCAGAACTGAACTGCTTTTCCTCTTTGCTCTGCAGGTGCATCCTCCTCCCTCCATGACAGTGTGACTAGAGCCTTCTCTACGCAGCCCCCTCCCCTTTTGGCTGCCCAACTCTCTCCTTCAGCTGGATCACCCTCTACTCTGCCTTCAAGAAGCTCAGGGAGGTTGGGTACCACAGGGGCTATGTATCTCTTTCCAGTTCCTCTTCAATTTTTTTTTCTACCCTAAACTGCTGATTTTCAGTTTCCTCATTGTACCTTTCTTAATCAGATTTTTCAGGAGCCAGCAGCTACAAGAAATGTCTTCCCTTTGGTCACAGTTTTGGGTCTTCATGGAGTTACACCACAGCATTTTCAAATATGCTAACAGATTAATGCTTCCTTTGTCCAGCAGCAGACAGCAGGTCTCTACAGATCTTGGCTATTTCTGTGGCTCTTTCCCAAGCCACTTCCAGTCTTCCCAAGCCACTTCCTGGTCTGAGATGTAGACCTCAGAATGATGTCTAGTAATGGGCATGGTGCTATCACCACAGCTCTTCTCCAACCCATCCTGAGGTTTCTCACCTATCCCTTCACCTCTCTTCAGCTCAGCAACTTGCTGTGGGTGGTGCCCAGCCCTTACCTTTGCTGAGTGAGTACCAGGATGCCCCATTCGTGATGCCATCAGCAAAGTAGTCCCCGCAGTTCCAGCCACGGTGCATCCAGCCGTGGGCATACGAGTAGGTCTTGGCCAGCTAGAGAGAGAGCAGCTGGTGGTCACCACTCCAGCCCCACATAGCTAGGGAGCTTGCCCAGCTCTGGGCAAAACATCCTCCTTCGCACACAGGCTTTGCTGGGGAGTGTGGGAGTGAAGTCAGACAGGACACAGCTCCTGCATTTTACTGCCACGAAACACAATACCATAATACGAGGTGGTCAGGACCTCTACAAAACATATGCAAATGAAGGTGGAGAAGGAAGAGGAGAAATCTGGCAAGCTGGAGGCTTGCTGATGGCACAGGTGGCTTCTGCCCTGCTCCTGATGAGATGAGGAGGAGTGGAGGGCACTGGGCCCACACAGGGGCACCCAGCCCCATTGGAGCTGGACCCCACACAGCAAATGGCACTAACAGGGGAAGAAGATATGTGAGGAAAAATAACCAGTACAAGCCCTGATGCAAATGCCATATATATCATGGGAATTTGGATTAGGAAAGAGTTTGGGCAACTCACTGGTTCTAGCAACCACTTGTTTATTGCCCTTATTAAAATTACTGCTTATTTTTAGACATGAAGGCAGGGCTAAAATTGGGCCACTGCACTGAAAGCCTGTCCTTTGCATAAGACACAGTTTAAGAGAGACCAGAGTTTGCATTTTCTAATGCAAACTCTATACCCTTGTATTATGGTTCAGATGCTGGTGTAATCTTGTTCTGTCAGCAGGAAAACAGTTACTTCACTACATTTCTGACTTCTGAGGCTATGTGGGTATCATTAGCCTACGCCCCAGACTGCAGCCTCTTTACATCTGGGTCCGAGCACGGCCCTAATCCCAGCAGGTCCTGGCAAGCCCCTGCACAGCCTCTCCTTCCAGAGGAGGCTGAACTCCAGCTCAGACTTATTTTTCTCATTAACTGTTCTAATGCAGACTTGCTTTTTCTTGTGCTGGGTATTTCCTAATGGAAGCAGTGACTGAAGGCACTGTTTTCTGGGACATTTTAACAATGGAGAAAAACCACAGGTTTCAGCTAGTGCTAGCAGGATCAGCAGCATAGACCTACACATTCCCTGATGTCTGCCTATGCTCCTGGTGCGCTTTTTGTTGTATTTCTTATTCTTCAGGTCCCTGCTGGGCACCCACCTCCTCTATCCTGCTCTCAATAGACCCCCATCCAGACCCTGCCACACCTCTAGGAAAAAACCCATACACACGTTACAATGGTGCAGCAAAGCTGGGGGCAGGCTCCAGCTCTGGAAGAGCAGGATGGTACTGAAGACACTGGTGATACTGGGGTTATGGGGAACCCAAGCACGGTATGGATGAGGAAGGGGCTCCTGAGAGTTAAGACTGGCCTGTCCATGTGGTGGGACTAGATCACGGTGGGACTGCCCGAACCTGGCTCACGAGCTGTTGGCTGGCAGAAATGCCATAGTCTGCCAATGTTATGTCCAACATGTTTCTTGGCTCAGCTCCTGCATGAGGCAGTGACCAGAGACTTCTGTGCCAGCTCTCACATGCTGCACCCTGCCGAGGCTGCAGGAATGCCCTCGCCTGCTGGGGCTGTGCTCACCTTCTGGAACAACTTGTCATCAGGGGTAGGTGTGTTGACTGTCCGCCGGTGGCTCCTGAACCGCTGGTCCTGAGACTTATCGTAGGGGTAATTTGCCACCACTGCTCCACCATGGAGATTGGCTGAGAGCACGAAGTTGTAGCTGCTGATCCACTGGATCACAGCCAACGTCTCTGGCTCCACCTGTGAGGAGAAGAAGGATGGGGACAGGGAGAAGAGCTCAGCCAGCTCTGGCCTAGCTGCTGCTCCATGCTGGATTGCAGCATGATCAGTCATGTCAGATCCTGCCCTGCAATATGCCTGCTTCAGCCCTTGCAGCCTCCTCCATTCTCCACTGCCTGCACTGACACTCAGAGCAGGCTCCCCCCGTGCATGCGCTGCTACAGCTCTCCCGGCACGGCCCCAAAAACTGAGGCACAGGTGTTAGCCAGCATGTGCCACCTCCTCTGCCCTGTGCATTGCAGATTTCTCCCCAAGCTGGCTGTGGTGCCAGCCTCTCATCCTGGCAGAGGTGGAAGCTGTGATATGGGACAGGATTACATTGTTTCTCTGCAGGCAGAAGGCATAGAGAAGGAGACAAGCACTGCAAGCCAAAGGAGAGCATATTAGCTTGCACGCTTAGCCACTCTAAGAGGATGCTGTAGCTCTCACAGCATCCCAGACTGGTACCTGGCTTTTCCAGTTGTTGGGCAGCGGGATGTGGTGATTTGGCCCGCTGATTTCCCCACTGTAGTACATGAATGTGTTGAGGTCAGGGAAGTTGCGGTTCAAGTCCACTCCATTGGCGTTGTTCCTCCCCGTCAAGTACCCATTGCTGTCTGGGCCCTGCAGGGCAAAGGTGCATCACGGGGGTGAGTACAGGGTGGGCGCAGGCAGGCTGAGTGTCAGGGCGGCAGGGACCGGCCATCGTAACGGCACTTCAGTGCCTTTGAGTCACAACATGCATGTTATTGTTGGCAGAAGAATAAAGAATATTGCACTGACAGGGAAGGTCAGTAACAGTATCTTCATTTTCCAGGGTGACAGAGCAAAGCACAAGCCAAATAAACAATTTGCCTCAACTGAAAGAGCCATGAATAAAATATTTCTCTGAGTTCTAGCAGTATAAAGGAACTGGTGAAGTTCTGGGGGAGAACTAGAGGGCTTCCCTCCCAGCCCTGCTGTCACTGCCTGCTCACGACAGGGGCATTCAGCTGCCACCTCCCCAGCCTGGGGCAGGGGATTTGCAGTGACCCTCCTGTGACAAATAACTCCCGGGGAAAGTAAGACAGATGTAGGAAGCTTCCTCCATCACCTGCCAGGGCTGCCTGTGGCAGGACACACGACGCAAGCCCTTGGCATGGAGGTGAGAAGCAGCAACACCAGTTGAGTGGGGCGAATTTGGCAGGGCATGGAAAGGAAGGATGTCCCCTCCCCATAGCCACAATGAAGGGGATCCTGCAGGGATCTGAAGGGCTTTCTGCCTCTACCCAACTGGAGGAGGCAATCGCTGCCTGGTACCTGCTTGGCAGCCACTTCGTACCCGTCGGGGTTCATGGAGGGCATGATGTGGATGCGTGTGTCGTGGATGAGGTGGGTGATCCGCTCGTTGCCCCGGCGGTACTCCTCACACAGGAACTCAGAGAGCTGCAGCAGCAGCTCACGGCCCAGCACCTCGTTCCCATGCATGTTCCCAACATACTTGAACTCTGGCTCCACTGGAGAGAACAAGAGAGTGATACCATCAGCCAGGGCTGGAATGGGGGGAAGAACCAATTCCTACTGCAGGGAGCCTGGGCAAACCCAAGAGACTCCTGATAAATGGTGTGAAACGGCCCTTTCCCTTGAAAAATGCAAACCTCAACAATGGAGGGTAGCATGGTTCTCATATCGCTCCCCTTTGTTTTGTCACAGCATCCCTGGGAGCAGCTCAGGCTCTCCATTGGGATGCTGCTCACCTTCGGAGCGCACAAGAGGATGTATCTGCAGGTGTTTGGTCTTGGGCTGGGAGAGGCAGCACAGAGGGAGCAGGGAGTGCGGGCAGGATTGCTGCTGCCCCGAGCCCCAGGGTGACGGGGCCTCCCAGCTCTGCAGTGGGTGGCAGTGGAGGGGACAGGCCGTTTCTCCCACCTCTGCCCTTCACAGTTTGCTTTCAGTGCCTCTCACCAGCATGGCACATTCCTGGCTCTGCATGCTTTAAGGAGCTTTTCATTACTCTGCAGGAAAAAAATCAACCCCTGGCTTGGGGCGACCTGTGCTCTTCCACTGGCAGGACACGGTTGCCTTGACTGCTGCTGTCAGCCCCTGACTCCTGTGCTGGTGGGAGGCAGCAGTGGTTTCCTCTCTCCCTCCCCTTTACCTGCCTCCAAGGAAAAGGTTTAGGGGCTTCCTCACCTTCAAGGGACAGGGACAAGAGCCTGGACAAACCCTCAGCAACTGAGTTGAATATGGATCAAACTGTCCCTCAGGCAGCTCCAATATGAGCCAAAAGATCTCTTGCCACTGACTTTGGTAAAAATAAGGTCTTGAAAAACAGACTTAGAGACCACAGACAGTGCCCAGAGCAGGACTCGCTGCTTTGCTGAAAGAGAGGCAGCACACATGAAAGACAGGTTACACTTTCCCAGAGGGTCTTTTAAAGCAGTTACTTGTGGGAAAATAAAATGTCCCATTGCACGCTGGAGTCAGCACAGGTCAGGACGAGAGACAAGGGGAATTCAGTTAAAAAGGGAGCCTGACTTTCACATGAAAGGGTCAGGAAAAAAATAGGTTGTCATTACAAATGTTGGCTTGCCAGAGTTTCAGACTCCCATTGCACTGTGAGTTTTCTGGCCCCCAGCAGCGATCAGCCTCGCAGTGGCAGCGTGCTGCCCTCAGCCTCAGGACCCCTAGGGTAAAACGCGTTGCAGCCCCATGTCCAAAATTCCCTGCACCTTCACTGTGTGGGAAGGAGACACTGCAGTCAGACGTGCTGAAAATAGATTCTAAAAAAAATATCTAAATTTGGCAAAAGATTTCGCTTTTCTGTATCTTTTGATCGCTATGCCTCAGCACTGGACACCACAGGTGGGCAACGTGTTTTGACATGGTTAGATTTTCAGGGACATGAGAACTGATTTAATTAGGTAATCCAGTTATAAAAACTATAAAAATTTCCTGGGGATATGTGCAGCATTTATTTAAAAAAAATAATGTCTCAGCAGGGATTCTCCTTTTCTGCTTTGTTTGAGTCTGCAGTAGGACTCGTCAGCCTTTTTTGATATGCAGACCCCTAAACATTATCCACGTGGACACATAAGCCCTAATTACTGCATGTAAGCTCACTGACTCTAGGCTTCCTTTTCTGTGGCCTTCGAGGGAACCCAGTTTCCCAAAGTCCTTGAACTACAAGCTGAAAGAGCCAGCCTGAGGGTGGCCCATGCTACAAGCAGGGCCACAGGTCCACACTGCCTGCCTGGGGCAGGGGAGATCTTGGTCACCTTCCAGCTGCTCTCCTGTGGTCCTGCAAGTCTAAAATCCAGTGGTGCATTGCCAGTGCCTGTTGCTCACTCCTTGCTTTGAATCAGCCCCTGATGTGCTGTGGAGGTGCCTGAGGTGTCCTCAGCACTATGCAGGTTTCCCTCTACTGAACGGGGCTGGTGTGAAGGTGGCCATGGTGAGAAACCACCCGTGCTGCCTCCCAGCATCCCTGAAGGTGATACTCTGGGCCACAGGAGGGGAGCAACATGCCCCCAGTGCAGCACATACTTGGGCAAGCTGCTGCCAGGCATGGGGTGCTGTGAGGTTTGGGGGGGTTACTCTGCTGAGGGGGGCACAGGTACGGGTCCTGCTCACCCCTGCAGTGCTGCCAGCAGTTTTCCACAGGACTAGGCTGCTTGGACTTGTCAGACCCTACATTTAACCACACCACTCAGGATTTGAAAAGGCAAAAGACACTGCAAAAAGCAGGCAGAGCCCTGTCCTCACCTGCAGCCCAGGGGCACAAGGCAGGGAAGCAAGGGAGCCCACAGCCTGGAGAGCCAGCTGGTCCCCGCTCCCCCAGGGGCACTTGGCTGCCAGCAAGGTCTGGCTTGGCGGCGGTGTCTCCGTGCTGCACGGGCAGCAGCTCAAGGGGC
Source organism: Falco punctatus (assembly GCF_963210335.1). NCBI lineage: Eukaryota > Metazoa > Chordata > Aves > Falconiformes > Falconidae > Falco > Falco punctatus. The sequence goes on along the minus strand of NC_137589.1, from coordinate 28,337,544 downwards.
CATTGCTGCCAAGGCTCCACAGGGCCACGTGGCAGCAGGTAAAGACCTCTGAGACCGCCTGTCACAGGAGCTGCACAGCTGGCAGGGATGGCGGGGCTGCAGCAGCCCAGCACCCGCTCTGCTGGGGTCCTTCGCTCACTGTCCCCCCAGCTTTGGGGTCTGGCGGAGGAAGGGCCAAACTCTTCCCTCCTGCCACTATCCAGCAGCAAAGGATGGAGGGTGGGTGCTGCCTCTCCCCACCTGCACAATGCTGTTTCGGGAGGGAGAGGGTGGCAGGGCAGGTGGGGTGCTGGGATGGACGTGCCTGGGTGCTCGTGTTAGCTTGCACTGAAAAATCAGAGCTCTGTCCAAAGTACGCGCCTGGGCCACGCCGCAGCTCAGGCAAGCGTGGTGCATGCATGTGGGTTTTGCCTGAGCGTCCCAGGGCTGGCCGCCGCGGCCCCTGCTGGAGCTGGCATCCCCTGACACCCCAGCATCGCTGGGGCTCCTGCTTGGAAAGGGAGATACCCCCGGCCCCGTGCCCCCACGGTGCCGCGTGGCAGGGAGCATGGCCACGAAGCCTGGCCTCTGCGAACAGCCGTCCCCATCCCCCCCTACTCACGGGGCTCGTGGATGCCCGGGTAGTCGCTGAACTCCAGCACGTAGAGGTGTCGGCCCTCGACGCTGCGGCCGATGCTGTAGATGCGGGTGATGTAGGGGCACTGGCTCTGCACGCGGAACAGGGCCTGCACCATCTCCTCGTAGCGATGGTGGAGGAAGCTGAGGGCGGCTGCCCCCTCGAGCAGCAGCAGGGCTCCCGCCAGGGACCGCAGCCACCGAGCCATCCTCCCGCGGCGCCGGGCGCCCAGACCCGCTCCCAGCCCCCGGCTCCCTCCCAGCCGGGAGCTTAAAGTGCAAACTCCAACCAGCTCTTTCCAGTTCCCGAGCGCCAGCCCCCTGCACCTGCGGGCGGGGGGCAGCGGCAGCGGGGCGCGCCGGGGCCCCGCGGGGCAGGAATGCTCCCCCCGCCCGCCCGCCCGCCGGGCCCGCTCTCCGCCGTCGGGGAAGTTCCCCCCGCCCCGGCTCACTTATTAACCGGACAGCAAACAGGCCCCCGCGGCCACTGGCTGTCACCGCAGAAGAAGCGCAGGGCTGGAAAACTGGCTGCGGAGGGCGTAGGGGCTGCCAAGCGCACGGCGAGCGGCGGGGCGGGGGAGAGGCGGGGGGCGGGGGGTGCCCGGCGCCGGGCCCGGCCGCGGGGCGAGAGCCGGGTGCGTGGGGACAGCGCCGGGGCGGCCCCGCATGGTTCCCGCCGCCGGCAGCTCCCGCCGCTCCTCCCCGGGTCCCGGCCGCCAGCCCCGAGCCGCGCCTGCTCCCCTGCCCCGTCTCCTGGGGAAGCAGAGGGAGGCGCCGCCAGGGGCTCCGGGGGCCGCCGGCAGAGGCACCGCACCGGCCGCCCCGCCGCTCCCGGGAGAGCCAGAGGCACCGCACCGGCCGCCCCGCCGGGTCAGCGCGTCGCGGAGGGAGGGCAGGGCGACGCGGGGGCTGATGCGGGAGCTGTCTGCTGAGCAGGTGCCAGCACGGAGAGCGCTGCTTAGAGCCCCGCTACCGCCCCGCTGTGCCCCGGCACCAGGCGTGGTAATGAGCCCCGCAGGCACTGGGTAACTGGCAGCAGAAGGGAGCCCAACGGCGTAAAGGCAGGTGACTATGCCCTGCTGTCTGAATAGAGTTGCTGACTGTTTCCTGGTTTGGGGGAAGCTGGTTCCTCTCCACCCCTCTGCCACGCACATCCTTGCGCCGGTGGGCAGCACCCACCTCAGGGTCTCTGCGCTCTGTCCACGGACAGTGGCAGCCGCGGGAGGCAGCCTTACCTCGTGGGACTAAAACTCCAGCAGCTCTGACAGATGTTCATTAGGACACCCCTCACAGAGCCCAAATGTGAGCACAAAGAGCCAAAAGATTTACCATCACGGCTGCACGTGCCAGGAGAAAGGCTCCCTTTGGTAACATGAGCATGCCACGCTGCTCTGCCCAGGTCATGCTAGAAAGGAGCTCCTCCTGCCATCAGAAATGGGCTTCTCGGGATACCTGGTGCCATGCTAAACACCTGCCTTCCCTTCATCCTTGAAGCGCATCCACTCTGCATTGCTCTAACCCCTGTGACAAGGCTTGCTCTAGCTGCCTCTTCCCCCAGCAAAGCATCCTCTCCCAGTGTTGCCCGGCACCACTGCTTTCCTACCTGTCCTCCACACCTGCTTTGGCTGCCAACTGCCTTTCTGCCTCAGTTTCCCAGGAAGAAAATTGGTAAAACCAGAGAGATGCTGTTTATACCCTCTAACGCAAACAGTGCAGGCTGGAGGACAAAGGCTTTGCCTGCTGCTGGCTTTCCCACTTCCAATTTTCTTCTACCCCAGTCCCATCATAGTGTTCCTTTCTGTCCTTGTCTCTGTTCCTTCTTGGTCTTCTGCCCCAACTGCACAGTGCTCTCCTCTCAGTTATGGCCCCTATCAAAAAAAAGTGTAAAAGTCCTGGTTTTGAACAAATATCTTTAGAAGACATGATCAGAAAATGAAGGAGATTATACATACATAAAGCTAACAGTAGTCATAATAACCACTTCTCCCCATTAAACTTCATCCTCACTTGTCAGTGCTTCAGGAGCTGGCACGGCATTGCAGCCATCTGTGATCAGGTAACAAGAAACTGTGCTGGAGGTCCAGCTTCTCCCAGCACTTGCAGGAAACCAAGCAAAACTAGCCGAGGCTGTGGTGGGGCATGGCGGGCATGGGTATAGTTATAATTAGCATGGGTATGGGAGCTTTTATCTTTAGAGCAAGCCATGTCTGGTGGTATTCTGTGGTGCTGGCAGCCCATACAGCAGAGGGACATGCCCTCGTCTCCTTCACATCGTGCTCCCAGGGCTCCTGGGTTCCTGTGGAGCTTCTCTCTCCCCGCTTTCAGCAACCAAGGCAATGCAAAAGAGGTGGGCAGGTTTCCAGCACTAGCCAGTGTTACTTGGCAGTCGGAGAACACTAGGCAGGGCTATAGTAAAATAGCACAAATCCCGTGTTTGGGCTGCCTCCCCCCTCCCCTTTGCCTTCCTAGGCTGTTTTCAGTAGCCTGGGACAGCAGTGGCGGAGTTGAAGCTGCAGTGCTGCCAAGGGACGCATGCAACAAGCTCTCACTTTCCTATGGAGACAAGCAATGCTGATGTGAGAAACAACAGGAAAAAAAGAAATGCCAGACTGTTAGATCCTAAAAAGGAGCCATGAGCAAAACCTGGGGTGGGCGAAGAACACATCTCACACACTACTAGGTCTGCAGAATTAGTCAGCGCTATCTGTAGCATAGGGATGAAGGCAATCTGTTATCAGGCAGCAGGTTTAAATCAAATAAAAGGAAATGATTTTGCACGTAAGGCACAATGAAATTACTTTGTCTAAGCTGAAAGTTAAATGAGTGCAGAGAACTGGTGCACCTACAGCTATTAATTATGCAGATCCAGAAGCAATCACTTGATCACCAATTTCCTACACCCTGGTGGCTAGAAGCAAAGGCTCATACCTTTTCCCTAACTATCCATTTCAATTCTTGCCCACTGCACAGCTGGAGACAAGCGCCAGTGTGCTGCCTGTCCGATCTGACCTAGCGTGGCTCTTACTACATTCTAGGAAAACAACATGCTAATGAAGCTTTAAGCCAATAATAAGTTTGGACATGTTGAACAACACTGATGAAAGCAGAAACAAACAATATAAGACATTAGCTCTTAGAAACAGTACAGGAAGTAAACAAAGACTTAATTTGGAAAATGCAGCTAATACATCTGGGATGGATCATCCCCCTCCCTCCCCCCTAGATGTTCAAAGATGGAGAGACCTTGAGGCAGCAGGAGAAAGAGGGCGAACAGGAATGCTCTGTGCCACGGTGGTGAGAGTGAGAGGAACGCGAATGCGAGCCCCATCCTCTCCTTCGTGGTGCTGCCAAGGGTCACAGGCAGCAAGGAGCTGCTTCCTCCAGAGCCGGCCATGGAAAGACTCCACCTGGTGCATTCGTTTTAATTCTGGCTGTATTGTTACCAGAGGAAGATTGGAAAATCTGAGGAAAGTTCCAAGCTAAGAGCTGTAAGAATGAGCAAACTGGGGAGAGTGCATGCTGAAAGGAAAACGATGAACCATGACAAGCATGTTTGCCTTGGCAGAGGTACAGCTGCGGCTGCATGCAGAGGCACGCAGTCAGCGTGAGCGTGGGGCGCAGGCCTCCTGCCCTTCACCTGCTTTGGGGGGCTCACAGTGCCAGTATGATGCCAGTGGTGCTGCCTGTGGGAGGGAGAGGGAAAATGAGGACAGAGGACTGCAGCTATCCAGCACACGGCAGGGGAGAACAAGCTCCTTTGGGGAGGTCAGAGTGAAGCTAAAGCAAGGAAAGATGGGTTTGGGCACTAGCAGCCTTCCTGGGAGTAAGACCACCCGTGTGAGGTGCCTGGAGCCTGGGAAGGACCACAGTGCCTTTCCCTGCCAGGAGGGGATGCTGCCCATCCACCGGGAACTTCAGATCTAACCCAGGAGAACAGCAGGGAACTGGCAACAGAGGAAATCCCATCCCGGGACTTTTCCATGTTTAGTGCCAGGAGCTCCATTCCACTACTGGCAAGTTCCCATCTTCTGGAAAGCAGTGCAAAACTTTTCTGGCACCAGTTCAGAACTCTTTATTGTGATAAGGATGCAGAGATTTGTGCGTGCATCAAAATGAAGATCTATTTCATTGGGCTGAGCTGCGAAAAGAACGTGCATGGGCCAGCTGGCAGGAGCTGTTGTCCTTGGTGTGTCCCCCCCAGCCCCTCCTGAACAGGCTCTTGAGCCCCATGACGCAACTGGCAGCCCTGCAGAGCCTGCACGTCCCCTGGCACAGAGCACGGGAAGAACTGGGATGGAGAAGGAGGGGGCATGTGTCCAGCTGAGAGCTGCTCTTGGAGAAGCTGGGGAGCCCCAGCCAGCACCAACACTGCAAATCAGCCTCTCACCGCAGAGGTGATGGCCCCGCTTCTGAGAGCTTTCTTCCAAGTGGAGGCTGCAGTGTGCTTTGCTGTAGGGCCAGAGAAATCAGCTGTAGCCCACGCACAGAGAAGAGCTGGCTGTGTCGGTGAGGAGAGCAAAGGGTACTTCAAGCCTGTGGCGGGGACTGGTTATTTTCTGAAAGAGATGAGCGTGCTGTGGACACCCAGCCTTTCTCTTCTGAGAAGTTCTGATAGTTTTGCCTCACACCTGATGCTTGGGTGAATACAAGAGAGCTCGTGGAAGTCATCAGTCCCAGAGAGACCATACTGCTTCTGTACACTGCAAAGCTATCACACCCCCCTGCAAGGAGCCTTCCCAAAAACAGACCAGTCAATATTTGAACCCAACGAGAAACGCTCATCCCACCTTGCTGCAACACACCTCAGGGCTTCCTGTGGCAAAATAGGAGAGACCAAGGGCTGGAATCTCAGCAGCCCAGCAGAGCTGATCAGCGAACAAATATTTGCAAGACTAGAACATCAGGTGTTAAAAGATGCTTTAACGCAGAAGAGCAAAACTATGCAGGACCCAATGGTTGGAAATTAAAGCCAGAAGCTATCAAATTAGAAATAAGGCACGGATAATTATCAGTGAGGCAGATCAACTGCATTAACAAGAGAAGTGAGACCATATTACGGGCATATTTGGAAATTCCCCCCACTGTCATTAATGGCCTTCACACATGCATTGGGTGGCTCCGGAACACACATTTGAGCTCCATACAGCTGTGTCAGATGCAGCACAGAAGCAAAGAAATGAATGTTCATTAAACCTGAACTCTTTGACCAAGTATTTTGAGTAGCCTCCATGGGTAGAATCCTGCAATAGCAGGAGAAATGAGGAGAAAAAAATCATATGCTTTTCTGGGAGGGTTCAAGTACAGCCAGTGATGTGCAAGGGTCTCACCTGGACAGGATGCCATCAGTCAACCAACTCCCAGAGTCTCAGCCTGCTCAAGTGATTTTTAAATAACATGTCTGGTCTCACTTTAGAATTCTAGCTCTGGAAAGACTGACTTATAAATGTGGTCTAAAAGTCTTAAGGTTTAAAAATAATGTAACGTATTTTGTATTTATTTTAGTTTTGGGCCCTTAGGTTGCATCCATGTCGCATTTACAGCTTTAAAAAAGAACATGAAACCCAACCCCCAAAAAACCAAGAGAAGGCAGGAGAGAGTAAACAAAGATACCAGCTGATTACCTGACTCCAGAATTAAGAGCTAACAACATTAATACTATGGGACTTGCAATAAAGATATAAAACATTGCTAAGGCTCTTCTCCCAGGTTCTGTATTTGATCTTTCCCTTTGGCATAAACCCTTAGCAGAGACCAGAAGAGCAGACTGGCACAGGCATTCTCTCCACATCAATTTCCACATGGAGTTTCTGCACCAACTTCTGAAGTGTCTCAATGGATCTGACAGTTCCAGCATCACAGATACAACTAAGCAGCTGCCAGATCCCTGAGGAGGTCTCTGGAGAGAAATTATGATTCTGCAGGTTTCCACACTGTTCATGGGGAGCAAGGATGCACCAGCTCGTGTGGGGAGCTTCTACAGGACACCTGCTCTGCTACAAAGACTCCATATGCAAGGAAGGTAGCACAGGATGGGTGTGTTGGAAGTGGGGCTGACTGGGAGCTGAAGCAGCTCTGATCACACACGCTCTTGCTGCCTGCCTTCCAGCCCTGACCGAAAACTGCTGTTAACCTCCCATTCACCTGTCTGCTGAAAACAACAGGAGGAAGACTCCACCTCCAGGTGAATCCAACATCTCCATATATTTGCAGATAAAACAAGACCTGATAAATGGACAAACAGTATCAGGAAGCATCATTTGTGGGTTGATCTGGATCACTTGCTTGGGGGAATATTCCTTGAATAGTACGTGTTTCAGTGGAGCCACGTGGAAGGCAAAGCGGCTCACGGTAAGGGACAGTGATATAAGTGACACAGCAGCCATTCTGGAATGCAATGACTGCAAAAAAGACCAAGTTGCAATAGTCCAACTGGACAAAACAGCCCCAAAACCTTCCTTTAAGTGAGAAGACCTGACCCCGAGATATACAAATGGGGAACATAGAGTATAGGTCAAAACCAGAAGGTATTGCTTTCATATACACAATTAGCAACTCTAACACCCTCTGCTGAAAACTTTGGTGTCCAGATTTCAGAAATACACAAAAATATTCAAAGTGGAGTCAAGAGCTACAAGTGAGGTCAGCACAGAGCACTTTACAGACTAAAGTTCAATCTATTTAATAAGATAAAACGATGAATTGCAAGCACCACAAGGAAAAAGGGATTTTGACAGCAGGGGGTTACTCAGTCTTTCTGAAACGGGCAGAACAAGATCCAACAGAAGCTGAAGCCAGCTAATTCAGAGAAAAAATAGGACACAGATTTTTGGAAGAACAATGAGCTGCCCAAAGGTCTTACCACAAGACAGAGTAGATTTTTCCCTTACCTTTAGGTCCTTCAATATATTATGGCTCCTACTTCCAAGCATGAAGTAGAAATAACTGGGGGACATTTTCCAGCCTGCACTGTGCAGAGGGACAGGCTGGGAGACCATGAAAACCCCGAGCTCTGTGTGCTTGCCTAAAGGAGAAGACTTTACTGGGGTTGCACATCCTGATCTCCTTCATGCCTTCTACAGCTCTGCTTTGGGAAACAGGTGAAGGTGTGTACTTGTCATGCCTTTCTCTCCACAATATCTGCTTTCTTCTGGCCTCCAGCACTTACAGGTGATGATAATAGATTTCCAAGATTTCACGGGAGGTAGACAGGCACCAGTGGTTTCCAAGTGTTTTTATAAAAATGGATTTCTGACTTACCTCTCCTTTTTTTTCTTTTTTTTTTTCTTTCTTTTTTTTTTTTTTTTGACCAAGGAATGGATAATGGAAGAAAGTGATTTATAAACCTGATCAGTGGCATTGCCCTCGTTGTGTACTATAACATGGGCTGCAGTGTGTACATCCACTAAGCCCTGGGTCTTACGGTCACGGATAAATCTAAGCCATAAGGGAAGGAAAGGCAAATTTTCACTGATTTTGCTGGCAGAAAGAGTGGTTCAATCTGTGCATGCTCATGACGGTTAACTGCTGCCAGCTGTCTATAAAGGAACACGACCTAATAAACATTTTCCCTCGATTGGAGGCTGCTGTATGATCAGCATAGTGACTCTGGATTGCTTTAGTGGGTGTATACCTGTAGGCACGCTGATCACACCAGAGTCCCTGTAAAGTCAGCAATGGCTGGCCAGGAACTCGTGTCTTGATGTACCCTAGGGACATGGGAATGGCTCAGTGTAACAGTGAGCCAGCTTTGGTCCAGCAACAACATCAGGAAGACATGGGAAAGAGGCTTCTTGCCACCTGCAAAATGAGCAGACAGCCACCAGAGCCCAGCTAAGGGCTGACAACCACCAGCACACTCGGTTTCTTCATCCTCATCCCTTCTATTCCCAGAGTGGCATTTGGGAGCCCGGCCAGTGTCTGGGGCCCAGCTGGGTGCAGATGGCCATACCCAGCTGTAGGGTTGTGAGGGCTCAGGGTGCGGGCAGGCGAGCAGAGGTGTGCTGGTGCAGGAAGGGCTCTCGGGACCGACTTCAGTAGAGGAGGAGCAGGATCATCCTGTCTGTGATCGCTCCCAAGAGCTCAGTGGGATGTGTGACCCTGAGATTACCCTTGCAGGAGCACTGGCTCCCAAAGATTGCTGCCGCTTTTCTCTCTATAATGCTGTGCACAAGGCAAAAAACAACAAGCAGCAAAGTTTCATTGAATGAGAATATGACCCATTCAAGGAGGGGACACCTGCTTGTCTGTCCTTGTCAGAGAGAGGTGGCGAGCCTGATGTCCCAATGTCTGTCAGTGCAAGTGTGAGTCAGAAGAAATAAATGCCCTTGTTGTACACAGTCAGTAGCTTCAGTGAGAGGCGAGAAGGTCTCTGCAGTTCAGCCTGCTCTGCTGGGGTCTCCTAGCCCTGAGCGGCCAGGGGGACTTGGCCCATCTCCCCACAAGGCTCTTCCTAAACAATCCCCTTCTGCAGGCACTTGGGCTTGTGGAAAAGAAGCCAGGCGAACAAGAGCACAGACACCAGCACGAGGGAGCACAGCACCATCAGCCCCACGTAGCTGCCATGGGAAAGAGGGGGCACAGCGGGCTCCTCTGCAGGGATCATGTTGGTCAGGTTCAGCATATAGCCCAGGGTCCAGCCTGCATCGCTGCTGCCAATCTGAAATGGGAGAGGAGTGGAATCGGCACTGAGAGGTGCAAGGAATGCTTGCAGCATTGCCAGGGCAGTGGCACCCCTGGGGAAAAAGGGCCGGGTTGTGCAGCAGAGGTTGAAGTTAGCTGCTGGGGTAGAGCCCTCCCCACCACGATACACACCTTTCCAAGGAAGTGGATCCTTTGCCAGTTCTCTTGCGTGAATTCGTAGCCATTTTCCAGGAGAGAGAGGATGTAGGCTCCAGAGAAGCAATACTCACTCAGGTACTTCTCTTTTATTTGGCGGTACGCTGCCTTCACCTAGGGAAGGAGGGAGTCACCAGGCAGTTAATCACAGGTTCCTGCTGTTCCAGCCTGCACCTGAACATCCACTGCTGGTGCTGGGGGGGATCTTCCCCCTTTTGCCTTGGAAGTTATCCCCAGCCACTTATCCTACAGAAAAACATCAGCAGCTCTGGCCACATGGCAGCATCAGCCCACTACCACAAGCACTGCTCACCTCATGCCAAGGCCGGGCACAGAAGCTCTCAATGGTGCTGGTCACTTTGTCCAGGGCAATGGGGCTTTGTTCGCTGGTCAGGTTCAAGAAGTTCATCACAAAGTAGAACGCAGAAAAAGCCTGAAGGAGAAAGAGTATTTTAACCTGACTGGGTTTCAGCATGAGCAGGACAGCAGAAATCCCACAAAAGAAAATGGTCTTGTTTAGAGATAGAGCAATATAAGAAGCAATGTCACACACACAAAAGTACGTATATGTTCAAGAGTGATGTCATTTTGAGACACACCCCTCAGAGCTGATGAGAGCTAAGGACACCAAAAGGAAGGTGGAGTTGGAAATTCAATGGCCACAATATCCTGAAGACCTTTAGGAAATCTCTCTCCTCTATGCACTGGTGCCAGAGCAGCACACGGTGAAGACTGCTTGCCATCACAGCCATGATCCCATTTTGGCAACTGAACGAGATGAGCTTGCAGTCAACATTGCCACAAAGAGCAGAGGTGATGGTCTGAAAAGACTGTGCACAGCCCCAGCATATAACCCAAAATCCAGAAAACCCATCCCTGACCTTGGCCAACAGCCGACAGGTAGGGGGCAGTTTATGAGCAGGGCAAGGGAGTATTAACAGTTTCCCCCAGAAAGCTGCAAAAACACTGAAGTGTTGCAGCTCTAGGGCTGATGATCAACGTGGTGTCACACATGACGTGTTCAGACCAAGCGCTGTCTCTGCTTGCCAAACTTGATGGGACAGGTGACCTGACTGATTGGTTTCAGTAGCACTCACACACTGCAAGATGAATTTCAGATCTGGTATGACCATTGAACTGGGGAGAAAAGGTTTGCAGCAGCAGTGTATCATGCACAGACTGCAGCAGGCTCTCCTGCCTCTGGTGCTGGTCATCAAAGTAGGACTGCTTGAAAAATGAATCAGTAAGTGGAGCACTCCAAGGAGACGCCTGCAGGAGATGGGTTAGAATGGGAACAGTGCGGTACCCAGTAGGACATGCATGTCCAAAAAGCCATCTTGTAAATGATTTTTTGCCCCAGCCATGGATAATATACTCTAGCATTACTCTGAGTTTCTGCTTTTTTGATATTCTCAATTGCAGAGAGTTGAAGAATGTGAAGACTTACCCCAAAATCCCCTTGTAATGGAGGTAGGTATATCCCATTGAAGGAGCAGCTGGAGTAAGGACAACTGGTTTTGTTAAAGAGTTTCTGGATGTTTCTTCGGCACTTTTGATAATTCCCCTCTCCCTGTATGTACAACTGGCTGAAAGGGAATTGCTTTTTCTTGGCTGATGTACATGGGTTTTTGAAGAGGTCACTTATATTTACAGTCCTCTGATACCCCTGGTGAAAGCACGGATCAAGCAGGCTGCTGTTCTCCACGGTCTGAAAGTAAAATCAACCCAAGTTGTTACAGTTCACTCTAGAGTAACACCCTGGGAAAGAGCCACGAGGAAGGGTGGCCACAACACACCTGTCACAGTGCATCACACCAAGACACACACATTGGGTCAAAGTGATGAGGATGGTTTAAGGCATTGGCTGCGATTTGGGAGATGTGGGTACTGCCACAGCCTCCCTGTAGGACCCTGGGAAAATTATTTTCAGCCACATTTTGTGAAGCTGCTGTTGATTTGGGATTCTCAGAGATGGTGAAATGTCTCTCCCTCGCGTACTTCAGTTAGGCATAGTATTCCTGCTATCCCATACCCAAGAATCAAGGCAACTCAAACTGGTAGTATTTTTGAAAATGTTGACTGCCATCCCTTTGGCCATCTGCCCAGTCTTTATGGAGGATGACATTTCCCAAACCCAGACCAAGGGATGAGACATTTAGCTGGGATACAGCAACTTTTACATCAGCAGTATGTCAAAACTGGGAGGGTCCAGGATCTCCACCTGCAATTACAGATGCACTTGCCTGTAGGTCCCTGGCCAGTTTCTGTTGCAGAGCCTGGTCCTTCCCGTAGCAGAGAAAGCTGTGCGTGTACACTAGGTAATCCTTGCCATAGAGACGAAAGTTGAGCAGGTTCTTTGGGGACTCAGAAGACAGTTCATTTGGTACAAAAGTAATCTGCGTTGAGGCTCCTCCGAGGTCTAGTGCTCCTGATGTCTCACTTATGGATTTCAGGGAATGTAGAAGTTTTGTCCAGCCAGACTTTAAAAAAAAAATAAAAAAAAAAATCCAAAGTAAACCAGATACATCAGGCATGGAGAAGATTTATTTAAGGGAGAGAGAGATATATAGAGATATCTATGAGGAGAGAAGCAGAAGCACAGAACACAGGAAAGGCAGGAAGACCTGAAGGGAGGCATGAAATGAGAACTGGAACAAGGTACAAGAAAGATGCAGGCTTGGAAAAGCAGAAGATAGATCATGTCTATTTGTAGGAGGATTAAGAATATGAAATCTAATACAATTGTTATGAGATAAAATGGTTACTTACTGTTTCAGCTCCCAAATGATTTATAAGCTCAATAGTAAAGCAGCATAGTCAAACTTTGCAGGCACAGAAATATTTTAGATCAGGAAGTGAGGAGGATGCTACACCCAGGCAAAGTTATTGAAGATGCTGGTGTTTTATTTCAATACTTTAAGCCTGACTACAGTGGCACATCCTGATACTGACTGGTATCAGGATATACTCACATAACCGCTGAGGCAGGATGCGCAGCTTCCTGGTCTCTGGTAAATGGCTCACGTGGGAAAATAGTGCCTGTGACACCCTCCTACAAGGCATGACTTACAAAGTGCTGCCAGCCAACGATTCAGATACGGACTTGCCGTTGGTACAGTACCTGCTTGAAATTGCCCAGCAGGTAGTTAATGGTGATCCATCCATAGGCTCCTTCTTCCTGACCACTGATGATTCTGGCACCCTGGAAGTTGAAGGGAGCTGAGCGTAGCGTCTTCTCTACTGAGGACAAGACTTTGTCAGCTGCACTTTCATTCTCCAAGCTGGATGAACGAAAGAAAGGATGGAGTGACTCTGGCTGACAGCTCTCTGCAGCCTATGGGCTTTGTTCCGAGTAAGCAGGCTGCAACTCCCCACCAAGCATTTATTGTAACAGAACAGTCATTCATACGGGTACATCCAGCTCTAACTGGCCACATCCCTCTCTGTCACACCTTGACAGCACAGCTGCCACCAGCTCTGACACTTACAGACCCCACAGCTGAGAGTGATACCTGGAGCAGAGACCAGAGCTGAGCTGTTCTCCTGGAGCACGTGCCCTGGTAGGGATTGCACCATGGAGACCCATAGAATCATTTAGGTTGAAAAACACCTTTAAGATTATCAAGTTCAAGCACTAAACCATGTCCCTAAGCATCGCATCTACGTGTTCTCTGAATCCCTCCAGGGATGGTGATTCCACCATGTCCCTGGGCAACCTGTTCCAATGCTTGATAACCCTTTTAATGAAGAAATTTTCCTAACATTCAATCTAAACCTCCCCTGGCTCAACTTGAGACCATTTTCTCTTGTCCTATTGCTTGTTACCTGGGAGAAAAGAACTGCTCCCGCTTGCCTACAGCCTCCTTTCAGGTAGTTGTAGAGAGCAATAAGGTCCCCCCTGAGTCTCCTCTTCTCCAGAATAAACCACCCCAGCCCTCTCAGCTGCTCCTCATCAGACTTGTGCTCCAGACCCTTTACCAGCCCTCTTGCCCTTCTCTGGACATGCTCCAGCACCTCAATGTCCGTCTTGTAGTAAGTGGCCCAAAGCTAAATGCAGAATTTGAGGCGCAGCCTCACCACTGTTGAGTACAGGGGGATGATCACTGCCCTAGTCCTGCTGACCACAGTATTTCAGATACAGGCCAGGATTCGTCTCACTCTTCACCATCACCATTTACAGAAGAAATCCATGCCCTCTGGTATCCCCCCAGGGAGATTTCCCAGACAATACAGACATAAAATCAGCTCCCTGTCCCAGCCACGCAAGAGGTCTGCAGCACCCCCATAAAAATCACAAATTGGAATTAAAGGAGGATATGATTATAAAGTTACCTTAGCTCTGATGGTCTTGGGCTGAGTCAAGGTATGCGGGGAGTCACAACATGGTTGGGCTCAAAAATCCTGGGTCAGGCCTAATACCAGACTGTAGGGGATGTCTGAGCATCCCCTTGATGTGGGGGATGTCTGAGCATCCCCTGAGCATCAGCTTGGGCACTTGCTACCCTCCTGGTGTCTCTGCGCTGCATATGGGTGCTGGAGATGATGGAAAGTTGGAGTGAGTGGAAATGAACCTGCTGGGCAAGAAGGGGAAGACCCCAGGGAGACTCAGGGCTCAGAGAGGCCAGTGGCAGAAGAGGGTTTCTGGGCAAAGTGTGAGCTGGCAGCATTTCCAAGGACTCTGTCCAAGAGGCTCCCACTGAGCATCCATGGCAATCTCAGGTGCAGTGCTGCAGGAGAAGGGGACAAGCCATGCAGTACCTGAGAAGCCGCATGCCGGCAGTTGCTCCGAGGTAGACAGGTGTCTCTTGGTGCTGCTTTGAGGGAATCACCTCTTCTGCTTGCCGTAGGCACTGTGCCAGAGAGGGACCGGCCTTCTCCGTGGCATGGGAGTAACCTGAGATCCCAGGGCCTGCAAGAAATAAGGACACTCCATTGCTCAAACGCCAAGCATAACCCCAGAGTGCTGTCACGAGCAGTCATGACAAACCATGCTACTATCACAGGCAGCAACACCAGATTCAACCACCCCATTTCTAAGGAGTTTTAGAAACCTACAGCATCAGCTAAGCCTGATGCACACGCGGATGGCCATGGCGCCCAGCATTTGCCACCCGCTCTCTGTGAAGCAGGCTGTGAGCTAGCGATGAGGGTTGCGGTGAGACAGATCTTTTGCTTAGTATGCCCTGGACACCTGCACACTCATCTCTGTCTCTGCCTGGGTGTACCCCGGATCTGTGCCTGAAAACCCCTGACCTTTCATTGCGCTGGGTCCTTCTGAGGGAAGATGCCGTCATTGTGTACTGTATGCTCACACTACAGCATTAAGTGTTTTGCAGCTATCCCCTTTCGTGCTAACCCAAAGAAAAATTCATTGTCCCTCCCGGCCACATGTCCCCTGGTGAACGGACCCCCCCCCAGGACCAGTGCCTGCAAGGGCAGCAGTGCAGCCCACTCTGCATTTGCCTCAGCATGCTGCTCATGGCGGCACGCTGCAGCACCCAGCAGCTGCTGCAGCAGGTTGGGAACAGCGTGGCTGTCCCCTGCACTGCAGGCAGGCCTGAAAAGGCTCCAGGCGGGCTGTGACAACACCTCCCCACAGAGTGCAGTGATCCACGATGGTCTAACTCTGTTCCTTGTTACGTGTATCCTTGGGCTTCATTTATGCTTCCTAAACCACACAACACCTACACAGCTGTTAAGTAGAATAAGAAATAAACCATGACACGCGTAAGTTGAGCAACCTTGTCCTGCAAGCCCAGTGCCTAGGTTGCACAGAAGCCTGGAAAAAGAGCAAACCATGCCTTCCCCTCTAGCTGCCTGACATTCGTCGGCACTTCAGCAAGGGTGCATGCAAATGTTTTATTTAAGTACATTCTTTGGTGTAGTTCTTCCCAAAAAGGCAAATGTTTTATCTAAGTACATTCTTTGGTGTAGTTCTTCCCAAAAAGCACTTACTTCCAAGCATCCTAAAAACAAAGGAAAAAGTGGATCCAGCTTTCCTCCCAGGAGGTCAGGCACATACATCTATCCATGGGAAGTGGTGGGATATAAATTAGCTCACAGATATAACACCGTTTTCACTATTGGCCTCTTCCTCCAGGTTTCTCCTCCCCCCACATTAGTTGCATTATCTCTTCTTCATCCCATGCCCCTTCCACAACTCTCTTTTTCTCTTACCTTCGACTTTACACACCTCCACCTGCTGTACCACCCCAGTGTCGTTTTCCTTCTCTGCTGGCCACTCGTACACATACAGGTTAGTGTGGGATGACCCCGCATCCAGCACAATCCCATACTGTGGGCAAAACAGAGCTGTCATTGCACCTGAGGCACCAAACCAGAACAGCATATGCCAGTCTCCACACACAGGGGGACCAGAAACGAACAGCCTATCTCTGGCAGCTGTGGGAACATGCTCTTCTCGGTAGTGCTTCAGTGCAAAGTTTCCATCAAAGGATGCAAGAGCAGAGAAGCAGCAAAATAGGGACTGATTACCGAGGAGATGATCCCCTGTGAAGCTGTATCTGTTTTTATCACAAAGATGTAAAATGAGATGTTGAGGAGCATGGAGCCAGAGAGAGAGGTTAGCCAGACCCAGCAAGGGCAGCAACATGTCCTGGAGCATTATTCACACCTAACCCCCCCCCCCCCTGGTTTGGCTTGTTTTCCTGTAAGAGTCCCAGCATGCAATACCTTAATGTTCTTCGGAAGTGGCTTGTTTTGGGTCACTGCTACAGCAATTAAAGCAATTACAGCCAAAGCAGAGAGGAGTCCCAGGATGAGTAGAATCTTTCTTGTCCAGGACATCTTTGGTTTGGTACCTGTGACTAGAGCAGAAAAAGGATGTTAATATCCCTGTAGCCCATCTTACCTCACACCCCAAAGGTCTTCAGGCACGTTCCTGCAGTTCCTTTCCACCACAAAGCAGCTGTTTTTGCCCATCCCTGCCCCGTGTTCTCACACAGGATTTCTTAGAGGCAGAACTCAGCACTGGTGTCCTGCAGATTTGCTCTCATGAGCCATGACACATTTCCATGGGCTGCCCTGTGCCAGGTGGTGATGAAGGAGGACCTCAAGATGTAGCTTCTGGTTAGCCTGTCCTTGAGATACCTGCAGGTGACTGAGCCGCTATATAGCAAAAGCATCTGTTTGAGGCAAACACCAACTTCTATAGCTCTGCATTCGGCTTCATAATCCCCAAGAAGCTGAAAGAACAGACAGCTAATATATAAACTGTGTAACCTTGTGGAACCCAAAGCTTTAACTCCTGTGACATTTTTTCCTAGTATACTTTGCACTTCAGTTTTTGACAATGTATATAACAGATTACAACACTAGTAATGCACTTAGGAAGTCTAATGCTAACATTTTGGTATACAGCAGTCAGTCCAAACAATGCAGTCCTGCAACTTGGCAATGCTACATAGAAAACATGATCTGCATCCTTCAGGGTATTAAGAAATCTATGGAGATTTTTGATGCCAGTTCTCACAAGGCCACTAAATTATGAATAGCCTGTATTTGCAGAATTGGTTTAATATGATTAAAAATCACACACTTTGCAAAACTTGTACCAGTCTGATTCCTTAACTGTTACTGATATATTTGGTATGACCTATCTAACAAATTAAGATTTTTGCAGTTTAAAATACATGGTTAGCAGTAGAATACTGTAAAAAAAAAAAGCCACTTATGGCTGATGGAAATAGTTCACAACTGATATGGCATTTGAACTTTCAGAACCAATATACATATACTTGCATTTGTTAGTGGCTAGCATGATGCTGTCTTTGACATTTTGCTGATTTGGATTCTCCTTCGTATATTCCATGGTGGAAATCTCACTTCACAATTTAGTATCAGCCAGTTTTGGTGTTGTTTAATAAGATACCATCTTACAATGAAGTTCTGGAAAGGGTATCAGCAAAAGTATTTTTCCAGATTTATAATCTAGCTGTAAATTTAACACTTACAATTAACAAATAGCTTCAGCACTCTGGGGGACATACCTGTTCCCATTATGACATGAAATCCATTTTGACCCACACTGATGCTCCATACTCAAAAGCACTGACTGTCTGGCTGCTCACACGGGTACTAATTTGTCTGCTCCTTACACAGATATATTCTAGGAGATGTTTAGAAATATACTACAGGTCATCCAGGGTGATAATACCTCTGTGCAACCACATCAACTATCTTCATGCTCCAAAAAGGTAAGGTGACTGAACCTGCTCTGCACCTGCATGCCAGTGCTGGAGTTCCATAGGTCATTCTCCAGCCCTCAGGTGGTACTGGGTCAATGTTCCAAATCCATCCTGGCACCCACATCATGCATGCAAATACGAAAAGCATTCATCTCCTGGACAGGGCCATCTTCTAACCACTCTGGTTTCACATGAACGTGGTCCCACGTGCCAGTACTACACAAAGTGTTACCCAGTATTACAAATAACCCCAAACCATAGAGTTATTTTCAGAAGTTAGCCCAAGTGAAAAAAAGCAATGCACCTTTGGAAATCTCTAACTGTAGGCAAACAACATCTTCCCACCTACCCAGAGAAAACGGAGCCTAAAAGTGCCAAGAGAACTTGCTTTGAAGATCTCCCCGCAGGCAGGTCCATGGAAACCTGACACTGACCTGGAGCTCTCTGCTCCCTCTCATCACGCTTATGTGTAAATCTGCTGAGGCTAACTGTGAAATTTGGAAGCTAGTTATGCTCACATTTTATGAGTGCCTACTAGAGACACAGCACGCTTGCCAATAGCTCCAAGAATGCAGCTTAAAAAAATAGTCTAGTGCACATACCAGACAGTGGGAGGTAAGAATGCATTTTATACAGCTTTATTCAGAAAGGTCCCAGAACTCGTGGCTTGAAGTTATTAGAAACAGCAAAGCATGACAGCTGGGAGACTTTTCTTCTTATTGGAGAGAATAGCTGGCTCAGATTATGATAGCACTGAGCATCTCTGTTGAACACAAATCATATTAATGCTAGAAAAATGAATAAAACCACATACTATAATGTAGAATGAGCTGCACAGTGTAGATATGAAGCTAGCATGCTTGAAAACTGAAACTTCTGCTGACAGTTGCACAGCACATCCATGTAATTACAGCCACCCTTATTCTATTATTGCCTAGAGGCAGCCACAGCTTTGTTGGGTGTTCACTGTCACAGAAACAAAGGATGGGTAACTTTGCATCACTTCTATGATTTCCAAACTTCCTGTTGTGATGGGTGTTGTCTGTTTGCTGTATCTTTTAGCAGCTGATCTGAAAATAGCAGCATTAGCAGCAAAGCAGGAACAATTTTCTTGTTGTAATGGAACATTCCAATAAACAGCTGTAGAAATCCCTTATCTGTAGGCAGAGGCATAACTTTAATTGTCTGCATCCCACCTGCAACCTGAGATTAGTAATTTTTTTTTTCCAAGGCACAGTATTTTCTTAACCCTGAACATGACTTTTGCCTGAATTTTAGCTCAGTATCATGAGAACTTTTCAGGACTCTGGGGGTTGTAGATATGTGATTTCATTGCTGTATCCCACACCAGAGCATCCATCTGTGTGAACTCTAATGCTACCAAGCAGCATTTTGTTGAAATCTTTCATACAAGAAAAGGTAGCAAATTATAAGCATAATCCAGAAGGCAACCTAACAAAACAATAACCTTCCAAACAGCACTCAAAGCATACAGGTTTGAATACTTGATGATTCAAAAAGACCAAACCACAACATTGCAAATCCAGATAAAGAATTCAATGTAATTAAAATAAAACTCACCTGCCATTTGCTCACAAAGGTATCTGAACAAGTTCCCTTTTCTGCACACTTGGTTATCTCCATCAGCTCTACACACAACTGCAGATTCCACAGTGGCTAAAGAATTCAATTATTCCCCAGACTCCTCCAGATCCTTTGTACCCCACGTTCATGTTGCTGAATGCTGTGCAAACACCCCTCAGTCTCCGCTAAGCAGGGCAGTACTTGCCCCTCTAGCACCTCTGATTGCCAGGCCCAGGACTTTTCTTCCACTAGCAGTTTTCCTCAGCTAAAGATGAAATAAGCATGATCTCTCTCTGTGCCCAGCCAGAACCCAAATAGAGACAGATCTCCGCTCTTCTTCCCATACTGCCCAGTGTAAGTGGCGATAAAAACATCATGTAAGGATGTAAGTAAGCATAGAAATGATGCTGCTTTTCTTCTTCCCTGCCCCAAAGCTCAGAGCCACCTGGTGCTGGAGCCCTGCACAGCCGCACAGGCATAAGAACTCTCCAGATGTTGGAGCACAGTCCAGCTGCTCAGGCATCTCCGTCTGTTTCTAATTTTAGTTTCTTTGTTTTTTTGTAGGGGCTACTACTGGTTCCATACAGTGATTGGTGCAGGTCCCAGAACATAAACAATTCTAACATCCTTTCTGTCTCTAAGTTAGCTATCAACTGAGAATGACGTTGGCAGCCACTACAACTAACAGCAGTTTTGCTGCAGACACCCTGAATAACCCAGGAAGGACCACACTAGCATGAGATGCAGCTCTGTGTGAAGGGAAGGAAGCAGGATTGTTCTCAGTGTCTTCCAGAGCCGCAAGACAAATAGGAAACTGCTCCTCCAGCTGACATCACGCTAAGTCACTGGCAGCTCTGTATGCCAGGAGATGTCACTCATAGCCAAGGCTGCCCGCCTCCCAACTTCTTTCTCACCAAACAAGACTTAGCAACAAATGTTAAAAGGATTCAGGCAACCAGCCGCTTTTAGAGATGCAATAAGTAGAGGCTAAGGCTGGCTTAAGGACTGAAATTAGGATTGCAAAGCAGAAAAGGAGAGATGCTGTGCATAGTCCAAAACCATGCTCAGTTCAGATAACCTCAGTGTGACCCATTGTCTCTAATAAATACAAACACTGCTGTAAGCTCTGGCTTAGCACAACAGCTACAGTTTGCTCTTTCCTTTGGATGCTCATGCTCAGCCTGTTACACAAGAGGCTGTAATACAAGGCCATCACTATTCTACTGCAAGAGTGCCACCCGGACAGAGGCAGCTCCCACTGTCACCTTTATGCTCTCAGCACACCTCTGTACGGTGAGAAACATTCTCATTTTCAGCTTTAATTTATTTATGGCCAGTCTATTCTCTGTCCTTGTTCCACCTCTGTCTCGTAACTTCTGCAACTCCCAATCCTCCTGGAATTTATTCTCTTAACCAACTCATAAGCAATGATCTTTTCTGGATTTTTGTCTTTCCAGACTTTTCCGTCTATCTGAACAGTCCAGCAGCCCTTTTCTGCATACAGAATAATCTGCTTTTATTTTCCTTAAGCACTCTGACCACAGCTGCAATAAGACTAGCCTTATATTGTAACATACCTGTTACACCAGGAGGTGATACAAGTCCCAGCCTAAACAAAGTGAGGTTGGGACTTGTACTACCTCAGACACACGATCACCTACCATCACAGCCCACGCTAAGTCAACCCAGCAACTCTATTTGATCGTATTTAATTGAATTAGCCCTGCTACATGCTGTAAGCAAAGGAAGTTCCAAGACACATTGCCTGCTGCCCACGAGGCTTGGAGTGACAGCAGAATAAGACAGTGTCTTATGAATCCTGCCCATCAGCTGGCAGCTACCTCTGCTGCTGATCACCCACATTGCTGCTGCAGTCTGTTGGGAGTCTCTCCAATAACTGGTTTCCTAAGCACACGTCCAGTCTTTGGGGGGGAGCTGCTGGATGCTCCTGTAATCACGTAGCTCAGCAAATGGGAATACAGTCTGCAGAGCTCCTGAACCTAAACATATCAGAGAGACACAACACAGTGCTGAGAAGCCACTGAATTATGATCCATCACAAAAGGATGCAGGCATAATTGAAGACAGAGAAAATGAGAACTATGAATTGAAACGAGTCAGATGCCAAGGTATATTCACAGTAAGAAGCCAACCTGCCTGCCTGACTGCCAGCTGAAAGAGCACAGGAGCCCATGGCTGAAGGGTGCCTGGATCCATCAGCCATCTGAAAGCATCCAGCACCTGTGACTGGCTCTGTGACACAGGGTGGGCAGCCTGGGCAGAAGGGGCATCTGTTGGGGCAAGTGCTTGCAGACAAACAACATCCAGGTCAGCAGAGTGCCCAGTAGACAGGGCTCTGGCAACACAGTCCATGCACATTTATTAACTGGCAGGAATTCGTATCTATGAAGTTCTGCTGGCAGGGAAAGGGGATGGGAGCAGTCAGTGCTGCTATTTTTCGAGGTGGATAGGGGGAACGCATGTTATCCTCCTGCTGAGGAAAAACGCTATTTTGGTAGTCATGAAGTTTATCAGTTTGAATTGCACACTCACTGAGGCTGCTGAACTTGCATCAGGTTTTGAGGTACACTACCTAAAAGGCACTCCTGTCTTCAGATTCACCACAACCAAACATCTGAGTCCATAAACACTCAGAAATGCCACACTGATTCATTTACCAACCCTTTTCTGAAATCTTCTCTGTCCCCATCTGACTTCTTACTCATTCTTCATCTGCCTTTTTCATTCAGACATGCTCTTGTTCAAGTTACCTAGGAAATTCTTGCTGCAAAGCAATGTAAACCACCTGTAAACCAGGCAACATATTAGAAAACATATTCTTAGGCTGGCGAGAAGCTCAGGTTTGTCTTAGAATACCCATACAAGTGCATATAGAGTAAGTGAATTGCTTTGGTTTAAGAGGTTTTATTTCAAAATACCAGGGCAAGACACTGAACATGCTGAAGTTAGAATTCAAGCTCCAGATCAGGATTTTACATCACTTTTTACAGCTGTTACATGAAACAGTGTGGGAGGCTCTGCTCCAAGTTTTAGTTATTCATGTGGCAAAGATCATGGCCTAAATACTGGTCTGATCTCTGGCTCTCCTTGTGGCCCTACATACAATTACAAATACACATTTACTGGATTATTTTTTTCCAGATTAAATACTTCTAAGTGCTGAGTACAAACACTGAAATATCAGTGAAACTAATAATCAAAACAATGTAGTATGTTTTTTTTGGATGGCATCTTTCAGAGATATCTGATACTTTGGAATCACACAGCCCTACGTGTCTTAAACTCCATCAGACCTATGGATCTAGGCTATGCAGCTGGACAGAGTGCTTGAATTAGTCTGTGCCAGGTGCACACACACGTGTGTGTGAGTGAGCTGGAAGATGGTGTAAGGAATGTGCCTATAGCTGTGATAACACCAAGTTGGGAGCAAAAGCACACTGACACATAGGGCTGGAATGAATTCAAAATAAATTTGATAAATAGGGGAGACCCTGGGGAAAACATCCAACTGGCTTGAGTAAGGACATGAGCTAATACGACATTTAGAAAATAGCCATCGTGGTGAACAATTGCTTAAGTAGCACTTCCAGAGAAAACATTCTTGCAGCCATATAAGTTTGCAGTAATCTTTCCCTCCATCTAGTGCTGGTAAAGCCTCCTGTGAAGCTCTATGCCAAAATAATGGACACTGCCTTTCAGGAAAGATGTAAATCACTTGAAGAAACTCCAGAAGAGAGCAAGAAGAAAGATCAGAAGTCTAAAAACTTGACTTAAGAGGAAAGATTGAAGAAATTGGGTTGTTTAGTTCAGAAAGAGAAGAGCAAGGAAGACCTGTTCTCTGTCTTCAGATGAAATGCCACCGCTGCTGTAGCTGATCTTGCCTCACAGTAGGGATGGCTCCTGGACTTTCTTCCAGCTCTGTTTCCTCAGTTCAGAAGGCAGTTAGCAAAAAGAAGACATGTTCATCAGCCATGCTGTTAGCAAAGACCAATGCAATGTGTATGCTCTCCTCATGGGATACAGATGCATTTGAATAAATCTGTTCCCTCCATCCTCCAACAAAGCTCCAGGTTGCATTCAGACATAAGTCAGGCATGGCAACCACCCTGCTATATGCTATTCATATGTACAACATCGGTTAGAGTGGGAGCACCTCACTCTCTTGCTGCTTTTAGAGCTGTGCCTGGGATACGACCCCAGGGAACTGCACAAGACACATCAGAGGACCCCTGTTTACCTGAAAAGAAGAAAAGCACATGGAAATCCTAGAGAGCTGGTGGGTATAAAAGCTGAGCAGCAGCAGCAGGAGATGGACACAAAGGAGCAGGCAGCACACAGGCCCCTTCCTTCCCTTCCGCAGCCGGCGGCGGCACAGAGGGGCTTTGTGCTCAGGGCAGTCCCACGGTCCTGCTTACCCTGACCCTGTGGTGTGGGTTTACTGCTGAAGGAGTGATGTCTGGTGGGTTCCAGGCAGGAATCCCTGTGACCCAGGCTGCCCCACCAACAAATTCCCTATTCACCTTGTGTATAAAGTGAATTCCCCTGCCAAACACCTTCCCACGGCACCCAGTAGTGCTGTGTGCACTGCTCAGCCTCCTTGGTTGCTCTACAAGGCACTCACACTGCTTCCCATCCCTGCATCGTAGCCCCTCTCCTTGTTATTATACACCACCCCCACCAAAGCTTTCCTGATGCCTGTTCATTAAATATTCTCTCCACAGGAATATATTCTTCTGGCTTACATCCCAGCAGTCAGACCGAGATACTCAATATTCTCAAAAGCAACCACCAAGTGGTGGGACACCACTGACACAGTGACCTTTAGACAGTGTTCACATTTATATGATGTTTACTGAGCTGCCAGGACTGTACCCTACTTGTACTCATTTCTTTAGGATTCACACATCAAAGAGGTTTTCAAATCAGAAGAAACAATTGTTATCAGTTACATCAGTCTCCTACCAAGCAACTTCTGGTATTAATTTGCTACCAGCCCATCAAAGCTATATTTTAACAGGAGAAGGTTTATTGCCATTACCCAGAAAGCTTGAACTTTCATCAAAAATGGCACCACCAGGTTTCCTTCTGTGCTCAATATCCCTACATTCTTCTTTGCTCTTCTTAAATCTCTAGCCATAATTTTTTCCTTATGCTTCTTTTGACTATCTTCTACACTTTGCAACTTCAAATGTGCCTTAATTGTAGGTTCCTTTTTTCCCCCTAAATATGCATCTTTTAGAGATGTTATTATTTTTCAAATTAGCATAACTTTCAACTGTTGGATTAAGGCTTTTGAGGAATAGAATAAGAAATGAATAGGCTGCTTCCGATTAGCATTCCTATTTGGCTATTTTAAATACTCTGCTGATTCAGCTCAAGTATTTTTAAATTTGGGAAATCACTTCTTCTAAGAGCTACTAGATGTTATTTGTTGACACTGAATAAGTGTGCATTACTTGTATAATAATTCATAACTCCCATAGTAATGTTTCTCTATCGAGATCAGGGCTGATATCCATTTTCCTTATGCTGGAAGTAATGCATGGCAAGTTATGAGATATCAGCCTTGGTTTTGAGGAATTACCTTGTCATTCCCTAAAATCTACCATCATATTTGCTTTCCTCATCTCTATATTGACGGTTACACTCTTCTCTCTCTCCGGCATCCTGGCTGGTAACAGGCACTAACCTTCCCCTGTTCTGGTCACTCGTTCCCAGTTCAGTCCCATGCAGCTATTGTGTACAACTAATTAATGGTTGTTGCTGTTAAAGACAGCGGGGCCACGACTTTAATAGGAAGATTGGTGATGTGTGAGTCCATCCCAGCACAGCGCACCCTCCCCTGTGCCCCATCAGCCACCCACAGCAAGGGGATGTAGAATTTGTCATGGCAAAAGAGAGGAAACAGTCTCCAGAACAACTGTTCCCCACTGTCAATACACATCTTGGGTCAGCAAGTTCAGAAACTTCCTGGAAAACAAAGTCCTGAGCACTGCAGATACTGCTGCTCCCAGCAAGAGGTTCTGGCAGGGGGGACAACTACAGAGAAAATATATACATCCCCTTACCACCCACAGCACGCTCTGCACCCGGCGCTTACAGTGATGCCAAAACACACCCTCCCAGTAGCCACCGGTTTCCCTCCATGCCCTCTCCACTGACAACCTCTCCTGCCTTGAAGGGGCTGAGGCCACCAAGACCATCGCCATGTCTCAAGGATGTTTTTTTCTGAGTCACAGATTCCAGGGATCCCCTTGCGTGTTGAGCAACACTACCGCTTTCAGGGCTCACTTCCCCAGCTTCCAAAAAACAACACTGCTGCCCAAAGTGCCGCATGCGAGCAAACAGCAGCTGCCTGTGCCACTGCAGCCGGCGGGAACGCAAGCTTCCCAAGTATTTCTGCACAGCAAAGCAACTAGCTTTTCTTGAGTTTCACTTCCCGCTCTGGACCAAAAACCATTGGAGACCAATCGCATAAGCACAAACTGTTCCAGGCTGCTGCAGCATCAGCAAAACCACTGGCAAAACCCCTGGATGCCGAAGGATGGATGGTGACCGTTCCCCAGCAGCCCTACATGCAAGTGCGTATGCTGGGGACTGCTGCAGTGCTTACGTGTGCCTGGGATTTTGCCTACACCTGAATTGTGCCACTCCTTTTAAGCATGATTTCCAGCACAGGTGTTTGCTCTTTTAGAGGAGCGTATCTCAGGCTTGCAAGACACCCAGTGAGTTTTTCCTCCCTCGACATGCATAGCACCACGTGCAGCATGGAAAACTGTAGGTACTTGCCCTTTGCAACTAATTCTAGCAGATGAAGCAAAAGGCTCCTTTGCTATCCAGGCAGGACAGCAGCCCCACTGCCTCCTTTCAGCAAGCCAAGGTCAAGTCCGCATGCATAAAAAAGATAGCTCTGCCGTTAAACACTTCCAGACTTGCCCCCATACCTCGAGCTGTCAGCACGGCTATCTCCACTCCTCATTGCACAGCACAGGACAGGGAACAGCTGGGATGGTTTCTGTCTCCTGCTGAGGAGTGCATCCACTGCCTAGGCTTTGCGGAAAAATACACTGACTTCTCAGAGGTCAGCTTTAATAACTAGGATTCCCACAAGCCATGAGGAGAATCCAGCTCATGATATTTGGCATGAATATCACGCTCTGTTCCTCATGCTGCTACAATTTCCATTTCAAATAGCAGGAAACAAATTACCCTGTGGTATTTTTCAGGACAACCAATGGGAAGGAACATTAGACCAAAGCCTGTGGCGGGGGACAGGCCTTGACAAAGCTCCTGAGTATAAGAGGAGAAATACTTCTTGGAGGTTACAAAGGTTAAATATGCTAAATATGAATCTAAATTTTCATGGTCAAAAGAGCACCTTGCAAGGGCTGAAGCCTCATGCAGACATGGAACAAAACAGCAAAGGGGTTTTGCTGGACAAGCGGGCTGGCACAGGATGTGATTAATCTCTCAAGTTCAGATTGCTTATTACCAGGACCCACAGTGAATCCTGGGGAGAGCTAGGCTTAGGAAAAGAAACCCATTTATAATCAAACCATAGTTTGGCCTTCGATTTGTATGCCTTCATTACTCCCCCCTCCCCATCTCCCAAAGCCCTTGCCTCAAACAGTTCAAAACACAAACATGAAATATTTTGGATAAGGCAGCATGGGCACAGAGTGGTAACAAGGACAAAGGACGGTCACAGGAACCCGTCCTTCTGACAGGCGCACGAGCTGCCCCGTCCCTGTGTGTCACACGCACGGGGCTGCTGCAGAGACATTAAACCACCATCACCTCGGGGTGCCTGAGCGGCCCCCCGGCACCCTCTGAGACTGCACCCAGGCGCGGGCTCAGCAAACGGACACGGCAGCTCCCACCTCTCACTGCATCTCCCCCAGAGGAGCACGAGCCGCCCTCTGTTCCCAGCAAGGAGGTGCGAGCAGGGAAGTCCCAAACTCTTCTACAACACTTGGCTCCAGCTTTCTGCTCCATGATTTAGCCTACGTGTCCAAAGCTGCTTACTGGGACAGAGAAAGAAACACTCCCTACCATCAAAAGCCAACAAAACGGAGGTTACTTCAGCTGAAGAAGCGACAGGCTTGTGACACAGCCACTCTGGCGAAGGAGACCGGTTTATAGTATGGAAAAGAGCTGCCAGCTGGCTCTGTTAAGACGAGCACAGCTCCTCAGAGCAGGAATGGCCAGCAAACCTGGGCCCATGCAGAAAGCAGCTACAGGTCCGCTGCTTCCCTGCCACGGCTGCATTTCCCAGCCTCTCTGAGCACCGTCCTCCCTCTGCTGATGGGAGGTCCCAAGCCCAAGCTAAAGCCCACCTTGCAGCCACAGGATCCCCAGCCCAGCTGCAGCAGCTGCAGCAAGTTCACATGAGCACAGGCTTCCTTCCTCACGTCTCCTGCAGCAGCAGGGGCAGTAGAAAGGTTATTTATTAACAGCTCTGGGACAAAGGAGCAAGAAAGAAAACAAATCCATTTATAAACCAGCTAAAGAGAAAACTTGTGATTAATGGTCTCTGTAATTCTTTAAGTGTGGCCTGGAGCTGCCCTGGCATCACTTATTGTGGTGCTGAATCAGCAGAAGAGACCCACTTGGGCAGTAAATAGTCCCATAAGGGCAGAATAGCCCTGAAGAAGAAAGCACTAACTTAGGCAGCATCCTGATTTTTCCTGGCTTCTGCTAGGATTCGGGAAGACTGATAGTGGTCAACTTTCTCAGCCTAAATACCAAGCAATGACTCACATTAGCATCTACCTCTGCAATCCAGGACGTATGCTTTCCTCTGGGACAATTTAGAAACAGGATAAGGAGAGAAACTCATGTGAGAGTTGTCTCAAACAATACCAGTCAGTGCTAGCTGAGCTCTCAGATAGGACCATACCAATCCTGAGTACTTTGGCAGACCTTTTCCTTTGATAAGGTTTCTCAAGGGAGGGGGGGGGAGGAGGGGAGGAGCACAAAAATAACAAAACACTGTTCTGTTTAGCAGTTACCCATAGCAGAGAAAAGCTGAGCTAAAGTTTCCAACAATTATCAGTACAAAATCCTAAAATAGACATGCAATGTACCATTTTTTAATTTAAAACTGGCTGGGATAGGAGTTCCATCGTTGGATTGAAAGCTGTATAAGAGCACAAGCCAATACATCAAGATGACAAGACACGTTAGAACAACAGCATGAAAATGCTCAGTATAGAACTGATATGGATGAAGGAGCAAAAGCCTCAAGCAGAAGTGACAAACTGCACTGTAATTCATTGGGAGGAACTGCATATCCAGGGAGGACAGATAAATAATGTCCAAGGTATCTATGGAAACCACCATCCTACACAGGAAACAATAAAACTTGGAAAAAGACAAACATGAGAAAAATAACTCAAACTTCAGATACTTGTAAGGACAATGATACTAATTGAAAGCAGGATTTGATCCCAAAGAGATGGTGGATCACTTAAAGAGATGTGAAGTACAGAAATGAGGGCTAGCAGGCTGAAGGAGAAATAGGAGCTGTATGGTCACTCTGCAAAGAGGAGTCTGCGTGGCTGTCTCCTCTCAGCAGATGAGAGCCCGAGCTTTAAAATCCATTTGTAAACTGATGCGGATCCCACACACATCTTGTTCAGATGACTCTCAGCAGTGGGTTTCCTCCTGGGCCACGACCTGCTCACCCTATACACAGACACACGGGAAGTCAACTTACTTTGGGTGGAAATGGCGAAGGCAAAAGACAGCTAAGTATTTTCAGCTTTGCACTTCCCATCATTGAAAGCATCCAACAACTTTCCTTGTCCTCCTGTTCTGTTTTGTCTGATATTTTTGCCCAACAATTTTCAGCCCTCAGAGCCTCTCACAGCTGGGTTTGGACCTGATCACTTTTTTGCACCACCGATCACACCCAACCAAGAACTTCTTAAACTCTGCTGAGATTACCAGTTATAAATAAAGGCTTCACACCTTTCTCTCATTTAAGAATAGAGTAGTTTTTAGTGTAGCTATGGTACAAGAAATTAGTGTAGCAACAGTGCAAGAACTTACAGAGCAGGAAAATGTGTGTTTCAAAAAATAATTTCAGTCACACTCATGCTCACTCCTCCTGCACTCACAGGCACCGAGGTCACCCAGGCATTCTGGCAGGGTCCCGCATGAGATGGGACCAAGGCTGCCAGATGCCAAGTCCTCACTGCATCTGTTTGGCTCCTCTTCAGTGGCAAGCTACAAATTTTTGGGCAGGTCTTTTGCCATCTTTAGGAGCTAACAGTAACTATGGCATAACCCCTTTGTCTTGAAATCTCTCTTACCTCATCCCCCAAGAGCCCTAGGACAGGTATCTGCTCAGCGCCCTTTTTTGTTCCCCATTCATTTTGGGTCCCACAGTCTGCCTTCCTGCTGGGAGAAGAGGAGGAGGACTCGCACACGGGATGTGCTCCGATCTTGTTGTCATCCTTCTATTACCGGAGCACAATTTTTTTTCCCCAAGGAGTCATCTGCGCAGCGGCTTTATCAGCACCCATGCCTTCTTCTGACAAGCCATCCATGCAAAGCTTATCAGGGCACATGCTGCTGGGTTTGTCACAAACACCACATTTGTCAGTGTTTACCCAGTTTCAGTGCAGTCGGTCACGTCCTTGGTTATCATTACAGACCATTCTTTTAACCCTTGCTCTGTTGCTTCTTCCAGTCCTCTCTCTCTGTCTCTTACAAACACACACATACCTCCATTCATATTTCCTTCAGGCCAGCTGTAGTATTTCTGCTTCTTCAGCTGCATGCCTGCCTTATGCATGGTGTGCCAGGACCTTTGCCTCACAGGTCATCACTGCAGCTGTGAAAAGGTCTCCTTGGCTTGGTTAGGTTATGGGAGACTAATAACAGCAAAGGAAGCAGATTTTAGAGCTGTTCTGGGGTCTGCTCCTGCATGCAGCTCTGCTGCTTGGATGTAGCCAGGTCTCCTGCTCGGAGCTTGTGCCACAGCATGCACCAGTGCAGCACCAGCGGCAGCCCCCCATAAATTAGAGGATGCTGAAATCCAAGAGAGGAACAATGCAGCTTGTCCCTGCGTATCAATACCAGACTTACCAGGAGGGATTTAAACCAGTTTACACCCAGGATCTCACTGACAATGTTACAGCTGGAGCTGTTTTCAGTCTGTCACGTGCTGAGCAGCTCCCAGTGACAGTATGGGGTGAGACCATTGTCACTAGTGTAGTGCAGACCTGGTAGCGTTCCTATGCTAGGCTCGCAAGGCAAGGCTGGCATTAACCTCAGCTTCCCCCATAAAGCTCCTGGCGAGACAGGATAGCTGCAATTATCCCATAGCAGTCACAAGACTCACAAGGAGGCTTTTGTGTGCACATATTTTCTCATGCTCGTGTCACAACCTTCTGAGTCCAGCCTTCTCTCAGCCCATGGACGCCAAGGCCAGGACTGTCTCACTACTTTCCCACTATTCCCAGGCTCCCCTTGACTCTGTGGCTTTCACAGCTGACTCCAGCTCCCCAGCAGTGCTGTCTCCCCACACATATGGGGAACTAATACCAAACAGGTAATGCTAGAGCTGACCATCATGCTTTTCCATCTGTTGAAACCCAGACTTTCCCTAGTAATGAAACATAACATTTAAGTTTGTCACAGTGCTTTCCACCCATAGACTGCCAAGCACTTGTGGTGCTACAGAGGTCAGCACCGTTAGCCCCATTTCCCCAGATGATGAAAAAGCACTGGAGAGCAGCAAATATCCAGCCTGATGCTCTGTCCCCTGGACCACCTCATCTGCTTGTCTTGGGAAGCTCCCACGAAGCAGGGCTCCTAGCATGCTCCCTCCTGCTGAGAGGTGGAGTTCCCAGGGCCGGGGAAAGAGCAGCACGCTTTGGCTACACTTACTCTTACGTTCATCTTCTTTCATTTTGATATATTTTGTGTTCTGCCAGACTAATAACAACTTGGAGATTGTCAGCCTAGTAAAGTTCATGCACAACTCGTGCTACAAGATCTATGTAGTTCTGCTACCACTTTAAAAATGTGGGGGAAAAATGGACAATGTCATTTAGGCAAGGAGAAACATGCTAAAAGAGAAACACAGGCAGCAGAGCCCTGCAGCAGGAAAGAAGGCATCCTCCATGCTTCCTTCCCGCAGCCTGACTTCAGGGGCAGAGGCAGGAGAAACCAGCAGGAGTTAAAACAGTTACTTGCTACTTTAGGCATTAGGGACTACCTAACAGCAGTCCTGATGTATTATATATAACCTCTGTGAAATGCTAGTAAACCTAAAGACTAACCACTACACCACACCAAAAGTTCCTGAGATGTGGTTTGCAATATATTACAATGCAAATTTATGGTTACAGTCTTCTGAGAAGTAAATGGGCAGAAGAGGCTCTCCAAGACGCCTATTTACAGAAGGGCATCTATTCCCAGCCAGGCTTATGGGATTCAGTTAGCATTCTCACAGACACCAAGCGGCCACAACACTCAAAGGTCCTTAAATTGGTAGAGAAATTACTAGTCTCTGGAGCTGAGACACGCTTTGTAACCTAAAAAGCAACTGTAAAATTACTGTCTTTAACAAGGACTTCATAGCATGAGGCCAGGTTCTGTTGTAAAACACTACTTTTAAGATGACGTGCAAAGGCTTAACGTCACAGTTGGCTTAACTCCCCTGTTTGATCTGCCACAAAAAGGGACTATCCTACCTCTTTCTTCTGCCATAGTTCTACCTTGCATTTGTGCAAGTGCAGATTGCTTTTCTAAAAAAAAAAAATAAATATTTTTTTTTTAAACCAGGCTGCTCTTCAGATGGGTTAAGTTCTCTGGTCAGGCTGACAGTCACAAGTGCAGCGTGGGAAAGAAGAGGTGGTCTAACTGTCCTTTTTAGCAGGTGGGGTAGACATAGCTCGACACTTCACATGTTAAAACCACTTGCTAAACTATTCTTTAAACTTGCAACTGATTCATTTCAAAAGAAGGTCTTAATTCTCTCTGGCTAATGATAGAATAAGTCCTAAACACACTTCTGGAACATTCTTTTCTTCTTTTCTTCATGGCTTTCATGCTTTTGTCACAACAGTATTTCTAAGTTGTGTAAACAAGAATCTGACCACTAGCTTTACCAGAATAAAGTTCTTTCCAGCTTCAATTAACTTAATGTTTACCACAGTCTCAAACTAAGCTGACAAACAGTAGGCTTCCTATATTATTTCAGAAAAGCAAGACTAAATATATAGAAGCTGTAGATCAACTCACTGAGAACATTCAATTCCAGGCAAAATTGCAGATTTCCAGTGTGTTTCCCAAAAAGCAGCTGGAACCAGAAGCTAAGGGTGGATCCTGGCCAAGAGCAGATGCTCTCCCTGGCAAGAGCTGCCCCCTGCCATTGTGGCAAAGAGCAGGTAAGAGGGAGTGACAGATTTCAGCAGAGGACCAGATCCCACTCCGTTACCTGTCCCTACCACCTTCCACATAGGAGAGGCTCCATCTTCCCTCCTGTTGCATGCCTGCTCCCTGGGCTTTGCCATGCACCATGGATGTTTCTATCCCATCAGCTATGCTGCAGGGTCTCCGAATTCCCTATATCCCTCGCTTTTGGAGGAGTCTCCCCCTTCTTGCTACAGCCCAGGGAGGAAGGTGGAGAGGCTGCTGCCTCCCCTGCCCCCACCTGCAGCGTCACTATGAGTGAATATCAGAAACCACAGCTGCTGTACCCACAGTTCTCGCCGCTGTCTCCAGAGCCCTCCGAGCCGAGTGCGAAAGCGCTGTGAACTGACTGACTGAGGGGTTGAAGTGGTTTCTACATCCTGAACTGCTGATTCACCTCTTCCAGGCAGAACACAGAGCTCAAAGGCCAGTGATGGTTTGAGCTTTGGCTGAAAGATTGCAGATAGTTAATGAAAAAACAAGCTAATTCTCAGTCCTTTGTAAAAATAGGCCCATTTTCTTTTCGTCCTCTCCCCCAAGAGCAATCTGGCATTCACCGCCCTCTATGATCAGGCCAAAGACTCTCAGGAGGATCAGAAACAAAGGGGAAAATACAAATCAAACTAAGAGCCTTTAACTTCTATTCATGCAAAATAAAAATGTCTGCTCAAAGGTGCAAGTCCCAGCCTGTAAACCACTCAGCCACCCCAAAAGGGTTACTTTTTGATCAGAAGAGATGCAGTGTACAGATGGATGAAGGTCACAAGGGAGCATGGGACAGTGCGGGTCAGACTGATGGGCACGTGTCTCCTCATACCAGAAACTTAAATCACTGGCTATGGAGTATGTTGACATTACAAGGGGAATTTGAAAGGCAATATGAAGGCAGACAGTGAAGCAGCTCTGCAGATCCTCACGGAAAGCTCTTCCCGAGCTGGAAGGGACCAGTAAAAGCCTAAGAGCATTCAGACAAGAACTCTAACAGGCAAAGTTGTAGCATTGCTGGTGGTGGCTGAGCACTGACAAGAGTACGAACAGCAGTGACTGCTATACCACCTGCGTTGCCCTTGAGTTGAGTTGCCCTGTTCACCAGCTAGCACAGCACAAGGGACAGAGGGACAAGGAGCCCAAAGAGCAGGCTGGAAAATTGATCTTTCCAGCTGCATTTGGAGGGAGTGAATGCATGAGAGGACACAAGTTGATGGATTTGTTCAGCGTGCACTTAGATGACTCTTCCCTTCCATCTGGTCTCTCACACTTTTTCCTTTAACTTATTTCTTAATTTGTACTGCTAACGTAGTGCTGCTTCAGAGCACAATGCTGTTTTTGTGTCTCTCCTTGTCTTACAGCGAAGTTCCCTCCCAATAACTTTAATCTGAGTGACCTTTCCCCTCGCCTCCTGTTCTCTCACTTGGGCTAGTGCTGGCTTTCAAGCTAGACAAGCTGAAAATTACTGCAGAAAAAAAGAACAAGGCTAGCAGCAAGGACGAGCACCTTTTCTCTCTCCTTCAGCAGTAAAAATTTATGTCAAATTATGCCCACTGCCGAAGTGCACCCTTAGGCTCTGCTGCTCTCCATGTAAGCATACTGGCAACAGCTCTGCAGCTAGGAAATGCTGATGGAAATGTTTGCCATAAAACTTCAGCTCTGCTCAGGGAAGGGAAGCTTCCACTGAGCTATGAAGCCTGTCCTCACACCTAGCTGACAAAACTGTAACAAAACACAATTGAAGAAGTAGACCCCATCTAACTCATCTTTCAGAAAACCAACAGGGGTGCTTCTCTTCTGAATGTGACCCAGAATTTTACATTTTAAACTTGATTGGTCTCAAGCAATACTAATCCCTTGTGCGTTGGCTCCCCAACCAAAGACATCTTAGTATCACCCACTTCACCCCCAAGTTCGGCCTGAACACCTATGTCCTTCACCACATCCTAACCACCCTGAACAGGCCATCTCCAAACTGAGAACCCAGCTCCTGTCTCAACACACTTCAAACTCGATTCAGCTCTGGGCAACACTGTCATTGAGCATCGGGCTAGTAAAAAGGTACAAAATACCTAGCCAGTGAAGACATTCGTTACTGTGAGAGGGTGGTGAAACAGTGGAAGAGGTTGCCCAGAAAAGTGGTGGATGACCCATGCCTGGAAGTGTTCAAGGCCAACTTGAACGTGGCTTTGAGCAGCCTGGTCTAGTAGCAGGTGCCCCTGTCCATGGCAGGAAGGTTGGAACTAGATGATCTTTAAAGTCCCTCCCAACCCAACCCATTCTATGGTTCATGATTAACCCCAAAGTCGGGTTCGCTAGTTGCTCCCAGCCCCACAGGTGCTCAAGGTATAAAGATGTCTTAGGAAAAGAAGGAATGTGACCAAGCCTGATACTTTTGCACCATGCTAAGCCAGTTATACGACTTGGGAAAGGCCAAAGAGATTATCAATTGTTATAGCTTTTGTAACTCTTTTCAGGTGTCCAGCCTCTTAAATTTAGTCTTTCTCCTCTACAGATTCCTTGAGGGTTTTCTACATATTTTTGGTAATTACAAGTCAAGAAGCAAACACAGGCTGCAGTTGTCACAATAAGGTTACCTACAGGACAACCTTCTCCCTCCATGGTAATGCAGCAGTGCATACAATATAGGAAAGCAAATAAACTATGAGTTATGGCTGTCACAGATTATATATAGATAGATACAGATATATATGCATACACACACATACCTCTGCATATCTTTTCCGGACAACATTGTCTGGAAATATTTCTAGTCTATTCAGTATTTGAATGTCCAATTTTCCTCCCAAAGTTGCATTAGCTGTGCTTTTACAAGCTTGGCTTGAAGCCTATTATTTCCTCTTTATGTTTCAAATCACTCTTGGCTTCTTTAGACTTTTTCCTCTGACTTAATTGGTATTTGTACTGGTCCTCCTAGCACTGACAAACTCCATCTGTAAATCAGCAATGATTTTGTACTTTTTAGATCATTATTGAAAATGTCTAATGCCATCAGGCCTCTTGCAAAATACCTCTGAAAACACAGCTGTTTAATGATGATTTCCTTTGATAACTATTTTTGAGGTCTGTTGTTATTCAGGTCTTAATCCCTTAGTTCATTCTTTGCTGGAGAGTCACAGGGAGACTTTTGTAATCAGAACATCAGACATTCATCTATTGCTGTGGAGAAGTTTAAACACAAGATATTCATATTTGCTGTTTCCAACCACATTTGCTATCTCTGAAAAATAAAACAAGTGCAAATAATTAGTTGGAAAATAGATCAGATAAAGGACCGGCTACCTTCCCAGTCCTACACTCATAATCCACCCCCTTGGCTATCAAATAGCAGCCAGGGAGATTAGTTCTTCCAGCTCTCCTTTTCTGAGGTGGTTCCTAACCACCAGGGAAGTTGGACTTCAGAAGTCCCTTAACTTAACAGCCAGGGTTTAGTCAACATTCACTCAGTTATTCAAGAATACTTTTTTTCCCCTAGAACTCTGATGATCCTCCAGCCTCGTTTGCAAAAACAAATCAAGAAGAGAATGTTAATAGTTATAACGTGCATAAGACAAAATGCAGCCCATTTTTTCCAAATAAGAATCACACCAGGCTTGTTTGATATCTATTTTGTTAAGTCATCTGACTGACTTTGTAAACAAAAAAAGCCTTCAAGAAAGCAAAGACAAATGAAAATGCCTATCGGAACTTGAAATAACTTCCCCCACCCCTCCTTATAAATGCATTCTCTAGCCAAGTTCCAAACCCAAAAGGAACATATCCCTTGAATTTCTTGCTGCAGACTCTTGTAGGTGGGATTATCTCTGTTCTAGGATGCAGATTCATATGCTTGCTTGAGGGGACCACATGAACCCACAGGTTTGCTTCCATCTGGGATGAGTAATTTCCTTTTTGATGCATCCATTCCCATTATCCATTTTAACAGCACTATCCATTTCTACAGAAATATTATTCTGCAAGTTGCTTTGACAAGTCTTAACCTCTAAAAACCCAAAATACTATCGAACTAGCTATTAAGAGTTGGTTATTGGGGAGATCTATCCAGTAATTTAGACAGAACTGATGTCAAACTAAATTGACAATCATTCTCCAGGCTACCCACCACCATACTGCTGGGATATTGGTCAACAATAGCACCTCTCCCATTGCCCGGGATATCCCTAGTGTTCTACTGTAGTTTGTTGAAAATTAACTGAAAAAATCATAGAGCATAGATCTTCTCAGAAAGTATTTAGCGCAATTAATTTCAAATTATAAAACTTTATTGCCCCCCAAATGTTAATCTACAAAACAGTCTACTTAATTATCATACTTCCATGAAATATTCCTTCATATCAGAATTCATTCTGCCCACCCACCCCCAAAATCTGGAAAAGTATTTAACCAACACTTTTGTGTTTTTTTCCCCCCTGCATCATCACTAAAATCTTAGCCCCGTCACCACCCTAATTATTATGCAATTGCTAGATATACATTATTTTGTTCCTAAGGCACACAAAATGCCTCCTTTGAACTGTGCTTGGTCCTGCTAACTTTAGATTTGTGCCTGACATCTTTACTTTCTCTAAATAATCTTCCCCAATTCTCAGCCTGTATTTTCTATCAGATGTTCCTCATTTCCTCTTTGCCCACTTCCTTTCCCTTTACTTATTTGCTGCTTTCACTGTCTGAATAACTAGCCAAAGCTATCCTCATTCTTGGTTTTGGAGTGCTAGTCAGTATGTACTCTTCAAATTTCCAGTCTTCATACACATTCCTTGACTTTTCTTCCAGCAGATTTTGCTTTATTACCATTCCATGCTGGAGCAATCACTGGTCCATGGAGAGCAGTCATCCAACAGTGGTGATTAATTCATTACATGTAGAGAGAGCCCCGAGCCAGAGTTCAGTTTGGTACCTTTTATATTAGAATCAATATACTTTAGAAGGATTACTTCTTTTTACTGCTGTCTGCCTGAGATCAGTATCGTGCTTTCCCTAGGCTGAAGTTCCGTGTCCCGTTCCCCCCCTCCCCCAAGGTATTCATACTGATCACTGATACAGTCTGTTGTTCTGTATGACCCTGAACAGAATTTCTTTCTTGGCCATGTTAGCACACTGATTCAAATTTCAAGGCTGACACAGGCTTCCTAAAACTGAAGAGTAGCTTTTCAAACCTATTTGTTACAGTGCCTGTGGACAAGACTCCCAGCAAACAGGTCTTTCTGACCTGCTCTGTTTCTGACCCACTGAAATACTCCCTAATAATTCCTGTCTGATGAAAGAACATGTCCTCAGTGTGCATTTGTGCCTCATTTCAAGGTGGAAACTTTCCTACTAGCTGATAGATACTGCCTGTCCTGGACTCCCCCCCCGCCACCCTGTGTTGAATCTACCAATTGCTGCCTCTGGAAGACATAGCACGGGAGGCGCTTTCAAAAACACTGCCTCATGTTGTCTTCTCCCACACATGAAGTGTGGTTTCTTGCTATTGCACTAATTTTCATTAGGCTTTTGCAAGACGACTCCCATGTTCTGCAGGTCGGCCCATTCTGACACCATCACCGCCTCTTCTGCAATTAGCTTGAGCACTAACTGTCAGTTTTCTTCTACCTCTTAAAAATTCCACTTTTTAAAAGAAGGCTCATTTGGTCCTCTTTGCTAAATCAGTTTTCATCATCTAAGTTTCTTCCCCGTGATTCCTCCCCTCACTAGAAAAGGCATCTCCGTTCATGCATTATATTTCATTTTTGGAATGAAACTTTTTAAAGACTGGTTTCAAAGCTATTCTTATCTCCCTTTTCAGCAGAGGAAAATTATTTCTAAATATTTCCAGCTTCACTCATGACTGCATAAACTAATGAGCTAACCTTCTCCTGCCAGCCTTTGCTTTACATTTTGATGTAAGTTAGACTGAGAACATACTTCTTCCCCTCAAACATCATTCATTACATTCTATGAAATTAAAAACTTGGGCGGACCTAGTGTACCATTTTATTTGTTTCAAGACAAAAACACCATCACACTTTGATTCCCTGTCGGCATAACAATGGCAAAGGAGAGGCTTCTACCTGGTATGGAAGAAGAAACTATCCAAATAGTGGAAACTACTACCCCTAAGCTTCTCACTCAATTTAAAGGCTAAGTTTCCACCCAGATCTTTTTCTAGTTTACTGCTTCTTGCCTGTTTGCCTTGTTGGCGTTTAGAAGCTCCACACGGAGCCCAGCACCGTCAGCAGTGCAGAAAGATGGGCTGTATTGCAGAAGTTGCTGCGAACAGGGGGCACGACACCCAGATGGACAGAAGACGATACTAAACTAGGAAATGTTTCTGCCAAGCGCCGTGCCTAGTGCTGCTACGTGCGCCCTGCCAGCTAATTATAAAAGGCAAGCGCCGGTACAAGACATCTCGGGGAAAAATTCCCGTGCAATAAGCACTTGCAGCTGATGCCGCGTCCCGCCCCCGCTCCCCAGGCCCGCAGCGAAGGCGAGTGCCGGCCGGGGTGCCGAGGGAATCCCTCCCTCCCCTGCGCCCTACCGAGCCGGCTCTGGCCCCCAGCCCACGCACCGAGAGCCCCTCGCACCCAGCACCGCCACCCTTCCACCCTCAGAGCTACCGTTTTCCACCGCCGCTTCCTCACGGCCAGCATCCCCACGGAGTTTGCCCCCCCACCCCGGAGCGCGGCGCCGCGGGCTGCAGCCGCGGACCCGTCGCCGGCTCCCCCGGCGCGGCGGGCGGGGAATCCCTCGCACCGACGCGGCCAAACTTCTGCCAGACACCGGCGCGGAGCCTGCGCTGCCGCCCGCCCCGCTGCGCCGCCCGGGGACCCGCCAGCCCGCCGCCACCTCCAGCCGCAGCCCCCCTGCCCGGGCACAGGTTGACATTGTCCCTTCGGAAACGGCCAGGAACCCAAAGGCTGGAAGATGATGTCAGCCGGGGGAGGACTGCGGCAAGGCTGCACCCACCCAGGCGAGCCCCCACCGCCGGCAGCGCTCCGCGGGCGCGGAAAGAACGCGCCGCCCGGGGATGCCGCAGCCCCCCCCGGCCAGGGGCTCCCCCCAACACGCACAGCCTCCCCCGAGCGCCGGCCGCGGGATGCCGCCAGCCCGGGGGCGCCCCGCCGAGCCCTGCCTCCCCCCGTGCCCCCTCGCCGGGGTCAGGGCTGCTGGGGGCGACCAGTGTTCGCCCCGGTCCTTACCCTTTGGCTCGTCCATCCGTGCCGGTGCGGGCTCCCTCCTCCCTCTCCCCCTCCTCTTCCTCCCTCAGCCTCCGCCGGCTCTGCGCTGCCTTAGGGAGAGGTGCTCATGAAAATGGGCGCTGTAGTGGTCCATGGCTGTGGGAGGGGTTAGTTTAACTCTACATGACTCAATCCATCCAACTTGCGGGCTGACCTCCCGCGCTCCTCGAGGCGCGGATCCCCGCGGGGCCGCCGCGCTCCCCGCGCCTCAGGCTCCTCCGCCCGGCCCGGGGGTCCCGCCCGGCGCGCGCCCGGGGGGCTACCCGCTGGCTCTGCGGGGGCCGCGGCCTGGAGCGGGGCTGCATGGCTGGTGCCGGGGAGGAGGAGGTGTCATTTCGGCTGCAGAAAGTCTTCTCTAGTCGGCTGGTTTTCTTCGTGTGGGTTTTTGCCTTTTTCTTTTTTTTTTTTTTTTTGGTTTGGTTCTTTTTTTTTTTTTTTTTAAGTTGCATAAGACTGAGCACATACCCTTAGCACCAGTGAGGTACACGAACTGTCCTGAGAAGACATGACCTTCCTTCTTTCTATCTATGAGGTCCAGCCCACAGCAAAAAAACCCCAACAAAACAGCACAAAAACCAAACCAAAAAACCCCAAACAAAACCCAACCACTAAGCCATGAAAGGAGATGAATCTGCAGTAACTGCTGACAGGTCACCTCCTGCACCTAGCTGCCCCATGGAACGACTCGCACTGCTGGCTGCAGCTCCTGGGGAGCTTCCAGGAAAGCCAATTTTCAACTACTTGTCTGGAAGGCCTGAAGGGACCCCCACCCCCAGATCCCCCCCCACTGCCTTTTACCCTTATGGAGCCCCCCCACACCTCCCAGGTTGACTCCACACAAATAAATACAGGACAGCGCTGGAGGACTCTCAGCAACTTTTCTCTGCAGCCTCTGAAGTTCAGGTCCTTTCCAGGCACCACACATGTCCCCACACCCCTGCCTACAGTTCTGTCAGCCTCCCACCCCAAAGGAGGTTGCCAGCCACCCTGGCTCTTTCATTTCCTTCTCAAAGCAGCACCCACCAGCTTCCCAGCACCTTCCCTGCTGGTCACCTGGAGGGTGAAGTCACCAGGGCACAAGGCACCACCACCTGCAGCCAGCTGCCATGCCCTGCTCGTGCCAGAGCCAGCTCCACTCTCAGAGATGTCACTTTTACCAACTCACTCTCCTGCTCCTGGGACTTCTCTTTGCAGCCAGACAAGTGGACATGCTGCCCTGCAGCTGGGCACCACCAGCTTCCAGTTGTCCTAGGGAGAGGCAGGAAGAGCAGGGTCCTGATGCTAGGGACCTGGAAAACCACATCTGGATGTGGGTTTTCAAGTCCCTGCCGTTATTGCAGCCCCATTGCAAACAAAGACCAGCTCTTTCTCCTTCACATTGACCCAGCCTGTATTACTGCAAACTGGTAAGATGATGCTCCTATTTATAATCTCTCTGGGAACAGGAAAACAGGGATCTACAAAATAAAGCAATCTACACAATTAAGGCTTTAGTGAGTTAAATTCTTTCTGAATTACTGTCAGCTTTGGTTCAAAAATGTAAGTGTTTATCACCTTGGTCAGAAAAATTGGCCTGGGCAGTACAAATAAGGGAGAACTGACCTTACCTCCAGTGATAATGAGGCAACATTTTTAGAGGGTTTAGCATGGCAGAAGTAATTTTGTCACCTTGAACACCAAATCTTTTAAAAATAAGGGTGTAGTTCATACACTGCTCAGTTAACAAGTGCAACTTTAAAACTCTTCACTGTCATAAATGTCAATTGCACAGATTTATCAGTAAGAAACACTACTGACTTTTTTAAAAAAAGACTGATAAGAGTATGAGAGCTTATGTACCAGTCACGCACTGACTTCTGCAAATCGTATTTGCTGGTAGAGTGTCACCACAAGAAATAAGAGATGCATTAAAAGTGCCACATTAAATGAACTAAACCCCACTAAATAGTAGTTTTAAAAAATACAGTTGGAATTTGGAAATTATTTGCAAATGGCTGTGCTTAGACTCACTCCGGAAGCTCAGCTGGGCTTATGGAAGAGCTCCCCTAAAGGCTGAGGAATTAAAATTTAACAAGTGGAAGATATCTACGGGCCCCCCTCAGAGAAAGGTAGGCATGACTCCACGTCATGTCTAACACCTCTTATGGATGCTCAGACTGATGTATTTCAAGTCCTTTAAAACTGTGTGTGTACCTGACAAACTACAATAAGCTCTTTTATACAAGTCTGCCAGTAAGGTGGTTTTTTTTTTGCCTGAGGAAGTTCAGCTTCAAACGGAGGCAGAGGAAACCTTTATGGGGAAGGACAGGCCATCATTAGCCAGTGATCATGAAACATGCAGTGCTGTTCTTGCACAAGAGGAAGTTGTCACCTGCAGCATAAGGTCCCTTTAGGAAAGAGTTGCTCTGAACCGTGGTAGTTATGGTCCGCTGCACCTGAAAATACCCAGGTCCTTCAAAGAGCTGCAGGGAACAGATTTCTGAGTTGAAGATGATCTACTTCAAGTGATGGACCAAGAAATATGTGAACAGTATTTCCACAGCTACAGAAGCAGAGAACGACATTGCATGCTATTTTGCAGCCATTCAGTTTGGGTGTAAGAGACAGTGATGAAACAAATTTTCCCCCTTTGGTTCTGAAAAGGAGGGGAAGGGTGGACTTTGTAGCCTCATGTGACATGAG
Organism: Falco punctatus; assembly: GCF_963210335.1. Lineage (NCBI taxonomy): Eukaryota > Metazoa > Chordata > Aves > Falconiformes > Falconidae > Falco > Falco punctatus. The sequence goes on along the minus strand of NC_137589.1, from coordinate 28,294,946 downwards.
ATGCAGACTTCCCCTTCCACAGATGGCCAGATCCAGATTTGCCAGAGCAGTTAGGTTCTGCCTGATGAACTCAGCTGCCTTTGGGCAAACCTCTAACTGCAATCCACGACCAGCAAAAGGCAACAGCGGATTCTGTGTCGCAGTCATTTCCATAAGAAAAAACAACCGGATGAAAAAAAAGCAGCCCCGGAGGCAGGCATTTGTACTCCGATAAGGCTCCAGACAGTGTGAAGAGGAAGCTTGAAAACACAGAAGAAAAAAAAAAAAAAAAAAGAGGAAACCGAAGAACTCAGGATGTAGTTTCCACACATCTTTAACCAGGGGTAAGAACAGCAAAACAAAGAAGTGCCACTCTTCTACTCCTAGGACAAACCCAAGCATCCTGTGCAACTTCGTAGGAATACTTCTTAAATATCCATCATCTTCCCAGCCATAGGAAGAGCTTAGTCTCAACCGTCTTGCTCCTCTAAGTTTACACAAGTTGTATGAGTGTTTGTGTGCATCTAAACCCATGAAACTTCATAGGTATCTCAAATTTGCTGTTTTGCAGATGAGTTATGCTGCCTTTGGGACTCAGAAAAGGAGCAAGAGTGAGCAAGCACTGGGACACATTAACTCCATTTCCAGAAGACAAAAGGAACCAAGGTGATTACACTGGAATCCAGGACCAGAACCTCTTGGCTTTGGGATGGGGAAAGGAAACTGCCTGTAGGAAAAGTCAGTGAGCCTGGGAACAAGCCTACAGGCATTAGAAGCCTTTGTAGTTTGCTTCCACAGAAAGAATCAGTATGAAAACATCTGAAATATTTTAAACAAACAGGCCATCCCATCACCAATCTCAAGAACAATATCAAAGTCACCTTTCCATGTTTGCTTAGGGGCATGGTCTGGGGGTGTTTAGGTGAGGGCATCAGCCTCAAGAAACTTTGTGTGTAAACACTGGCCTTAGCAGGGATAGGCTGAACAGTCCTCAGGCTTTTCTAGACATTTAGTCCCAGTGTGCTGGCTCATGTCACCACCTTCCAGCTGGGACGAGGGGCAGCAGGTACCCAGCCCTTCATGCCCAGCACCTCTGCAACAGACGATAATTAGTGAACGTCTCCAGAAAGACAGTGAACACATTAAATTGCTGGGACCAGAATTCTCTAAAAAGGGAGGTTGATCCAAGTGATTAGGACAGCTTCCTTCTGGAAAGGAGGGCAGAAAAGAGGGGCCAGGCATTAGAGAAAGAAAAGTAACCAAAGTGCTAAAGGTGCTAGGTAATTTTTTTTCCCCCTACAGCTTTCAGCCCCTTGGCCCACTCATCCCACATTGCAATCACCTCAGACTTGACAGTATTCACCACACAGCAGACCAAGTCCTCCCCACATCTCCATGTTTTGCAATAGCTGAAGTTCAAATGCTTAATTTAGATAGCCAAAACACTTCCTCTGAAAAGCAAACCTCTTGGATGACTCCTGAGGGAACCAACAAACAAGCAACAAGCTATACAATACTTGTGTGCATGGAGCATTATTTTTAAAGAATGCAATTCTCTGAAAAAGGAAGAATTACTTTTGGTATTTAGGAAAAAGATGAGATGGCCTTCAGCTTCAACTTGCTGCAAACAAGTATTGTTCCTTAACCTTAAACATGAAATGCGTTTTGTATAAAAGTGACTTAAGTTCCTTTGTTTATCTTACTTCCTTGTCTTGGTTTAAATATTTGTAACCCGCTGCTCAGAGGATACCACTATCCTGTGTCTATACCGATACTCACAGATCTTGTCACCCAAAACCTGTGTATCACCTCTAAGATAACACCTTTTGTACTGTGGTTCTTCTGCACTTTTTTTTTTTTTTTTTTTTACTCGTCAGTAAACATTACTATCACCTCTATCATTCAGCTCCAATACAAGTCCCTTTCATTTCTTTGCTGCTTCTTGCATCAGATCATGTCTCTATTGCTGGTTCCTCTTCTACTTCAGTGTAATTTCCTCAAAGATCCTGATACTATTTTGTTTTTAAGTGCAACAGATAAAATCATTTAGCTTGTCTGTTACTCAACCACTACCCTCTTGTGATCTCTGCTGACTTTTCTTCTCCATTCATGTTAAAGTTTCATAGCCTCTGTTCATCTCTTATTTTTGTGATATAGGGATCATAGCGCTCAGATGACACATTTGCAGAACAACCTATTAATTAGTTATTTACTGGTTTTGCGTAAAACCGGTAACAGAGTTAGTGATGTTCATTAAAACTGACAAAAAAAAAGAAAAAAAAAAAGAAAAAAAAGAAAAAAAAAAGAAAAAAAAGAGTTCTTGCATTTTTTTGTAGAGGCCAATCAGTTTTCTAGTTAGGTTTGTTCTTCCAAACAGTCTTGGCTATTGAAGAAAAACTATTTTTACAAAAGAGATGAAACACCCTTATTGTTAAAAATCCACAAAGCTTCCACAAAACATGCAAACAAATTCCCACTCAGCCTCAGAATAACAGAAGCAGCATGAATGATGGGCACTGAAATGTCATTTGAAAGGAGCAGTACCCAAAGGCCTATTCTGAAACACCTTAAACTGCCAATTTAGTTTATGTATTCGTTAGGTGTAACTCCATAACAGGCTTGCAATGTGTTATTCTGTAAGTTTAACATACTTTCAATACCATTATCTCATAACATCATTAAAGGTTCTATCACTACTTTTATTTAATGTTACAAAGTTACATTAACATACTAAAAGTAAAAACAGTCTTCATGAGCTCTACAGCTTAGTGCAAAAAAAAAGTATACCCTAAGTAGTAATATGTCATATTGGTCATTATCCAAGTACCTAGTTCACAAAACACCTGTTGCTTTTTCTGCTCAGGTTATTTATTGCACCTGCTATATTACCCATGTCAGCTGTAAATATTGTAAACCAAATTCCAGATGATCTTCAGTTTGCTTGGTAATTTTTAATAAAACCATCACAGTCCCAAACATAGGCAACACCCTGCCCTGTAACTCTGCTTCTCAGATCATTTGTCATCACACACAGCACATTGGTACTCCCCTGCTAGAAACAGAGCTCTTGGTTTTCCTTCCAAGCAAGTGCAAATAGAGCTAGGCATAAGTATTATTACTGGGTTTTAGCAAGTTCGTTAGTGTTGGAGGTATTTCCAAATCCTTTGATCTTTTATTCTTATGGTTTGCATCTTTTAGTATCTTTGTATTGTTTTACCTGACAGGAGTGGTAGACAATCCCTAATAATGGCTTACCAAAGCAAAAATTTCCAACTTTCCGATGTTCCCACAGAGCAGGGAGCCCTCACTGGCTACACAGGACAGAGTTCTTAGGAGCAGCTAATAACAACCTTCATCTCTTTAGTCTCACTTTTAATATTATGGGGCTACCAATACCTAGAAAAGAAAGGAGCTCTGTAAAATGGGATGGGTGAGGCTAATAAAAAGAGCCTCCAGTAGAAGAAAGCAGAAGTGAAAAAAAAGACAGCGAAAATATCCTTATCCTCAAAGATCTAAGAGGCTATAAGAAGAAAAAGTGAAGAAAGTATCAGGAAAATCAGTAGTAAATGTAACATGACTAAGGGATAGCAAGTATCAGTTACCCCATCTAACAAACAAAACTTCAAACTCCCAAACTTAGTAAAGGACAGAAACAAAATATGAAAAATAAATTAACAATATGCATATAGGCTTTCAAAAATTGCTATATTAAGACTGAAGAAAGGAAACTTACTACCTCATCTGTAATACATACAGCTCATCTGTATGGTTTTATGACTAAAGTTAATTTTTGTCCTGTTAAATCCTAATTTAGCATGCAACAACATTGCTAGCAAAACAAATACACAATCATCCCAAAGCAGCTATTTTCAAAAGAGAACTGTGCATATTTAAACCAGGTTAAGTCACTCAATTTTAATATTTCTTCAAAAGAAGAAAAGTAGACAGAACGTGGAAAATATGAATAAAAAGGAAAAGAAAAACTTTAAAATAAATACTTTTTAAAATGCCTGAATTCAGCCCGACTACCCACTCACCCTCTGTTAAGTGATCTATTCTTTAATAAGGGAGCATCCGCAGAAGAAAGCCAGTGGCAGCACATAGACACATTGTCCATCAGATGTCAGTCAATAGCAGAAGAGAAGCTGACTGCATCCACCCGGAGGGACTATCTGAAGACACTGGCAAAAAAGGAGATACCTTAAAAATCCCAACCGTTTCTAATTTGCATGCTTGTTAACCATAGCCATAAATATACCCATGATAATTCAGCCCACCTGTTTTGCTGTGTTCTAGAAGCATAAAATGCTCTCCTTCTAACAGAGCTACAAAAGTAAGCTTTGCTGTGGGAAGTAATTAAGCGCCAGTTTGTGTTTGATTATTGACTATACTTTATCAAAAAGGAATCCACTAAATCTTTGCAACAGTAAAAGCCTACTTACACCCCACCTCGTTTCAGTACATGCCTTCTCCAAGTTTATGCATGTCCATGAGCACCACAGAGAACTATCTATAGAGACGCGAGTTCTCAGATATTTTCAGACTTGCTCTCAGATTCTCACTATGAGATTTCTCTCCATGTGAATTTATGTATGCCTTACAAGGCTTTGCATACAAGCATTTCAGTGTGGTCATCTTTCTCTAGTCTCTGGGAGGTTTCGTGTTCTTTTCTAGTTTTGTACTTCAGTAGACTGACAAAAATGGGGAGAAAAAGAAGACTTCAGAGAAGTCCTGAATTTTAGAAGATACAGTATCTTAGTTTACTGGCAATTGACATTTATTTCTGCCACAGGCTCTAGTATTTTTGCCTTACATAAAGTCTTCTTCACTCCATTTCAGTTCTCTTTGAATTAGCTGAAAAAATGAAGTAACACTACATTTAAAGCAAACAAATTTTTATTTTTTGGTACTTTCATTGACTCATAAATTTTGGGGAAAAGGTTAAGTTTGATCATTTCCAGTTGTGTCAAGCTTAACACTTAATTCAAAGTTGAGAGACTATTTTATTTTATGAAATACAGTATTTGTGCATATATTAATAAGGGAAAAAATCAGTCTAGGGTCCATAGATTCATGTATATTGACTGCATGATATGAATGGCTTTCCAGTCCTATTTCTCTCAGTGGACTTCCCCCTTTTCCCACTACCAACTACAAGTGATTAACTTCAACGCTGTGTTGTATGTACAGGTCTGCCTTCTTACTAAACACACCTAGATGATTTCAAAGCAAATTTACCTTTTTCTTCTTGAGCTCTTCTATATACCAAAATGTATGCTGTAATCATTCATCATGCAGGAAGCATAATTTATCCACTTTTTCCATGAATGCATCTCCAACTTGGCATCCAGTTTAAACTGTCATTTGTATTGTCAGTGTTTTCCCTGTATAGTCTCAACAGTGTCTTCACCTACTTAAATGTGTAAGTATATTCTTATCCAACAGTCCTGGTTCTAGAAATAGCCTTTCTACATCTCCCAGCATCATCAGATGGCCAAGTGTTTTCAAACTGAATGTATTTTTTTCTGAAGTTAAATATGTCAGTATCTCTCATGCTGTCATTAAATTAACGCTTCAAAACCTCCAACTTGTCTGACTACGACAGCATCAATAAAACAAATTCTATCAATTATCTATTTAATAAACTATTTTCTATAATAGTGATTCCAGTTTTTCAGTTATATCAGTATTTTTCAGTATCATTTCAGTATATAGGTAATAGTTATTGCGGTATTTCACCCAAACATCCTTTGGAAAAAGGAAGTTACAAAGGGGATGAAATTCTATGAACAGGTATGCAGAAGGAAAGATTTAAGTCTGAAAAAATATTCCCACCTGAAAAGATTCATGAAGGACTAGACAAATATGCTTGACTGGTTTTTTAAGTAATTGCAGCACAAGAGTTTCTTTTCCAAGGAAACTCACATCTCAAAAGCTCTTGTGCAACCTACTTTCTGGCACAAGGAGTTTTTTTGCCTCACAAATCAGGTACCTTAACTAGCTTAGTTACAGATTAGCAGGCTCTGAAAGCAAAAACCCTGTTACTTGCATGGTGCTACCCTTCCCCAGGCATGCTCGCCACGCTTGGAATAAGGCATTACCACCCATCCGCATCCTGCCGGTGATATTTCCAGCAGATAATTCATTCTACGGTAGCAATTGCACTCACAAAGCAAAAAGCTTGTCCCCTCACCGGCAGCTCTGGGTGACACTGGGGTAGGGAGGGGGGCACAGCTGGGTAGGACATCAACTGCTGCCTCCCGGCTCAGCCCTGGCTTCACGCTGGGCAGCGGAGCCCCCCTGCACCTAGCAGGGCCCTGCGAGGGACAGATAACTGCTGACAGCCACAGGCAGTTGGCTGTGAGCAGATTGTCATTTAAACAGTCTGCAGGACAAATACCCGACACATGCAGCAGCCTGGCTGTCACGCTTCTAGGATAGCCGGTCTGTTATCTGGATCACAGGCTGACAGCGGGCCTTCGTGTGACGTAGCCAATACATGGAAATACAACATGCAAAAAAATAATTTCAGAGGGCTAAAAGCATTATCTGAGCCGAGAGGCACATCAATTCCATTAATTTTTGGTTTTCGGTCTAGTTTCAATCTACTTCTTAAAAGACTCTGGAGCATGAAAATAGGGTAAAAAGTTAATTCAATGAATAAATTCTAGTTTTAAACCCACTAGAAAAAAATGTCAATTTTCAAACTTCTTAACTTGCATTTCAGATTTCTTAAAAGTTTACATGGACCTTCTTTCTCTAAATTGATGACTGGTCTTTAAAGAGCTGTGGGTCATTAAGCAAAGTTTTTGGACCAACGCTAAGAGCTGCAAAAGAGAGCAACTGCCTGTAGAAGTTACTGATTTCACTTCTGTTCTCTTTCACACAGAGCAGACTTCCTCTGAACTCAGCTGTGTCTGCTGGAACAACATTACATCACAGAAAATCTAACATGCTAAAAATATATCCTGTAGGTATAATCTTAATTATGCTTAGGTTAAAAAGATTTAGTAACCTTGGAGATAGAAAACAGTGTAGAAATGATTATTTTTAGCATCAAGGAACTTCTCCAAGCAACAATACCACACAGCGTAAAAATATACCAGGTCAGTACACTTTGGAGATTTCAAATGTTTCATCCTCTTATGGGCTAAGCTACAGTCCTCTTAACTTAAACGATATTACCCTGGAACACTTCCCATCCACGCACCCTACCCCCCAATTCATAGTCTGTATAACCAAAGAAATTACAGACATGCAAAGACATACAGGAACTTTAAGCATACCATCTTTACAAACTGAGCTTGAATCGACAACAATGGAATTTTCAACTTGTTTTCAAGACACCCATCTGCTGCTTTAAATATAATTTGCAATACTGAGAGCAAAAGCTCCAAGTGACAGCCTGACCTTGGGTTGAAGAGGACAGTAATTTCTCCAGGGTCCCATGTTTGCTGGAATGTTCCTCATACCTTAAAGTCCTCAGGCTATAGTCACAGGCAGAAGTAGTCTCAGCAAGAGTGCGATGGCATCAAAAATCCACATTATTTGCTCCTGTTAAATCATGTTTGTGTACCAATAGTCTCCCAAAGCTCCTCCTTCCCTTATGAATATGCCAAGC